>NW_027508728.1:415000-1015000 GCF_051911475.1 Siphateles boraxobius
CGCGGCACCGTCGATTCGATTTTTTTATTTTTATAAAATCATTTAGTTCAGTTAGAGAACAGACACTATTAAACTGACTGTTTCTGCTGAATAAACCGTGAGCTGAACGAGAGTCGCAGCAGGAGTCAGACCTCATTCATCACGAGAGCGAGGAGCTGACAAGATGGAGGAGTATTTGGTGTCAAAGTGAAATGTAAAAACGCCTATTTAAGTGAATTTGTCACTGATTTGTTGTTGTGTTTTCATTAAGAAAAATAGGCTAATGAACTAATTCAAGCAGTCCGCCCCGAATTGTCGCTAATTTAAAAGCAAAACTAAAATGCACACGGACAGAACAGAGTGAGCGTTTTCAGTTCATTACATTCCTATGGGAAAACAGAACGAGCGTTTTCAATTCATTCCTATGGGAAAACGCTCGCTCCGCGGACGTGCGCATTTTAGTTTCGCTTTCAAATTAGCCCCAATTCTGGTAGATTGCTTGAATGGTGAACTGTTATATGAAAAACACAACAATCAAACAGTGAGTGCTGCTCCGCACCATTATGAATGCCCATGCAGACGCATGCACTTCTGCCTTTAAATTAGAAATTTAAAAGCCCCCGCTGGTGACACCGGTATTACCAGTGTTGTCACACACCGATCAACCAGTGGGAAAATATCCTCACCGTCACATCCTTAGTCAGGAATAAATTACGAACACAGCGTGTAACCTTAGTCACGAACACAGCGCGAGTGTCACAGAAAGTGTCCGGCTTCACGTCTCAGTGACGACTCTCTCCGTCGGTTCATCAACACACCTCACGTCTGGTAGTCAATTCCTGTCCCGGAGTCGATTCGGAAACTAGTGCGCACAAACCAGCAGGAGTCCGGTCACTCTTTAACTTTCACTTTAATAATAATCTTCTTTAAAATGAGACCAAACTTAAGTCTGTGCTCCCAAGCTTCACATTTCTATGACAGTTTTTGACACGGATATTTTTGTCCACAGTGGCCCTGCAACTGTTTTTTATTGTGGAGGTGCGGACAGAAGAGTCAAGTCAAGTCAAATATATTTATATAGCGCTTTTCACAACACAGATTGTATCAAAGCTGCTTCACAGTATCAATCAAAACAACTTAACAATGTTTGTTTATTACTGGAAAAAAAGACATCCTAGTTTGGTAGAGCTGATCAATGGTATGATTGGTTAATTAATTTGAATTTCAGAAAGAGTCTGAAATTCTTGTGTGTTTTTTCGTATTCGTCATTCGGTGGCTCTGAATTATCAAAACACATTCTGGAAATGCTTGCTTCGGGTGCGAAAAACACCGAAAATCGACCCGATCCAAAAAAGATTGTGACGGACGAAGGTTTCGGAGGCAGTGTGTAGAACGTGATTGACACAAAGTGAGGTCGTGTTTATTTTTGAACGTGCGAAAAGTTCTGACTCTGTGTGCAAGGACCTTAAATATTGTGCATCAATTAAAAAACTGTTACAGGTCCATTATAGACAAAAAATGTGAGGCTTGGGAGCACAAACTGAAGTTTGGTCTCATTTTAAAGACCCTTGGCAGATTATTGTCTAAAGACACACTTTCCTCATCAGCACCAGCACTTACCTTTTCTGCTCTATATTATTCTATTTGTTTTGTTTTTCTGATAAAAAAAAAAAAACCTTGCGATGTGTTCTGTGCCAGACTAACTGTGTGTGTGTGTGTGTGTTCCAGCTGCGTAACGTGGGCTCCGGCCTCTGCATGGAGAGCAAGCACTTTTCCTCGGGATCCCCGATCCGGCTGGAGAAATGCCTGAAGGAGCGAGGCGAGCCGAGCTGGAGTCACGGGCAGGTGAGAGTCGCCGCTAGCACAGATCTATGTCATCACAAAACCCATCATCATCCGCACCAACGTTTTTTGACCAATTTTCAAAGCCGCACCCGCCCGCCGTCCGTGAATGTTTTCAGGTCTGGGCGATGCTAGGCGCAGCTGACGCGAGAAAGCTCTCGCCTGTTCTGGAAAGGAGACTGAACCAACGCAGGACAGATATTTAAGGCTACAGTCCTTACTAGTATAGTCTATTGGGGACAACAATAAATAAATAGCCTAAATAAAACGCACATCTGCAAACCTGACCTTACCTGACTAGGCTACTGTACAATGTTATCATTGTAATAAAAAACGCAATTTGCCACGTGATTTCAACATGCTGCTATTTAGCCTACTGCTAATTAATGCCTATTGCACTTTATTTTTTTGCAAAAAGAAAGAAAGCTTGAATAAAATAACATATCATTCACATTATTGGCTAATTAACTCTCCGCACTGTCATGTCAGGGCGACGACTGGGACGAGTCTGTTCTGAAGACTCTAGTTAATGATGTCATGTGAAGAGAGCGCGTCTTTTTCAGGCAGTGCGATTCATTTATCTCAGCAGGCCAAACAATCTTACAAGAAGCAAACAATGGAGCCTCGATATTAAAGAAATTACTCTATTCATCCCGAAATCCGCTGTAAGTCCACCGCACAACAGTGCAACGTGCACATGCACATTTATAATTGTCCATAACAACCCCAAAACGTCCCTGCTTGCCTTGCACATCTCATTAATGGGCAGTTTTCCGACTATTTTTCTTACGTTCTTGTTTTGCTGTGGATGATATTGAGCTTGTAGAAGTTTAGCTCTTGCGTTCTTCTGAACATCTCGCGCTGCCATGGCCTGATGTCATTTCTGAGTCTTATCACTCCATAATCTCTCTCTCTTGTAAATGCTACACTGACTGGCTGTTTTAAAATATAACTAATATCAAAACAAAATAACCCAGGCAGTCTCATCTACGAGACGTGCAGGCTTGGCTCATAGCTTGTGTGTGTGTGTGTGTGTGTGTGTGTGTGTGTGTGTGTGTGTGTGGGTGTGTGTGTGTGTGTGTGTGTGTGTGTGTGTGTGTGTGTGTGTGTGTGTGTGTGTGTGTGTGTGTGTGTGTGTGTGTGTTTGCTCAGTGAAACATCCGAAAACACCAATTCCGCGACACAATGAACCTTTATTGATATCTGTGTATGAATCAGAGAATGCCTTTTTTATGTGCCAAAAGAAACAACAGGCAGGAAAAAATGATTCAAATAAATAAATAAATAAATATCCTAATGTAATAGGCTTTGGCCTAATAGCCGCCTATGTTTTGGCAAACAGTTGAAATAAATAAATAAAAACGGCACAGGCTACATTTTCTTCAGCATTATTGCTCCGAGAGTGTCAACCTACCTATTAAAGAATGGCTTCATTGATACTTCAGTTCAAAAAGCGGGCATTCCAGGATTCTCAGGATGCTTAGAACACATCAGTGTTATCTGGCAACGAATTCAATCAGCTAAAAAGGAGAGGAAGGAGCTCCACGTGACATTCCTGGATTTGGCTAATGCATATGGTTCAGTGCCACATGAGCTTCTTTGGGCATCATTTGATTTTTTTCAGGGTACCGATGTCGATAACAAATTTAGTGAAAGCCTATTTTGGAGATTTGCAATTTAGTTTCTCAACTCCAGAATTCAGCACTACATGGCAATGCTTAGAGGTTGGAATAATGGCAGGATGCACCATTTCTCCACTGGCTTTTCCCATGGCAATGGAAGTAATCATTAGGGCATCAAAATGGGTAGTAGGAGGAGAGCGCTTGGCTTCTGGGATGCGACTACCACCAATCAGAGCATACATGGATGACATCACAACCATGACTACAACGGTAGCCTGCACTAATCGGTTATTGGGGAAGTTAACAGATAATATTGAATGGGCACGAATGCAATTTAAGCCCTCTAAATCAAGGAGCATCTCCATAATTAAAAGCAAGGTAGTAGATAAAACATTCTTCATTAATGGTGAGGCAACACCAACAGTTTCTGAGAAGCCAGTGAAGAGTCTAGGGAGATGGTACGATGGGGATCTAAAGGACACAGTTCGAGTGGGAGAAGTTAGACGACAAGCAGTGGAAGGGTTGAAGAGCATAAACAGCTGTGCTCTACAAGGCAAACTGAAACTCTGGTGCTTTCAGTTTGGTCTACTGCCGAGGTTGCTGTGGCCACTGACTGTGTACGAGGTTTATTTGACAACAGTGGATAAGCTGGAAGTGTTAATAAGTTCATACATCAGGAAATGGTTGGGAGCTCCACGCTGCCTCAGCAGAGTGGGACTTTATAGTAAAGGAGTATTGCAGCTGCCAGTCTCTGCTTTAACCAAGGAGTTTAAGTGTGCCAAGGTCAGACTGGAAATGACTTTAGCAGAGTCACGCGACAAATGTGTAAGGGAGGCAGCCCCTGTGGTAAAAACTGGTAGAAAGTGGTCAGCAAAGAAATCTGTAGTAGAGGCAAAGGCTCACCTTCAAATTGGTGATATCGTGGGACAGGTACAGCATGGAAGAGGGAGTTTTGGGCTCAGTTTAGCTCCTCCTAAATGGCAAAAGGCAGGCCCAGCCCAGCTCCTCCTAAATGGCACAAGGCAGGCCCAGCTCAAAGGAGGAAGCTGGTAGTCAACGAGGTGCGAAAGCAGGAGGAGAGGATGAGATGTATAAAGGCCATTTCCCAGGCCAAGCAGGGAGAGTGGATGAGATGGGAGAGTGTGGAACAACGAAAAATGGGGTGGCAAGACCTTT
The DNA here is from genome assembly GCF_051911475.1 of Siphateles boraxobius. Classification (NCBI taxonomy): domain Eukaryota; kingdom Metazoa; phylum Chordata; class Actinopteri; order Cypriniformes; family Leuciscidae; genus Siphateles; species Siphateles boraxobius. Next base: position 419,620 of record NW_027508728.1, read on the forward strand.
GGTCAATGGAAGAGAGTAGGATCAGTTTCCTTATTAGGCCAACATATGATGTTCTCCCATCACCGCAGAACCTAAACCTCTGGGTAGGAGAGGATCCCTCTTGTCCTTTGTGTTCATCACCTGCCACATTAAGGCATTTTGACAGGATGTAAGGTGGCTCTTAGCCAGGGTCGGTTTACTTGGCGCCATGACCAAGAATTGCGATGTTTGGCTTTAGCATTGGAAGGCAAGCGTAGTATGACCAATAAGTTGTCGCCTGTTCTAGCAAAACATTACACGCAGAAGACAATATTCCTCCGCCCAGGCGAGCAACCACTAAGAAAAGGTGCTAACACCAATTCTCGCCCAGGACAACTGGAAGCTGCTAGGGACTGGAAGATGCTGGCTGATCTTGATCAACGGCTTATTTTTCCACCTGAGATTGCCACCACTAACCTACGACCAGATATTGTTTTGTGGTCTGGATCAGCACGCATTGTTCAACTGATAGAGTTAACAGTGCCATGGGAGGATGCGGTAGATGAGGCATATGAGAGGAAGAAACTGCGGTATCCTCATCTGGCCACTGAAGCAGAACAGCGAGGATGGAGAGTCCAGGTTTATCCAGTGGAAGTGGGTTGTCGAGGTTTTGTGGCACACTCTACAACCCGGTTCCTCAGAGACGTCGGATTCAGTGGCCAAGAGTTGCGTCGCACAGTAAAGAACTTATCTGAAGCAGCAGAAAGGAGCAGCAACTGGCTGTGGTTGAGACGGAAAGATTCTGGCTGGCTGTGTACAGGCCGCCATGCTACGGTTTCGTAGATTTCTTGAAAACTTGAAGAGTCTGATGGTTTATTTGTATAGGTTGTATAGTATTTACAGTCATTACGTTCCTGTGTATATTGCATGAATGGCGGGTGGTTGGGCAGATATTGTGTTTTGTGGTAGGTGGTATGCCATACGGAACCGTTGCCACTGAAACTGCATATTAACGCACCAGTGGGGCTCGACAGCCTTAGTCAAACGGGTTGGCGCGTATGGTTGGGTTGCGGAGAGATTGTGAGATTGTGGTTAGGTCTCAGCAGCAAGAGGGATGTAGAGGTCAGTAAGCTGGGCTGAGTTGAGTGGGGGACGGAGGGGGGTGACTCTGGGACGCCAGGGTCACTGTCGAGCCCTCTTGAGGTGTCGTGGGCTAGTCGACGAAACACTGAGGACGGAAGGTGCCCACTTGAAGACCCTAGAGATGTTCCCTACTCCGCTCAATCCAGAGGGTTGTTATGGGGGGACCGCACTGTGGTTGCAGCCGTTGTGTGTGCTGAAGCGTATTAACGCTAGACAGAAGGAGATTCACGTCACCAGATGGAAAGAACCGTAAATGGATGGAGAAGCATAGGTTACTGTAAAGCTACGTCTTAGTTGGTGATTATCTTGCCGAAAGCCGAGTACAAATCAGCATGAAGTTTTAACACCTACTCTCGTGTAATGGAAATCTGCCATCCCTGTTTGAACAAACTATGCAAAACTAAATTGCCTATATCGGGGGGGTCAAATGGAAAAGTCTATGCCTCAAACAGCCCATGGACTTTAGATCATCCCCACAAACTTAAATTATAATGAAATACGCCATCACAGTCGCGACAAACAAATTCTGGCAAAACAGCCTTACGTGCAGCCTATCAGAGATCCGGAACATAAATGCGAAGCCAAATAATTAAGACACAATATATCTAGAATAGAATAGGCTAAACCAATATGAACGTAACCATCAGAATTATTCAGTGGACCGAATTTAACGTAATAGCCTAGGCCAGGGGCTGGCAACCTAAGGGTTAATCCTGTGTATGTCTCAGTAGCCTATCTCCCACATGCATATACATCTACATTTTGATGTACTAATTCCTCGTAAGAACAGCTTGTTTTATTAAGATAGGAATTATAAATACTATTAAAGTGTGAGAAGTCAATGAAAGCGATCAGCTCTAACAAACCATCAGCCCATCAGCACACACACGTTACCGACTGACCGCTTGTTCCGCTGTAAATAGTTAATGCTTTAAATTTCAGCTAAGTATACAGTCCTTATTAAACATGCCATACATATTAAACTGACTGATGTGTGTGGAAGCTGGTCACCTCATGTGTTTTCTCTGATCGCAGAGCTTTCCAATCGTGAGGTAATGCCCTCCGACAGAGAGGATTGCTTTTAATATTCCAGATCAAACTGAACAAAATGCATTGCTTGTTGAAGTCACATATATGTACATTTTACTCCTGCCAAAATGTTGAAAAACGAACACGTGAGCGTGCGTTATAGCGGCACACCGAAAGATTAGCTCACATCCTGAAGCTCAACACACAGCTGTCTTCATTAAAATAGTGACACTACATGATATTACCAGTGCTGATGCCACTCTAGAAACTAGCTAATGATAAATTAAATGCAGCTCATATCTTGCTTTCATTGAGGTGAATTTGCATATAGCCTGGGAATTAAAGATTACATTTTTTTTATATTTGCGTGCGGAGATGCAGTTATGTTGCCAAGTGTAAGGGGAACACTTTTAACAAACCGGATAGCAAATAAAGTCATGAATAAAACACTCGATGACCAGGTGTAAAATCTGTTCTTTATTTATTTATACAGGTAAGTTGACAGAGAGCAAGTTCTCATTTACAGCAACGACCTGTGTAAAATACAGCCTTTTTAAATTAAAAGCAATTAAAAAAGAAAGGCCAGAACAGTCACATAAAACAAACCCAGTCAGTAATAAAATGATCCTTAAGCAAACGTCTAAAATGCCATAAGGACACCAGATCATCTAGTTTAATAGTACATTGTAATTCATTCCAAATGTGAGCGGCAAAACAACTAAAAGCCGATCTACTCAATTCAGAGGAGATCTGAAAACAAAGATGACAAATCTGAAACTAATTTCATGAGAAATATTTAAATTTCTGTACAATTTCTATGTTAGCCATTATTAACATTTAAAATAGGTTTGTGTATTTATAGTATTTATTTATGTTTTTAATTGATTTTAATTTATTTTTTGGGGGGGGGGGTATATGGGATGTGGCACAGTGATGAATTAGGAAACTTAAAAAAGGCACTTTATAACAAAAGGGTTAGGGTTAGGGTTAGGTTTGACCCCTGGCCTAGGCAGAGTAGGCCGGTCTATCGTGTTAGACAAGTCTAAAATCTGCTCATAGACTAGTCTAATGCAAGTTAGACTGTTTCACAAAAATAAAGACTGACTTAATTTAGACCAAAACACTTACACCCCTTAACCCAGGCTAACCCAGGTCTAAGATTCTGTTACCTTGGCAACCAGCAGTAACAATCAGTTACAGTACAAACAGCCCAAAGCAACCTCCTCCTGTTTTTAGGATATTTCCTCTTAAATATTGCTTTTTTGGCATCTTGTACCATGTTTTTGTATCTTTTCTGTACGTCTCAACGCTCGGATTAACGCTGTGAACTGTCGTATCTTTTTCCAAATTAAACATTTCTTCTTGCTACTACATTCTCCACTAAATTCCCCAAGTAAAATGTGCTATCTACTATATCTAAGCCATAGTCAAAGTCTATCTTTGTGAAACTGCTCATGAAGGTTTCCGCTAGTGTTCAGGGTCGGGTCAAACTGCACCGTTGTGTTCCAGCTTCCACTGACTGATGTAGTGCCTCGTAGTGCCCCTTGGTCTGGTGGTTTGCTGAATATTTACTTAATTGTGAGCGTTTAATTTACAGTCAGTCCTGCTCTACCATGTCAAAGACATCGGCAGTGTGGCAGCATTTTACAAAAATAGATAACGGAATAAAAGTCGAATGCAAGGTTTGCAAGCAACAGTTTGCACATCAAAGCTCGGCTACAAACATGGCTTATCACCTAAAACCGGTGCGCTAACTCTTCTGCGTTAGGGTGCCCCGTCTGTTTTGAGTAGGCTATAAGAACATATCAGAATATGGCACATGTTTAGTCTAATACTCGTTGTATAACTGCAGGCGCACCCGCCCGATAGCATCCTCCACACACACACACACACGCTTGATCTTAATCCTCCTCTATCATCCAAACGCAAAAATAATCTCACGGAAGGAATTGTCGACTTTTTTAATTAAAGTGTGTGTTTAAGAGTAAAAGCTTTAAGTTAATAGTCTATAGGTGTCTCAGCCTCGTGAGGACATGCACAGAGCGGCTGATAGTGTCTGTCAGTTATTATAACATATGACAAAAACAATTGTCTAAATTATGTTGCGTATTCCTCAACAGTTCCTGTGCTGATATCACTAGTTGACACAGTACTATTTTCGGAAATCATAGGCTATATTGCGCAGGTGCACGTGATGCAACGATTTAATATACTGCAAATAGCCTCCTAGTTTTTTATGTTTATTTATAATTCATTTAGGCAGACAAGGCTACCAAGTACAGCGCAGCTAATTCATCTAACGCTTTTTTTTTATCTAAACCCCCCCCCCCCCTTTTCTTTGGTTGATTACAGGCCTAGAGCGGGCACATATCAGGAGTGCACAGGTCCACACATGCTTTGCTTTTAGTCTATTGGGATCTCGACGGATGAAACTCGAGTTTGGGTTTAGCACTCGTGTTAGACACTCACGTCTCGTGACTTCATGAACATCAACAGCTTCACAGGTTTTATAAATGACAGCGTCTGCACTGTCCTCCTGATTCACCACTTCATAAAACTTCATTGCCATCTCTGATAATAAACAAACAGCTCGCATAGATGATGAAAATGTGACTATTTTAAAGTGTGCTCGTTTTTTTTCGGATGTAGGTAACAATATTTTACAATGTATATTTTTTTCATCTGATTGGTTCAACCGCCACCCGCCCGCATTTAATTAGAATAAGTTCTCGACACATCATCCGCTGTAACCGCCAACCGCACATCTCTACCGCTCATACATGAGTATTAATAATAGTAATAATAATAATGTGTGTTTGGCTGTCCCGCAGGTGTTCACGTTCGGGTGGAGGGAAGATATTCGTGTTGGAGACCCGTTACACACTAAGAAGGTGTGCTTCGACGCCGTGTCCCACAACAGCCCCGTCACTCTCTACGACTGCCACGGGATGAAGGGCAACCAGCTGTGGGCCTACCGGAAGGTGCTGACCTGCACGCACACACTCGGCTGCACTGTTCTCCTGTCTGCTCTGTACAGCTGTATAATAATTAATGCGCAGAATAAAGGGGCGGGGCCTGGTTGAGTTAGTTAGTAGTGTGTTAAGCTGGCGGTTATGGAAAGGGGCGGGACATTTCCCAAACACACTCGAAGCGCTCGACCAATCACAACACAGTGCTCCAGCCGACCAATCAGAGCACAGTGTGCTTTTCAGAAGGAGGAGCTTCATAGAGACAGGAAGTAAACAGAGCGTTACTGACAGACTGGGAAGAGAGGAGCCGCAACAATGGAGAATATGAGGAAAATAAGGTACTCGAGGCTGTGCTGTATCGTGAATAAGTCGTGTCGTGCCAAACAACCCCTTCAGCCGTGACTTACTCACCACACAGCACTAGCCCCGAGTACCTTATTGCTTTTATAAAACCGTTACCACACAATACTAATGTTAAAGCCATAAAAATATGTATCAATGCAACTTTCATGAAGTAAAATCACTAAAAGCCTTTCTTCCGCTTGGAAAAAATAGTCCCTGACCGTGAACAGCAGCAGATGTTACATTATTCCTCCACTAGATGGAGACAATACGACATGTCTTTATAAGTGAGTCAAGACTTTTATATTGAAACGACTGAAAGTTGTTGTGAGAAGCAAGATGCAACTGACAAATGACTAGCATGTCACAGGAAAACTCCTGAACTGTTAAAAGGACAAGATATCCAGCGGACATTTAAACGTATATTTTATTATGAATATAGTCTGACCTGAAGTTAATGCTAATCTACTGTAAATGCAGGTACACACACTTACTCACTCACAATACTCACTCTATACACTTCAATGAGAACAAACATGTTTGCGTTGCTAAGAGTGGTTGCTAGGGGTGTTGTGTAGTGATGCATAGAACCGTTGGGTGAAGCGGTTTATTGTGAATAAAGCACAGCTATTGACAGAATCAAGAATCAAGAACTGGAACTAATCGTTTTATAAGGGGAAAATAATCAACATTCAAGCATGAAAACCTGTTCTAGTAGAGATCTAGACAACATCAACACATGGAGAAGAGGCACTTTGAGGGCTTTTCATGCTCAAACAGCAGCGTTACACACTACAGAAAGATGAACATGGAAAAAAGCATGTTCTCATTAGAGTCGGTACTGAAATTTTAAAAATCTGAGGCTTTGAGCGCTGTTGAGCGGAATCGTGGACGCCTCTGATTGGCTGTTTTGTTCACGCGCTCATCATATATGTCTGTGATGGGCTACAATGATCAGCGCATGGGAGCGTTTGAGAGCACACCCAAGTGTTTTAAGGTTTTTTTAAAACGTGAGTTTCAAACGCTCGCGTGTGTCAGTGTAAGCACTCGCTGGAGAGCGTCATTGATGCACATTTACAACATGTTTTTGAAGCGCTGATCATTGTAGCCAATCACAGACATATATGATGAGCGCGTAAAAGCGGCGCATTTTTTTAAATTTCAGGGCCGACTCTGTACTTTTGCAACACTAGTTAAGGTTCTGTGAGCAAATGATAATGTGTGTGTGTGTGTGTGTGTGTGTGCGCAGGATAAGAGCATCTATCACCCCGTCAGTAACAGCTGTGTGGACTGCAGCGCTGCACAGAAGCGTATCTTCATGAACTCCTGCGACTCCTCGTCTCTCAGTCAGCAGTGGCTCTTCGGGAACACCAACGCCACAGTCCTGGACTCCTTCAACCGCGGCCAGTGACCCAACCCTGCGGCGGAGCTCGTGGACACACACCTCTCGTGCCTTTCCTGAACTCGTGCGTCTGATCGTCTGCGGGCGCTGGAACCGTCTTCATCTCAGTGCTAACTTCCACTCCTGCTGCTAATGCTACTGTTGAGGACAGAGAGCGGGTGTTTGCAAGGCTGCGCGTTAGTGATGTTCCTCAACCCCTTCAGACTGTGTTTCTGTGATAAAGGGCCCATCACACACCAGGCGCATTCGGGTTTTGCTAGTTTCAGCCCGACGCAGTTTTCATTTTCACGTCCTGCGACACGTTGTTTAAATAGCAAATGCATTAGCGCTCATCTGTGGCCCATGGGCTGCTGGTCTGAGAGCGAGTGTGTGTTCAGGCGCATTGTTGGAGCGTTGCTATTTTGAGGAACTGAAATAGACTGAGCCATTGACCAACTGAAACCCGGTCTAAAGTCAATGGCGCAGTATTTTATTTGTTATTTAAAGAGTGTGTTAGTAATATGAGCTTATTGGCGGGTCGCAACGTGTGTACACTCTGCTTATTATTACACACACACACAGAGCTTTAACCTCGCGCACGAGCACATCCGTTTCCTCGCTAGAGAAGCGTTCAGTTTTTCCGCTTGCTAATTCCGTCGTGTAAATAGCAAATCCGCCATGACGCGAACGCAACTGGCTTTTAAAATTAATGAGAGATGAGACTCTGATTGGTTTATTTCACGTTACGCTCAAAACACACCCATTACTCATTAAGAGAATACGCCCAAAACACAGCCATTACTCATTAAGAGAATACGCCCAAAACACACCCATTACTCATTAAGAGAATACGCCCAAAACACACCCATTACTCATTAAGAGAATACGCCCAAAACACACCATAACTCATTAAGAGAATACGCCCAAAACACACCCATTACTCATTAAGAGAATACGCCCAAAACACACCCATTACTCATTAAGAGAATACGCCCAAAACACACCATAACTCATTAAGAGAATACGCCCAAAACACACCCATTACTCATTAAGAGAATACTCCCAAAACACACCATAACTCATTAAGAGAATACTCCCAAAACACACCATAACTCATTAAGAGAATACGCCCAAAACACACCCATTACTCATTAAGAGAATACGCCCAAAACACACCCATTACTCATTAAGAGAATACTCCCAAAACACACCATTACTCATTAAGAGAATACGCCCAAAACACACCCATTACTCATTAAGAGAATACTCCCAAAACACACCCATTACTCATTAAGAGAATACGCCCAAAACACACCCATTACTCATTAAGAGAATACGCCCAAAACACACCCATTACTCATTAAGAGAATACTCCCAAAACACACCATTACTCATTAAGAGAATACTCCCAAAACACACCCATTGCTCATTAAGAGAATACTCCCAAAACACACCATTACTCATTAAGAGAATACTCCCAAAACACACCCATTACTCATTAAGAGAATACTCCCAAAACACACCCATTACTCATTAAGAGAATACTCCCAAAACACACCCATTACTCATTAAGAGAATACTCCCAAAACACACCATTACTCATTAAGAGAATACTCCCAAAACACACCCATTACTCATTAAGAGAATACTCCCAAAACACACCATTACTCATTAAGAGAATACTCCCAAAACACACCCATTACTCATTAAGAGAATACTCCCAAAACACACCCGTTACTCATTAAGAGAATACTCCCAAAACACACCCATTACTCATTAAGAGAATACTCCCAAAACACACCATTACTCATTAAGAGAATACTCCCAAAACACACCATAACTCATTAAGAGAATACTCCCAAAACACACCATAACTCATTAAGAGAATACTCCCAAAACACACCATAACTCATTAAGAGAATACTCCCAAAACACACCATAACTCATTAAGAGAATACGCCCAAAACACACCCATTACTCATTAAGAGAATACTCCCAAAACACACCATTACTCATTAAGAGAATACTCCCAAAACACACCCATTACTCATTAAGAGAATACTCCCAAAACACACCATTACTCATTAAGAGAATACTCCCAAAACACACCCATTACTCATTAAGAGAATACTCCCAAAACACACCCGTTACTCACTAAGAGAATACGCCCAAAACACACCCGTTACTCATTAAGAGAATACTCCCAAAACACACCATTACTCATTAAGAGAATACTCCCAAAACACACCATTACTCATTAAGAGAATACTCCCAAAACACACCCATTACTCATTAAGAGAATACTCCCAAAACACACCATTACTCATTAAGAGAATACTCCCAAAACACACCCATTACTCATTAAGAGAATACTCCCAAAACACACCATTACTCATTAAGAGAATACTCCCAAAACACACCATAACTCATTAAGAGAATACTCCCAAAACACACCATAACTCATTAAGAGAATACGCCCAAAACACACCCATTACTCATTAAGAGAATACTCCCAAAACACACCATTACTCATTAAGAGAATACTCCCAAAACACACCCATTACTCATTAAGAGAATACTCCCAAAACACACCATTACTCATTAAGAGAATACTCCCAAAACACACCCATTACTCATTAAGAGAATACTCCCAAAACACACCCGTTACTCACTAAGAGAATACGCCCAAAACACACCCGTTACTCATTAAGAGAATACTCCCAAAACACACCATTACTCATTAAGAGAATACTCCCAAAACACACCATTACTCATTAAGAGAATACTCCCAAAACACACCCATTACTCATTAAGAGAATACTCCCAAAAGACACCATTACTCATTAAGAGAATACTCCCAAAACACACCCATTACTCATTAAGAGAATACTCCCAAAACACACCCATTACTCATTAAGAGAATACGCCCAAAACACACCCGTTACTCATTAAGAGAATACTCCCAAAACACACCATTACTCATTAAGAGAATACTCCCAAAACACACCCATTACTCATTAAGAGAATATGCCCAAAACACACCATAACTCATTAAGAGAATACGCCCAAAACACACCCATTACTCATTAAGAGAATACGCCCAAAACACACCATAACTCATTAAGAGAATACTCCCAAAACACACCCATTACTCATTAAGAGAATACGCCCAAAACACACCCATTACTCATTAAGAGAATACGCCCAAAACACACCCATTACTCATTAAGAGAATATGCCCAAAACACACCATAACTCATTAAGAGAATACGCCCAAAAAACACCCATTACTCATTAAGAGAATACGCCCAAAACACACCATAACTCATTAAGAGAATACTCCCAAAACACACCCATTACTCATTAAGAGAATACTCCCAAAACACACCCATTACTCATTAAGAGAATACGCCCAAAACACACCCATTACTCATTAAGAGAATACTCCCAAAACACACCCATTACTCATTAAGAGAATACTCCCAAAACACACCCATTACTCATTAAGAGAATACTCCCAAAACACACCATTACTCATTAAGAGAATATGCCCAAAACACACCATAACTCATTAAGAGAATACGCCCAAAAAACACCCATTACTCATTAAGAGAATACGCCCAAAACACACCATAACTCATTAAGAGAATACTCCCAAAACACACCCATTACTCATTAAGAGAATACTCCCAAAACACACCCATTACTCATTAAGAGAATACTCCCAAAACACACCCATTACTCATTAAGAGAATACTCCCAAAACACACCCATTACTCATTAAGAGAATACGCCCAAAACACACCCGTTACTCATTAAGAGAATACTCCCAAAACACACCATTACTCATTAAGAGAATACTCCCAAAACACACCCATTACTCATTAAGAGAATATGCCCAAAACACACCATAACTCATTAAGAGAATACGCCCAAAACACACCCATTACTCATTAAGAGAATACGCCCAAAACACACCATAACTCATTAAGAGAATACTCCCAAAACACACCCATTACTCATTAAGAGAATACGCCCAAAACACACCCATTACTCATTAAGAGAATACGCCCAAAACACACCCATTACTCATTAAGAGAATACGCCCAAAACACACCCATTACTCATTAAGAGAATACGCCCAAAACACACCCATTACTCATTAAGAGAATACGCCCAAAACACACCCATTACTCATTAAGAGAATACTCCCAAAACACACCCATTACTCATTAAGAGAATACGCCCAAAACACACCCATTACTCATTAAGAGAATACGCCCAAAACACACCCATTACTCATTAAGAGAATACGCCCAAAACACACCCATTACTCATTAAGAGAATACGCCCAAAACTACGCCCAAAACACACCCATTACTCATTAAGAGAATACGCCCAAAACACACCCATTACTCATTAAGAGAATACTCCCAAAACACACCCATTACTCATTAAGAGAATACTCCCAAAACACACCCGTTACTCATTAAGAGAATACTCCCAAAACACACCATTACTCATTAAGAGAATACTCCCAAAACACACCCATTACTCATTAAGAGAATACTCCCAAAACACACCATAACTCATTAAGAGAATACTCCCAAAACACACCCATTACTCATTAAGAGAATACTCCCAAAACACACCCATTACTCATTAAGAGAATACGCCCAAAACACACCCGTTACTCATTAAGAGAATACTCCCAAAACACACCATTACTCATTAAGAGAATACTCCCAAAACACACCCATTACTCATTAAGAGAATATGCCCAAAACACACCATAACTCATTAAGAGAATACGCCCAAAACACACCCATTACTCATTAAGAGAATACGCCCAAAACACACCATAACTCATTAAGAGAATACTCCCAAAACACACCATAACTCATTAAGAGAATACGCCCAAAACACACCCATTACTCATTAAGAGAATACGCCCAAAACACACCATAACTCATTAAGAGAATACTCCCAAAACACACCATAACTCATTAAGAGAATACTCCCAAAACACACCCATTACTCATTAAGAGAATACGCCCAAAACACACCCATTACTCATTAAGAGAATACTCCCAAAACACACCATTACTCATTAAGAGAATACGCCCAAAACACACCCATTACTCATTAAGAGAATACGCCCAAAACACACCATAACTCATTAAGAGAATACGCCCAAAACACACCATAACTCATTAAGAGAATACGCCCAAAACACACCATTACTCATTAAGAGAATACTCCCAAAACACACCCATTACTCATTAAGAGAATACGCCCAAAACACACCATAACTCATTAAGAGAATACGCCCAAAACACACCCATTACTCATTAAGAGAATACGCCCAAAACACACCCATTACTCATTAAGAGAATACTCCCAAAACACACCATAACTCATTAAGAGAATACGCCCAAAACACACCCATTACTCATTAAGAGAATACTCCCAAAACACACCATTACTCATTAAGAGAATACTCCCAAAACACACCCATTACTCATTAAGAGAATACTCCCAAAACACACCATTACTCATTAAGAGAATACTCCCAAAACACACCATTACTCATTAAGAGAATACTCCCAAAACACACCATTACTCATTAAGAGAATACTCCCAAAACACACCATTACTCATTAAGAGAATACTCCCAAAACACACCCATTACTCATTAAGAGAATACTCCCAAAACACACCATAACTCATTAAGAGAATACGCCCAAAACACACCATTACTCATTAAGAGAATACTCCCAAAACACACCATTACTCATTAAGAGAATACGCCCAAAACACACCATAACTCATTAAGAGAATACTCCCAAAACACACCATAACTCATTAAGAGAATACGCCCAAAACACACCATTACTCATTAAGAGAATACGCCCAAAACACACCATAACTCATTAAGAGAATACGCCCAAAACACACCATTACTCATTAAGAGAATACGCCCAAAACACACCATAACTCATTAAGAGAATACTCCCAAAACACACCCATTACTCATTAAGAGAATACGCCCAAAACACACCATTACTCATTAAGAGAATACGCCCAAAACACAGCCATTACTCATTAAGAGAATAGAGACGACTCTTTTAGACCAGCGCCGGGAGCGCCGACCATTTGTCTCGTCGTTAAACTAGCAGAAGTGGACTCGGACACTGAGAGCACTTGCGCCGTGCGCTTTACACCATTAGCTTAGATCGGTACAATAGGGCCCAAAAGCTGAGATGTGTATCAGCGTTTTAAAGGAAATGTTGTAAATGTCACATGAAGGTGATGATGTCACTGTGTTTGGAGTTGAGTTGTAGGGATGCACCATATATCGGGATCGGCCCATAATTGCTAATTGTTTTATGTTACCGTTATTGGTCAGATAAGAAGATTAGGTCGATATATTAAAGCTATTAAACGGTGGATTATTTCCTCCGTCGATTTTGATTCGTGCCTTCAGCGGGACGAGACATTATGCACTTATTACAAAAGTTTATTATAATTTATTTTTCTTTTCTTGATACTACTCAAGATTCTGATGTAGTTTTACAGTGAAGTCTATCAGTTGTAAACAATGTTCTTTACCCAGCATCTTTTTAAAGTTTTTTTATTAACCAAAACCTTGCAGAACATATACATAGTTCAACGATACACAATATTTTTATTTAAACATAGAGATTTTTATACAGCATATAACAAAAATAATTAAAAGAAATGAATTAATAAAATTAAAATAAATTTAAAAAAGTTATTAAAACCAATAAACACAGAACAACAGCATTAGATGGGATTAGAAACTGTAGACATTTTTAGAAGAAAAATAATATATACGGTCAAACCAAAAATTATTCATTCATCAAAAAAATATCAAAGATTAATAAATACTGCAACATATGTATTGCTCTTTGTTAGTTTGTGTTAGTTTATACTTTAATCAGTGTTAGCTAATGAAACTTATTGTAAAGTGTTACCGAAAAATTGATATGGAGATGTAGATTTATCGGCCAATATATCCGTTATCGATATCGGTTATCGGTATCGGTTATCGGTATCAGTTATCGGTATCAGTTATCGGTATCAGTTATCGGTATCAGGTATCAGTTATCGGTAACGGTATCAGTTATCAGTATCAGTTATCTGTATCAGTTATCAGTTATCGGTATCAGTTATCGGTATCAGTTATCAGTTATCGGTATCAGTTATCGGTATCAGTTATCGGTAACGGTATCAGTTATCAGTATCAGTTATCAGTTATCAGTATCAGTTATCTGTATCAGTTATCAGTTATCGGTATCAGTTATCAGTTATCGGTATCAGTTATCGGTAACGGTATCAGTTATCAGTATCAGTTATCTGTTATCGGTATCAGTTATCGGTAACGGTATCAGTTATCAGTATCAGTTATCAGTTATCGGTATCAGTTATCGTAACGGTATCAGTTATCGGTATCAGTTATCGGTAACGGTATCAGTTATCGGTATCAGTTATCGTATCAGTTATCGTATCAGTTATCGGTGCATCCCGACTGAGATGTGATGAACCCGTTCCTGTTTACTCTGTGGATTCTTGATTCTCACAGTCTCAGCATCAACACGATCGCCGCCTTGCAAACACTTATAATCCTTCAGGAGATGCAATTATGAATGTTCCCTGTAAACATCGAACGCTTATTAACCTGGACGTTTATCTGGGTCATTCCACAGAAATGTGTGGTTTATTATTCATCTTCTGTTTATATGTATATACACAATTTTTTGTTTTGTTTTAGTGGACATAATATTTTATTAGAAAAACTTGAAGGTGTATCAACCCTGTTAACTAGAATGATGCAAATTCAATGTCACATACAGTCAAACCAAAGATTATTCAGACACCAAGATATAACTTTTTATATGTTTTCACTAGTGTGTGCAGGACACTATAGTTCATTTATGTAAGTGAGGAGAGCAAAATAAAGTAAACTGTGACATATTATACCCAAATATTCTTCATACAGCGACTACCAGTAAAACTTATCAAACCAAAAATGATTGGGACACTTTGAGCTGATCATGTTTTGCTGAAGTGTTTTTTCTTTAATAACTAATGCACCTTTTTACAGCACAGACGGAACAACATGAAGCATTGCTTGGTGATTGGTTGAGCTAAACTGGTATTATCTAATTGTGTAGTTAAATTTAACAGCTGACAGATATTCAACATAGTTCATGTGTGAGAGTCTAACAGAAGGACGGACAAAACCAGTGAAATATCAACTGAGTTCTGCTCATATTTTATTACTATTTTCTGAGCAAATAAACTGATAATGTGAGAAATGTTGAAGGTGTCTGAATAATTTTAGTTAGACTGTACATGTGTTTTCTGTTAGGGAAAGTCTAAGATATTCAGTCCTGTTCATGTGATTTTGTACAGTAACAACACTGCAGTTGATCAGCAATGTGGAATGACCCAGCTATAAACCTCCGGGTTCTGGGATGTTTCCCACTGGTTCTCCATGATCCTGCCGGTTCTCGATCAGCACTTCCAGACGGGATCGGCTCATGTTACAGTGCTCGGTTCCTGACGCACAGTTAAACTTGAACCCAGTCCATGTGCCTTCAAACCCAGACTTTGTTATTGAAGCATTTTACCTGTTTTTACCATTGACTATTTTTGCAGATGATCTCTCAAGCACTTTTAAATGTTTCTCTAAAGTTGATCTGTCCAGCACTTTCAGAGCCTATTTTCAAGTATTAACTGTTTTGTAACTTCTGTAGATTTTAAAGGGTTTCCTAAAATGAATGATTGCTTTGCTATTATTGTTTCTGGTGGACCACTGTGTCAAAAAGCACATGCAAAAATTATTGGACAGAAATCTAATGCTGTACTTTTGACCGGAGTTGTTTGACGACCAGCTTTTGTTTGTTGAATCTGATGGTTTGGTGGGAAATCTTAGGAATGCTGGTATTTTTATACGGATGCATTAAAATGGTTCTGATGGCACATCATACATTATTATAACTGGTGTCATTTGTTCAGTTGTCATTTATTTTCATTTGAATCATTGTTTTTTTTTTCTCTCTCTCTTTTAGTACCAACACTATTGTAAAAGTGGTGTGGTCTTATTTTGAATAGATAATTATGAAGGCCACTGAAACAGTTCAACAAACTTTTTAGTTTGGAATTTTAAGGATGATACAGAGTTTATTCATTATTTTATTACAGGAATGGTGAAATTATGATCCTGCATCACAGGATTGTGGTAAACATATTACACATGAATAGAGATTAACATCATAACCTGCACTGCTTTGCCCTGAATAAAGCACGTTTGAGTATTTCTTCCGCAAGCCCTTTGATGTCAATAACAAAAGATGGGAAACACATTCTCCTCCCCTTTTAAAGTTGGCTTTTTTATCGATGTACAAGCACAACTGTTCAATCTCAATGACAATAGCACTTTTTTAGGATAACTCAAACAACACAACGTGTCGTTAACACGTCAAGATAGGCTACTCCAAACAAAAATCGTTTAATTTCAAACTAAGACATTAGGTTTTAGTTACTGAAGTTTCATGAAAGAGTCGAGTGTGTGTTTGAGTCATTTGAAGTGCACAAGCAGTGAGGCGTTATTTCATGACATCAATGGCAGCGATCAGGAAGTTCAGTTTGATCGACAGGCGCGCTAGCCAATCGGAATCAAAGACACAATCTCGACGGCCCGCCTTTGTCGGAAACCAACCAATGGGCGTTCAAAGCCACAGCTTCCGGTTTCTCTCAGGACATGTTTCATTGTACGGCGTACATTGTTGAGATGAGCTCGACTGTTGCTCGGTAGTTCGGCGCGCGTCAGATCCGCAGTTCCCGCGCACACACGTTCGGTTCTGCTCGCGGGACTGAGTCCGGTGATCCAGTGAAGCCGCGGGTTTTTTAGCGGCCCGGATCTGCAGTGTTGCTGAGATTCTCTGTCCGTTGGTTCGCAGCGCGTCGAGCTCGTTAAACTGCGTTGACGTCGCGTCGCTTCTGCCCGGTATGAACGGGTTCAGCACGGAGGAGGACAGCCACGACGGGCCGCCAGCGCCGCCGTTCTTCGGGCAGAGCTGCTGTCTGATCGAGGACGGGGAGCGATGCGGGCGTCCGGCGGGGAACGCGTCCTTCAGCAAGCGCATCCAGAAGAGCATCTCGCAGAGGAAACTCAAGCTGGACATCGACAAGAGCGTAAGCCTCTCACAAACACTGAAACACTGAGCCGCTTCTGTCAAACACTCAAACACTGAGCCGCTTCGGTCAAACACTGAAACACTGAGCCGCTTCTGTCAAACACTGAGCCGCTTCACTCAAACACTGAGCCGTTTCTGTCAAACACTGAAACACTGAGCCGTTTCTGTCAAACACTCAAACACTGAGCCGCTTCGGTCAAACACTGAAACACTGAGCCGCTTCACTCAAACACTGAAACACTGAGCCGCTTCTGTCAAACACTGAAACACTGAGCCGCTTCACTCAAACACTGAAACACTGAGCCGCTTCTGTCAAACACTGAAACACTGAGCCGTTTCTGTCAAACACTGAAACACTGAGCCGCTTCGGTCAAACACTGAAACACTGAGCCGCTTCACTCAAACACTGAGCCGTTTCACTCAAACACTGAGCCGTTTCTGTCAAACACTGAGCCGCTTCGGTCAAACACTGAGACGCTTCTGTCAAACACTCAAACACTGAGCCGCTTCACTCAAACACTGAGCCGTTTCTGTCAAACACTGAGCCGCTTCGGTCAAACACTGAGACGCTTCTGTCAAACACTCAAACACTGAGCCGCTTCACTCAAACACTGAGCCGTTTCTGTCAAACACTCAAACACTGAGCCGCTTCACTCAAACACTGAGCCGCTTCACTCAAACACTGAGCCGCTTCACTCAAACACTGAGCCGTTTCTGTCAAACACTCAAACACTGAGCCGCTTCACTCAAACACTGAGCCGTTTCTGTCAAACACTCAAACACAGCCGCTTCGGTCAAACACTGAAACACTGAGCCGCTTCTGTCAAACACTGAGCCGCTTCTGTCAAACACTCAAACACTGAGCCGCTTCACTCAAACACTGAGCCGTTACACTCAAACACTGAGCCGTTACACTCAAACACTGAGCCGTTTCTGTCAAACACTCAAAACACCGAAACACTGAGCCGTTTTTGTCAAACACTGAAACACTGAGCCGTTTCTGTCAAACACTCAAACACTGAGCCGTTTCTGTCAAACACTCAAACACTGAGCCGTTTCTGTCAAACACTGAGCCGCTTCTGTCAAACACTGAGCCGTTTCTGTCAAACACTGAGCCGTTTCTGTCAAACACTGAGCCGTTTCTGTCAAACACTGAGCCGTTTCTGTCAAACACTGAGCCGTTTCTGTCAAACACTGAGCCGTTTCTGTCAAACACTGAGCCGTTTCTGTCAAACACTGAGCCGTTTCTGTCAAACACTGAGCCGTTTCTGTCAAACACTGAGCCGTTTCTGTCAAACACTGAGCCGCTTCTGTCAAACACTGAGCCGCTTCTGTCAAACACTGAGCCGTTTCTGTCAAACACTGAGCCGCTTCTGTCAAACACTCAAACACTGAGCCGTTTCTGTCAAACACTGAGCCGCTTCTGTCAAACACTCAAACACTGAGCCGTTTCTGTCAAACACTGAGCCGTTTCTGTCAAACACTCAAACACTGAGCCGTTTCTGTCAAACACTGAAACACTGAGCCGTTTCTGTCAAACACTGAGCCGCTTCTGTCAAACACTGAGCCGCTTCTGTCAAACACTGAGCCGTTTCTGTCAAACACTGAGCCGTTTCTGTCAAACACTGAGCCGTTTCTGTCAAACACTGAGCCGTTTCTGTCAAACACTGAGCCGTTTCTGTCAAACACTGAGCCGTTTCTGTCAAACACTGAGCCGTTTCTGTCAAACACTGAGCCGTTTCTGTCAAACACTGAGCCGTTTCTGTCAAACACTGAGCCGCTTCTGTCAAACACTGAGCCGCTTCTGTCAAACACTCAAACACTGAGCCGTTTCTGTCAAACACTGAGCCGTTTCTGTCAAACACTCAAACACTGAGCCGTTTCTGTCAAACACTGAGCCGCTTCACTCAAACACTGAGCCGCTTCTGTCAAACACTCAAACACTGAGCCGCTTCACTCAAACACTGAGCCGTTTCACTCAAACACTGAGCCGTTTTTGTCAAACACTCAAAACACCGAAACACTGAGCCGTTTTTGTCAAACACTGAAACACTGAGCCGTTTCTGTCAAACACTGAGCCGTTTCTGTCAAACACTGAGCCGTTTCTGTCAAACACTGAGCCGTTTCTGTCAAACACTGAGCCGTTTCTGTCAAACACTGAGCCGTTTCTGTCAAACACTGAGCCGTTTCTGTCAAACACTGAGCCGTTTCTGTCAAACACTGAGCCGTTTCTGTCAAACACTGAGCCGTTTCTGTCAAACACTGAGCCGTTTCTGTCAAACACTGAGCCGTTTCTGTCAAACACTGAGCCGTTTCTGTCAAACACTGAGCCGTTTCTGTCAAACACTGAGCCGTTTCTGTCAAACACTGAGCCGTTTCTGTCAAACACTGAGCCGTTTCTGTCAAACACTGAGCCGTTTCTGTCAAACACTGAGCCGTTTCTGTCAAACACTGAGCCGTTTCTGTCAAACACTGAGCCGTTTCTGTCAAACACTGAGCCGTTTCTGTCAAACACTGAGCCGTTTCTGTCAAACACTGAGCCGTTTCTGTCAAACACTGAGCCGTTTCTGTCAAACACTGAGCCGTTTCTGTCAAACACTGAGCCGTTTCTGTCAAACACTCAAACACTGAGCCGTTTCTGTCAAACACTCAAAACACTGAAACACTGAGCCGTTTCTGTCAAACACTGAGCCGCTTCACTGTATCGCTGAGCCGCTTCACTGTATCGCTGAGCCGCTTCACTGTAACCTTGAGCCGCTTCACTGTAACCTTGAGCCGCTTCACTGTAACCTTGAGCCGCTTCACTGTAACCTTGAGCCGCTTCACTGTATCGCTGAGCCGCTTCACTGTAACGCCGAGCCGCTTCACTGTAACGCCGAGCCGCTTCACTCAAACACTGAGCCGCTTCACTGTAACGCCGAGCCGCTTCACTGTAACGCCGAGCCGCTTCACTCAAACACTGAGCCGTTTCACTGTAACGCCGAGCCGCTTCACTGTAACACCGAGCCGCTTCACTCAAACACCGATTCGCTTCACTGTAACTTTGAGCCGCTTCACTGTAACTTTGAGCCGCTTCACTGTAACTTTGAGCCGCTTCACTCAAACACAGAGCCGCTTCACTGTAACTTTGAGCCGCTTCACTCAAACACTGAGCCGTTTCACTGTAACTTTGAGCCGCTTCACTGTATCGCTGAGCCGCTTCACTGTAACGCCGAGCCGCTTCACTGTAACTTTGAGCCGCTTCACTCAAACACCGAGCCGCTTCACTCAAACGCCGAGCTGCTTCACTGTAACTTTGAGCCGCTTCACTCAAACACTGAGCCGTATCGCTGAGCCGCTTCACTGTAACGCCGAGCCGCTTCACTGTAACGCCGAGCCGTATTACTAACGCCGAAAGTATTTGATCAAAGATACAGTAAAAACAGTGAAATATTATTATAATGTAAATCATCTGTTTTCTATGTGAATATATAGCAAAGTGTAATTTATTCCTGTGATCAAAGCTGAATTTTCAGCATCATTACTCCAGTCTTCAGTGTCACATGATCCTTCAGAAATCACTATAATATGATGATTTGATGGGCAAGAAACATTTATGATTATTATCAGTGGTAACCATGGAAATCTACAAAAACTGTAGTTGAAACCACTGTCTGTAGTAAAACCATGGTTGATTTTCATGAATTGCTGCCACTAGGGTTATTACGGTATGAGATTTTCACGGTAAGATAATCGTCTCAGAAAATATCGCGTTTTCACGGTATTAAACAATCATCATTATTATTATTATTATTATAATCATCAGCTACAATGACCTTGAATGAAAACAGAGGGTTTTCTGGTTGAACATGTGGTTTGTTGAAAACTTTTTAACAACAGAGTAAACAGAGGTTTAGTAAATTAAAACAGACAACAAACTATTATTTCTTAAATAATGTTTAAATAAACTTTTATTATTGTTGTTGTTATAACTTTAAGTTGACTATTCTATTGTTCAATAGTAATTAATACATTTCAGTCATTATTTCAACTTTTATTTGGACAGGTTGTATTAAACTCCTATGAGTTTCAGTCAGAGTATTTGACGATGATTCTTGTAAATAAAATAATGAAATGCTCATTACGTTCTCTCTGTACGGTTACAACCCTCGCTGCCACTGACCCGGATTAACATTGGTTTCAGAATAAAACATGATAATATGAACTTTTAACGTTCAGTATAAATATGTTGTAGTTCTACTACACTATTATTCGCTAACATGCGTTATTTGTCCAATATAGTGCATTACGTTTCTTTTTAAATAAAATCACTGGTAAAAGTCACTGAGCCGCTTCGGTCAAACACTGAAACACTGAGCCGCTTCACTCAAACACTGAGCCGTTTCTGTCAAACACTCAAACACTGAGCCGCTTCGGTCAAACACTGAGCCGCTTCACTCAAACACTGAGCCGCTTCACTCAAACACTGAGCCGTTTCACTCAAACACTGAGCCGTTTCACTCAAACACTGAGCCGTTTCACTCAAACACTGAGCCGTTTCTGTCAAACACTGAAACACTGAGCCGCTTCGGTCAAACACTGAAACACTGAGCCGCTTCTGTCAAACACTCAAACACTGAGCCGCTTCACTCAAACACTGAGCCGTTTCTGTCAAACACTCAAACACTGAGCCGCTTCGGTCAAACACTGAAACACTGAGCCGCTTCACTCAAACACTGAAACACTGAGCCGCTTCGGTCAAACACTCAAACACTGAGCCGCTTCTGTCAAACACTCAAACACTGAGCCGCTTCGGTCAAACACTGAAACGCTTCGGTCAAACACTCAAACACTGAGCCGCTTCGGTCAAACACTGAAACGCTTCGGTCAAACACTGAAACGCTTCGGTCAAACACTCAAACACTGAGCCGCTTCGGTCAAACACTCAAACACTGAGCCGCTTCGGTCAAACACTGAAACGCTTCGGTCAAACACTGAAACACTGAGCCGCTTCGGTCAAACACTGAAACACTGAGCCGCTTCTGTCAAACACTCAAACACTGAGCCGCTTCGGTCAAACACTGAAACACTGAGCCGCTTCGGTCAAACACTGAAACACTGAGCCGCTTCTGTCAAACACTCAAACACTGAGCCGCTTCACTCAAACACTGAGCCGTTTCTGTCAAACACTCAAAACACCGAAACACTGAGCCGTTTTTTTCAAACACTGAAACACTGAGCCGTTTCTGTCAAACACTGAGCCGTTTCTGTCAAACACTGAGCCGTTTCTGTCAAACACTGAGCCGTTTCTGTCAAACACTGAGCCGTTTCTGTCAAACACTGAGCCGTTTCTGTCAAACACTGAGCCGTTTCTGTCAAACACTGAGCCGTTTCTGTCAAACACTGAGCCGTTTCTGTCAAACACTGAGCCGTTTCTGTCAAACACTGAGCCGTTTCTGTCAAACACTGAGCCGTTTCTGTCAAACACTGAGCCGTTTCTGTCAAACACTGAGCCGTTTCTGTCAAACACTGAGCCGCTTCTGTCAAACACTGAGCCGCTTCACTCAAACACTCAAACACTGAGCCGCTTCACTCAAACACTGAGCCGTTTCTGTCAAACACTCAAAACACCGAAACACTGAGCCGTTTTTGTCAAACACTGAAACACTGAGCCGTTTCTGTCAGACACTGAGCCGTTTTTCAACCACTTTTGTGCTTGTTTATTTGAGTATCGATACTTTCAATACCCACACCAGTAATGTTACTTATTGATACGCCACGCCTGGGTAATAATGCTACTAAACCCTGAACCCAACCTTATATTTCATGATCTGCCGTTCACTTCCAGGCGTCTTCATGATGCTCTTTAAATATAATATAGTTTTCTAAACTGCATTTTCAGTCTGTAAATGCAAACACTGACAGCCATGAACAAATGCAACCACTCACACACTTCCAGAGTGTGTGTTAAATGTCGTTTCATAATATGTGCTTGAGTCCAGTTTCCTGCATATTAAAGAGACCTAAACCTTGTTTTCCGTGTAGGTTCGGCATTTGTACATCTGTGACTTCCACAAGAACTTCATCCAGAGCGTTCGCAACAAACGCAAGAGGAAGACCAGCGATGACGGCGGAGAGTCACCTGATCATGATGTCGAAGTCCCCGAGGTAATATACCAGTGTTTCTGAACTCCTGAAACGCCTCAGTGTAGTCTTGAGTTTCTTCCGGGAACGAACACGTCACAATATTCCTCATTATTGGAATTTTGTGACGTGGCCTGGTTGAGTTAGTTAGTAGTGTGTTAAACTGGCGGTTATGGTAAGGGGCGGGACATTTCCCAAACACACTCGAAGCGCTCGACCAATCACAACACACTGATCCAGCCGACCAATCAGAGCACAGTGTGCTTTTCAGAAGGAGGAGCTTCATAGAGACAGGAAGTAAACAGAGCGTTACTGACAGACTGGGAAAAGAGGAGCCGCAACAATGGAGAATATGAGGAAAATAATCAACATTCAAGCAGGAAAACCTGTTCTAGTAGAGCCTGAAACAACAGCAAGACTTCAGTGTAAAAGGGCACAATATGGCCTCTTTAAAATCCTCTGTCCTTTCAGGGCTTTTTAGGTCTAGCGGCACACACTGCAAACGCATCATTCGTCTCGACTAAAAATGTAGATTTTTACACGGAGATTAGTGGGTTTATAATGAAATCTGTTGACTTTAGCAATCTTTGTTGCATTATATGTCAATGGTGTCAGTTCAAAAATGGGAAAAAGCACTTGTGTAATTTTCACCAAGTTTACATGCCTGTAACTCCAGAAGTATTAAACATATCTTAATATCCTTTTAGATTCTGGTTCTTAACAAACTTTTACTTTTGGTATCTTCATTTTAAAGGTCCTATATGGTTCAATCCCAGAGATATGGAAATCTTAATGCGGCTCCATGTGTAAATTGGTAAATTATATACACATTTTCAGTGGTCAAAACCAAATGTGGGTGACATTAGTGTTGTCAAAAGTACCAACTTCGGTACTGAAATTAAAAAAATGCGCTGTTGAGCGGAATCGTAAACGCCTCTGATTGGCCGTTGTGTTCACACGCTCATCATATATGTCTGTGATTGGCTACAAGGATCAGCGCTTCAAAAACATGTTGTAAATGTACATCAATGACGCTCTTCAGCGAGCGCTTACACAGACGCAATTACACAAATTGTTGAATTTGACCCATTTTCAGTGATCGAAAAACTTAAATGTAGGTAACTTTTTAAACCGCTGATAGTTATTGTTTAAAGTAGAATGTCTGAAGAACAAATAACACTGAATCTAGAAATGTATCTGGTTTCCCTCTATCAGAAGAAATGAATGCAAAACACTTCTCTGAGTGCCAAAAACAACACATTTTCTGAAGTTTACGTGTCTTAAAGTTTAATTCAAGAAGTGTTAAAGATATCTTAATGTCATTTTAGATTCTTGTTTTTATAAAACTTTTATTTGGGGATCTTCGTTCAATCTCATTGATATAGGGATGTCAATGCGGTTACATGTAGTTATGATACTGCAACTTCAGAAGCTGTTAAAACAAACAATCCTTTCTTTCAAATTCCCCTGAAACTGATTCAAATATAGATTCTTATAAATACACTTTTGAGGTCAAGTTAATGTGCCTCAACTTGACCATTTCCGTGTATTTTTGGCATCCAGAGGTGTGTTGTATAGAATTGTTTTGATAGAGGGAAACAAGATGCATTTTAAACATTGTGTTTAAAGAATAAAGTGTGCAATGTGACTCACATTTGGTTTTTGGCCAATGAAAATGTGTACTAATTTACTCATGGAGCCGCATTAAGATCTCCATATCTCTGGGATTAAACCATATAGGGCCTTTAAAATGAAGATACTAAAAGAAATGTTTGTTAAAAACCACAATCTAAAGGATATTGAGATAACTGTATTACTTGAGTTACAGGCATGCAAACTTGGGGAAAATAACACTGTGCTTTTCCCCATTTTTAAACTCACTGTTGGCATAATGAAACAAAGATAGACAGTCAACAGATAGTTCACTAATAGACCTGCCAAACTCTGTCTAAAAATATAATAATGATTCTGTAATTTTTGACCCTCTTCTACAAAACGAACAACAGGCACGAAAACAACTACATGTTCAGTAATGAAACCGAAACTAAACACTGTTAAAATGGAGGAAACAGAAGAGAATGTCAAAGGGTCCACATAACAGACATAAACTGGATAATAAGCTCGTTAGGCTATTTTTATATGTATAACAGTTAGTTCCTATCCTCGAATCTCACTTTACGAGAGGCTTTCTGCTGATGTCACCAGCATCGGCATTGCTCGTCTCTGCGTGTTCTGGCCAGGCTGTCACTCAGTCCAGTTACACCACTAGGTGGCGGTGAGGGACTGTCTTTGAGTTATTAAACCGTTCATTCAATGAAAATGACAAAAAATGCAGATTCATTCAAAGATTGACGTAATGAAACCAGGTGTTTAATATTTACTTTTAACTTTGAGCTCATCTTTTCAAAAGCTCAGCTGAGCAGCAATGCGTCGCGTGGCTAACGCTGAAGCTCGTGGCTAACGCTGAAGCTCGTGGCTAACGCTGAAGCTCGTGGCTAACGCTGAAGCTCGTGGCTAACGCTGAAGCTCGTGGCTAACGCTGAAGCTCGTGGCTAACGCAGAAGCTCGTGGCTAACGCTGAAGCTCGTGGCTAACGCAGAAGCTCGTGGCTAACGCTGAAGCTCGTGGCTAACGCAGAAGCTCGTGGCTAACGCAGAAGCTCGTGGCTAACGCAGAAGCTCGTGGGTAACGCAGAAGCTCGTGGTTAACGCAGAAGCTCGTGGCTAACGCTGAAGCTCGTGGCTAACGCAGAAGCTCGTGGCTAACGCAGAAGCTCGTGGCTAACGCTGAAGCTCGTGGCTAACGCAGAAGCTCGTGGCTAACGCTGAAGCTCGTGGCTAACGCTGAAGCTCGTGGCTAACGCTGAAGCTCGTGGCTAACGCTGAAGCTCGTGGCTAACGCAGAAGCTCGTGGCTAACGCAGAAGCTCGTGGCTAACGCAGAAGCTCGTGGCTAACGCAGAAGCTCGTGGCGAACGCAGAAGCTCGTGGCTAACGCTGAAGCTCGTGGCTAACGCTGAAGCTCGTGGCTAACGCAGAAGCTCGTGGCTAACGCAGAAGCTCGTGGCTAACGCAGAAGCTCGTGGCTAACGCAGAAGCTCGTGGCTAACGCTGAAGCTCGTGGCTAACGCTGAAGCTCGTGGCTAACGCAGAAGCTCGTGGCTAACGCAGAAGCTCGTGGCTAACGCTGAAGCTCGTGGCTAACGCTGAAGCTCGTGGCTAACGCTGAAGCTCGTGGCTAACGCTGAAGCTCGTGGCTAACGCAGAAGCTCGTGGCTAAAGCTAAGGCTGATGCGTCACCTCATAGAGACCAATGGCATTGATTCATTGTATTGACCAAATACTGGTCAGTAATGGTTTCCTCTCCAGTAGGGCTGTGCGATAAAGGTAAACAATATATCACGAGATAATGTTTCATATCGTTCAGTATCGGTAATTATTGACTTTTTTTAATAACCTTTTTTTTTTTTTTTAGACAAGTAGAAAAGTTTGAATTTAAATCACTGTTTTTTATTATTTATCCACATTATTAAGGCAAAAATAAAATGTAAACAAAAATACATTCTTTGTCTTATATTAAGATAAAAAAGTAAGTGCTTAAGAAACTCTTATTCTAATATAAAATGTTACTAAATGAGTGCAGTGTAAAAGTGTAAACTTTGAGGCAGATCAACATCTGTGATAAGTACGAGTGTAACGGTTCACAAAACAACGGTTCGATACGACACACTGGTGTCACGGCTCGGTGCGTTTTTGTTACAGCAAAAAGAAAGAAATACCAGAGAATTTTCCTTGATTTAAAAAAATATATATATTTATTAAAAGAGAATTGAAACTTTTAGTTTTATGAATGGGGGTAATCTTTGAAGGATGAACAAATAATGTTTTTGACATCACTTTAAATATGATGATATTTGAGTTTTGAAGTGCTGGAAAAAGATGTGTGATGTAGTTGAAAGCATTTTACTATTCCTGCCAATCTTCCATGGTTACAGTGAGTGTTACTACAGTAAATCATGGTGAATGTTGCTGATCCGTGGACTTAAAGCTGTAACTAGCTCATTCATGGATCATGTTTCTCCTGTTTCCACGTCAGCGCTGTTTGATCCGTTAATAACGGAGAAGTGTTAATGATTCTCACTGGATCTCCTAGCGCTGTGTAACAGTGTCGCTGGATCAGGATCGGCTCGCGCTGCACTGATGTTGACGGTCCGAACTGATAAACGATCCGTGAAACGCAAAATAATGAGTAGCGCAGTTTAGTTCCGCTTTCATTGCGTTTGCCATGTGATGTTGTGATGGTCGCGCCAGCTATTCGCGCATTTTAATGAAAATAACTAGCGCTATATCGAACATTTTTTATAGCGTTACAGGCAATGGTGAACAGTCCATAAATACGATAGCGTTTCGTCGCCTAGCCCTACTCTCCAGTCTCCACAGAGGATTCTGGGTCATAAGCCATAGAATTATGATTTACTTCTTAAAAGTTCAATTTTATATTGTTATTGCTGAACGCATAGACTCTTTCAGTAATCTTTCAGACCTAATCTTCATTCACAGACGCATTGGGCGGGTTTAGTCCCGCTGGCCGACTCGACATGTTGAATCTGTGAGCTACGAGGGTTAATTCAGTGGCCTGGGTTAGCTGAGCCTGTCAGCCCACATGATTCCATCATGTGATAACTGTTTAACAGGAGCATCGCTAGTGAAAAGGCTTGTCTTTTCGTCCAATTCTCAAATAGTGATTTGCTTTATATAAAATATTTCTGTACCCACTGGCACGGGAAGCATGGGCGAGCCCTGATGCAGCAGAGGCTGCTGGGATTGCTACAGTGATGTGTGTGTGTGTGTGACTATAACTGCACTGATGTGTGTGTGTGTGTGTGTGTGTGTGTGACTGTAACTGCACTGATGTGTGTGTGTGTGTGTGTGTGACTATAACTGCACTGATGTGTGTGTGTGTGTGTGTGAGACTGTAACTGTGTGTGTGTGTGTGTGTGTGTGTGTGTGTGTGTGTGTGTGTGTGTGTGTGTGTGTGTGTGTGTGTGTGTGTGTGTGTGTGTGTGACTGTAACTGCACTGATGTGTGTGTGACTGTAACTGCACTGATGTGTGTGTGTGTGACTGTAACTGCACTGATGTGTGTGTGTGTGTGACTGTAACTGCACTGATGTGTGTGTGTGTGTGTGTGTGTGTGTGTGTGTGTGTGTGTGTGTGTGTGTGTGTGTGTGTGTGTGTGTGTGTGACTGTAACTGCACTGATGTGTGTGTGTGTGTGTGTGTGTGACTGTAACTGCACTGATGTGTGTGTGTGTGTGTGTGTGTGACTGTAACTGCACTGATGTGTGTGTGTGTGTGTGTGACTGTAACTGCACTGATGTGTGTGTGTGTGACTGTAACTGCACTGATGTGTGTGTGTGACTGTAACTGCACTGATGTGTGTGTGTGTGTGTGTGTGTGTGTGTGTGTGTGTGTGTGTGTGTGTGTGTGTGTGTGTGTGTGTGTGTGTGTGTGTGTGTGTGTGTGACTGTAACTGCACTGATGTGTGTGTGTGACTGTAACTGCACTGATGTGTGTGTGTGACTGTAACTGCACTGATGTGTGTGTGTGACTGTAACTGCACTTGTGTGTGTGTGTGTGTGTGTGTGTGTGTGTGACTGTAACTGCACTGATGTGTGTGTGTGACTGTAACTGCACTGATGTGTGTGTGTGACTGTAACTGCACTGATGTGTGTGTGTGTGTGACTGTAACTGCACTGATGTGTGTGTGTGTGACTGTAACTGCACTGATGTGTGTGTGTGACTGTAACTGCACTGATGTGTGTGTGTGACTGTAACTGCACTGATGTGTGTGTGTGACTGTAACTGCACTGATGTGTGTGTGTGACCTGTAACTGCACTGATGTGTGTGTGTGACTGTAACTGCACTGATGTGTGTGTGTGACTGTAACTGCACTGATGTGTGTGTGTGACCTGTAACTGCACTGATGTGTGTGTGTGACTGTAACTGCACTGATGTGTGTGTTCTGGGTCAGGTGGATCTGTTCCAGCTGCAGGTCAACACACTGAGACGCTACAAGAGGCACTACAAAATCCAGACCAGACCTGGACTCAACAAAGCCCAGCTAGCAGAGGTACTGACCCAAACTCGATATAATCAATTTCAAAAACTAACACAAATCTACATTTCATACACCCCCCCCATTGCACATCCGGTTTATTAGCAACATTCACAGACTTTCAGCTGTTTACAATGAACAAATCAAACAAAAGTGATGTGAAACAGCTCAACACAACAAATGTCTCAAGTGGTTTCCACGAATAGAACTGAAAACGCAACTTTTAATGACTTCCTCAGTCTGAAAATGTTTCACCCCTTCATGGCAAGCATCTTTAGCTCTGCGTAGAGAACACTTTTGCTGCAAGTGAGATGTCGGCTATAATCAGACAGCAGCTCTGAGGGATCCGAGCCGTTCCTCATGAGCAATGGCCTCCCGTTCAGGAATACTCTTGGGTTTGCAACCGTCGCCTTCAAATCCCACCACAGATTGCCTCTGGGTTAAGGTCATGTGACTGTGCTGCCACTAACCCTAACCCTAAAATAAAATACTTTATTTTACTAATTTAAGACTGCTATTATGAGGACACTCGACAAAACGGACAGTTTGGCATAATGTGTGTGTTATGGTTTGTTCAAACTCGAAAGAGAACTCGATACTGACACGTTTGTGTGTGTGTACTTTAGAGGAACGAGTGCGTGCCACCTTCCACTTCTGATAGTCTGAGGAGCCACTCGTATTGCTACTACTCTCCGGCGCCGCCATCTTTGTTTTAGGTCTGACGAATCGACGCGCATACGTCGACGCGTTGTCCCAGCCCTAGTCAGTAGTGGTGTAGTCCTGGAGTTCTTGCATGTTTAGTACGAGCTTTACTGTGACCTCAGTGTCTGTGGCCACCAGATCTTCTGCAGTCACTCCAGGGTTTCTCTGATTCTGCTTTTCAGAAATCTGGTTCCAGACGTTGATATCTGCCTTTTTCTGCCCGTCCAGGTGTATCCACTGTTCCTTTAACTTCAAACTCGCCAACTATGCTTCCAGAGGTGTCTCGAGGAACATTTAGTGCCTTCTATCTTTTTGTATCCTGTTCCTTGTGAAGGGCGATAATATCTTCTTTTAACTTTTTGCATCATTCTTTTGATTTAGCCATATTTCTAACTTGCAGTCAAACCTCGCTAGTTCAGATATTTCATGTGTTCTAGCTCAAGCACACCTGGTGCAGCTAATGAAGCCCTTGATTAATTAGACAACACCCATTCTGCAGATTTGGGCTGTTGTGAGGGATTATATTCAGGGGGGTGAATAATTTTGAAACTGCAGAAGTCATTTTCAGTTTAATTTGGAGAAACCACTTGAAAATTTTGTTGTGTTGAGCGATTTCAATTACTTTAGTCTGATTTTTTCATTGCAAACAGCTGAAAGTCGGTGAATTTTGCCAATAAACCTGATTTGCAAAGTTTGGGACCGGTAAGATTTGTAATGTTTTTGAAAAGTCTCTTCTGCTCACCAAGGCTGCATTTATTTGATTAAAAATACAAAAAAAAAATTTGTTAAATATGACAATGTAAACCAGCTGTTTTCTATGTGAATATATAGTAAAGTGTAATTTATTCCTGTGATCAAAGCTGAATTTTCAGCATCATTACTCCAGTCTTCAGTGTCACATGATCCTTCAGAAATCACTATAATATGATGATTTGATGCTCAAGAAACATTTATGATTATCATCAATGTTGGAAATAGTTGTGTACCATTTTGTTTCAGGATTTTTTGATGAATAGAAAGTTCAGAAGAACAGCATTTATTTGAAATGGAATCTTTACACAATATTACTGTTGTATTTTTAATCAAATAAATGCAGCCTCGGTGAGCAGAAGAGACTTTTCAAAAACATAGATCTTCCCGATCCGAAACGCTCGAACGGCAGTGAAATTAAATCCACACAAGTCTAATCTACAGCTATAATTGTTTTACAGTGTATCTGCTTTCTCAAAACACTTCATAACTAGTGGAGTGAGCATAATAATGCAATTTCAGTGAAGTATTGTATAAGATTTCCTTGGCGACAGGAATACCCTTCATATCTGTCAGCCAATGAGAATCCAGCATTCAGCAGTGTACGCAGAATTCACTATATGCTTGTGTTAGTAATATTTGTGTGTTTTTTTCTTCTCCAGACTGTGAGCCGTCACTTCCGGAATATTCCAGTCAACGAGAAGGAAACGCTCACATACTTTATTTATATGGTGAAGAGCAGTAAAAGCCGGCTGGACCAGAAGTCAGAAGGAAGCAAACAAGTGGAATAAGATCTGGGATACACACGCGTGTCTCGACTCGTGCTAGCTGGCTTTACATCCCTGTTTGAATGCTTTCTGTACATGTGTCCAACATCAGGTGACGTGTGGGAGTCACTGCAGATCATGATGATGATGATGATGATGATGGGAAACTGCTTCAACTTCTGTGCCAAACACCAATAAAACCACCGCTGTTTGAGTGACGAACATCACAGAGAGGACCTGAATGAAACCATGAGAGACACTGAATGACTGCTAATGCCAAACCTCCCGAAGAGCCGGTGTCCTTCACATTGCCGTAGAGGGCGTTTCTGTTTCTGTTCTGTTGCTTTTGGCTCCGTGTCTCTGCTTTTATATGACTGCTGTATATCTGCTCTATATTGCATTTTTTGTAGATTGTAATGTTAGTTTTCTTCCTTTCTTTGTTTGAAATAAGCGGAGTAAATACAGTTCTTGTGGCACTACTAATATTTTTGTTTATTATTTTTAAATGCATTCCACCTGTGGCATCTCACATGATCGTGTGTGTATTAATGCTGTCAAACCGATTAATCGCGATTTATCAAATCTAACATAAAAGTTTGTTTATATTAAGTGTATGTATTTATATATTTTTTATACACGTATGTGTGTGTATATACACTTGCACACACGTTATATAAACAAACTTTTATGTTAGATGTGATTATTGTTTGACGACACTAATATATTAATACATATACATATATATATATATATATATATATATACACACACACACATACATATATACAGCATGTCCAGAGGTAAATTGTAATTTCAATCATTGGGGAATATGAGTGATTCACATTTCAAATAAATATGAACATAAATGAGTTGTTTATGGGTCAGTGACATAAGAAGTAAAAACATCACAAATGAACACCTTTTCACCTGACTGAACATACAGTGAGCGATGTCTGAGAAACAGACCAAACGCCACAACACACTTGAAGCCAATCAGCAGTAGGGGGCGTGTCCTGTCATGATGGGGAGGAGAGAGAGTAAGCCGACCAGCAGTAGGGGGCGTATCCTGTCATGATGGGGAGGAGAGTGAGCCAATCAGCAGTAGGGGGTGTATCCACTCATGATGGGGAGGAGAGTGAGCCAATCAGCAGTAGGGGGTGTATCCACTCATGATGGGGAGGAGAGTGAGCCAATCAGCAGTGGGGGGTGTATCCACTCATGATGGGGAGGAGAGTGAGCCAATCAGCAGTGGGGGGTGTATCCACTCATGATGGGGAGGAGAGTGAGCCAATCAGCAGTGGGGGGTGTATCCACTCATGATGGGAAGGAGAGTGAGCCAATCAGCAGTAGGGGGTGTATCCACTCATGATGGGGAGGAGAGTGAGCCAATCAGCAGTAGGGGGTGTATCCACTCATGATGGGGAGGAGAGTGAGCCAATCAGCAGTGGGGGGTGTATCCACTCATGATGGGGAGGAGAGTGAGCCAATCAGCAGTGGGGGGTGTATCCACTCATGATGGGGAGGAGAGTGAGCCAATCAGCAGTAGGGGGTGTATCCACTCATGATGGGGAGGAGAGTGAGCCAATCAGCAGTAGGGGGTGTATCCACTCATGATGGGGAGGAGAGTGAGCCAATCAGCAGTAGGGGGTGTATCCACTCATGATGGGGAGGAGAGTGAGCCAATCAGCAGTAGGGGGTGTATCCACTCATGATGGGGAGGAGAGTGAGCCAATCAGCAGTAGGGGGTGTATCCACTCATGATGGGGAGGAGAGTGAGCCAATCAGCAGTAGGGGGTGTATCCACTCATGATGGGGAGGAGAGTGAGCCAATCAGCAGTGGGGGGTGTATCCACTCATGATGGGGAGGAGAGTGAGCCAATCAGCAGTGGGGGGTGTATCCACTCATGATGGGGAGGAGAGTGAGCCAATCAGCAGTAGGGGGTGTATCCACTCATGATGGGGAGGAGAGTGAGCCAATCAGCAGTAGGGGGTGTATCCACTCATGATGGGGAGGAGAGTGAGCCAATCAGCAGTAGGGGGTGTATCCACTCATGATGGGGAGGAGAGTGAGCCAATCAGCAGTAGGGGGGGTATCCACTCATGATGGGGAGGAGAGTGAGCCAATCAGCAGTGGGGGGTGTATCCACTCATGATGGGGAGGAGAGTGAGCCAATCAGCAGTAGGGGGTGTATCCACTCATGATGGGGAGGAGAGTGAGCCAATCAGCAGTAGGGGGTGTATCCACTCATGATGGGGAGGAGAGTGAGCCAATCAGCAGTAGGGGCTGTATCCACTCATGATGGGGAGGAGAGTGAGCCAATCAGCAGTAGGGGGTGTATCCACTCATGATGGGGAGGAGAGTGAGCCAATCAGCAGTAGGGGGTGTATCCACTCATGATGGGGAGGAGAGTGAGCCAATCAGCAGTAGGGGGTGTATCCACTCATGATGGGGAGGAGAGTGAGCCAATCAGCAGTAGGGGGTGTATCCACTCATGATGGGGAGGAGAGTGAGCCAATCAACAGTAGGGTGCGTGCCCTCGTGATTGGGGAGGAGAGAGTGACGATAGGCTGATTTATTCTGTGCAGTCGATCTGATGACGACACAACTGTTCCACAATTGGGCGAATCCACCACATGACAACGATCACGCGTGTTTCGTGTTTATTCTCACGCCTTCAGTTCCACTAAAGCGCACAAATGTTTTTTCTAACAGTAAAATCTCTTTTCATGTAGTCGCGATGTTATGTTGTGTCATATTTATAAAAATAAAACTGATAAAAAAACGTAGACCCCACTTCATTGATAGTATAGGCTTATGTTGAATTTTATTCTTGAACAAACAGATGCTGTATTAAGCGGTACTAAAGTATTAAATGAAAAGTCTGTATTTGGCAATTATTGCATTTATTTCACTTCAGCTCAAAATCAAATCCCTTTAAATCATTTTATAGGGCCCTAAATATGTAATGTTGTTAAACATTTAATAAATTGTTAAAATATTTAGACATGCTTTTTGATAACTACAATTATGGAGTCCAGAATAAAACGGAATCCAGAAAAATTTAAACGGGAAAAACGTACTCGGTTACTATCGTAACCTCGGTTCCCTGAGAGTAGGGAACGAGTATTGCGTAGCTATACTCAGTGGGCAAACTCTTTTCCTCAGATTATTGAAGCTTTTATGTAAAACGCATTTCAGCTGCACAGTGAGAGGCTTACTGGGGTAACTGAACAATCCAATGGCGAAGGAGAGCCTATATAGAGAACCTTTATAGAGAGCCTATGGGAACCCAAATTCGCCATTATAGCAGGTTTAAATCGACTGAAGCGACAACTTGCCATTTTACTACAGTGCGGCAGGCTATGCAATACTTGTTCCCCACTCTCATGGAACCGAGGTTACGATAGTAACCGAGTATGTTCCCTTTCGAGAACGGTCACTTTGTATTGCGTTGCTATACGCATTGGGGACGCAATGTAAAACGCTGCACCATAAGTAACTGGCTGCAACTGAACCCCAGGACCCAGGGCTCACAGAAACAAGCCAGGATTCATATAATATATATATATACACTCACCTAAAGGAACACCATACTAATACTGTGTTTGACCCCCTTTCGCCTTCAGAACTGCCTTAATTCTACGTGGCATTGATTCAACAAGGTGCTGAAAGCATTCTTTAGAAATGTTGGCCCATATTGATAGGATAGCATCTTGCAGTTGATGGAGATTTGTGTGATGCACATCCAGGGCACGAAGCTCCCGTTCCACCACATCCCAAAGATGCTCTTGAGTTGAGATCTGGTGACTGTGGGGGCCATTTTAGTACAGTGAACTCATTGTCATGTTCAAGAAACCAATTTGAAATGATTCAAGCTTTTTGACATGGTGCATTATCCTGCTGGAAGTAGCCATCAGAGGATGGGTACATGGTGGCCATAAAGGGATGGACATGGTCAGAAACAATGCTCAGGTAGGCCGTGGCATTTAAACGATGCCCAATTGGCACTAAGGGGCCGAAAGTGTGCCAAGAAAACATCCCCCACACCATTACACCACCACCACCAGCCTGCACAGTGGTAACAAGGCATGATGGATCCATGTTCTCATTCTGTTTACGCCAAATTCTGACTCTACCATCTGAATGTCTCAACAGAAATCGAGACTCATCAGACCAGGCAACATTTTTCCAGTCTTCAACTGCCCAATTTTGGTGAGCTCTTGCAAATTGTAGCCTCTTTTTCCTATTTGTAGTGGAGATGAGTGGTACCCGGTGGGGTCTTCTGCTGTTGTAGCCCATCCGCCTCAAGGTTGTGCGTGTTGTGGCTTCACAAATGCTTTGCTGCATACCTCGGTTGTAACGAGTGGTTATTTCAGTCAAAGTTGCTCTTCTATCACCTTGAATCAGTCGGCCCATTCTCCTCTGACCTCTAGCATCAAAAAGGCATTTTCGCCCACAGGACTGCCGCATACTTGGATGTTTTTCCCTTTTCACACCATTCTTTGTAAACCCTAAAAATGGTTGTGCGTGAAAATCCCAGTAACTGAGCAGATTGTGAAATACTCAGACCGGCCCGTCTGGCACCAACAACCATGCCACGCTCAAAATTGCTTAAATCACCTTTCTTTCCCATTCTGACATTCAGTTTGGAGTTCAGGAGATTGTCTTGACCAGGACCACACCCCTAAATGCATTGAAGCAACTGCCATGTGATTGGTTGATTAGATAATTGCATTAATAACAAATTGAGTTGTTGTCTATTATGTAGTCATTGTTCATGGCCTGCACGTCCATTCACTGAGCTTGCGGCTGCTGCAACTTACTTACTTACTTCAGGACTCAACCTCCACGGACAGTTTTTAATGTTTTATCAGACAATAACTACTCAAGATTTTGCTTTAGTATAATTTTCGGGACAATCAGGGCCAGATTCGGGATTCGGGACAACAGCTTAGATTTTGGGACTGTCCCAAATTTTTCGGGACTTCTGGTCACCCTACTCGGGTCTGATTATACATATGGACAAAAAAACAGCCAAAGCTGGTTTATAGCAAGGGATAGTGTGCTTATGAACAGTGACCTAACACATAGATAAGAATGGACCCTGTCGAGTCTAATCATACAGAAAGGACCTTCGCCTGCAGGGAAGGGACCTCCATATTATAGAACCTCACAAATGTGAAGGGCGAGGACTAACCGGCCGCCGCACAAATGTCCTGAATAGGAAACCCAGAAGACCACGCCCATGACGAGGCCATTTCTCTAGTTGAATTGGCTCTAGTGCCTATAGGGCAAACCAAGCTCTAACAGGGCAAAGTAGATTAGCCTCCCCATCCCTATCGGAAGTGGGAAGAGCTAATAGTGTAATCACCTGTGCTTTAAACAGTGTTGAGAGCACCTTAGGGACATAGCCATGTCTGGGTTTGAAAGTAACTTTGGAGTCACCTATTCCGAACTCCAAACATGAGGGGGTCACAGAGAGCGCCTGCAGATCTCCCACTCGCTTGATAGATGCCAGTGCCAGCAGGAGAGCAGTCTTTAGCGAAAGTGGTCTAAGATTAATCGACTGAAGCGGTTCAAATGGAGGACCCCTCAGGGCCCCAGGACTGTGGAGTGGTCCCAAGATGGTACAGAAGGGTTCATTTTCCAGGCCCCCTTAAGGAACCGTATGTCCAAGTTATTTCTCCCTAGCGATTGGCCAGCCACCGGAGCATGATAAGCTGCTATGGCTGCCACATATACTTTGACCGTGGACGGGGAATGGCCCGCGTCTAACAACTTTTGTAGGAAGGAGAGAATCACTGATACCTCGCATGACTGGGGTTCAAAGTGTTTAACCGAGCACCAGTCGGAGAACACTGACCATTTCAGGGCATAGAGACGCCTGGGGCTCTAGCAATCGTGTTCATGACCTTCACAGGGAGGTCCCCGGGTACCCGTTGAGGGGCCACACATGTGGGGCCCCTAAGTCGGGACGAGGGTGCCAGATCATCCCTTCCGCCTGTGTGAGGAGATCTCTCCTCAGTGAGACAGGCCATGGGACTTCGTCCATCATCTGAACCAGCTCTGGAAACCATGGTCTGGACTTCCAGAGGGGGGCCACTAGGAGGACTGGGCATCCCAGTTCCCTGACCTGTTTGATGACCTGGGGAATCACGGAAACAGGGGGAAATGCATACAAGGGACGGCTGGGCCAGGGATGGGCCAGCGCGTCCCTGCTCTTCGAAAAGAACACTGCGTAGTGCGTGTTGTCTCTCGAGGCAAAAAGGTCGACCTCGGCCTTGTCGAAAACACTCCATATCAGAGAACCGTCGTTTAGAGACCACTCGCCTAAGGGAGTGTTGTATTGAGAAAGCATATCCGCACCCAGATTCTGAATGCCGGGGATATGCACTGCTCTCAGAGAGCTCAAGTTGGCTTGCGGTCAAAGAAGGAGGTCTCTCGCCAAGGAGTACAGGCTGCCTGAACCGAGACCGCCTTGGCGGTTGATATATGCCACCAACGAAATGTTGTTTGTGCGGACTAAAACGTGGTGTGCTTTGAGGCTCATCAGAAATGCTTTCAGGGCAGAACAAACTGCTTTCATTTCCAGACCGCTCGACCAGAGGCCGGAGACAGGCTTGCCCTCGTGCAGCGCTCCCCAACCCTGGTTGGAAGCGTCTGTGAAAACCACTTTCCTTCTGGAGGCCACACCCATGGCCACGTCCTTGTGGTACCAGTCCTTAGCCCGCCAGGGAATCAGGGTTCCTAAACAGCCAGGATTCACCATAATGCGAATGCT
Source organism: Siphateles boraxobius (assembly GCF_051911475.1). Lineage (NCBI taxonomy): Eukaryota > Metazoa > Chordata > Actinopteri > Cypriniformes > Leuciscidae > Siphateles > Siphateles boraxobius. The sequence continues at coordinate 457,907 of NW_027508728.1, forward strand.
GGAAGATCACACTCTGACTGGGGATTTGTTTGCTCTTTGATAAGTTGATTTTGAGCCCCAGGCATTCCAAATGACCGAGGATCAAATCTCTGTGTTTCAATAGTTCGGCTCGCGACTGCGCCAGAACCAGCCAGTCGTCGAGATAATTCAGCACGTGCACTCCCTGACATCTCAGGGGAGAGAGCGCCGCGTCCATGCACTTCGTAAACGTGCGGGGTGCTAGGGACAGACTGAATGGTAGAACTGTGTATTGATAAGCCTGCCCCTCGAAGGCGAAGCTCCAGAATGGCCTGTGATGGGGGGCTATCTGGATGTGAAAGTATGCGTCTTTCAGATCCACAGTGAAAAACCAATCCTGTGGGCGAATTTGCGCGAGGATTTGTCTGACAGTTCTTTGGGACTAGAAAATAACAGCTGTTATTGGCGGCAAGGGCTCGCTTAACACTACATCCGTGCCTTCGGGCTGCCGCTGGCTGAGGCACTTCTTCCTCTTCGTTCGAAGTTGCACAGGAAAAGAAAGAGCGGGAGGAGCGGCGAGTCAGTGTTAGCCGTGTCCGCAGCACCGAGACAGGCATGCCCTCGCAGAGAGAGCAGCCGCAAGCAGAAAGTGCAGTTTCAGTGTGGGCAGGCCCCAGGCATGAAAGACACTCCGAATGCCCGTCGCCCTCGTGTATATGGGATCCGCACGTGGCGCCTGTTGAGCTCGGCCTTTGAAACAAAGCTTGCAGCTCTTACAGACTGTATAACGTAACAGTGAGTGAAAGGCTATATGGTTGATCGCCGGATGGCCACTGGAGAATGGCGACAGGAGAGTGAAGGCGCAGTCCGCTGTGTGACAGCTCCTTCTGGCAGAAAAAGGGTTGTTTCCACAGCGATAGCTTCAAATTTATCCAGAGGACACAGAGACAAAAGTTGTTGCTGAAGTAAAGAAAATCTGCTATAATGGTGAATTTGGGTTCCCTTTATAGGCTCTCGTGTGTCTACGCGCTGATAGATGATTGCCACACACGTCCGAGGCGCCTTCGCCATTGGATGTGCAGTTGCTGCAGCTGCAATGCATTTTACATAAAAGCTTCAATAATCTGAGGAAAAGAGTTGCCCCCGCTGCGTATAACTACGCAATACGAAGTGACTGTTCTCGAAAGGGAACTACATTTGGTAAAAAACAAAAACAAACAAAAAATTATTTATTCAACATGTTCGAATAACTCATCCTGTTATGTTATGATAACTAAAAATTGTTCAATTAGTGCAAACATACCATTTTACTTGTCAGTCTCTCGTAAAATTTGACAACACACGTCACGCCTCCTTTCAAAACTGAAAGGAGGGGGAGGGGAAGAAAAGTGTCGATTCCGAAAAAATCACTTTGTCGTTTCAAAGGCTTTTATAATTGAGAAACTACTCCAAACTGTTGAAGTCACTGTAAGCCAAGGCATGTTGTTCTGTGCTAGACATGATAATATTGGGAGAATTTCCTCGATTACTAAACTATTACCACAAGAACCACAACACTAACAGATTATGTTCAATTCTGTTCTCCAAGAAGATTCATTCACTGATTCATTCGGTGGCTCTTTCTGTAGATTACAGCATTACACCAGTAGGAGCAACCACTGAGTTTCTGAGTATTATGAGTGAATTCTAAGAATTAATTCAACAGATTCGTTGCAAACGCACATGGAACAAATTTACAGGATCATTTAAAATAAATATTAGGACGCTAATAATTACTTGACCGATCAGTGTTACTTGTGTTTTTAAACAACAAGGAATATGTGAACAGTGAACACAGGGGGGCGTGTAAAACACTAAATGAGATTACAAAGTTTATTCATTTTAAAATGCTTTCATAAAATAAACTAAAAGAGATTTTTATTTTTAATATGTCTAACAACCTTGAGATTTCCTATTAATAGTGTGAATGATTCACTGCATTGATTATTATAAAAGCCTAAACTTCACTTTTTTTCTTAAGAATCAATGTGGGGCCATGAGATTGATGGTGCAGAATCCTTTTATAATATAAATAATACAAATAATCTTTTTGCAATGAAAAGGTTTCATTGATGCTATAGGTTGTTCATGGGATTATATAGCCCAACAAAGAACCATTTAAGAGCCTTTATTTTAAAGAGTATAATACTGATCAGTCTGATGTGAAAATACAAGGTTTTGCCGGTCAGAGTTTGACTTCTTGTATCGTCAGCATCCGATTAGCTCAGTATGTTGATTTCTTTACTAAATCGTTTGTTCACTTGTACTATCTTATATTAGAGATTCCACTGACTTCATCAATAACATTTCCGTGTTACATGGTTTACCTGAAACTTCTTTATTATTAACTTCGGATCAGACAAGTCTATACTGACATCTCATGAGAAAGTGCTTAGGTATGTGATTTTACAGTAACTGTGGCTCGATCCTGTTAGTAAAAGCCCACTGACCACATCACTTATTTAACCATTGTAAACATAGTTTTACTGTGGTATTTGTAGTTTTAAACACAGTAACAACACCATGGTTTTACCACAAAAAAATGTTCAAAGAATGTTATATTGTGAGTAAAAATAAGGTTAAGTTTGTACCATTTAACATTCTAATCACGACAAGAGAACTGGACATTTTCATATTTTCTTTTTAGTCTTGTGGAAGCCATGTTTAAACATATAACCAATTTAAACTGTCTTTGATTCATCAGGGGAAAGTGATGTAGTTAAAACAAAAATGACAAGAAAATAATATGATAAGACTTCACCAACTAACAGTGAACGATCTCTTTAGTGTCCCTCAAAGTTATGAACAAACGTTATTATATATTTAATAACGTTCTCAAAAACATAAAAACATTATTTATACATCGTTCATGAAGCGTTTATTCTGAGATATTTTAGTTTAGCGTTAATTTGTTAAAATGTTTTTAAATGTTACTCCTTGTTTCAGAACGTTCAGAAAACATTAAAAGTAACATTCCCATAACGTTTGAAGATATGTTCCATTAACGTTCATATAACCAAGAAAAAATGTTTTGAACATTCAGGGAACACTCAGAAAAACTTCATATGAACTTTTGCAAACCGTTCTTACAATCTATTTTTGTTATGGTTTGTTTTGTCAGAGCTGGTAATGTTTGTGAGTTTCATGGACTTGAAGTGCCCTTGGTCTGAAATGCCCCAGCATGCACTGCTTATTGAGCAAATCCACGTTTTAAAGCTTTGGTCTGTGATTTGCTGACCAGCTGCTGAGTTGAGTTTTTATGCTGGGAGCCAGGGGCCGTTTCACCGCTGATAACACTATAAAGAGGAACAATACGCTCACGTGTCACTAATGCCTGCGCTCAGAGAATGGGACGTGAAGCACAGATGAGAAGCTGCTCTCGCTGTCATCACAGTCTCATTAATAACACTAGCGCTTTCATGCTTGGCCAACCATATATGCTATTTTTATCCATAATTCATTCTTAATAAAAGGTTCCAGACATTTATATAAGCTCCAGACATTTTTTACTGAGACTATATCACAGAATATCATTTGCTAGATCACTTATATTTCGAATAGGCTGCGTATTTTTACTTTTTGGATATATTATGATTTGTTATTTGCTGAATGTATGTTTTTAATAAAGTCTAGTGTGAGCGAACGCACCTTTCATCAGTTTTGCTGGAAAAGGTCTTTGCATGAGCTTGCGTTTCTAGTCTCAAGCGTTTGTATATATATTCCTTGAAGGGGACCTATTATTCAAAATTCACTTTTGAATGGTGTTTGAACATAAACGTGTGTCGGCAATGTGTGTGATAAAATGATAAATGATGATAAAAATCCTTTTTTTAATCATTAATCATAAGCAGTGTCGTTTGTAGACTGTAGCTTTTGTGACACAACTGCTGACGGACTCCACCCTATTAGCATAGGCCCCACCCACAACTGCTGACAGACTCCACCCTATTAGCATAGGCCCCACCCACAACTGCTGACAGACTCCCCTATTAGCATAGGCCCAACCCACGACTGCTGACGGACTCCACCCTATTAGCATAGGTCCCACCCACAACTGCTGACGGACTCCACCCTATTAGCATAGGCCCCACCCACAACTGATGACAGGCTCCACCCTATTAGCATAGGCCCCACCCACAACTGCTGACGGACTCCACCCTATTAGCATAGGCCCCACCCACAACTGCTGACAGACTCCACCCTATTAGCATAGGCCCCACCCACAACTGCTGACAGACTCCCCTATTAGCATAGGCCCAACCCACGACTGCTGACGGACTCCACCCTATTAGCATAGGCCCACCCACAACTGCTGACAGACTCCACCCTATTAGCATAGGCCCCACCCACAACTGCTGACAGACTCCCCTATTAGCATAGGCCCCGCACTCAACTGCTGACGGACTCCACCCTATTAGCATAGGCCCCACCCACAACTGCTGACAGACTCCACTCTATTAGTATAGGCCCCACCCACAACTGCTGACAGACTCCCCTATTAGCATAGGCCCAACCCACGACTGCTGACAGACTCCCCTATTAGCATAGGCCCCGCACTCAACTGCTGACGGACTCCACCCTATTAGCATAGGCCCCACCCACAACTGCTGACAGACTCCACTCTATTAGTATAGGCCCCACCCACAACTGCTGACAGACTCCCCTATTAGCATAGGCCCAACCCACGACTGCTGACGGACTCCACCCTATTAGCATAGGCCCCACCCACAACTGCTGACGGACTCCACCCTATTAGCATAGGCCCCACCCACAACTGCTGACAGGCTCCACCCTATTAGCATAGGCCCCACCCACAACTGCTGACGGACTCCACCCTATTAGCATAGGCCCCACCCACAACTGCTGACAGACTCCACCCTATTAGCATAGGCCCCACCCACAACTGCTGACAGACTCCACCCTATTAGCATAGGCCCCACCCACAACTGCTGACAGACTCCCCTATTAGCATAGGCCCAACCCACGACTGCTGACGGACTCCACCCTATTAGCATAGGCCCACCCACAACTGCTGACAGACTCCACCCTATTAGCATAGGCCCCACCCACAACTGCTGACAGACTCCCCTATTAGCATAGGCCCCGCACTCAACTGCTGACGGACTCCACCCTATTAGCATAGGCCCCACCCACAACTGCTGACAGACTCCACTCTATTAGTATAGGCCCCACCCACAACTGCTGACAGACTCCCCTATTAGCATAGGCCCAACCCACGACTGCTGACAGACTCCCCTATTAGCATAGGCCCCGCACTCAACTGCTGACGGACTCCACCCTATTAGCATAGGCCCCACCCACAACTGCTGACAGACTCCACTCTATTAGTATAGGCCCCACCCACAACTGCTGACAGACTCCCCTATTAGCATAGGCCCAACCCACGACTGCTGACGGACTCCACCCTATTAGCATAGGCCCCACCCACAACTGCTGACAGACTCCACCCTATTAGCATAGGCCCCGCCCACAACTGCTGACAGACTCCCCTATTAGCATAGGCCCAACCCACAACTGCTGACAGACTCCACCCTATTAGCATAGGCCCCACCCACAACTGCTGACAGACTCCACCATATTAGCATAGGCCCCGCCCACACCTCTGACAGACACCACCATATTAGCATAGGCCCCGCCCATGACTGCTGACAGACTCCACCCTAATAGCATAGGCGCTGCCCATGACTGCTGACAGACTCCACCCTATTAGCATAGGCCCAACCCACAACTGCTGACAGACTCCACCCTATTAGCATAGGCCCTGCCCACGACTGCTGACAGACTACAACCTGTTAGCATAGGCCCACCCACGACTTCTGACAGACTCCCCCCTATTAGCATAGGCCCACCCACGACTTCTGACAGACTCCACCCTATTAGCACAGGCCCCGACTGCTATGACTGCTAACAGCTGACCACATCTTCTGACAGACACCACCATATTAGCATAGGCCCCGCCCATGACTGCTGACCGACTCCACCCTATTAGCATAGGCCCCGCCCATGACTGCTGACAGACTCCACCCTATTAGCATAGGCCCCGCCCATGACTGCTGACAGACTCCACCCTATTAGCATAGGCCCAACCCACAACTGCTGAAAGACTCCACCCTATTAGCATAGGCCCCGCCCACAACTGCTGACAGACTCCAACCTGTTAGCATAGGCCCGCCCACGACTTCTGACAGACTCCCCCCTATTAGCATAGGCCCAACCCACAACTGATGACAGACTCCCCCCTATTAGCATAGGCCACGCCCATGACTGCTGACAGACTCCACCCTATTAGCACAGGCCCTCCTACAACTGCTGACAGACACCACCATATTAGCATAGGCCACACTCACAACTGCTGACAGACTCCAGCCTATTAGCATAGGCCCTCCCACGACTGCTGACGGACTCCACTCTATTAGCAAAGGCCCGCCCACTACTTCTGACAGACTCCACCCTATTAGCACAGGTTCTGCCCACAACTGCTGACAGACTCCACCCTATTAGCACAGGCCCGCCCACGACTGCTGACGGACTTGACTTTATTAGCACAGGCCCGCCCATGACTGCTGACAGACTCCACCCTATTAGCACAGGCTATTAGCACAGGCCCTCCCACAACTGCTGACGGACTCCACTCTATTAGCACAGGCCCGCCCACGACTTCTGACAGACTCCACCCTATTAGCACAGGCCCCGCCCATGACTGCTGACAGACTCCACCCTATTAGCATAGGCCCGCCCATGACTGCTGACAGACTCCACCCTATTAGCACAGGCCCGCCCACGACTTCTGACAGACTTCACCCTATTAGCACAGGCCCCGCCCACGACTGCTGACAGACTCCACCCTATTAGCATAGGCCCTCCCATGACTGCTGACGGACTCCACCCTATTAGCACATGCCCACCCATGACTTCTGACAGACTCCAACCTATTAGCATAGGCCCCGCCCACGACTGCTGACAGACTCCACCCTATTAGCATAGGCCCGCCCACGACTGCTGACGGACTCCATCCTATTAGCATAGGCGCTCCCACGACTGCTGACGGACTCCACCCTATTAGCATAGGCGCTCCCACGACTTCTGACAGACTCCACCCTATTAGCATAGGCCCCGCCCACGACTGCTGACGGACTCCACCCTATTAGCATAGGCCCGCCCACGACTGCTGACGGACTCCATCCTATTAGCATAGGCCCTCCCACGACTTGTGACGGACTCCACCCTATTAGCAGAGGCCCGCCCACGACTGCTGATGGACTCCACCCTATCAGCATAGGCCCCACCCACAACTGCTGACAGACTCCACCCTATTAGCACAGGCCCGCCCATGACTTCTGACAGACTCCAACCTATTAGCATAGGCCCCGCCCATGACTGCTGACGGACTCCGAAAGAAAACAATATTTTTCTTTTTACTATCCAATGAGAAGTTGTGAATGACAGTAATGACAGAGACACAACTGATGCAACATGGTGGATGTAGTAGGTATGGATTATTCATACTACACATATTCATATATAGAACATAAAAAATAACAAATAATTTTGATTTCATGGGTACTTTAAGGTAAAAAATAATCGTAGTCCTTATATTTAGGGGGTATTATCAGCATTATTAGAGTTTTTTTTATCTAAAGAAATGTGATTGCCAAGATGGATACACAGTAGCAAATAAAATGAATAATGCACATATACTTTCAGGTCAAATCAGATAACTGTCACCTTATTGTGTAAAAATTTGTTCTGAAAGAACAAAAAAAATGTAATATGAAACATAAGAGGAACGAGTTATTTTTTATTAAAATATGACGAATAAAAAAAAGCCTTAAATTTCAATTTTTATTCTACTGTCTTTTATATGCAGGACAGTCACGTGGTGTCGCGGCCTAGCGTTGCCACGCCCCGCTACGCGTGCGTACGTGCGCGCTCACGTACAACGCGTGGTTCTCTCACATTGCCGTAAGTAGGGAAGACTAGTCCGTCGTTTTAAAGGTTCCAGGGGTTCTTTTACATGTTTTAATTGAGATTAGCCACTCTGCGTCTTAGACTGAAGCCTGTTTGGTCTAGGGGTGGAGTGGAGAGTGCGAGAGGCTCCCGCTGGAAGCACACACATCGTTCGCTGATCATTGCGGTGGATTTGAGGGGTGTTTGTTAGAGGAGAAATGGCCACTGAGGTGGAGACTCTCCTGCCGAACAACTCGCTGCTCAAGCCGGAGGAGCTCGAGCACCAGGCCGGCGAAGGCGGAGGGTTTGTGGGGAAGGAGCAGAGCCTGAAACGGGCGAAGGACGAGAGCAACAGCCAGGCGAAGGAGAACCTGGAGCAGGAGAGCGAAGACGACGCGTGTAAGACGGAGTTTACCGAGGCTCCGCCGCCCAAGGTGAACCCGTGGACGAAGAAGATGAGCGGCGTCAACGGACAAGCGCTGCACGGTCTGTACCAGTGTGTGTGTGTGTGTGTGTGGTTTTTAACACAACAAACCGTTGGCAACGAGCGAGTTCATCATCATGAGGGGCATCTATGAGAGAACATGTTGAATAATAACGTTAACAGAACGTCCTGGGCTTTAATAATGCTCTCGAAACGTTAGCGTTTTTATACAACCTCATGTGACCGTTAAAAAAACGTTTCAGTTGGACTTATCTAACGTTTTTTTTAATGTTGCAGCTTGTTTCAGAACGTGAAAATGTAACATTCCCACAATTAAAAGTTCCTTCAAAACATTCAGAAATAACGTTTTCATTAGTTGATGGGAATGTGTTTTTGTCCGCAGGGATGTCAAATGATGTTTATCGAGTTTCTCACACACATGACAGCAGATTGTAAGCACTGCTAGGCCTCGAATCTGTTTCAGGACTCAAACATTCAACTCGTACACGAGTGTATTGATATGATGCCAAACAAACCTTATTTATCTAAACTATAGTCGCAGATGAGACGCAAAATGTCTTGTTGTTCTTCACCTTCATCGCTTATCCGAACAAATGGCTATCGGATTAGCATTAGCATTAGCGGCCTATGGGGATCGAGCTCGTCTGACAGGCCGGGGCTGATGCCGCTTTACTGTACATCAGCTGCAAATAAAATCACGTTTATTTATCGTTTTACGTGACGTTGTCATACTAGATGAGATGCATTTGTTTACGGTGTTATATTGCAATCGCCGAACGTGTGATTATCCGCTTTATGTTCTGGCACGACACGTGTGAGATCCACGTGTTTGTCACGAACTCGCTCGGATTCGCGTATAAGCGTTTTTAAACGCATATCTGGTTAAATGGTGTTTTTTATGAACGGCGCTCGTGACAGTTTGTCTCTCTCGCGGTGTTTAATGCACGTGCATGCGCCAGTCCTGCTGTTAGCCGTTAGCAGTTAGCTTCTGATCACTCCTCTTTTATTAATACTCATGTTCGATTGACACACGAATGGGATCGCGGGCATGGCATCGTCGCACTGCTTTATTTCACTTGCAGAAATGATGTAATGAATGGCTCGTGGAGCCGCTATCAATCCCAGAGTTCCCCTGGATGAAGGCAACGTGGTTTGTGCCATGTGATCACGTGCGGATAGATGCGAGTTACTGCTCTGCTTCCAGTGTTTACGGGCTTCCCAAGCTAACGCAAAGGATCATTAATTAGCGAAGGCCTGATCCATGTTGCTTTAGATTCCTCAGCCTTTTTGCCTTTGACTCGTGTATTTTGAAGTAGCCCCCCCTCTTCGGTTTGTTTTTTGTTGTTTTATGCTTGGTTAATACTTTTTGTATATTGACAACATTTGTATATGAGTTACACATGTGTATTTTCATTCTCCCACGAGATTTTTGTATGCTGCTGTTTTTTTTGTCAATTAAAAAAAAAAGTAGCTTTAAACACCGAGAGAATGAGTCGAGTGACGTCATGACAGCTGACGATTACTGTTTTCCGTCTAGAAAAGATCATTACCAGAGCCAGTGCTGCACATGCCGAGAGATTGTTGGGAGAATTTAGTAAATTGAGTTGATTAGAATGAATTGAACCCCCGAAATATATATATATATATGGGGTGTAACAATACCCTCATGTTACGATTCGATACATATCACGGTACTGAACTCACGATACGATATTACTGCGACGCTCCCAAGACACATGATGAAATATGTACTTTTGAATAAAATGCTAAATTTGATGTTACATTGTGTGTGTAAATGAATAGTCTTGGACTTGGGGTTAGTCCATAGAGACACCAGAATAACAATATTCATGATTCTGAAGCTGAAAATACGGAATTATTTTAATGAATATTCTTGCACTCTGACTAGATGTATTTAAAATAATGTAGAACACTTTTTACACAAATATTCCCCCCTTGCATTATGCATTATATTCAACATTATATAGGCTATATATATATATAAATAGTTTAATGTAGTACTGGCACAAAAACTCTCAAAACTTGAATTTTCTTCTCGCACAGTAATTTTTATTTTGGGTGAACTAACCACGATACACATTGTTGCATTTTTGTATTGCGATATTGTTACACCCCTAATATATATATGGACTGAATTATTATCTTTAACAGCAACATATTATTGTTAATTGTGTGTAAACGGAGCTGATTGTTCACAGATGAACACAGTGCCGCGCTTCACTCTGAAACACACAGCGCAACAGAATAGATTATTATTATTAAATAACAGCTTTTTACAGTTTGATCAGCGCACTCATCTTATAACAGTGCAATAATCTGTGTAACCGTGGTATACAGTGAGTTTAGAAGAGCTAAGGGCCGTTGTTGGACAGCGCAGGTTCGAGTTCACTGTAAACCACGGCTTATTGCTTTTATATATCGATTACCACACAATTCATTAAAGGCAAAATATATATTAATATGCAACTTTTTTTAAGCCAAATTATTGAATGCCGTCCTTCCCCTAGAAAATAGTCCCTGACTGAGACCGTAAACCGCATCTGAATGTTAAATAAAAACAGAGACTTTTCTCATGCGCTGGTATTTATTTGAGAGAATATATAGATTGTCCTGTTTCGGGATCGCTGGAATATTAATGACTCCGCTCATCGATTCCGATACTTATAATTCCCTTATTTCTATTCCTATAAGGGGAAAAAACAACAACCTTACATATCTTTCACATACTGCAAAACCTTTAATTGTATCTGAATATCATGAATAAAAATCAACAGCTAAAGAACACTTACACAAGGAACGTTTGCCTGTAGAAAAACATCTAGCCTAACTAATATACATTTCAGGCATTATTAAAGACAAGTAAACATTGCTAAAAAATTTGCAATCGCAACATAGATACAACTGAACAAAAGATATGATTGAAATAGTGTTTTAAGGTATTCAGGTACAGAAACTGTAATGAAATGTAAAATAACTGCACTTTATAAATATAATATACATTACATATATAGTTACTAAAGTTATTCAGTCAAGAACAGAGAGTTAATTCTCTTTGTCTTTAGTTGTGTGATTAGTGTTATTATAGAGATGCAGGAATATCAGTGCTGTCACTTTAAGAGCTGCACGGATCCAGTATACTGATACACACACACACACACACACACACACAGAACACAGCGCACGAGTCGTCTTGTGCTCGAATGCTTTAAAGTCAGTTAAAATGCTCAAAGGAATCGAAAATTTTATTTTATAACAAATATTCGATTCCAGAATTGTAATACGTTTGATTCCGAACCCGACTCTCTCAGCAAAGTATTAGTTTGACCGTGGGCGTCCGGCTCGAACACAACGTCAGCAGGGGTCACTCATACTTCATTACGCAAATACACATATTGTGCAAAACTCAATGCTAAAGACCTTTTGTGTTGTTCTGTGACGTGTACATTATGAAACCGGTGGACTGCCAGACTCCAGTTAATGAATGAGAAACACTGTATCAGTAAACCGTTCTCTAAGAGGACTGAGTTCAGAGCACGTGTGTGTGTGTGTGTGTGTGTGTGTGTGTGTGTGTCTGCTGACACACTCTTACAGCTGGAACAGACTCAAATCACACAAAGCAAGTTACCAGTAATCCTGTTCACACAGACAGCATATGACCCAAATGAACATTCTTGGCCAAAAATTATACTAGTATTTGTTTTAGAAAATGACTATCAGTTCTCTTAATGTCATAATCCTAGACACATCTTCATAAAGTTATTGAAGCTTGTTTCAGGTCTCTGACCGTATTTCAATGAGAGCTAGGCTACTTTTTAAAGATGTTATACAATACCTAAATCTCTCAAATAATGTAAACCGAATCAGAGAATACAATTCTTTATGGAAAACATTACTTTGCATATTATACTGTGGTTGTAACTATAGATGTTGTTATAGATCACGGTTATTACGGTTTTGTTAAAATGTGCTGGAAATGTTCATAAAGTACTGATACTACACACTGAAATACTTTCATCAAGTTTTAATATCGGAAGACAACAAACAGCAGTGCTTAGCACATTTACTCTTAACTGTTTTTCATCAAATGCAGTAAATACTGTAATATAGTGTGATCAAATGCAGTAAATACTGTAATATAGTGTGATCAACTGCAGTAAATACTGTAATATAGTGTGATCAAATGCTGTAAATACTGTAATATAGTGTGATCAAATGCAGTAAATACTGTAATTTAGTGTGATCAAATGCAGTAAATACTGTAATATAGTGTGATCAAATGCAGTAAATACTGTAATATAGTGTGATCAAATGCTGTAAATACTGTAATATAGTGTGATCAAATGCAGTAAATACTGTAATATAGTGTGATCAAATGCTGTAAATACTGTAATATAGTGTGATCAAATGCAGTAAATACTGTAATATAGTGTGATCAAATGCAGTAAATACTGTAATATAGTGTGATCAAATGCAGTAAATACTCTAATATAGTGTGATCAAATGCAGTAAATACTCTAATATAGTGTGATTAAATGCAGTAAATACTGTAATATAGTGTGATCAAATGCAGTAAATACTGTAATATAGTGTGATCAAATGCAGTAAATACTCTAATATAGTGTGATCAAATGCAGTAAATACCGTAATATAGTGTGATCAAATGCTGTAAATACTGTAATATAGTGTGATCAAATGCAGTAAATACTGTAATATAGTGTGATCAAATGCAGTAAATACTGTAATATAGTGTGATCAAATGCAGTAAATACTCTAATATAGTGTGATCAAATGCAGTAAATACTCTAATATAGTGTGATCAAATGCAGTAAATACTGTAATATAGTGTGATCAAATGCAGTAAATACTGTAATATAGTGTGATCAAATGCAGTAAATACTGTAATATAGTGTGATCAAATGCAGTAAATACTGTAATATAGTGTGATCAAATGCTGTAAATACTGTAATATAGTGTGATCAAATGCAGTAAATACTGTAATATAGTGTGATCAAATGCAGTAAATACTGTAATATAGTGTGATCAAATGCAGTAAATACTGTAATATAGTGTGATCAAATGCAGTAAATACTGTAATATAGTGTGATCAAATGCAGTAAATGCTGTAATATAGTGTGATCAAATGCAGTAAATACTGTAATATAGTGTGATCAAATGCAGTAAATACTGTAATATAGTGTGATCAAATGCAGTAAATACTGTAATATAGTGTGATCAAATGCAGTAAATACCGTAATATAGTGTGATCAAATGCAGTAAATACTGTAATATAGTGTGATCAAATGCAGTAAATACTGTAATATAGTGTGATCAAATGCTGTAAATACTATAATATAGTGTGATCAAATGCTGTAAATACTGTAATATAGTGTGATCAAATGCTGTAAATACTGTAATATAGTGTGATCAAATGCAGTAAATACTGTTATATAGTGTCATCTAATGCAGTAAATACTGTAATATAGTGTGATCAAATGCAGTAAATACTGTAATATAGTGTGATCAAATGCAGTAAATACTGTAATATAGTGTGATCAAATGCAGTAAATACTGTAATATAGTGTGATCAAATGCTGTAAATACTGTAATATAGTGTGATCAAATGCTGTAAATACTGTAATATAGTGTGATCAAATGCTGTAAATACTGTAATATAGTGTGATCAAATGCTGTAAATACTGTAATATAGTGTCATCTAATGCAGTAAATACTGTAATATAGTGTGATCAAATGCATTAAATACTGTAATATAGTGTGATCAAATGCAGTAAATACTGTAATATAGTGTGATCAAATGCAGTAAATACTGTAATATAGTGTGATCAAATGCAGTAAATACTATAATATAGTGTGATCAAATGCTGTAAATACTGTAATATAGTGTGATCAAATGCAGTAAATACTGTAATATAGTGTGATCAAATGCAGTAAATACTGTAATATAGTGTGATCAAATGCAGTAAATACTGTAATATAGTGTGATCAAATGCAGTAAATACTGTTATATAGTGTCATCTAATGCAGTAAATACTGTAATATAGTGTGATCAAATGCAGTAAATACTGTTATATAGTGTCATCTAATGCAGTAAATACTGTAATATAGTGTGATCAAATGCAGTAAATGCTGTAATATAGTGTGATCAAATGCAGTAAATACTGTTATATAGTGTGATCAAATGCAGTAAATACTGTAATATAGTGTGATCAAATGCTGTAAATACTGTAATATAGTGTGATCGCAGTGATTGTCTTGTGAAGAACCAGCATCTCGACTCTCACAAGTTCTTGAAGCACGAGTGAATGAGTTTTTTTTACAGTGACTCAACAAAAAGGCTGCATTATTTGGTTGTAATAGGTTGTACGTTTTCATCAGAGAATATTACGAGAAAATCATCTACTGAACGCGTGAGATTGAAACGGATCAGATGTCGTTAAGATTCTCTCGTTGTCTGTTTGTGCCAGGCCTTATTTATATAAATACACCTTTTAGATGTGTATTTTATCGCTTTTTCTCCACTCTTTCTAAAGTAGACAAGATGCATGTTTTGCTTGTCTGAAATTTTACTAGTGTCATTTGGTTTAGAATGAGACACACACACACACACACACACACACACACACACACACACACACACACACACACACACACACACACACACACACACACACACACACACACACACACACACACACACAGGCTTAAACCAGTTTGATGTGTGCAACTAGTAGTGCTGGGCAACGATTAATTGCATCCACAATAAAAGTTTATTTACATAATATGTGTGTGTGTACTGTGTTTAATTATTTTGTATAAATACACACACGCATGCATATATTTAAGAAAAATGTGTTGTTTACACATAAAATATTTACATTTATATATACATGCAAATATTCCTCAAAATATATACATGCATATGTGTATTTATATATACAAAATACTTATACACAGTACACACACATATTATGTAAACACACTTTTATTTTGGATGTGATTAATCGTTGCACAGCCCTAGCGTCTAGCCTAGTGTGGCATTGCATGTACATGTTTTTTAGGTTTAGTGGTAATATGAGCACCAAAAATGTAACTTATTTGACCCGTTTTTAATCGTCATGCTCTTTTTTTGCTTCTCTAGAGCATTCTGGTCCCACAAAGGTTGTGAAGGCAGGGAACTCGCGAGCGCGGCGCGGAGGAAAGGTGAGTGGCGTTCACTTGAGTCTCTCTACAGGAGCAGGACTGGTTTACAGGTTTGCAACATTACATTTATTGAAGAAAATGCCTTGTAAAGACTGAAGGTCCGTTCAGGCCAAGAGCGATAAGTCTATCAGCATCCACACCTGCGCTCTGCTATTAGAAGCACCGCAGTCTTTAGCGCTTCAGTCGTCTGACGCTTTAAAGCTGGAAGGATTCTGATTGGCTGTCATTTATCGTTCATCAGCTGGAAAAAAACAATTCTGAAAGCGATTCCAGCGATACGTGGCGTTAGTTGTGGTGTGGAATCTGCTATTCTTTTACATTAGAGTGATTTTAACTATATCGTTCTCCTTGGTTTGAATGGGCCTTAAGGCCTGTTTCTAGGGGTGCAACGGGTCGCAGTTGATCGTGATCTGCACGGATCAGCTTACCCCACGGTTCGACACACACGGGATTCGCGGATTTACTGCTGATTTCAACCATCGTAGAGTGAAAGTTTATCATTTGGACGTGTTTTGTCTTGCCAATTTACACATTAAAACAACTTTAAACGCGTAAGAAGAGGCGAAACCGGGACTCGCACGTTCAGACAGCGCTCGAACACAGATCTGAGTCCTATTTTTGCGTTTCCTTGCTCTTGAACGGACACATGCGCACTCAATACCGTCTAAATATCCGTCTCTGCAAGTATTCTCTCGGTTCTCATGAGTGAACAGTTGAGAAAGAAACCGGATGTTTGTCAGTTTATTCGGTCTTAAAGTGACGTCAGCCTGATATTCCTGCTGTTGTCTGTCAGTAATGTTAATAAAACAACAAAATACAGCTTTAACAAAGATGAAACTATTTAATTTCTACAGTGAACAAATAGTGTTATTTGACATTTAGACCTAATAATTTATGTGCCTGAATATTACTGTTAGACTTTGTAACTTTATTTAGTATTCATCTCTGCTTGTAATTTCTGTATTTCTTATTTTACTGTTCCCTTGTTTTTAATAATGTTTGAACTTTATCAGTTAGACTAGTAGTTTTTGCTGTGGTATTAAAGTGGTACTTTTTTTTTTTTTTTTTTTTTTTTGCTGATCCGAAAAACGATCTGTGGTTCACAACGTAACTGATCTGAATTGTGAGTTTTGCGATCCGTTGCACCTCTACCTGTTGCACACCGCATGTTAAAGTGTGTGTTTTTCAGATGCCCACAGCTATAAGAGTCGAGAATCGGCAGATCAGGGTCTTTTATTAACAGAGAAAATGTATATCGATACAGTAGTTTGATACAAGCATATCTGAAAACAGCGGAGGACGCAGTGTAAATATAACTAGTTTGTGCTTTTTTATTTTCATTTTTAGTTTAGTCTTTAGTCAATTTAAAACGAAAGCATTATTTTTGTTTTTAGATTGTAATGTTACAATGTAATGTGATTATAACCACCTTCTTGCACATAATATATTGCATAGCCTACATTACATTCCCTATATTTGTTTCCATATCCTTCAATTTCAACATTGTTTATAGGATATCATGGGGCAGGATGAGACACTTTAAAAATACTGAGATGATTATCGTTTATCGCCTTTTAACCAAAAATACCGAGATATGTCTGTTTTGCCATATCTCCCATCCCTAGTTTACGCTGCTGCGTTGTGTGTGTGTGTGTGTGTGTGTGTGTGTGTGTGTGTGTGTGTGTGTGTGTGTGTGTGTGTGTGTGTGCTGCTGTCAAACGGGCCTAACCCTCAAATGTCTTTAAAGGTGGGGGATTTCGGAGACACGAACAACTGGCCGACGCCGGGAGAGATTGCTACGAAAGAAGTTCAGGTAAGAGCGCTAGAAATCTGACTGGACCCACAGCGATGTGTGTTTCTGCATCTGAACCAGATCACAGCTCAATCCTGACCTGCGTCTCTGAAGTTACACACCACTGACAGGGTTCGTACAAGGTGCTTGAATTTGACTTTTGGAAATGTACTGTAAGTCCTGGAAAACCCTTGAAAACAGCCGTATTTATGAAGGGTGCTTGAGTTATTGAAAGACAATATATGGGAAATTTATTTCAAATTTTATTGATAAAACAATCTTTTTACACAAAATTAAAGCTGCAGTCCTGATATTGAGGTATTTTGCATGGCTATGAGTGTGATATTACTCATATAAATATCCAAGTATATGATACAGCTTTTATTCTTCAGGCCAATCATATTCATGGGTGAATAAGGAAAGCGATATCTTTGTCATACTATCATTTCAATGGTTAAAGTTTGCACAGTCATTGCTTCTGCTGCACTTTATTTGTACCATTTTGTTTTAAGCTTATTTTGATTATCTATTTACCTTTTTTTAATTTAAAAGATAATCAAAACAGATATTCTTTGATAAATTATATCTCTGATTGTAGTGCTTGGAAAAAACAAAAGTAGTGCTTAAAGTCCTTTGATTTTACAGTATCTGTACGAACCCTGAACTTAGTGCTTGTTTTACAACATGTGCAAAATATCGTCCTTTAGGAGGAAGGGTTAGATTCATCATTTAAAATATCCTTTTTATAAAGAGCACATCAAGTGTAAAGTCAGACAAGTTTGTGAAAATACCACAGTATGATTGATTTTATTTCTCTTGATGAACATGTCAGGTTGTGAAGAAGTCAGCGGTCAAACGAGACTCCAAGGGAAAGAGGGAAAATGAAGAGAGCAAAGAGAACCTCAAAGCTAAATCTGACGACTCTGGAGAGGAGAAAAACACAGACGAGGAGTCGCAGAAGAACGGACACAAAAAGAGAGGTGTTTAACGCCAGATCCTTTACTAGAGTGAGAGAGGGAAGAAGTGAACGCTCATGTTGTTTCTTGTATCGATTTTAAAGGAGTCGTTCACCTCAGAATTCAAATCTCCTGATTATTCACTCTCCTCACGTCATCCAAGATGTTCACGTCTTTCTTTCTCCATTGAAGTCACTATATGGATAAAATCCTGGAGTGTTTTCCTCAAAAACCTTCATTTCTTTCCCACTGAAGAAAGAAATACATGAACATCTTGGATGGAGGAGAGTGAATTATCAGGAGATTTTAATTCTGAAGTGAACGACTCCTTTAAGATGTGTTTTGAAATGAATGTGTGTAAAAACTAATGATGTTGATGGTGTTGTAGGAAATAAGCACAAGTGGGTTCCTCTGATGATCGAGGTGAAGTCTGAGGGTCCTCGCGAGCGCTCCGCCTCCCGGAACAACACGCGCCAGTTTGACGCCCATCGAATCCCTCCCGGCAGCAGGAACGACCTGAGAGGTATTCCCTCGCTTTTCACTGCGCTGGGTTACATCCTGGCCACATCTGATGCAGTGAGACACGAACAGCCATTACACAAGATAAAACACACCTTTATCTGTGTGAACAACTCCATTATAAATGTACACATTAAGTTTGTGTGCAACATGCATGTAGCGGAAACATGCATGCATATTAATGCATATAATACAAGACAAACTACAAAATGAAGATTAAAAATGTTTCGCACTCGTTTGATCTTGTCTGCTTACTTTAAAGTCAGCATGAAATAAAACCGCATCTATTCGTGAAAATCAAATTACAGATCTTATTTGAACAATTAATCTGTGCATGCGTGTCATTTTCGTAAAGTTTAATCAGCGTCAGTCTCTCCAGTGACGTGTTCTGGATCCTCCAATCATGCAGTCTGGTTTTAGCTCCGCCCCTGCAAGCGGGCGCTCATCTGCATACACTTATAAGAGCCACGCCCACATCCCAACATCCAAACCCTTCCCTACATTTATTCTTTCCGATAATCTGTTACATTCATATCTACGTCACAGTGCGGAAGAAAAGTTCTGAGGCTACTTCCTTTTCATTGCGACATTAATTTCACATTACATGATTGTTTTGCAACCACCCTTAATACCTTAGCAACTGCATAGCAACAGTTTAGCAACAACCCAGAATACCCTAGCAACCACCCTGAGTACCATAGCAACACCCTAGCAACAACCCAGAATAGCCTACCAACCAAATAGCAACCACCCTGAGTACCTTAGCAACTGAATAGCAACACCCTAGCAACCAGTCAAAGTAGCCCATTAGGACTAATTTAATCTTTGATCTATCTAATCTTTCTGATATCTATCCATCTAATATTTCTGATATCCATCTAATATTTCTGAGATCTATCTAATATTTCTGATATCTATCTAATATTTCTGATATCCATCTAATATTTCTGATATCTATCTATCTGACTTTTAAAACTGCTAAACTTAAACAGTTTCAAACTGAAAACCTTCAAACTTCAAGCCTTTAAAGCTACTTAAAACAAGTTTGTAGACAAACTAAGTTGGCTTGAAAAAGCCTAGCCAGAAAGTTTTATCTTGTATGATATGCATACCCACAGACTAGATGCTCACAAGTATATACTGTATTCCCAGCTGTGGAGAGCAGCTTCAGTCAGCCGGTTGTACTGTACGCTAAACGGTGTGAATGATCCCTTCATGGGGCATGTGAAAGAGAAACGGTCTTCAAAGACTAGGAAATAGCGATGATCACTACACAATCTAACTTCCTGTTCCTGCTTTTGTCACTGGTGTCAGGCACACCTACTGCTCTTTTGATGTGTGTGTGTGTGTTTGCAGATTGGCACAGTGGGAAGTACGATCAGGAGTTGAGGGATGACCATGACGAGGTGTCGAGTGTGAAGAGCGAGGGAGCGCCGTACAGAGCCGGTGGCCGGGGCCGAGGCCGGGGTCGGGGACGAGGAAGAGGGCGAGGAAGAGGGCGAGGTATGAACTCTACAAGTGACCTTCATTAACATTGATCGAGCAAACACTGAGTCCTGGCTCAAAGTCACGCTCTCAGAAGATTACACCACTAACCCAGCAATGATTCAGGCGCTCTGCCATTATGATTACGGTTGGGTATCATTTGAGTTTGAATGACTCCGATTCTGCTCATCGATTCCTAATTTCGATTCCAATAAGGTAAAACAACCTTAGATATTATTCACATTTAGTCTTATTACAAAACATTTAATTGTAGCTGAATGTCTTGACTTTCTTACTCAAGGAACGTTTGCCTGTAGAAAAACAACTAGCTTAACTAATATACATTTCAGGCATTATTAAAGACAGTTCAATCATTATTAAAGACAGGTAAACACTCAGTAATTAAAAAAGAGCAATCACAACAAATAGACACAACTGTGTATGTGTTTTTTTGATGGACGATGCTGATATCTTTGAGAGCAGGGAGACCGGTATATTATATTACATTATTTCATTTAAAGATAAAAACACCTGCAAACAATTGCTGAAATTAAATTTACATTAATCTTACATGCATATATTTACTAAAATAGAAATAAGTAAATGTGAAAATTAATTTGAAAAAATTTTAAATTAAAGAAATTGTTAGTGCTGTTTTAAAGGTCTGTAATGTTGTTTTGGCGTCTCCTACAACAGGTTCACATTCAACTTTATTTCCTCATATCCACTGCAGCTTCAGCTCTTTTCTCTGTGTCTCAAACGAATCAAGAATTCGGTCTCTAAACCCCGCCTCTCTGAGAGCTGCTCTGCAGTGATTGGTCTGAGGATCCGGACTGTTGTGATTAGTCAGAAAGCAAACGCTCATTATCATATCTGACTCGGCTCTTGATCCCAGTGATACGAACAGTAACGATGGCGTGGGTTTTACCGTATCAATCTCAGAAAACAGCGTCTTCTCGACACGAAAAAACACGAACCAAACTCTTCCAGTCTCAGGTACACTAGTGTTTGAGGGTGGGGCTAAGAGACGCTGTTCAGCCAATCAAGACCATAAAGTGGAATTATGCAAATTAGCCACAAACCTGCGCAGGTTCATCAGGAACTGATACTGAATTACTGACGACTCGTTTCAGGCAGTTCAGAATCGCTTCTTTTTTTGAGACAATAACTCCATTTATCTGCAGTTTGATCTGAAACTTTACAGACCTTTTACATTCACAAACAGCTCTATTACTCACTACATGGGGATCATTTCTCAAGAAGCATAATGAGGGCACTTACATCGTCTGTTTCTGCTTGACTCAGGTCATTATGACTACTACTACGGCTATAAAGGCTTTGATGGAAAGGATGGAGCCTGTGGTCAGAAGTTCAACAGCACAGTGACTTACTATTACGACAACATGAGCAGTAATGACTTGTACACTGTGGACCACGACCTGCTCAAGGACTACATCAAGAGACAGATGTGAGTAACACGCACGTTCCCTGAGAAATATATACATCTGCCTTTAATAATAATAATAACCTTTATTTTATAAAGCGCAAAAGCTGCTTCTGAAAGCGCTGTACACACAATAGACAATAGTCAAAAGCTAACACATCAACAGGTAAATGCAAGTTTAAAAAAGAATGTCTTAAAGGCCATGTTGCAGGTTGACCACCACTGTCGATTAATGGGTACATAAATCACTCAAGATATGTATATAATTTTTAAAATGTCTCAAAAATGGTCTTAAAGACCATTTTTTTACGTTTTTGGTAGTAACGGTTTTTTTTTACGCGATTCGGTGATGATGTCACGTTGGCGAGAAGTGGAGGAAAGGTAGCCTCAGTCTAGTATTATGGCGACTGACTGGGATGAGGAAGAGGTGGCAAGAGCCAACATGTATGATGGCCCGCAGCCGTATAATCTCGAACCTGCCAGACGTGAGAGGGCAAATGAGGAATTGCCAAGAACTGATGGCCGTTAAAGCCAATTATAAATGCATGGTCCCAGTAGAATGAGTGGAGAGTTGGTGAAGTGTCCTGGTGAGTTGCTATCATTTAGCAACGCAGCAATGAGCACTTGAGCTAGTCTACGAGCAGCCGTGCACAGTAACCACACATATTTTTTTTACTGTCATTGAATAGCACCGAGTGAAAACTGTCTTTTTATCTAGTGTAGGCTTGGGCGGTATCCAAATTTTGATACCGTCAAACCTCCTCCCTATTTTACCGGGGTATACGGTATTACCGTGACTAATTAAAAATTATGACATAAGGCTCAGAGAGCGTCACCAAACTGTTGGCTTGTGCCTACACCGTTCAGAAACTGAATACCAGAGCGGGCATAATAAAAATAAAAATCAAGGCCAACCCGTGCACGTTGTGTCTGATCCCGGCTGACGGCATTAAATGTAATATGAGCCGGAGCCATATTTAGACTCGACTGTTTTCAATACGTGGGCCGTTATAATATGGTGGCGCCAAATAATTTTTTAGCCCAGATGCTGAGGGGGTGGTAGATATAAATACTATTTATAAATGAGCAAAAATGGGACAATTCATAATATTTAATTATTTTAGTTATGACAATTGTATTCATTTTATTAATTAATTTAAATTAAATTAACAAGCAAGAAGTGCATTTGTAAATCCCCGGTGACACGCGTCCATTGATTTTTATTAATATAACTTTTCTGTCAGTGTTTCCTTCTGTCATTTTAATAAAGAGTTATAGTGAGTCTCTTATCGGTCTCTTAAACCAGCCCTACAATCTAATAAAATAATACGCATTATAGAGGCACTTCATGATGTATTAGATGATGGTATTTTTAAAATTGTGTTTAATAGAATACACCTTTAATAAAACATTTGCAATTGTTTTGTAAAAGTAGTTTTTAATGCATGTTTTTACACTGTTCTGACCAGCATTTTAAGCTCTTCGGAAGCAGTTGTTTCAGCTGGTTAATAGTTTGGCCAGGCTTCGCGTGTGCACTGCTGTCTCACTGGTGTTGATGCTCTGTGTGTTTCTGCAGTGAATACTACTTCAGTAGTGACAATCTGGAGAGGGACTTCTTCCTGCGCAGGAAGATGGATGAGGAGGGTTTCCTTCCGGTGTCTCTGATCGCCAGCTTCCACCGCGTGCAGGCGCTCACCACAGACGTCAGCCTCATACTGGAGGTGTGTGTCTCTCTCACACACACACACACACACACACACACACACACACACACACACACACACACCTGATCGCCAGCTTCCACCGCGTGCAGGCGCTCACCACAGACGTCAGCCTCATACTGGAGGTGTGTGTCTCTCTCTCTCACACACACACACACACACACACACACACACACACACACACACACACACACACACACACACACACACACACACACACACACACCTGATCGCCAGCTTCCACCGCGTGCAGGCGCTCACCACAGACGTCAGCCTCATACTGGAGGTGTGTGTCTCTCTCTCTCACACACACACACACACACACACACACCTGATCGCCAGCTTCCACCGCGTGCAGGCGCTCACCACAGACGTCAGCCTCATACTGGAGGTGTGTGTCTCTCTCACACACACACACACACACACACACACACACACACACACACACACACACACACACACACACACACACACCTGATCGCCAGCTTCCACCGCGTGCAGGCGCTCACCACAGACGTCAGCCTCATACTGGAGGTGTGTGTCTCTCTCTCTCACACACACACACACACACACACACACCTGATCGCCAGCTTCCACCGCGTGCAGGCGCTCACCACAGACGTCAGCCTCATACTGGAGGTGTGTGTCTCTCTCTCACACACACACACACACACACACACACACACACACACCTGATCGCCAGCTTCCACCGCGTGCAGGCGCTCACCACAGACGTCAGCCTCATACTGGAGGTGTGTGTCTCTCTCACACACACACACACACACACACACACACACACACACACACACACACACACCTGATCGCCAGCTTCCACCGCGTGCAGGCGCTCATCACAGACGTCAGCCTCATACTGGAGGTGTGTGTCTCTCTCTCACACACACACACACACACACACACACACACACCTGATCGCCAGCTTCCACCGCGTGCAGGCGCTCACCACAGACGTCAGCCTCATACTGTGGGTGTGTGTCACACACACACACACACACACACACACACACACCTGATCGCCAGCTTCCACCGCGTGCAGGCGCTCACCACAGACGTCAGCCTCATACTGGAGGGGTGTCTCACACACACACACACACACACCTGATCGCTAGCTTCCACCGTGTGCAGGCGCTCAGCACACACGTCAGCCTCATACTGGAGGGGTGTCTCACACACACACACACACACACGTACACACACACACAATGCTGTCTGTAAGTGATTGTTTGCTCTTCTTTCAGGCCCTGAAGGACAGTAAAATAGTGGATATCACGGATATGAAAATCCGCTGCAAAGACGAGCCGGAGAAATGGCCGCTGCCGGGCCTCGCCTTGCCGGACCAGTCGCAGACAGACTTCTCCCAGTTCATCAACTGCCCGGAGTTTGTTCCCAGGAACGTTGTGGACAAACACACAGGTGAGCGCTGGCCGTTCTGGGGCGTTTGCCAAAAGCATCTTTAGCCAAATATTTTAGCAAGTTCTGTCGTTATCAAAATAGTTCAACGAGTCGGTGTTTCCCGAAACCATCGTTCCAACTAACATTCGCAAACAGGGGCCTAAACCAGCCATGGTACCAGTACAAAAACAAAATCTGTAAAATATCTAATTATCATCAACAAAACTTTGAAAATATCGAGATATGTATTTGTCAATATTGCGCTCCCCTAATGTACGGTATTCATTTTGATTTCTTCAGGTCTTAAACAGCCTTAAAGATAAGTTGAACTGAAATTTGAAAAAATTTGATATAACAGATTTATTTGATTTATTCTCATTGGTACAATTATTAAAATGGCAGAATTTGTTACTGGCATGGTAGGCTACTCCGTTGCCAACCAACACTAGCAGAGCTAGCTTCTCTCTACCCCCTGGCCTAGTCAACAAAATTATTCTAGTCGTGATTTCTAGTCTTTAATCCTAGGTACGAGAGACAGATGTGTTGAAAACGTCAATGAGTACATGAAGCGTCTGACATCAAATGTTTTATTTAGCTACAAGTCCAACGCATACTAGAATCCTTGATATTCCGCTGAGGGGAGAAGATGTAACGTTAGTTCACTGCACAGGATGGGAACGAATCTTATTCCTCCTTCCCAAATGCCCCCTCGCCCAAAGAGTGAACTGCCGGTACGCTGTTAACCTTAACAGTTGGAGAAAAGGATATAAGTTAGCCTAGCCTAGCACAGTCGCCAATTCGTAAAATACACTGTTACATACCAGCTACTTTTGGGGCGCTCCAGCGTCTCAGCTCGGACATCCCTTGGAGATAGCATAGCCACCTCCAACACGTCTCTCTCACCGCACAGCATCCGAAATGAACGGTGCATGGTGATGCATTTTTGCCGATCAATAAATGTTCCAGGTAGGGATGGCTCGATACCACAATTTTGGCTTAGGTACGATACCAGAACCTAATACCTCGGTATAGATACCACAGGTTAAAAAAAAAAAAAAAGTCTCAATTTAAGTGACACTTAAAAAACACTGCTTGAAACTCTCCACTACCAAATGTGCTAAGAAAAGGTATCAAAATGTAAAATAAAATAATAATAATTCAGTCAGGGAACATACAGTAGGTTAAATTTTGATTTTGAAAAAAAACCCTGAAATTATACAATTAAAATAGGTTAATATCTATAATAATAGATTAACATAATAATAATAGAATAATGAAATGACATGTAAACCATTAGCTGTCATGGATCAACAGATAATTATCAACATTTATTGCATTTGTTCATCTTGGTTTGGTTACTGTTTGGGTTCATATTAGTTTTATACATTGCTAAACATGTATTAGTATATTTAATTTTCTAGGTCATTTAATTACTGATTGATATAGATTAATAAATGCTATAATACTGTTAGGTCTGGTTACCTAATGAATGTTGACAAATGCAGCTTAATTGTAATATTAGTAATATTCATATTACTACTATTACTCTCGGCTTATTCCTCTAGGGGTCGCCACAGCGGCACTAATATGCCATTCATTTTACTATCACTAATACTAAAATTAATATTATTCCAATTTTTATTCTTTATTCATTCAAATTCAATTAATATATGTTTGTTTAAAAATTCAAAAAATGATGAGACCTAGTATCATATATAATTGATAAGCTCTTACGTATGTGCGCTGTTCAGTGTTCAATAAAAGTCTAAATTAAATCAGTTGAATGATGGACTAACCTGTCGATCTCTGAACTCTTTGAACAAGTCAGGATGAGCAACGGATAAGTCAAGTGCTTAGGCAGATTTGGTGTGTTGCCTCCCCGTTTGCAGAGTGGTGCATGAGATCTGTTTCTTTACTTGTCTCATTACTTTTGTAGGCAAAGTAATGCCTTATTTCACTCATACTGCTCTCTATATTTATTAATTTCGGGCGTGTAGAAATTCGAATGAGCTTCGTTTGATCAATCGTGTTCCTCTGTTGTCACCGTTTGCTGGTTTCGCATGACCCGCGTCAGTTTAGGTAGCGCACTGCCGCCTAGCGGTGAACTTCGAAACAGCAGCGCATCAAATACCGAATTGAACAAAGTTAGGATATTGTACCGTTTGAAATATAATATATACCGGTATTTCTGCAGTACCGGTATACCGCGCATCCCTAGTTCCAGGGTGACCTCTCTGCAACAGATCGACTCCGGTGCAGTGTCCATGCTCCGGCAGCGCCCGCGCCCACACACTTCCCCCCAAACGAACCTGTACTGTATGTGTGGAGCCTGAAACTGGGCGTCCTCCATGTGGTGGTAGTCAGATACTACTGGCCTGTCCCTGACATGCTCAAATGCGTAACTCATGCCATTAAAATGACTAATTTTCTTGTGTGTATATACGACTTGCAGCTGTTGCCTATATACCTTCGCGGGTCCTACCAAGCCAGTGACGTCATCGAAATTGTCAGCGTAACAAACGCAATTTTTGTGCTGCTTAAAAGATATATTGATATTTTTAGTTAAAATGTTTAATGTAAATTACTTTTAATTGTCATAAACAACATGTTATCAACGTTGATTTTTTTCAGTTCATCTTTAAATTTGACTTTAAAAAGGGTGCAGCAACCCTGTAGAATACATACAAATGTAATTTACGTCTTTTAGTTTGTCAAGAGATTTAAAGTGTAGTTTTTGAAGAGTGCGCATGTGAACAAGCTCGAGTGCGTAAGAACGAGACTATGATTGAATCTGGAAATAAAGCAACATAACTGAGAAAAAAGAGATAGTCGTCAGATGCATGTCTATAACTTATAGCAAAACATCTCGCGTTAATTCGGTCTCAAACAGATTCATTAACAGTAGTTATTACTCCACCATGTGTGTGACATAATTAACCAACATGGTTAAACGAACAATTTGCGACAATATGGTTTCAGGAAACAGTCGTGATTAGCTAGTGGATTCTTCAATGATGCATCGCACTACAGTAGTGAAGCTGTGAGTTACAGCGCTGCACGGGAAACACACCCTGACTGAGCGCTTCACCCCCACAGGCTCCCCGAGGTCCTCCACACCTCAGCACCACAAGACTGATGACGTCAGCAACCTGAAGCTGATGCCGAAGGGCCTGTCCGCCAGTCTGCCGGATCTGGACTCGGAGTCGTGGATCGAGGTCAAGAAGAGGCCGAGGCCTTCACCCGCTCGACCCAAGGTAGGAGGAGCAGATTCTCAGAGGAGTAGCTCACTTCAGGATTACGGTTTACTCTCCTCACTTCATCGAATATGTTCATGTGTTTCTTTCTTCAGTGGGAAAGAAATGAAGGTTTTTGAGGAAAACACTCCAGGATTTTCTCCATATAGTGACTTCAATGGAGTCCAACGGGTCGAAGGTCCAAATGTGAGTTTCAGTGCAGCTTCAAAGTCTCGACACGATCCAGCCGAGGAATAAGAGTCTGATCTAGACAAACCAGCGACATTTATAACACAATAAACATTTATATACTTTGAAGCTGCACTGAAACTCACATTTGGACCTTCGACCCGTTGGACTCCATTGAAGTCACTATATGGAGAAAATCCTGGAGTGTTTTCCTCAACCTTCATTTCGATTCCTTCATGTGCTTGATTCCAAGAACCGACTCACTGATGTCGTTTTTTTGATTGGAAGAAATTGGAAGATTGATTATGGGATTCTGGATGAGTGAGATTGGCCTGTTTTGTTATTGC
Organism: Siphateles boraxobius; assembly: GCF_051911475.1. Taxonomy (NCBI): domain Eukaryota; kingdom Metazoa; phylum Chordata; class Actinopteri; order Cypriniformes; family Leuciscidae; genus Siphateles; species Siphateles boraxobius. The sequence continues at coordinate 486,652 of NW_027508728.1, forward strand.
CAGAGTATCTGAAGCTTGTGTAAAGGCTCCGCCCTCTTCTGATCAAATTTGACAAATAATCTTTGGATAATTTTGATCTGAAATTTCACAGACCCATTTTGGGGACACCATATTACATCAGGTGTGCCCAACCCTGCTCCTGCCGATCGACCTGTCCTGCACAGGTAATCTCCAACCCTAATCAAACACACCTGAAGCAACCAATTAAGGTCTTCAGGATCACTTGAAAATTAAAGGCAGGTGTGTTTAATTAGGGTTGGAGATAAACTGTGCAGGACAGTCGATCGCCAGGAGCAGGGTTGGGCACACCTGTATTACATCTTGTGTAATGGGCATAATATGTCACCTCTAATGATTAGCTCTGTTGAACTGAAAGAGGCTCTTGAAGAGTCGATTTCCCTGGATTGAATCGATTCCAACTGTTGGAATCAACGCCTCAGAATCAAGGAATTGATTATATTTGTCTCTCCTAAACACATCTGGGTCATCTGTCCCACCACAATCAAAAGAAAAAGAGAAATTTGATTTATTTCCAGCAACAACTCTCGGTATGTTTTCAGTTGATGCAAAAATATTAAAGTTTTAACAGAGGGAATGAATAGCCGTCACTTCCCCGCGGGGACACACTCCCTCAGCCGGACTGAGTGGCAGAAGAGCTGCGGAGTGACTGGAGTTAATGGGGGAAACTGAGAAAACCAACGATTATGTTTAAACTAAAGCTTGGAATCGATATAGTGTTCTTTACAGCTGACCACAGATCCAGTGATCATGGGTATTGACTAGGGCTGGGTATTGATAGGAATTTCACAATTCGATTCAATTTCGATTCTTGAGGCTTCGATTCGATATTGATTTATTAGCTTCGATATCGATTCAATAATTAGTAAATACACAAGTAATTAAGTACCTGAGTGTATTCTTAAATAATGTGTGCAGTATTACCAATGTTTAAGAACAAATTGACCCCAGCATGTTTCCTGTAATGGTTTATTTAGAACAAACTGTACAATATTGTACATGTGTTGAATACAAACCCTAACTGTACAAACAGGTGCTTTATTCACACACCTCTAAAGTGCATGTAACTGTAATAGAAAGTATATTTCTTTCTTCCTATACATTCAAGTTATAAAAGAAATGTAAACAGAAACACAAAATGTGCATACTAAAAAAAGCGCTTTGTGAGGCACACGCGCGCACATTTGCACACACACGCAGGGACTCTCGCTCTCCCTCTCTGTCATGCGCGCGCTACAGGGTTTGGAGCTCGCGAACTCTAGATTTCGGGAGATTTGAACTAATTTGCGGACTTCAGGGAGCCGCTATCAATATGCGGGAGACTCCCGGAGACTTGTTGTTCTTATTATCATTTAGGGGGGCTTGGGAACATTTTGGGGTAGCTTCAGCCCCCCTAAAATAGGCCTAACGACGTCCCTGGTTGGCGGTGCAGGCTTGAACGGAGTGCAGCTGCTGTCCGTCATCTTGTTGTTTTGGTAAAGCGCGTCTTGTACAACGCTGAACGCTCTCTCTAGAGTGTTGCCCACAGCGCCGCCACTGGCCGGTGGCCTGAATCGATTCATAGGATCTGATGAATCGATATTGAATTGAGAAACAAATAATTGCAATGCATAGATGAATCGATATTTTTACCCAGCCCTAGTATTGACATGCAGGAATCCTGTTTCCTCACGTTTATATGAGCCTGATGTCGACGACGGAAAAACATAAAGCAAGTGTGCCTGTGAATGCATTATATAAATACAATATACAGTATCTAAACACAATATCTAAATCCATGTGATCACTTATCACTTATGATGATATATATCATATCATCCAGCCCTAAAACCTGTGTAGTTTTTTTTTGTCAGCGTTTATTTATTAAAAACACCCAATTATGCAGAATGTACGACAGTAAATATTTAATTGAGGTTGTCAATACAATATTTAAGGTATGATTTTACCCCTAAATTCAGCATATTGACAGCATATTGTGTTTCTGTGAATCATAGCGATCCATTTGCTGCTTTTCTGTAGCTTTCGGCAGTCTGTAAAAATATACCTCAGATTTCTTGTCAAATCTAGTTGTTCAGTCAATCTCAAGTCTTTCCTGTTTTAGATTGGTTTTGTGTTTTTGCAGCATTCACGCTGAAAACAAATGCTGCCACTCAGTGTGTGTGTGTGTGTGTAACCGCAGTCACTCCGGCCGACAGTGACGTCACACACACACCCTGTATTGTTCTTTGCTGGTGCCGGCATTATCATTAACCCTCTGGTGATGTTCGGGCTGTTTTGCAGAAAGCGGATGCGGTGCGTTCTCCCGCTCAGACCGTCCCGGCGTCCGGCGAGGAGCAGGACGAGCCCGAGGAGCTGGACTTCATGTTCGACGAGGAGATGGAGCAGATCGACGGCCGGCGCAACACGTTCACCGACTGGTCGGATGAGGATTCGGACTGTGAAATCGATGATCGAGACGTCAACAAGATCCTGATCGTGACTCAGACGCCGCCGTACCTGCGCAAGCACCCGGGAGGAGACCGCACGGGGAACCACACCTCGCGGTCCAAGCTGAGCAGCGAACTCGTGAAGGTCATCAACGACGGGCTGTACTACTACGAGCAGGACCTCTGGGACGACACGTACGAACCGGAGTATGCCACGATCAAGGTGAGCTGGTCCCTCAGTCTTGCATGACAGGGAGAAATGCATTCAAAACGTTTCTGTTCATTTGACTTGGTTTAATTTTGTGTTTTGGCATGTTTGAGCATTTCCAAATGATCAAAATCAGCAATAGAGAGAAAGCAGGATGACATCCTTCTGTAGTGCACTTAAACTTGTCATCAAAGGGGAGTTCCGCTGGTCTTTTCTGCTCTATTGTGTCGTATATCCGAGTGAAACGCTTCTGGAGCAAGAACAAATGTGGGCGGGGCTTGATTGTGTGTGTGGGGAATTGATTGGATGGTTGTGGTTTGCCATTGGTGGATCTCATGCGAGTGACAGGTAGCCCCGCCCTCATCATCAGAAAAGAGATGCTGCAAGTTATTCTGATTCAAGACTATTAAACAATCCATAAATAGTATTGTCAGTTTTGATTTCATGGGGACTTTAAAGCGTTTTTAGGTGGCGTGATGAAAGGGGCTTTTTTAGGCGGCTTCTATGAATATGCAAATGAGCCCCATCTCCACTCACTCAGAGATCCACTCGTTGACGACCACACGTTGATCTGATTGGTTACAAGGTAGTTTGTGACGTCAGAAACACCAGCGATTTCAAAGCGTGTTTTTGAGACTGTCTTTGGTTCACTGCAGTTTTAAGGAGAAAATACTCAGCAATGCTGTCGACTTATGAATTTACACATGGTTTGTCTTAGAGTATATTAGAAACACCACATAGACACATAACATTAAAAGCTGGATTTTCACCACAGGGTTTAAAGTTTATCAGTAGTGAATGGTCATGTGACCTGTCAGAATGTGCATTGATGTGTGTGAGCGGTGACAGCTGATCTGAGGTGGTGTGTTCGTTGTGTCGGCTGTCATGAGATGAGTTTAATTCTGTCAGATTCTGGGTGTGTGTCCATTCTCATGTGCTGCTTTTCTTCTCATGAGCGGTGAGTGTGTGTGTGCTTCAGCGCAGTGTTTCTGGACCTGGCGGGACAGAATGGTCTTCCACCAGAGTGTTTGTTGTGGTCTTTTGTGCTGCGCTCTTTGTGCCGCTCACGTGCGAGTCCTGTAAGGCCAGCAGAGCCGCTAGAAAAGCCAGATAGCGTTAGCTTGTTCAGTCTACTGCAGTTTGACTAGCAGCTCGGGGGTCATGGCTCTGTCCGGCGCACAGGTACGAGCGAGATGTTGTGTATCATCTTTTGCTGCTATTGTCAGTCAGTAGCATTAGTGTTTACTTGTTTCATATCCTGCTGGATTATACGGAGTGAGGATGACTGTGTGTGTGTTCTGGTTGTGTTTCAATGGCATGTTGTTGTAACTCTATGTTTTCGCAACAGCAAGAAGTGGAGAACTTCAAGAAAGTGCACCTGATCAGCAGAGAGGAGTTCGACTGTCTGACCCCGGAGCCGCCCATCGACCCCAACCAGGAGGTTCCCCCGGGCCCGCCCCGACCCCAGAACAGTGAGTCTCACTGCGCATCCATGGCCAGCACTCGGTCACGGTTTAAGCAAACAAACAAGTGTTCATTCATTTACATCCTAACGTTTCTAACAGTTACGTCTCTAAACGTTATTTGAATGTTTTTACAATACATGTAAATTTATGGGCGGTATAACCAATTGTAAATTGACACACAACATTATAAGCTTAATATCCGCATCGAACAATATGTGCATACTAGGGATGATCCAATATGAACATTTTGGCCTATTATGATAACTGATAATTCTTTATATTTGAAAGCCGATAAATCTAAATATGATTTTTTATAGAATTTTTGAGAGCTTGGTTACAAAAAAGTGTCACCGTTAAAAGCCATGTCCCAAACACACAATTATAATTATGTTCTCATGATAATTGTATGTAGCCGATATGACGGTCTGGCGCTGCACATGTTGCACTGACTGTATTTTCCTTTTTTTAAGTGATTCCGATCATATTTCAAGCAATTTAAAGCCATCGCATCACAACAGTGCGCAGGTGAAGGAAATAATCCATTATTTAATTTATTATATTAAAAATGAACCTATATCGTCTGAAATGGTGGCTGATATATCGTGCATCCCTAGTGAATATGTATACTAATAACATTTATTTTACCAGTTAGCCTACAAGTGTTTTATAGTGCTGCATGATTAATCAAATCACATTGCGATGTCAAGCCTATACGATTATATGACGCAAAATGCTGCGATTTTATGACAAAGGCATGTGTAGACATGATAACCCATTCTCTCTGAGAGCGGTTTGCACATCTTCTACACCACTAATAATAAGACCATCAGTTTGGGTTAGACAGTGGTGTGTGTGTGTGTGCGTATCCTCACGCTGTGAGTTTCTCCGGTGTGCAGCACGAGAACAGGAGATGATATGCCGAGCTCACGGACACTGCATAAAAAATGCCTTCATGGAGCTTTTATAAGGCAAATCTCACAGATCTAGAAAAAAAATATCTTGGGATCAGTTCTGAACTGTAGAAAGAGAATATTTTTTCTCGGGATGGTTTGTTGTTTGTTTCTTTTTTTGATTTTTTGCATGCTAAACTCATTCTCAAGACAAACCAAAAATGACTAGTCCTCGAAAGTGTCCTGTTTGACTTGGCGGTCTCGGAGCTGTGGTGTGTGCTTTAACCCAGTGTGTTCTCCTCTAGTCCCCACGGAAGCATTGGCCAACAAGCTGTTCGGCGCCCCAGAACCGTCAGCGATCGCTCGCTCTCTCCCGACGACAGTGCCTGACTCACCCAACTACCGCAGTGCCCGAACGCCCCGGACCCCCCGCACCCCCCGCCTGAAGGACCCCACGCAGACGCCGCGCTTCTACCCCGTGGTGAAGGACGGCCGGCCACTCGATGCCAAAGTGCGTATGAGCTCCGGTCCTGCTTACAGTAGCTCACTTCAGAATCAACATTTCCTGATTCACTCTCCTCCACGTCATGCAAGATGTTCATGCGTTTCTTTCTTCAGTGGGAAAGAAATGAAGGTTTTTGAGGAAAACACTCCAGGATTTTCTCCATATAGTGACTTCAATGGAGTCCAACGGGTCGAAGGTCCAAATGTGTGTTTCAGTGCAGCTTCAAAGTCTCGACACGATCCAGCCGAGGAATAAGAGTCTGATCTAGACAAACCAGCGCACATTTATAACTAAATACTCTACATTTATAAACCGGAACACGCGTGACCTTTCACCCTGATGACATAATGTGTGTCGCATCACAGCTCGTGCAAGACCAGCATTAGTGGTTAAAGTATATAAATGTTTATTGTGTTATAAATGTGCGCTGGTTTGTCTAGATCAGACTCTTATTCCTCGGCTGGATCGTGTCGAGACTTTGAAGCTGCACTGAAACTCACATTTGGACCTTCGACCCGTTGGACTCCATTGAAGTCACTATATGGAGAAAATCCTGGAGTGTTTTCCTCAAAAACCTTCATTTCTTTCCCACTGAAGAAAGAAAGACATGAACATCTTGGATGACGTGAGGAGAGTAAATTATCAGGAAATGTTAACTGAATTCCTGAGTCTCACTCTTCTTCTGTCCTCTTTCAGACCCCTCGCAAGAGGAAGACGCGACACAGCTCCAACCCGCCCATGGAGTATCATGTGGGCTGGGTGATGGACTCGCGAGAGCACCGCTCGCGCACCGCCTCCGTCAGGTGAGTGTGTGTGTGTTTCTGGGATCTCCTGTCGTCTTCTGTTGAATGTTCTGATACAGTCTGACCTGTAATGCTTCCTGAATCATGATCGTGTTGTTGTGTAGCTCGACGGCGAGCCCGTCAGAAGGCACCGCAGCGATGGGGAACTACGGCTGCACTCCGCAGTCTCTCCCCAAGTTCCAGCACCCGTCGCACGAGCTCCTGAAGGAGAACGGCTTCACACAGCACGTCTATCACAAGTACCGGCGACGCTGCCTCAACGGTGGGTCACCCAGCGCTGCACGGTTATGGCACATCATTATTGTCCATTATATCGTAATTAATACTCACAATTACAATTTACTTAGAATGATGTTTTGAGTAGCTTTATACCAGTGGTTCTCCACTCCTTTGGCCATGGGTCCCACATTTTCCCTGGTCATGAAGCCCTGACACACTTTGTTAGGAATATATACAGTACTCAACATTTGAAGTGGATCAAAAAAGTTTTTCAAAGTTGTCCTAAGACAAGAACGGGTATTGTTCAAAATTCATGTATAACTTTGAAAGGTTTTTATCCACTTCAAATGTTGACTACTGTGTATGTATATATCTGTGTGTGTAATATATATATATATGTGTGTGTGTGTGTGTATGTGTATATATAGGACTATTATAATAAATTTGTTTACACATAAATTGTAAAAATGACTAATACTGATAAATAAACAGTAGGCCTATGAGGTTAAGCTCTTAAATGGCGGTCCCAAACTAGTTTTTGTTAATTCAATGTTGGTATGAGCAACTTCAGTCATTTAAAAATATACAAAATAACCCAAAGTGAAAATAAAGTGGCATTTTGGGGTTATGGAAACAACAGTTACCAATGTGATGCACAATACTAACGAGAACTGTTAATGAAACATGGAAACTGCTCCTGATGAATAATGAACATCAGACCTGCATGCTAATACTCCTCAGCTCACACACGACGTACCAGTAACGAGATTTATTGGTATTTTACTTTTATTTCATGACTTACTAATTAACAATGTAACAAGGTTTCATGCTCGTAGTTTCTTTAGTGCTTTATATTTAGTGAAGCGATACACAGTGCTCAATTGTAGAGTGTGCGCTACTAGCGCAGTATAACGACTGACAGGACAGGAACATCTGAGGTGAGACTCTATTTAATCGTACACTTACGTCACTGGTTGTTCCTATTGTGCTGGTTCTCTGAAGTCATCGTGATTCGCCTCTCACAACGTAACATGCTCTAAACACACCTTAAGCACACAGAATAATGCAAGTGGACTTCTTTTGTAATCGTGGCTTTGAACGATTGCGTAATCATGGCGTCCGTAATCGCGATTAGAAATGTGATAAATTGCGCAGTCGCTCTGATGTAACCGGTCCTCTTCTCGTCCTGCAGAGCGCAAGCGTCTGGGCATCGGCCAGTCTCAGGAGATGAACACGCTGTTCCGCTTCTGGTCCTTCTTCCTGCGGGATCACTTCAACAGAAAGATGTACGAGGAATTCAGACAGCTGGTGGTGGAGGATGGAAAGGAAGGATACAGGTATGAAACTAATGCTTGAGGCTTTTTATGTGAACAGGAAGTTTTGCTCGAGAGAAGGGTGTAAAGTCTTTTCAGTGTTATCAGTGATTTTAATTGCTGTCTGAATAAAATTTTGGCATTTGGAAAGAATTACAGGCAGAATGACCTGTTTTTTTAGGCAAACTCAAAGATGTGGCAGTTCAGTTCTCAGCAAAATCAACATCTCTGTTTCAGGGTGGTCAACGTTAACGCATGCGATTAATGCATGGCATTTATTTAACGCAAATAAATGACTGAAGCATAAAAAAATTGCATCATTTACATAATTTACATCGGGCAGTTAGATAATCTAATGAAGTCTGAAACTCTTGTCTGAAATTTTCACACGTTAAAAAGTAAATACGATCTCACGTTGTGCCAGTCACACTTACACACTGCCTCCGAAACCTTCGTCCGTCATAAAAAAAAATCGTATCAGATTTGATTTTCTGCGTTTTCCGCATCCGTAGCAAGTGTTTTGAGAATGCGTTTTGACAATTCAGAACCATAATCCAGAACTGTTCAGGATCAATTGTTTCACAGAAATTGGATGACAACAAAATCATCTTTACTTCTTGAAGATTCAATTTTGTATTGATTTGCGGGTTATTTCCCGCAACTGATAAATTGATACGCGTCGGACTCAGTGTGCAAGGCTTCTGTGCATGACGAATTTTTAGGATGATGAACAACAAAAAACTCATATGATAATTTCTGACTCAGTGTGCAAGGACCCTAACCCTTTAACACGATTTCGCTTCTGTTTGCAATCAGATCATTTTAAGCCGCTAAACTCCAGGAAAGTTTTCAGTTTAATTATCTAGTACGCGAATTAATTCAAACAATCCATGACAGCGCTAATGTAAAGAAAACCAGGCTGATTACATCAGAGATGGCAGAGAAAATAGACACGTATCCAGATTTCAGTGAATTATTCATGTTATTCATATAATAATTCATTATTCATTCCAGTGTCTGTTTAGCTTTAAAACACGAGCTCTGTCATATTCTGTGATTGTTTCTGAAGAGCGCGAGCCCTTACGCATCGCGCTGTGTGAAATACAGACTGAACGGAACCGATCAGATGATACGCAAACTGCGTTTCTCTGCTGGATAAAGCAAACAGCGTCTCGCTAGTAAAGTTCTGAGGGATGTGGATTGCAGTGAAGGTAAAGACTATTGCGCTGACGTACAGGAGTCGGATAGTAGCACAAGTGAGTCCGTTATATTCATGTGCAAAACAGTGTATGTGCTCTCGACACACTGATCGCACATTGTATTTATAAACAGACACATTTCAGTACCTTCACGTTATTTCCACACATTCAGGATAATGTTTTGATTCGTCATGTTGCTACGTTTAGTAATTCTGAATGGATCCGTGTACTGTAGAATATGCAGTCAGATCAAGCCATGTGGTCCAGGGGTGTGTTTCCCGAAAGCAGCGTTAGCCAACTATGGTCGCAAGTTCTGTCGGTATCAGCAGTTCAAAGAGTCTGTTTCCCGAAACATCGTTCTAACGAACATTCCCAAACAGCATCGCAGAGTTGTGTGTGTGAGCGACAGATCTCGAGCTGCGGTTAGAAGAGTTTCTTGTTTTCATGACATGTGGACTCAATAAATCCTGATCTTGAGCAAAATAAGCAAGCTGACATTCAGTGCAATCTGTGTCTTATTTAGAATACATACAGATGTAATTTAATCTCTTGACAAACTAAAAGACGTAAAAGTGTAGTTTTTGAAGAGTGCGCATGTGTGAACGAGCTCTGGTGTGTAAGAACGAGACTATGATTAAATCTATAAATAAAGCGAAATAACTGAGAAAAATTAGAGTTCTCGGATGCATGTCTGTAACTTATAGCAAAACATCTCGCGTTAATTCGATCTCAAACAGTTTTATTAAAGAAAGTTATTACTTCACCACCTGTGTGACATCATTAACCAACGTGGTTGAACGACCAGTTTGCAACAATATGGTTTCAGGAAACAGTCGTGATTAGCTAGTGGATTCTTCAATGATGCATCGCACTATAGTAGTGAAGCCGTGAGTTACAGCGATGTACGGGAAACACACCCTGTTCGGTATCGCAACTTCACTTTTTTTTCTTTTTTATCCAAGTGTCCTTTTTTGGAAATAGACAAATTTACGTAAAAAAAAGCTTTGTGAGAAAAATTAGTTTTGTGAGAATCACCCTTCAATCTGATAGTTTACTGGATATAGCAAATGACGACAAAATGAACGTTAAACAAGATAAATGATGCTTAATTTCACAATAAAAATACGATTAATCGAAATTTTAAAAATGTAATCTATTGAAAACCCCTACTTTTTACAAGCAGCAAATGATATGAAAAATAGATTTGTTTTTATTATTAAAAGTGGATAATTTAACTTCAGAATTGTGAGACCTCAGGATGGTGTTTGACTGCATTTCCAATGTGATATTGTTTTTAAACGGTCAGTGATGTTCTGAATTGACAGCGTAGTGTTGTTTCTCAGGTACGGTCTGGAGTGTCTCTTCAGGTTTTATAGCTATGGACTCGAGAGGAAGTTCAGGCCGGACATATTTAAAGATTTTCAAGAGGAGACCACTAAAGACTATGAAGCAGGTCTGTCTTTGCAAACAACAGATGCATTTGTGAAGTGTGTGTGGAGCTCTTGTTTATTTCTTCCTCATACGCCCTGACAGGCCAGCTGTATGGACTCGAGAAGTTTTGGGCTTTTCTTAAATACTCGAAAACAAAGAACATGGAGATTGACCCCAAGCTGCAGGTGCATTTAAGCAAGTTCAAGCGTCTAGAAGACTTCAGAGTGGACGTAAGTCGGGCATTTATCGTCATTTTCAAGCATGGAAGCAACATGGTTAATTTCATAATGCACATTGATTGCATTTTTCTAAATGAATTTTTTTTGGGGGGATTTTTATCATGTTAGAAGTCACTTTGTCAAACTTTTTTCCTTCTTGGTTGACGTCACATGGGTCCTGTTTACAGCTGGTATTAAGATATGTTTTGGTGGATCGGATCACAAGTAGACGACACATTCCCGTTTACTCCTGCTGTTTTAATCCGTCTCTTTTGTCCACTTTAAACCACTTCTGTCCTGATTTCTTCAGGGGAGGGTCTATGAGCGGGTAAATGTGTGGCCTTTTTCAGATCTTTCGATCTAATGGACGAAATAATTTCATGCAATTTACATATGAACACGCAAGAAAAACATACGGAGAGCATCAGCTTTATTTTCTGCTGTGACAGCCGCAAGACCAGCCGAATGCTGTGAGTGTGTGTTAGAAATCAGGAACAGTGAGAGAACATGGAGCTTGGTTCATCTTCAAACCTAACTTGGGTCTCCAGCCGATGAAGTTTAAAGCCGTCTGGCTCAAGCTCTTTCCGTAATGTTCCCGCATTCGGTCAGTAGGCGGAGAGAAGACGGTCTTTAGTGGCTGTTTGAACGCATTCGACCACATGAGCGTTTACACTACAAAAGCAATCCGGTCAAATGTGTTTTCAACTCCCTCTGGAAGAAGTGAAAAGTGGACAAGCTCAAAGCGTTATAGAGCCCAATTCTATTCTCTCCGGTGTCTAAAACGTTTGAGCTCGTCCACTTTCCACTTCTTCCAGAGGGAGTTGAAAACACATTCGTCCGGATTGCTTTGGTGTAAACGCACATGTGATCAAATGTGGTTTTTAGAGTCTAGTAATAGTTTACACCTGTATTTATTAGGGGTGTAACGATACCCTCATGTCACGATTCGATACATATCGCGATGCTGATCGCCCTCGCGATACTGAGCGCCCCTCGTGATACTGAGCGCCCTCGCGATACTGAGCGCCCTCGCGATACTGAGCGCCCCTCGTGATACTGAGCGCCCTCGTGATACTGAGCGCCCCTCGTGATACTGAGCGCCCTCGTGATACTGAGCGCCCCTCGTGATACTGAGCGCCCTCGCGATACTGAGCGCCCTCGCGATACTGAGCGCCCTCGCGATAATGAGCGCTCTCGCGATACATATTGTTGCATTTTTGTATAGCGATGTATAGTGACACGATATATTGTTACACCCATTATAAGAGAATTCAACCAGGCGCTCAGGTGAAGTATATCCGTGATAGGTGCTCTTGGGATAGGGAAGGGTCCAATGAAATAAGATGCAGGTCCCAGGCACTCAAAAAATGGATAAGGAGGAGAAGGTAAAAAAGCCTTTATTTAAATATGGCTTATTTCATAATAAAAAAGTCACAAGCCAACATGTTTCGACCCACAAATGGTCTTCTTCAGGGCAAAGTAACATGTTACTTTATATATGTTACTCTGCCCTGAAGAAGACCATTTGTGGGTCGAAACATGTTGGCTTGTGACTTTTTTATTATGAAATGAGCCATATTTAAATAAAGGCTTTTTTACCTTCTCCTCCTTATCCATTTTTTGAGTGCTTGGGACCTGCATCTTATTTCATATTGTTACACCCCTAGAGTGTCGTCCACTTGTGATCCGATCGACCAAAAAGCATCTTAACACCAGCTGTAAACAGGGCCTGAGAGATGCTTCAGTTTCAAGTGTTGAAAGGTTATGCTCAAGTACCAAACCATGTGTTATTTCTTGCATTCAGCCGCCCATGGAGGAAGGTGGACGTAAGAGACACTCTTCCAGTGGAGATGGCCGTCGCCGTCACCCTTCCCAGCAGGCCAACCGAACCCAGAACCGAACCCAGAACCAGGTCACTTCAGGCTCCGCCCCCCCGGCTGGAGCTCCTCCCACTAGAGATACTGCTTCAGGCTCCGCCCCCCTGGCTGGAGCTCCTCCCACCAGAGATGCTGCTTCAGGCTCCGCCCCCCCTGCTGGAGCTCCTCCCACCAGAGATGATGCCAACACCCTGAGCCAGCGAAGCGCTTCAGATGGCAAGCCCCCGAAGTGAGCGTCTCCGGGCCGCGGGTCCGACCGACCGAACACAAGCATGACACAACGGCTCGCTAACGAACGGCTCACGATTGTCCAATCTAGGCTCTTCCATCTTCCCCTCGTTCACAGCATTTGTGCATCAGAAACGGACAGCAGAGGGCATGAGAAATACTTCCATTCTTCATTTTATTAAAGACTTTGAAGTTTTATTCCTGTTGTATCATTGGGGTACAAAAAGGCTTTTGTTGAATCTTTCTGCTTTATAATCCTCAGTGGACTCACTGTTTTATTTGGCTGAACGACGCGTGATTCCACCGTGACTTTTTTTTTTTTCTTGTTTAGAGATTGTGTTGAACGATGATAAGATTGCTCTTGACTAGACTAGGTACTGGATGAGGCAAACGCGTAACACAGAAAATAATGCAAATACTATAGATCTGCAGTTGTTTGAGCGAGATGATTTTGTTACCTGTTGTTTTTTTCGGGGGTGGACGCTAAATTCTATAGCTAATAACTTTTAGCGTACCGTAAGCTTGGCCATCACTGTGACACTAACGTCCCGCCTGCCAAATCCTCTCGCTTGCTTCCAAGTGTCACGGTCTGTTACAGAAGACGACGACTCCACCTTCACATGGACGAGTCCTTCCTCCGCTCATCATCAGTGTCGAGGTGAAGCCGAGCTCGTCACGGACAGATACTCGTTCACCGGCAGAATCACACCATCTCCTGCCAGCGGGAGTCATTACTAGAGTGTTGGTCCTAGTGTACATATGAATTCATGAAATTAAGAGACATTACACCACCTTGGCTGTATGTGTCATTTATTGTTTATAGAGATATATTTGCCTTACGTGTTCACCTTTTTTATGCTCGCCCTAATGCGTTTTGAGTTATTATGGGTATGTTTTAGTATCACTTCTTGCTTTTCTTCATACAAACAGCATGTCGGTCTGAGTAAAGGGAAACTGACCTCAGGGTTTCAACTGGAATCATGTGAAGAAAGGCAAACCTTTATGATTATGATGATTATTTGAGATGCATTTGAAAACTTTGCCCGACTGCCTTTGGATCATAAGCAATATTCTAATTTATGGGATTTCACTTTTGAATTTGGCTGCCATATGAACGTCTATACATGTGTTTGCTGAAGTTTTTTCGGTCATGCTCTCTCTGGTAATATTTGGACATAAATTTGATTTCAAATTTATGTCCAACATCTCTCGGCAAACATTTAGCAGTTCCCTTTCCCCGTTTTCCCTCGGTGGGCTTCTTCATTCAAAGTAGCTGTGGTCAAATCTTGATGAGAAAATTCTTGTGATCACTGATATAATTAAAAGGCTTTTATTCAACTAAATGGTCTTTCCCATTGTGCGAGTTCATGACGGTGTTGATCTTTCTTCAGAGGTCAACGGCCCGGATTAGTGGGAACAGACAATATAATTCATAAAGCCATATAAATAACTGTATGTGATCCATTAAAACTGTTCATACTTCATTACCATGACTCGTATATACATTCGGCTTATTGAGAAAAGAAAAATGGAAACTGAAAAAATACTTGAACCAAATCTTGTATCATAACACTTCATCTGAATTATAGGCAGATGTGATTTGCTATTAGTGTGTATTTTTTTTAATTTGTAATTTTGCTTTTAATAAACAGAAAAAAAATCTTTAAAATGGTCAAAAACCTTAAAATCAGCTGTTGAACTTTTCTTATAAACCATTCTAAACCCAAATCATTTTCACAGGTGTTGGAATAGGCACTCATTCCCACTCAATTCAGTTGAGTCCAGCAATTCTTCACACTGTTCTTTCTTCAGGTGAAGCAACTTCCTCTTGATATGGTTGTTGCTGGATGAACATGTTTAAGGTCCTCCACGGAAATCTCTTCATTTCGCAGAGTAGGTTTGACTTCAATTATTATTCTGTCATCCCTACTGAAAAATCCAGCATTGCCGGTCACCAACATGAGGAATGTTTTGTATGCTGGGACAGCTTGGGATGCTGGTTCCTGGTTTGCTGGTCTTCAGAATGGGAATGCTGGTGGATCAGCTCAGTTTATCTGAAGAACACCATGATTCTGCTGGTCTGCCAGCTACGCCAACACTATACCAGCTCTGACCAGCATAAACCAGAACTAACCATACTAACATGGAATTCATGCTGGGTTTTTCAGCAGAGATCAGACCGGCCTATATAATGTGTGTCAGGTTTCTGTAAATGAAGAATTGAACTTCAGGATCCATTCAGTAGCCCTTTCAAGTGTTCAACGAGTTTGACACGATTGAAGCCATAGCCTCCGTCTTTATACAGTCATCACTCAATATTTTCTTTTTTTCCTCAGGAAAGCAGGGCCAATTTAATTCAGAGAGTTATGGACTGTTCAACCATCTCTCTGAACCAAAGATACAACAAGTTGCATGTTTTGCACTTTATTGTTGATGTATGTTTTGAATGGTGTTATGTCATTTCCAGAGTGAGATCAAGTGTTCTCTTGATCATCCTGCACAGACAGCCAGCTCAGCATTCGTTTGGAGTCTTTCTGGGCTTAAAGTTGTCTCCATCCCTCAAAAACATCTCCAGTATTTATCCACATTTTAATATGCCTCTAGTCATAGAGCTTTTTAGATGGATGCCAAGGCTTTCTGGGTCTGGAAGAGTCTGTTTGCTGGCTACCATGGCTGCAATACGCTGGATTTAACATGTTATAACATACATCAAATAAATTAAATACAGCACCTTGAATGGAGCAGCTATTTATCATATCTTGGGCTGTGTGTTTCTGCCATAATTTGGTGTGCTAATGCTTAGGCTGTTTAGTTTGTCTTCGAGCCATTCCTCCCAGGATTTCACAAACCTGTTTGGACTCTTGTCGTTCCGGCCACTGGTGACTCAATCCCAAAGCTCCTATTGGATTCTCTTGATATGTCAAATCATGACTTCACATTTGATCAGAAGACTTTTCAGACTGTTATATCCATGCCAAGTTTCAGGTCGTGGTTCTAGTGCAGGGTCTACAGCAGGGGTGTCCAAACTCAGTCCTGGAGGGCCACTGTCCTGCAGAGTTTAGCTCCAACCCCAGAGTTTGGACACCCCTGGTCTACAGCCTACACATTTCCAACCCGCTTAAGCTCACCTCTCCTGTGATTTTCCAATCGACCCTGAAGACCTTGATTAGCTGGTTAAGGTGTGTTTGATTCGGGTTGAGCTGACCTCTGCAGGACAGTGGTTCTCTAGGAATTGAGACTGGTCTACACCAGGGGTTCTCGACTCTGGCTCTCGAGCTGCACTGTCCTGAAGAGTTTACTCTAACCTCGATCAAACTCGCCTTTCTAGTAATCCTGAAGACATTGATTAGCTTGTTGACGTGTGTTTGATAAGTGTGAATCTCGAGGGCCATACAGTGTCTAAAGAGACTGTGTTGCCAGATCTGTCTAGGGAAAACACAAACAAGAAAATGCCAAAAATAAACCTAAATGATTTATGTTGGAAATAAGACCAAAAATGCTTACTTTATTATATACTAAGTTCTGTCGTGAAACACTAGATGGCGCAGGCTGATCCCAGACACCAACATAGTGTTGGCCCATATCCGGGCCGCATCAGGTACATGTAGATTGAACGCGTACCGGATTTTGGCCGACACTATGTTGCTGTCTGGGATAGGTCCATAACTCAATTGGGTAGCGATCACATCATTATCTGAAAAGTGCAGATGATTAGTTGCTGCTGCATCAGTGGCCATGAGCAAATACTGCTGGTGTTTCTGTTGTCATTCTGCCGCGCTCCTTCAGGAACCCTCCTCCTTCCCCAGCTCCACCTGTAGAGATCTGCATGTTATACTGTATGTTCAGCAGCTGCATGTCTGTGAACGCAGAACTATACCACCAAGACCAAATACATTAACATTGCCATACTCCAGATGCTGAGGAATGCAGGAACCGAAAGAATTGGGTTTCCATAAATGTCTACGGTGTGTGGATTCCCCAAATGCGGTTTTCAAACATTGTTGCACATTGGAAAGGATTCCCGTATTTTCCTCAACGCATCTCTGTATACTCAGTTTGAAAGAGGAGATCATCATGGAATATTGTTTGGTGACAGTGCGTATTATCTGAAGAATTATTTGTTTACACCATACTTGCACCCAACAACAATGGCGCTACAACCAGGCTAAGTGTACTAGGGATCCAATAGAGCCCATTCAGGGCCTGGTATGTTAGAAACAACCATAACATCCAATTTAACAATATTTATTTCACAGATTTATGTAGTTATGTGACATTTGAGACTGCTGCACCTCTCTCTCCTTCATCTTCATCTCCACTTTTACTTGCAGTATCTTCATCTTCATGTCATGCTCCTCCTTAAGATACTTCAGCTTGTTCATGGAACTCAATAGGCCGCCTGTGGACAGTGAGCATGTTCTGCTGGACCAGTCCTGGCAGACATCGCTCGCTTCTGAGGATGCTCTTCAGTTCTGTGCATACGACTCTCCTTGAAACAAGACAAGTTCATATATATGTATATATATATGGTCAAATAAATGCAGATTAATGGAAAGATGTTTGATGATACAGAAGCAAATTAAAGTTTGAGAGAGAAAGAAAAGGCAAAGTGAAATGTATTTTTATACTTTACGTAGTTAAGAACTATCTAGATGGTCATTATCTGGTATGTTCTCCAAAGGTTGCTGGCTCTCCATTACTGAAGCTGTTGTATTGTTCTTGTAGATGTGTGCTCATCTGCATTGAATTCATTACAAATCATTTTCCATGCATGTTTTGGGGACTCTGCAGCTGATGTGTGCAGTTAGTCTTCAATAATGGGATGTCTTGAAACTATTTGGTTCAAAAGACTCATGTTCTACAAAGCTATGTTTTCTGCTGCCATTGTTTTTTTTGTTTTTATATTTGCTTCTCAGTTCCATTCAATTTTAAGCTTTTCAAGGTTCATTCCATGTTTTATAGGCAACCTCGATCCGGCTAATACAGATCTGCACAGGTGGTTTTAAATGAACCTAGTTTATTTTAGTTCAGGACTCCAGGTTTTAGCAATCTGTATTTAATCTGGGCTTCAGAAAGCCATTTTTTATGTCTTGATTAACTATTCTGGATTAAGGTCTACTCCTGGTTTAATTTAAACTCAGACCGGGAAAACCCCCAGAAGTGACGAACACATTTATACTACACTACATAGTAGTGTGTTCGTGCCCTGAGCCGCTGTCTGAAGGACACAGCGTGTGCTGCACGTGTTTAGAGATTTACACTAAAAACAGATTAATAATGAAACTGGGACTAATAGCGGACATGTTGCATAATAATTTGACCAAAAAAGTTTTCTTTCTAGTATCATTGTTTTAATTAAATATCAAATATAAAACATGCGTACGCACAGATTTAATTTAAGAATGTGCATACACTAAAATCCACACCAACGTTCAGATTTATAAAATCAGTCTTCGATTTAGAAATTCCTATTCTCGTTGCGCGCCGTTCTCAAGTAACGCATTTGGACGTAGACTTGAGCACTTTTATATGATAATGACATTAATACAGCCGTGTTTATAAAGCGGAGATCTGAAACCATTCAGCGGTGCACAATTTCAGGATCATTTGCGATTTATAGATTTCACATCTGGAAGAGAGATTTACAGGTTTTTTGCGAACATTTGTTCTCTGAATCACACATACACACTTTTGAGAAATGATTGTAATAGATCAAATGCTGGAGGATTTCTACAGAACATTTTATAAATAAGTCCCCTGGTGACTTGTTATTTTTATGGAGGGTCCAGGTATGATTTCTTCATGCATACTCTGGTTCCAGAGGACATATTGAACAGCATGTGTCATTATTTTACTCTGAGCATTAGAAAGATTAATAATGCAAACACACCCCGTGCAGCAGGTTAGTTTTAATGAGTGATCTTCGATCAGAAAATCCAGAAACTGATCTCATAAAGAGTAGATGAATAGCTGTACTACAGTACAGTCATGAACATGTTCAGTTCCAAGAAACCAGCACCAGATTTTCAGCATTAAAATATAGCATTGATCAGAAGTATTAAAATCATTTATCAACAGTTGGAGCTGTTCTGACACAATATGAGAACTCAGACACAGATTAAGAACAATAAAAGGACTGTATACAGGAATTGATCGTCTCTGACACAATGTCATTCGACAGCATTTGAACCCTGATCCCAAACAACGACTAGAGCAGCTTCAGATAAAGTTAAGTGTGATACAGTAAATTAGCTTAGTCCTGCATGTATTAGTGAAACGCTTTAGGTTGAATGAACCTTAATGCTGTGATACTGAACGCAGGAGTGTGTCCTTACTCCAGATCGATTACACAGGTGATGTTGGCAGTAAAACTCTTACGCAAGTAATGCAGAGAATACAGGAACACGTCTAACACATGAACTGGTGTTAATCCTGCGCTTTCTTGGTGTGTTCAGGGATGCTCTGGCTCAGCGGGGTCAGACCCAGCAGGACAGTGTGCCGATCGTATGCTTTTGAGCTGCGGAACTTGTCGTCTGTCCCGTGAAGCCTGTCCAACACACCCAGCACTCCATAGCACTGGTTAAACCTGCGGTGAAGAGAGTCAGGAGTCAAGCAAGGATCTGTGCTAAATAGCAAGGTTTTACTGCGTAGTAAGTCTATCCAAACTGGAGATGCCATCATGACACGTAATGTTTAATGTATTGCCTTTGATTTTCCTCCTGAAAACAGTACTTTTTCAGTGGAACACTAAAAGGAATTACATACAGTCGAACCAAAAATTAATCAGACACCAGATATCATTTTGGATATTTTTTTTACTTTAGTGCAGGACACTATTGTTAATTAATGTAAGTGAGGAGAGCAAAATAAAGTAAACTGTGACATATTATACCCAAATATTCTTCATACAGTGACTACCAGTAACATTTATAAAGATTTGGGGTCGAAAATGATTGGGACACTTGAGCTGATCATGTTTTGCTGAAGTGTTTTTTCTTTAATAACTAATGCACCTTTATACACCACAGACTGAACAACATGAAGCATTGCTTGGTGATTGGTTGAGCTAAACTGGTATTATCTAATTGTATAGTTAAATTTAACAGCTGACAGATATTCAACATAATTCATGTGTGAGACAAAACCAGTGAAATATCCACTGAGTTCTGCTCATTTTTTATCACCATATTCTAAACTATAGCGAATAAACAGAGATAATTTGAGAAATGCTAAAAGGTGCCTGAATAAATTTAGGTTTGACTGTATATACATAATCACAATGTATATGCAGCCTCTGTGCAATCACCTGTGCTGGAAACCCATTAGAGTAAGTTTGCAGCAATAGGGTATCAGTAGTTTGTCATTATGAAGCAGTGCATTGTGGGCAATGGACTACAAAATGGTGCACATTTTAGTTTAGGCTCACTCATCCTAACTGATGTTAAAGAAAGCACATAAGGCTGATAGATTCTTTGCAAATTAAAAATTAAGAGGCGATCATTTACTAATAAACTGGTTGCACAAAACAACTGCAAACTACTGTGATATGGAGTGATAAGGTGCGGACAGAGTTTGCTAATCTTCACAGAAAATGGGCAGTACATGGAGAGTTTTGACTCTGTTACATGATGCATAACCAGTTTGCATTATTGTATCCTCACATGGACAGTTATCAGACAGAGATATCAGAACAGCTTCCCAGAGTTTGCCGGTTATCTCATGAGAACAAAGTTGACTGCATGAGTTGAATGTAGAGCACAGTTGAAAGGCTCATTGATTGGACAACAGTACAGATCAACTCTACCTCACAGTCATAAAGCATGTCTTACTGCACACCACCAGTACACTAATAACTACAGATGTCGACCGGCCATAAACCTGAACCGGTTTTTCGTTTTATTTTTGCTGATCTCTAGTTTGTGTATAAACTGCAATGCAATCATTTTCCAAAATGTAATTTGTGTGGAAATGTTACAGTCTGTAAACTGCTGTACAGCGGTAACCAAAGAAACTGCTGCAGTTCCACAAGCGCCACCTACTGGCAGAGTCTGCTGTTTTAGTTTTGTGCAGGTGTGTCTTATGTAGCATAATTTCACAAATCTACGCTCAGACAACTCTGTTTTATCTAATGGAACTACAAAGACTAAACAAAATAAAAGAGCATACGTCAACATTTGGAACATTGTAAAAGTGATGAACATTCACTGTCTGTTATGTGTTTAAAGGAGTCGTTCACTTCAGAATCAAAATCTCCTTATAATTTACTCTCCTCCACGTCATCCAAGATATTCATGTCTTTCTTTCTTCAGTGGGAAAGAAATGAAGGTGTTTGAGGAAAACACTCCAGGATTTTCTCCATATAGTGACTTCAATGGAGTCCAACGGGTCGAAGGTCCAAATGTGAGTTTCAGTGCAGCTTCAAAGTCTCGACACGATCCAGCCGAGGAATAAGAGTCTGATCTAGACAAACCAGCGCACATTTATAACACAATAAACATTTATATACTTTTAACCACTAATGCTGGTCTTGCACGAGCTGTGATGCGATACACATTACGTCATCAGGGTGAAAGGTCAAGCGTGACGTAGGTGGAAGAACCAACCCAGTGTTTACAAGCGAACTTGCGAAGACTAAGTCAAACGGCATTTACAAAAAATAAAAGGTAAAACATCGATGTCGGACGATTTTGAAGTTGGAGGAAAAAATTAGATGATAGTTTTTCACTCTACATTTATAAACCGGAACACGCGTGACCTTTCACCCTGATCACGTAATGTGTGTCGCATCACAGCTCGTGCAAGACCAGCATTAGTGGTTAAAAGTATATAGATGTTTATTGTGTTATAAATGTGCGCTGGTTTGTCTAGATCAGACTCTTATTCCTCGGCTGGATCGTGTCGAGACTTTGAAGCTGCACTGAAACTCACATTTGGACCTTCGACCCGTTGGACTCCATTGAAGTCACAATATGGAGAAAATCCTGGAGTGTTTTCCTCAAAAACCTTCATTTCTTTCCCACTGAGGAAAGAAACACATGAACATCTTGGATGACGTGAGGAGAGTAAATTATCAGGACATTTTAATTCTGAAGTGAACTACTCCTATAAGATAAGCCTATTTTTTAAGGCTCTGATTTACTTCAAATCGAAGAACGAACTGGTGTGACTTAATTTCGGACAAAATCCGGGCAAAACGAAGGTTCTCTTCACCTCAGCCCTTCATTTCACGGACACACTGAGCGCTGGCTTACTTGAGATGGTGGTAGTCGTGAAACTCTGGCGAGGGCAGCAGGGGCAGGTGGTACCCGCAGTGAGACACGGTGGTCACCAGCAGAGCCACGGTGAACCAGAGGCTGGTGGTGGAGACGTGTGAGCCGAGCAGAACCGGACCCGCCAGAGCCGGCAGCATGTTGGACAACTGCACACACACACACATCAAGGGCTTCAGCACACACACCCACTGTCACGTGTTCACATGTGAGCCGGATCTTACCACATGCTCCACCGGATGAGCGTAGAGCGCCACCACTCCCACCGGAGCCGTCCACTCGTGGTGAATCTTGTGGATGCTCTTATAGAGCGACGGATGGTGAACCAGCCTGAAACAGGAGAAGAAGATGAGAGTAAACGAGAGTGATGGAATTATGGTGAGCCTTTAAAGGGATGATGATGGATAGATGCACTTTTATGATGGATAGATGCACTTTTATAATGTATAGATGCACTTTTATCATGGATGGATGCACTTTTATCATGGATAGATGCACTTTTATAATGTATAGATGCACTTTTATCATGGACAGATGCACTTTTATGATGGATAGATTTACTTTTATGATGGACAGATGCACTTTTATGATGGATAGATGCACTTTTATGATGGATAGATGCACTTTTATGATGGATAGATGCACTTTTATGATGGATAGATGTACTTTTATAATGTATAGATGCACTTTTATCAGGGATGGATGCACTTTTATGATGGATAGATTTACTTTTATGATGGACAGATGCACTTTTATGATGGATAGATGCACTTTTATGATGGATAGATGCACTTTTATGTTGGATAGATGCACTTTTATGATGGATAGATGCACTTTTATGATGGATAGATTTACTTTTATGATGGATAGATGCACTTTTATGTTGGATAGATGCACTTTTATGATGGATAGATGCACTTTTATGATGGATAGATGCACTTTTATCATGTATAGATGCACTTTTATCATGGATGGATGCACATTTATGATGGATAGATGCACTTTTATGATGGAGAGATGCACTTTTATGATGGATAGATTTACTTTTATGATGGACAGATGCACTTTTATGATGGATAGATGCACTTTTATGATGATAGATGCACTTTTATGATGGATAGATGCACTTTTATGATGAATAGATGTACTTTTATAATGTATAGATGCACTTTTATCAGGGATGGATGCACTTTTATGATGGATAGATTTACTTTTATGATGGACAGATGCACTTTTATGATGGATAGATGCACTTTTATGTTGGATAGATGCACTTTTATGATGGATAGATGCACTTTTATGATGGATAGATTTACTTTTATGATGGATAGATGCACTTTTATGTTGGATAGATGCACTTTTATGATGGATAGATGCACTTTTATGATGGATAGATGCACTTTTATCATGTATAGATGCACTTTTATCATGGATGGATGCACATTTATGATGGATAGATGCACTTTTATCATGTATAGATGCACTTTTATGATGGATAGATGCACTTTTATGATGGATTGATCCACATTTATCATGAATGGATGCACGTTTATGATGGATAGATGCACTTTTATAATGGAGAGATTTACTTTTATCATGGAAAGATGAACTTTTATGATGGATAGGTCTACTTTTAAGGACCTCAAAACAGAAACAACCATTCACTGCCATTATAAAGCTTGGAAAATGCTCAGATTGTATTCGTCTGAAAGAAGAATATCATACACACCCAGGATGTCTTGAGAGTGAGTAAATCATTTAAATCTGATTTTAATTTTTGGGTGAACTATCCCTTTAAGACTGTTATTAATTTCCAGGATATGAATTCTTGATATCAACAAATGAATTGGTACAAGGGACAATGTTCATTTCTGATATATTCATGAATGTGATTGTTACTAGTAAGAAAGCTGTTTTAGATATCTGAAATTACTCTCCTACTTATTGATATCAGAAATAACAAATGTAACATGGTCAAAAACATTTACAGATATCAAGAATTAACATTTCAACTAGTGACAACTGAGTTAATGAAACCAGGAATTCATATTTTTACTATTAACAAAGTAATTATTGATATAAAAAATTAGGATTTTTACTAGTAAGAATTGTAATTTCAACTAGTAAGAAATCAATTCTTAATATCAATAATTGAATGACAGCCAATGAAAATACAATTACACATATCAAGAATTATAGTTTTTACTCGTTGGAATTCAATTCTTGAATACCAAGAATTTGTATTTCTGTAAGTGATGACGTCATTCTTGAAATCAAGAATTAACATTTTTACTAGTGGAAATGTAATTCCTGACATCAAAAATTGCCATTGTTTCTAAAAGAAATCTAATTCTTGATATCAAGAATTAGCATTTTTACTAGTGGAAATTTAGTAAATCCAGCTTGCCATAGTGGGATGGGTCACATTTATTACATTACCTGGACACACCTCCTATTTCTGCAGGTTGTTTTACTACTATTTGTTAATCACCCTCACCTTCCTGATTTTACCCGCTTCATATTTGCTTGGTTCTTACAGGTACTGCATACGCCTTGAAGTCAAATTTAGACGTTTGTAGCGTTCAGCTCATGCGTTGTGTGTGTTTCTGTGCAAATGCACTACACAGGTTTTATCAGATCAAATTCCCGCAACTACTGATGTTCGTTTCTGTAACAAATCTGTCTTTGCAGCCAATAACCGGACGAGCTGGTTCACGGAATTGAACTGAATCGCTGATTGACGGGTTGATGATGTAAGTCGCACACCCTTTGCAGCAGCGAATAAGCCAATGAGAACATCCAGATGGGTTATTGAACCAAAGAATCGGTTCAAAATGAACAAATCAAACCAACAGGCAGAGTTGAAAGACAAGCTTTTTGGTTTATGTCCGATTAAAACTGAACAAACCATAGTTTTCCGAGCATAGAACCGGCTCGTTAAGTTCTTTTTGAGTCATTCATTTCAAAGCAGTTGAAAGCAGTAGGCTAGAAACTTCCAGGCAGGTGTGTTGAGTCTGGCTAGAGCTAAACTCTGCAGGACAGTGGCCCTTCAGGACTGAGTTTGGACACCCCTGAACTAAAGCATACTGGCTATCGGGACAAAAGCTTCTGGATTTTAACTACATTCACAAAAAGTGAAATTGATGTTTTTAGTCACTCTCTTTCTTCTCTACCGACTGCGGATTTGTTATGCCTGAAACAAACTGCTCTGTGTAAAAACATACATCAGAAAAGATTTTGTTGGAAAAAAATAAATCATAAATGTACAGGTCCGTCTCAAAATATTAGCATATTGTGATAAAGTTCATTATTTTCCGTAATGTAATGATAAAAATTAAACTTTCAAATATTTTAGATTCATTGCACACCAACTGAAATATTTCAGGTGTTTTATTGTTTTAATACTGATGATTTTGGCATACAGCTCATGAAAACCCAAAATTCCTATCTCAAAAAATTAGCATATTTCATCCGACCAATAAAAGAAGTGTTTTTAATACAAAAAAGTCAACCTTCAAATAATTATGTTCAGTTATGCACTCAATACTTGGTCGGGAATCCTTTTGCAGAAATGACTGCTTCAATGCGGCGTGGCATGGAGGCGATCAGCCTGTGGCACTGCTGAGGTGTTATGGAGGCCCAGGATGCTTCGATAGCGGCCTTAAGCTCATCCAGAGTGTTGGGTCTTGCGTCTCTCAACTTTCTCTTCACAATATCCCACAAATTCTCTATGGGGTTCAGGTCAGGAGAGTTGGCAGGCCAATTGAGCACAGTAATACCATGGTCAGTAAACCATTTACCAGTGGTTTTGGCACTGTGAGCAGGTGCCAGGTCGTGCTGAAAAATGAAATCTTCATCTCCATAAAGCTTTTCAGCAGATGGAAGCATGAAGTGCTCCAAAATCTCCTGATAGCTAGCTGCATTGACCCTGCCCTTGATAAAACACAGTGGACCAACACCAGCGGCTGACATGGCACCCCAGACCATCACTGACTGTGGGTACTTGACACTGGACTTCAGGCATTTTGGCATTTCCTTCTCCCCAGTCTTCCTCCAGACTCTGGCACCTTGATTTCCGAATGACATGCAAAATTTGCTTTCATCCGAAAAAAGTACTTTGGACCACTGAGCAACAGTCCAGTGCTGCTTCTCTGTAGCCCAGGTCAGGCGCTTCTATCCGCTGTTTCTGGTTCAAAAGTGGCTTGACCTGGGGAATGCGGCACCTGTAGTCCATTTCCTGCACACGCCTGTGCACGGTGGCTCTGGATGTTTCTACTCCGGACTCAGTCCACTGCTTCCGCAGGTCCCCCAAGGTCTGGAATCGGTCCTTCTCCACAATCTTCCTCAGGGTCCGGTCACCTCTTCTCGTTGTGTTTTTAAAAGCCTCAGGAATCTTTTGCAGGTGTTTAGAGTTAATTAGTTGATTCAGATTATTAGGTTTATAGCTCGTTTAGAGACCCTTTTCATGATATGCTAATTTTTTGAGATAGGAATTTTGGGTTTTCATGAGCTGTATGCCAAAATCATCAGTATTAAAACAATAAAAGACCTGAAATATTTCAGTTGGTGTGCAATGAATCTAAAATATATGAAAGTTAAATTTTTATCATTACATTATGGAAAATAATGAACTTTATCACAATATGCTAATTTTTTGAAAAGGACCTGTAAATCATAAATGGCTGGTTTAAGGTGTTCACACTTATAGTTCGGTTTAGTCCTGGTCCACATTTAGTCTGAACCTAAAGGCACAGGAATATGTTCACAACCCCAATGGTAGTCTTTTATCACGCATTACCTATTTTCGTCCAATCTTAGATCTTCAAGGCTTAAACCGTACAGTCAAAGCCCTCAAGTTCAAGATGTTAACTGTCAAAACGGTAGTGTCGCAAATTCAACATAACGATTGGTTCGTCACGATCGATCTGAAGGACGCATATTTTCACATACAAAAATTGCCATAACACAGGAAGTTCCTGAGGTTCGCTTTCGGGGGCGAAGCATACCAATTTCGGGTTCTTCCATTCGGCCTAGCCTTGTCACCCTGCACGTACACAAAATGCATGGATGCAGCACTGGCGCCATTAAGACTCCAGGCCATTCGCATTTTGAATGATATAGACGACTGGCTAATACAAGCACAATCACAAAAGATGGCGCTTCAACACAGAGACATCGTGTTAGCTCATCTAGTTTCTTTAGGGTTGAAACTCAACACCAAGAAAAGTGTTCTCTCTCCTGCCCAGAGAAGGACTTATCTCGAGATCATTTGGGATTCAATCACGATGCAGGCACAATTGTCTCCCGCTCGAATCGAGACCAATCGGCTAACCATGAGCAAAGTCAGGCTAGGTCAAGATCGCACTGTTCGTCAGTACCAAAAATGTTAGGTTTCATGGCCTCAGCGGTAATTCCTTTGGGGCTGTTGCACATAAGACCGTTTCAGTTGTGGCTAAAAGCCAGGGGATTTCATCCAAGGGCCAATCCTCAAAGGCAAATAAAAGTGACGCGCCGAGGGCTTCGTACACTATCTCTGTGGCTCAGACCCCGGTTCCTCACCTTGGGTCCCACTCTAGGGGCGCCATGTCATCGCAGATTGCTAACGACAGACGCCTCTCTGATGGACAGGGGAGCGGTCTTAATTGGTGGTCCAGCTCAAGGGGAATGGGAGGGTCATCAGCTCGATTGGCACATCAACTGTCTCGAGTTGATGGCCGTATTTCTGGCCCTGAAATACTTTCTCCCCCGCTTGAGAGGCTGTCATGTCCTAGTGCGGGTGGACAACACAGCGGCAGTCTCTTACATAAATCACTAGGGAGGTCTGCGCTCACACAATCTGAACAGAATAGCGAGACAGATTTTTCTCTGGGCCCAGGAAAAGTTCCTGTCACTCAGGGCTGTTTACATTCCGGGGTATCTGAATGTGGGAGTGGATTTACTGTCCAGAGAGAACCTACAGGAATGGAAACTCCACCCAGAAGTAGTAAAACAGATCTGGACAAGATTTTACAAAGCGGAGGTGGACCTCTTCGCCTCCCAACAGACAGCAAAATGTCCCCTCTACTTCTCCCCCTGGTTCTGGACGCACACACATGGCCCAAAATGTGCCTGTATGCATTTCCTCCAGTATCTCTGCTCCAGGGAGTCCTAGTGTGACCTGTGTGTGTAGTAGAAGTGTAGTAGAAGAGTATGATGTGTAGCTGACCTGTGTGTGTAGTAGAAGAGTATGATGTGCAGGAGACCTGTGTGTGTAGTAGAAGAGTATGATGTGTAGCTGACCTGTGTGTGTAGTAGAAGAGTATGATGTGTAGCTGACCTGTGTGTGTAGTAGAAGAGTATGATGTGTAGCTGACCTGTGTGTGTAGTAGAAGAGTATGTGTAGCTGACCTGTGTGTGTAGTAGAAGAGTATGATGTGTAGCTGACCTGTGTGTGTAGTAGAAGAGTATGATGTGCAGCTGACCTGTGTGTGTAGTAGAAGAGTATGATGTGCAGCTGACCTGTGTGTGTAGTAGAAGAGTATGATGTGTAGCTGACCTGTGTGTGTAGTAGAAGAGTATGTGTAGCTGACCTGTGTGTAGTAGAAGAGTATGATGTGCAGCTGACCTGTGTGTGTAGTAGAAGAGTATGATGTGTAGCTGACCTGTGTGTGTAGTAGAAGAGTATGATGTGAGGCTGACCTGTGTGTGTAGTAGAAGAGTATGTGTAGCTGACCTGTGTGTGTAGTAGAAGAGTATGATGTGTAGCTGACCTGTGTGTGTAGTAGAAGAGTATGATGTGTAGCTGACCTGTGTGTGTAGTAGAAGAGTATGATGTGTAGCTGACCTGTGTGTAGTAGAAGAGTATGATGTGTAGCTGACCTGTGTGTGTAGTAGAAGAGTATGTGTAGCTGACCTGTGTGTGTAGTAGAAGAGTATGATGTGTAGCTGACCTGTGTGTGTAGTAGAAGAGTATGTGTAGCTGACCTGTGTGTGTAGTAGAAGAATATGATGTGCAGCTGACCTGTGTGTAGTAGAAGAGTATGATGTGTAGCTGACCTGTGTGTAGTAGAAGAGTATGATGTGTAGCTGACCTGTGTGTAGTAGAAGAGTATGATGTGCAGGAGACCTGTGTGTGTAGTAGAAGAGCATGATGTGCAGCTGACCTGTGTGTAGTAGAAGAGTATGATGTGTAGCTGACCTGTGTGTAGTAGAAGAGTATGATGTGTAGCTGACCTGTGTGTGTAGTAGAAGAGTATGATGTGCAGGAGACCTGTGTGTGTAGTAGAAGAGCATGATGTGCAGCTGACCTGTGTGTAGTAGAAGAGCATCATGTGCAGCTGACCTGTGTGTGTAGTAGAAGAGTATGGTGTGTAGCTGACCTGTGTGTGTAGTAGAAGAGTATGGTGTGTAGCTGACCTGTGTGTGTAGTAGAAGAGTATGATGTGCAGCTGACCTGTGTGTGTAGTAGAAGAGTATGGTGTGTAGCTGACCTGTGTGTGTAGTAGAAGAGTATGGTGTGTAGCTGACCTGTGTGTGTAGTAGAAGAGTATGGTGTGTAGCTGACCTGTGTGTGTAGTAGAAGAGCATGATGTGCAGCTGACCTGTGTGTGTAGTAGAAGAGCATGATGTGCAGCTGACCTGTGTGTGTAGTAGAAGAGTATGATGTGCAGCTGACCTGTGTGTGTAGTAGAAGAGCATGATGTGCAGCTGACCTGTGTGTGTAGTAGAAGAGCATGATGTGCAGCTGACCTGTGTGTGTAGTAGAAGAGTATGGTGTGTAGCTGACCTGTGTGTGTAGTAGAAGAGTATGGTGTGTAGCTGACCTGTGTGTGTAGTAGAAGAGTATGATGTGCAGCTGACCTGTGTGTGTAGTAGAAGAGTATGGTGTGTAGCTGACCTGTGTGTGTAGTAGAAGAGTATGGTGTGTAGCTGACCTGTGTGTGTAGTAGAAGAGTATGGTGTGTAGCTGACCTGTGTGTGTAGTAGAAGAGCATGATGTGCAGCTGACCTGTGTGTGTAGTAGAAGAGTATGATGTGTAGCTGACCTGTGTGTAGTAGAAGAGTATGATGTGTAGCTGACCTGTGTGTGTAGTAGAAGAGTATGATGTGTAGCTGACCTGTGTGTGTAGTAGAAGAGTATGATGTGTAGCTGACCTGTGTGTGTAGTAGAAGAGTATGATGTGTAGCTGACCTGTGTGTGTAGTAGAAGAGTATGATGTGTAGCTGACCTGTGTGTGTAGTAGAAGAGTATGTGTAGCTGACCTGTGTGTGTAGTAGAAGAGTATGATGTGTAGCTGACCTGTGTGTGTAGTAGAAGAGTATGATGTGTAGCTGACCTGTGTGTAGTAGAAGAGTATGATGTGAGGCTGACCTGTGTGTGTAGTAGAAGAGTATGATGTGTAGCTGACCTGTGTGTAGTAGAAGAGTATGATGTGTAGCTGACCTGTGTGTGTAGTAGAAGAGTATGATGTGTAGCTGACCTGTGTGTGTAGTAGAAGAGTATGATGTGTAGCTGACCTGTGTGTAGTAGAAGAGTATGATGTGTAGCTGACCTGTGTGTGTAGTAGAAGAGTATGATGTGTAGCTGACCTGTGTGTGTAGTAGAAGAGTATGATGTGTAGCTGACCTGTGTGTGTAGTAGAAGAGTATGATGTGTAGCTGACCTGTGTGTAGTAGAAGAGTATGATGTGTAGCTGACCTGTGTGTGTAGTAGAAGAGTATGGTGTGTAGCTGACCTGTGTGTGTAGTAGAAGAGTATGATGTGTAGCTGACCTGTGTGTGTAGTAGAAGAGTATGGTGTGTAGCTGACCTGTGTGTGTAGTAGAAGAGCACCTCCTCCATCAGACCGCAGACGGACAGCTCCAGCAGGACCCAGTGGAAGCTGGGCAGCTCCGGGCCGCATGGGTCCCCGCGCCACTGCATCAGCATGTAGACCAGAACCACCACCGGCCCCGACAGACACACCTGGTTAAACAGCACCGTCTTCACCGCATGACGCAACCGGCCCGCGTCCACCTGCCGGGAAACACTCATTATACCTCCAAAGTGTAGTTTACTGGAGTTGCTAACACTTTATTTTGATGCTCCGTAACAGACATTCTACTGACTATAGGGCTCTATTTTAAAGATCTAAGGTCATGGTCTAAAGCGCACGGTGCAAGTGCTGTCAAAGCGAGTCCGAATCCACTTCTGCTAGTTTAACGACGGGACAAATGGTCGGCGATCCCGGCGCTGGTCTTAAAGTGTTTTCTCTATTCTATTAATGAGTAATGGTGTGTTTTAGGCGTAACGTGCAATAAACCAATCAGAGTCTCATCTTCCATTCGCTTTAAAAGCCAGTTGCGTTGCATGGCGGATTCGCTATTTACATGACGGAATTTGCAAGCGGAAAAACAGAACGCTTCTCTAACAAGGAAACAGATCTGCTTGTGCGCGTGGTTAAAGCTGTGTGTGTGTGTGTGTGTGTGTGTGTGTGTGTGTGTGTGTGTGTGTGTGTGGGGTTAAAACTCAAGCAGACCATCTACGGGACAAGCCGAATTCACCATATCTTTATGTACACTATAATAATCTTTTACATTGTAATCCTTTTATTTTAAAAAAATTGGCATCCTTGTTTGCTGCTGCACATCCCTGTGTGTGTAATAAGAAGATTGTGTGTGTGTGTGTGTGTGTAATAAGCAGAGTGTAGCACGTTGTGCACTAATATTACTAAAGCGCTCTTTAAATAACAAAAAAAAATACTGCGCCATTGACTTTAGACCAACGGGTTTGTGTTGGTCAACGGCTCAGTCTATTTCAGTTCCTCAAAATATCAACACACAAACAATGCACCTGAACACACACTCGCTCTCAGACCAGCAGCCCATGGGCCACAGATGAGCGCTAATGCATTTGCTATTTAAATAACGCAGGACGTAAAAATGAAATCTGCGTGGGACTGAAACTAGCAAAACACACTTGTGCTGCACCTGGTGTGTGATAGGGTCCACAGTCTGATACATGCTAACCTATTTTACTAACTCGAACCCTAACCTAACAGTCTACTAATACTCTAATGAGAGTTAGTTGACATGTAGTTGTTACTTATATCTCTAAAGTGGAGGTTACTCAAGGGTAAAGCATAATCTGATAGAAAACACTAAGAAAAAACCTGTACAGATTATTATTATCAGACTTTTAAAAACCTTCATATAACTGAGATTGTCATTGGTGAACTCTGAACTTTATAATAAACAGGGTATTATTGAGCTTCTCTCTCTGCTTTAACAGCCAGACATTATTATTATTATACAATACATAATCGAAACATGTAAGTGTTTACGACTGATATTTGCAATGCGTGCTAAAACTGTTATGAGCACAGAAAGTTGTCACTTTACAGGCCAATATTTTCATCCAACTGCATTTGGACCATGAGCTACAGTACAGAAATACAGTCAAACATCGAGCTGTGTTTTCCACCGAAAGAAGAATATTTACTCTAATATATCAATACATAGAAATATTTGCAGATATATTACTAATACAACCTAAACATCTTTGAGCGGTGCTGCAAATGAATAACTTAAGAGTTTTGAATTGATTCACTGAAACATGTCTAAAGTAATACATAAAAATGACTTACATTTACGAAGTCTAAGAGTTTTTTTACTGCATTTTTGCCTTTTCATGTTTAAATCAGAGACTCTATTGAAACATGTCTGCATTATTAGGGAGTCACAAAATAAGGAAGGATCATGCAATTTCTCTAATGACAAGGTTTTAAGAAACTTACTGGTCAAATAGTAAATGCATTAAAATCAAGGCAATATTCATTGATGTTGCTGAACACTTTCATTGTCAGCAAAAAAATTGTGTGAATATATTTCCCAGCCTCCGCAAGAATTTATGAGTGAAATCTGGGTTTGTGTCTTTTCTTCTTTATACTAGGGCTGCCACTATCCATTATTGTTGTAATCAAGTAATTGACCAATTATTGTGATGATTGATCGAGCAATTGGATATTTTTTGTTATTAATAATTGGATCCATACAGTCTCAAAGGTAAGTAACCTTATGATTTTATTGAACAATACTGTAAACATACTAGGGATGCACCGATATGAAAATGTTGGCCGATACCGATAACCGATAATTCTTTATATTTGAAAGCTGATAACCAATATATTGGCCGATAAATCAAAACACAAATTTTTATATAATTTTTAAGAGCCTGATTACAAAAACTAAAGTTTCACCATTAAAATCCATGTCCCAAACACAGAGTTATAATGTTCTCATTATAATGTTACATAGCTTATATGACAGCCTTGCAATGCACATGTTGCACTTTACCGTATTTTCCTTTTTTGAAGTGATTTCAATCATATTTCATGCAATTTAAAGCCACCATGGCGAAGAACAGCGCGCATCTGAAATGTCTCAGCTGAAGGAAATATTATTTACCAGCTTTAATATATCCGATATTGATATGGTGGCCAATATATCGTTTGTCCCTAAAATATACATGTAATATGCATAGCATTATTAAAATTAGTCTAAATTTTATTTTAAATCATTATGTCATGATGTCACATCATGAACTCTACTTAATACATTTATATTTATTTTATAGTGCAATTGTAAAATTCAATACTAATATTTACGCCTTAATATCTTTCTCAAATGTTAAACCATCAAGCTTTTATTTTGACAGATATCCTCGGAAAGCCTTTAAGCTTCTCCTTTGTTTGCAACGTGTTTATAAACGCTTGTCTTTACAAATCTGGTAAAATTAGTAGCGCATGTTGCTTTTCGAAATGCACGTCAAACGCAGATTGAGTTTATGATTTACAGTGAAACGAGTGCCTGAAATCATGAGCCGCTCACAGTGCCGCGCTTCACTCTGAAACACGCAG
This sequence comes from Siphateles boraxobius, assembly GCF_051911475.1. NCBI lineage: Eukaryota > Metazoa > Chordata > Actinopteri > Cypriniformes > Leuciscidae > Siphateles > Siphateles boraxobius. The sequence continues at coordinate 520,597 of NW_027508728.1, forward strand.
CGCACGCGTTTATTTCAGGAAATCACAGCCTTTATGATTTGATAATCACACTAAGCCAACAATGATTTCAAATTTATTTCAATATATATTTTTCTTCAAGGCTTGCACTTTGGAACCTATTTCAAGGTTTGCGTTCTCGAGATCCAGGCACTGTTTTGTGCAAATGAGCGGACCAGAGAGTTTTTAAGGGTTTTCAGTTAGAACGGTGTGTGTTAGCGGTCGCTAAGTTAATAACTAATGATCTTTACAACGGAAGTGAATCGATCAAAACTAACTTTATCAGGACAATAACTTTATTCTAGATCTGCTGTAAAGCCAAAACAATCTCTGTTACTGTAATCTCCAATTATCACTGTTAAGCTACTTTGAAACTATATATTGTTAAAAGCGCTGTATAAATAAAGGTGACTTGACTGCAGTGCAGCGCTTGTATAAAATGGTCTAATAATGCAAGAATGTTTTTTTAATGTACAGAACACTACCAGTCAAGAGTTTTGGATCGGTAAGGTTTTTAATATTTTTAAAATAAATGTCTTCTGCTTTCTAAGGCTGCATTTATTTGATTAAAATACCAACAACAAAAAAACATAATATCATTCAATATTATGACAATTTAAAATATAAACCGGTAGTAAAGTGTAATTTATTCCGGTGATCAAAGCTGAATATTCAGTATCATTACTCCAGTTTTCAGTGTCACATGATCCTTCTGAAATCACTATAATATGATGATTTGATGATCAAGAAACATTCATAATTATAATCAATGTTGAAAACAGTTGTGTACAATTACTTTCCAGGATTCTTTGGTGAATATAAAGTTCAAAAGAACAGCATTTATCTGAAATATAATCTTTTGTAACATTATTTGACACGGGTCAATTGTAATTGGAGTCAATTGAAATGGAGTGATAGTGACAGCCCTAGGATGACTCCCGTACCGTTTGAAACAGACAGTAATGATTCAGAGAGTTTAAACAGGACGATACCGGATTGTTTTTGTCCGGCTGAATCCTGTAGCGTGTGATGAAGCTCGGCTTCCCCGTCGTGTCGACCAGCATCAGCAGAGCGTTAAACAACCAGAACGAGAGCGTCGGCACCAACATCGTCCCTGTTCAACACCACAGACAACATGCAGGATTAATACACTATTCATGTTTGGGCAGAAACCACTTTGAACTCTTTGCATTGTTGGGAAAAATTAATTAAATAAAATTACCTAATCGAGAATACAGTGGTCTTTACAAAAATGTTTCTATTTAAGTGAACTTTTCCAGGTCTAGACTGACACTAACAGAGATCGACATGTTATTTTTTGCTCTTTGAGGCAGACGGTTCAGTCTAGAACAACAGATGCGTGAACATTTCATGATCAATGTCCAGAGGGGAAGCCGTATAAAGGTTAAAAACAAGTTTTACAAAATGTCTAACCTATAAAAAACAAGGCAGCCTCATTTCCACCCAAGGCTTGGTGAAGCTTGGTCCACTGTGTCTGCCAGAAATCTCCAGACGCTCCCCAAAACCTCTGCAAATGCCTTCAAAACACAACAGCTCATTAATGATTAATGCTCGCTGGAACAGAACCATAAAGAACACGTCAAGCACAAGGTACAGATCAGCAACATTTGAAAGGCAAGGCTGACATGAAAATGAAAATGAAAATTGCTCACCATGTCACTGAGTTTCTAAACCCGACCAGGAAGAAAAGCCCAGATCCGATGACAAAAGCTGCTTTCTTCACCGAGTCCCAAAGTCCTCCACTATTCTCCTTTATAGAGATGAAGACAAAATGCCACATCATATTGTTTGACGTTCAACTAATGTAAAGTGCCACCATAAGAGCATTCACTGATCATATATGCCTCCAGTGAAAAGCACTGACTATTTTCCACAAAATAATATAATAATAGTAAAGTAATCAAAACTACGAAATAACACAATATTTGTAATACATAATATTTATCTGACAGGAACAGAATTGACAGCAGAAACAATTCAGCATTTATTGTTATTACGTTAATTATATATATTTTCGATGTGCAACTAAAAGTTATTATTTGCATGATGTTTGTTTTCATTAAATGAAATAGCAGTTTCAATCTTTTAAATAGTTTATTTGTAAATTTCAGTAAATGTTCAGAACAAGCAGAGATGTTGCAAAATAATACCGCAGCGATGATGTAACGACAGTGACACATCTATAGTTACAAACACATTAAAGTAAGAGTACAGTGAGACAGAACAAACCCAAGCACTGAACAATAATGAAGTGAAAACACTTACTCTGTCCATGCTGACTGTCTGAGTCCAGGAGCTGACAGGCATGTCTGTTTATACTGTACATGTTTACAGCCTCGTCTACGTCACCAGCTGATCTGTGATTGGCCAACCGCTGATCAGCTGACAACCAATGCTAAAGCAGCTGCTCCTTTCTTGCAGGAGTGCCCTGATTAAAATATGAATAATATAAAAATCTTTTTTTTTCAATACAAAACAATAATATTGCGTAGCTCATCATAGACACAGACTATCATAGACACAGCAGATTGAGTTAGACACAGCTTAATTGAGTGACTTATTTGCAGTCTCAAAAGTAACTAGGTATGCACTGATATGAACATTTTGGCCGATAACTTGAAAGCCAATAACCGACATATTTGCTGATAAATCTAAATCAAAATTTTTATATAATATTTGAGGTCCTTATTACAAAACAAAAGTCTCACCATTAAAAGCAATGTCCCAAGCACACAATTATAATGTTCTTATTATAATTTTATGTAGCCTGCCTATATGACAGACTTGTGCTGGCACTGAACTGTGTTTTCCTTTTTTGTAGTGATTAAAATCATATTTCTGTCACAGTGTCTGGTGTGTGTTTCCCTGGGTGTCCACCAGAGGTCTCTTCCTCATATCGTCACCTACTCATCATGAACTGCAATTCCCATAATCCTTTGTCTGCACTCATCATCTGATCATTGCACACAGCTGTTTCCCATCACCCTGTTAGTTCTGTGTGTATAAATACCCTGTCTGTTTCTGTGTTCTTTGTGGATTCCTTGTTTTCTGTCGTGTTGCACTTCCCTGTTCCACTTTGTTTGGTTTCTTGTTTATTGGACTGTTTGTATGGATTTTGACCCTTGCCTGGCTGACTACGAATACGGATTACCCTATAATAAAACTGCACTTGGATCTTACCTTTTCTTGTGTGCGTTCCGTGACAATTTCAAGCAATTCAAAGCCATCATGGCAAACAGTGTCCATCTGAAGTGTCTCAGCTGAAGGCAATATTATTTATCAGCTTAAATATTTATTTATTTGTTTGTAAGCTAAAAATTGAGATGGTCCTCACTGCAGAACATGAAATCTACGGGGAGGAGTCGGATCCAGATCCAACTCCTCCCACCTTGCATATACCTAAATCTACCCATCTCCGCCCCCTGATCCCTAAACCCACCCCTAATCCTACCCATCTCCACCCCTTGGATCTTGATCCGACTCCTCCCCGTGGATCTCATGTACTGCATTGAGGTGCTACTGTAAAAATTAGCTGTTAATTTTATTGGAGCCTTTATAAGCTACATTTAGTTGGAATATCTGTCTAGAACATCCCAAACATCAGATATCTGAATGCAATAACACAACAGTTATTAACTTACATCTGCACATCTCAGTCATAGGATCAATAAGCTGGCTTCCCCAATTGCAGACAGTTTGATTTTGTTGAGTTTCCCTGGAAGTGATGATTTAGTTCACGTTACAATCTAGAACTCCTAGACCAGAAGTTAAAGTCACCATAAAATCAAAATGGAGAATTCTTGTTTTTTATGGAATATTGCAGTGTTTATTCTAAATGATTTATCGGGGCAACCTGTCACTCTCATGAGATCAGCCAATAGCAAACCTCAACCATCCAATCATTCAATCAATTCCCCACGGACACAATCAAGCCCCGCCCACATTTGTTCTTATTCAAGAATTGGATATACAGGTGCTGGTCATATACTGTAATTAGAATATCATCAAAAAGTTGATTTATTTCAGTAATTCCATTCAAAAAGTGAAACTTGGATATTATATTCATTCATTACACACAGACTGATATATTTCAAATGTTTATTTAATTTAATTGTGATGATTAAAACTGACAACTAATGAAAATCCCAAATTTAGTATCTCTAGAAATTAGAATATTACTTAAGACCAATACAAAAAAAGGATTTTTAGAAATGTTGGCCAACTGAAAAGTATGAACATGAAAAGTATGAGCATGTACAGCACTCAATACTTAGTTGGGACTCCTTTTGCCTGAATTACTGCAGCAATGCGGCGTGGCATGGAGTCGATCAGTCTGAGGCACTGCTCAGGTGTTATGAGAGCCCAGGTTGCTCTGATAGTGGCCTTCAGCTCTTCTGCATTTTTGGGTCTGGCGTATCGCATCTTCCTCTTCACAATAGATAGATTTACCCATAGATTATCTTAACCCATAGATTTTCTATACGGTTAAGGTCAGGCGAGTTTGCTGGCCAATTATGAACAGGGATACCATGGTCCTTAAACCAGGTACTGGTAGCTTTGGCACTGTGTGCAGGAGCCAAGTCCTGTTGGAAAATTAAGTTTGCATCTCCATAAAGTTGATCAGCAGCAGGAAGCATGAAGTCCTCTAAAACTTCCTGGTAGATGACTGCGTTGACCTTGGACCTCAGAAAACACAGTGGACCAACACCAGCAGATGACATGGCACCCCAAACCATCACTGACTGTGGAAACTTTACACTGGACTTCAAGCAACGTGGATTCTGTGCCTCTCCTCTCTTCCTCCAGACTCTGGGACCTTGATTTCCAAAGGAAATGCAAAATTTCCTTTCATCAGAGAACATAACTTTGGACCACTCAGCAGCAGTTTTTGTCTTTAACCCAGGCGAGACGCTTCTGACGCTGTGTCTTGTTCAAGAGTGGCTTGACACAAGGAATGCGACAGCTGAAACCCATGTCTTGCATACGTCTGTGCGTATGTGGTTCTTGAAGCACTGACTCCAGCTGCAGTCCACTCTTTGTGAATCTCCCCCACATTTTTGAATGGGTTTTGTTTCACAATCCTCTCCAGAGTGTGGTTATCCCTATTGCTTGTACACTTTTTTCTACCACATCTTTTTCTTCCCTTCGCCTCTCTATTAATGTGCTTGGACACAGAGCTCTGTGAACAGCCAGTCTCTTTAGCAATGACCTTTTGTGTCTTGCCCCATCCTTGTGCAAGATGTCAATGGTCGTCTTTTGGACAGCTGTCAAGTCAGCAGTCTTCCCCAATTTGTGTAGCCTACAGAACTAGACTGAGAGACCATTTAAAGGCTTTTGCAGGTGTTTTGAGTTAATTAGCTGATTAGAGTGTGGCACCAGGTGTCTTCAATATTGATCCTTTTCACAATATTCTAATTTTCTGAGACACTGATTTTTGGGTTTTCATTAGTTGTCAGTTATAATCATCAAAATTAAAAGGAATGAACACTTAAATTAAAAGGAATGAACACAAATATATCAATCTGTGTGTAATGAATAAATATAATATCCAAATTTCACTTTTTGAATGGAATTACTGAAATAAATCAACTTTTTGATGATATTCTAATAATTTCACCAGCACCTGTATACGGCACAATAGAGAAGAACCACACCAGCACAACTTCTGTTTCATGACATGAGTTCTAGTTTCACCAGCAGGTGTCGCCAGTGCGCAATGTTTCGAAACCAAAGCAGTTGCTTCAATTGAAGCTTCATTACTTTCTGCCACTGATAACACATCGATCCACAGCTACACGTGACAGGAGCAGGAGGCTGGTGTTCAGAAATATTGGAAAGGCTGCATGCGCCGTCAAGAATGTCTTATTTAAAGGTGCAGTCTGTAAGAATGACAGCAAGTGGTGGAAATAGGTACTACAGTCCAAATGAAAAATATCAGAGATCATTGTTTCCCCACCACCGCCTCCTCATACTCGATGCTCACGCAGGTTGCGATACACTGTGTTTCCCGCCAACTGGCATCCCGGGTGTTGAAACACTATTGGCTGAACTGGCAGTGGGCGGAGTCACACAGACCAAAACAAAAAACGACTGATAACACAGAACGTGTAAAATAATAAGTAAAATAACTGGCTGTAGAAGTGTTTTTCAGGGAACTCAGTAGGGGTGGCACGGTTCACAAAACCCACGGTTCGGTTCGTATCACGGTTTTAAGGTCACGGTTTTCGGTTCTTGTTGTTATTTTTTCTTTTAATCTTTAACACTCCAGAAATGTACTTCAGCATATGATATAGGCTATAGCTTAATTATCCACAATTCAGGATACAGTATTAAAAAAAATTTATATCATGTATTCATGCACAAACTGAATTTGATTTGACTTTAAGCACATTATTGAGAGCATCTCTGAGGAAAGCTAGGTGACATTTTGATACAGCAAGAGAGAAGACACTGATGAAATGCTTTTGTTTATTTGGCAAAAAAGGAGAATGTGTATTGCTATCTCTACAGGGACTTATGTGCATTTTTAGCACACAAAGATTAAAATTAACTTGCATTTATCAAACTGCAACGTCAGTGTAGCTCTTACAAAATGTTTATCTTTAAAAAGAAAAAGAGAGAAACTCTTAAAGCACTATCTTTTAAATAAGTCAAAATATGTTACACATAATTGCCTATAATGAGGCTATAACAATAGCAAAGGCATAACCATAAAGTAAAACATAAGTTCAACCTCAACACAAAAACAGTATCAACAATGCTTCTATTCCCTGAGAGTGAGGATACATTTTTTTCACTTGAAATTAAAGTGCAGTATTTGGAAACATATGACTGGAGTTCTTATCTAAACTTGGTGTCACTGTATATATTTAGATATAATAGGTAACATGAAATCCAAAATGTTCCCACACACCGGACTTATACGATGCTGGCGCATCCTCCAACTCCGGTTAGCCTTCCTTATATCTCCCACTTGCCATTTCTATACGTGACGAGACCTGCAGCACTCCATACTCCACTTTTACTATAGGCTTGTTCGACTTGAACCCGCGCTGCACAGACCGATCGGTTTATGACATCAAAGTACCGCGAGAGTGATTGAAAAGCATACGGAGCCGTTGCTCTCGCGGTACTTTGATGTTATTCATCGATCGGTCTGTGCAGCGCCGGTTCAAGTCGAACAATTCTCATATGTATGTCCATTGTCCACACATCTCTTATTTCGCGGGAAAAGTAAACACACTGTCTGAGGTCACGGGCACGAGGTTACACTGCGCATGCGTCGAATCGTGCGACGCACACACGCACCGAACCGAGACAAGCGAACCGAACGGTTCGAATGTTTTTTCATGTACCGTGCCACCCCTAGAACTCAGCATGTTTCCTAAATATCTGCAAACATATTATGGTATTTGTATGCTTTAGTAGAGTAAAAAAGATACATACAGCACCTTTAAGAAAAATAACCATAATAATTTTGACTGTTATTCTTCGTAAGGTTTAAGATACTGTAATTTCTTACTTACTTTGCAACAGTTCTCTTTCATCATCTTGGGTTCAAGATCCACCTATGGGAAGGTACCTGACCTCTGCAGGAGCATCCAATTTCACCAAGTCTGGCTAGACAGACAGAAGCGCATAACCAGGCATTTTGCATCCTGAGCCGCCCATGCTCTTGCATTACCTCACCTGCTCCCCTTTCCACAGCTGAGTTTTACACCAGTATGCTTCTCTCTAAATCTGCCGCTTCTCCCGGGAACAGTTTATCAGAGTGTTCTGCGTGGTCTGCTTGGGCCACAAGCACGCAGAACAGGCTTTGGAGACCCTGTTGCAGAACCAGAACCAGAATTGCAGCCATTGCCTTGTGCTGCCTAACTTAGCAGTATGAGTTAACGTTTAATGAGCTGGCGTACTTTTGGCCAATCCCCATGCGAGGCTCCGTCCTATAAATATAGCGAGTAGTCCTTCTAACGGCCTCTCTTGCTCGTCTGTGACAGAAGTTGTGCCATTGACTACACCGTGTTGGAGTCCACCCAAAGTGGGTTAGAAAATGTACTGGTCATGACTGACATTTTCAGCAAATACACACTTGCTGTTCCAACTTAAGACCAACGAATTCCCACTGTGGCTCAAGCTTTGGTGGTTGAGTGGTTCTCTAAGTTTGGTGTCCCTACCCATATCCACTCTGACCAGGGCCGTAATTTCAAGAGCTCCCTGATCCAACAGCTGTGTCGACTTTATGCCAACGAAACATCTCGCACCACGCCATACCATCCGGATGGTAATGGCCAATGTGAACGGTTCAATAGGACGCTCCATAATTTCTTGCTTACTTTGCCAGTGTCTCGGAAGAGGGACTGGAGTTCTTGTTTTCCACAGGTCCTCTTCTCTTATAACATCTTCTCTCCCCATCAGGCCACTGGTGAGTCTCCGTTCTTTTTAATGTTCGGGCGGGAAGCTAGACTACCGTTGATTTCCTCTTGGGTAGAGTCCAGGATCCTGTGGGTGGAAGTATCTAGGAGTGGATTCAGGAGCACCAGACCTGCTTGCGGTTGGCCTTCGAAGGTGGCAAAGAAAGGTTGCGGGTTGTCGCAGAGCGTCGTAAGCATAACCATGATCGGCGGGTGAGGGTTGTGCCTCTTAAATTAGGCCAGTTAGTGTGGCTTCGTGATTTCGCGGAACAGGGCCGTCATAAGCTCCGCGACCTTTACGATCCCGTACAGTACAGAATCCTTAAAGTGCCCAGAGAGGGAGGGTCAGTGTATACAATTGCACCAGTGGACGAACCGACCAAACCCAGATTTTGGTGAATCTGTTAATTAAGTGTGTGTGTTTCATTATTTTTCATTACAGTGGCTGAGAGCCCCCCACCGGTGTTGGTGTCTGGGTGGTAGTGTCCAGAGATGTGGACTCGAGTCTGAGACGCACAAACAGCTGACTTCAGGCTTGACTTGAGACTCGACCCAAAAGACTTCAGACTTGACTTGCGACTCGACCCAAAATACTTCCAACTCGAGCTTCGAGACTCGTCAACAACCTGTTTTCATGCAATTATTGCTTTTTAAATCTAAATTCATTAATGTATTTCTATTTTCTTTTATTGGCGTATATATACATTGGGGAAGCATATAATGAGCTGCATGCCATGTCCCCTGCCCTTTGCCATACTGTGCAACGTGCATGCGCTATGCCTATGTGCGTGCCGTGTGCACTCACATGTAGCAACTGAGACCAATCAGACACAATTATTTGTTATGGTTAACAAATAATCTTTAAAGCTCACGCTAGGACCTGTGGCCCCATCCCCCTAGCGGGTGCAGGGGGGGGGCTTTTGGGTTACCATGGATACGATCAGATAAGTTGCTTTTATTGCTGTCAAAGGAATGTGGCCACATGCGCAAGAGAGAGACAATGGAAAGACAGAAACAATCTTTAATACAGATTTTGCTGCATTAATGATAGACTAACTGATTTATAAATGAACCTGCATCCCAGAAACTGTGTGAATGATTCACTGTCTTATGTACTATTATGTATATACTATGGTATGTATTTTATTATACAAACAACCAACGCTCAATGTAACCTCACTTGTATCATGTCTCTTACCTAATTAATCTTCATTTAATGACTCACATGTTGATGTACATCACCTTCTCTTAGAATATAGTGTGGATTTGTTATATCTATCTGAGCATTAATGAACAGAAAAAGGGTAAGGCAGAGGTCTAACCACACTTAGGACAAAGACTCATAAATCTTGCCCACAGAGGAAACTCCCGCCAGAAAGTCCACCCTTCTCATTGGTAAAGCAAACTCGGAGGTGGGACTTTCTCCTCAGGGTTTATTAGAGACAGTCCACAGTGACCTCGCCCTCTTGCTCCTGCTTCTCGACTACTGGTTGTAGTCATAGGCCCCGGCCTGCTATGCCTTCATTCTCCTAACAGAGTCAGACTGTATTTTCTTCATGTCAACTCAGAAGAAAACTATCACTTTACCATCACTGAATGGGCAACCAACTACGCCGACTTCCTCACTCCTTGGTTGCCTGCATGGCCTCTCCGGGCCAGGGCCGGCAGGTCACACAATCTGCATGTGCTCAGCCATGTGCTCATGGAGAGAGAGAAAACCTCTAACCAGAACAGAGTCGAACTACCCATGCAAGTTCATCATCTTCTTCATCCAACAGAGAAGAAAACGATTGCAACTTCAACATTTGACACTCACGGAACCGTCAACGACTTCAATTTCCAACAACTTCAAGAATTGTGTCCACTGCAAAGCCATGCAAGTATCAATTTAAGAAGGTGCTTTGAAAATGATAATATTGATGGTTCTTTTCATAGTTACATGGATCTTCTCCATAGTTCCATTTCCGGTTTCCGATTTCATCCTATCACTCACCTATTTATGTATACATGTATGTATGTTTTGTTTAGTTTAGTTATGTTCGTGATTCAGTTAATAAAACTTGTGCACAATATGTATTTGGTTCGACTTCACTGCTTGCAAAACAAAGTCTCTTATACGATTTTTGATCTTGTTACATGCTCAAAACGCTGTACATGCTAAGAAATAATTATTCTTCCATGGCCATGGAAGATACCCTTTTCTTAGAATAAATGAATAATCAAAAGAGTTCGTTGGACGAACTGATTAATTGATTGTAATATTAAGTTAGCTACATCAAGTTAATACAATTAACTGACCCAAATATTCATAATTAATCATAACCAGTTATTATTGATTATTAATATTTCCCCTCTGAGCTGACTCGTTACACACATATCAAAAAATGCATTGACAATGGCGACACCAAGTCCTCCCGGAGTTGTGCCTTTTGTCATTAGTTTTGTCACGGTGGGTTGTGGAGAAAAGGAGAAGAGGACTCAAATGCGGAGTGAAATGAAGAATTTAATAAAGATAAAACATAAAATAAACAAACCAACAAAAGAATTCCAATGTTTCAAAACTAAATCCAACACAGACCAGACAGGACAGGCACAGAACTCCACACGACTAAACCACGTAACAATGACAACGAACGAGCACAGGACAGCAAACACAGGAAGACTAAATAGGGAGGCAAACAAGGAGGGTAACGAGACAGACAGGTGGAGCAAATAAACCAATAATCAGATAACAAGAGGGAGGGGTCAACAATGACGAGAGCACATGGCTCAACATAACAAACACCCATGTGCAACACAAGACCGGACAGACATGTGACATAACCCCCTCCTTACGGAGCGGCTACCAGACGCTCCATCAGGCCAAGGCGGGACAGTAAGGAAACATCAGGGCGGGACGGGAGGGACAGACCAAGGGGGAAACGGGAGGGACAGACCAAGGGGGAAACGGGAGGGACAGACCAAGGGGGAAACGGGAGGGACAGACCAGGGAAAAACAGAGTAAATCGGACGGCCAGGGCGAAACAGAGTTCATCGGGCGGCCAGAGCGAAACAAAGTTCATCGGGCGGCCAGGGCGGCGAAGACCCCTCGGGCGGCCAGGGCGGCGAAGACCCCTCGGGCGGCCAGGGCGGCGAAGACCCCTCGGGCGGTCAGGGCGGCGAAGACCCCTCGGGCGGCCAGGGCGGCGAAGACCCTTCGGGCGGCCAGGGCGGCGAAGACCCTTCGGGCGGCCATGGTGGTGACTCCGGCTCAGGAACCGCGGACACCGGCTCAGGAACAGTGGACACCGGCTCAGGAACAGCGGACACCGGCTCAGGAACAGCGGACACCGGCTCAGGAACAGCGGACACCGGCTCAGGTACAGCGGACACCGGCTCAGGTACAGCGGACACCGGCTCAGGTACAGCGGACACCGGCTCAGGTACAGCGGACACCAGCTCAGGAACAGCCACAAGAACTGAAACAGTTACAAGAACAGACACAAAAACAGAAACAAACACTGGCTCTGGCGCTGGAACAGGCACTGGCTCTTGCTCCGGCCCTGGAACAGACACTGGCTCCGGCCCTGGAACAGCAGACACTGGCTCCGGCCCTGGAACAGCAGACACTGGCTCCGGCCCTGGAACAGCAGACACTGGCTCCGGCCCTGGAACAGCAGACACTGGCTCCGGCCCTGGAACAGCAGACAGCAGACACTGGCTCCGGCCCTGGAACAGCAGACACTGGCTCCGGCCCTGGAACAGCAGACACTGGCTCCGGCCCTGGAACAGCAGACACTGGCTCCGGCTCTGGAACAGCAGACACTGGCTCCGGCTCTGGAACAGCAGACACTGGCTCCGGCTCTGGAACAGCAGACACTGGCCCCGGCTCTGGAACAGCAGACAATGGCCCCGGCTCTGGAACCGACTCTGGCTCTGAGTCGTAAACAGCAGATACAGACATATCCAGGATCCGCGCCAGACGTTCCAAATAGTCCGTAAGTGCCTTGGCGGCCACACAAATGGGCATTTCCGGATCTGTCTCAGACTGGGCAGACTGGACGTGCTCAGTCTCTGACTGGGCAGACAGAGCGTGTACTGTCTCTCGCTGGGCAGACGTGACGTGAACAGTCTCTCGCTGGGCAGACGTGACGTGAACAGTCTCTCGCTGGGCAGACGTGACGTGAACAGTCTCTCGCTGGGCAGACGTGACGTGAACAGTCTCTCGCTGGGCAGACGTGACGTGAACAGTCTCTCGCTGGGCAGACGTGACGTGAACAGTCTCTCGCTGGGCAGACGTGACATGAACAGTCTCTCGCTCGGCAGACGTGACGTGAACAGTCTCTCGCTGGGCAGACGTGACGTGAACAGTCTCTCGCTGGGCAGACGGGACGTGAACAGTCTCTCGCTGGGCAGACGGGACGTGAACAGTCTCTCGCTGGGCAGACGGGACGTGAACAGTCTCTCGCTGGGCAGACGGGACGTGAACAGTCTCTCGCTGGGCAGACGGGACGTGAACAGTCTCTCGCTGGGCAGACGGGACGTGAACAGTCTCTCGCTGGGCAGACGGGACGTGAACAGTCTCTGACTGGGCAGACGGGACGTGAACAGTCTCTGGCTGGGCAGACGGGACGGGAACAATCTCTGACTGGGTAGACGGGACGTGAACAGTCTCTCGCTGGGCAGACGTGACGTGAACAGTCTCTCGCTGGGCAGACGTGACGTGAACAGTCTCTCGCTGGGCAGACGTGACGTGAACAGTCTCTCGCTGGGCAGACGTGACGTGAACAGTCTCTCGCTGGGCAGACGGGACGTGAACAGTCTCTCGCTGGGCAGACGGGACGTGAACAGTCTCTCGCTGGGCAGACGGGACGTGAACAGTCTCTCGCTTGGCAGACGGGACGTGAACAGTCTCTCGCTGGGCAGACGGGACGTGAACAGTCTCTCGCTGGGCAGACGAGACGTGAACAGTCTCTGGCTGGGCAGACGGGACGTGAACAGTCTCTGACTGGGCAGACGTGACGTGAACAGTCTCTCGCTGGGCAGACGTGACGTGAACAGTCTCTCGCTGGGCAGACGTGACGTGAACAGTCTCTCGCTTGGCAGACGGGACGTGAACAGTCTCTCGCTGGGCAGACGGGACGTGAACAGTCTCTCGCTGGGCAGACGAGACGTGAACAGTCTCTGGCTGGGCAGACGGGACGTGAACAGTCTCTGACTGGGCAGACGTGACGTGAACAGTCTCTCGCTGGGCAGACGTGACGTGAACAGTCTCTCGCTGGGCAGACGTGACGTGAACAGTCTCTCGCTGGGCAGACGGGACGTGAACAGTCTCTCGCTGGGCAGACGGGACGTGAACAGTCTCTCGCTGGGCAGACGTGATGTGAACAGTCTCTCGCTGGGCAGACGGGACGTGAACAGTCTCTCGCTGGGCAGACGGGACGTGAACAGTCTCTGGCTGGGCAGACGGGACGTGAACAGTCTCTGACTGGGCAGACGTGACGTGAACAGTCTCTCGCTGGGCAGACGTGACGTGAACAGTCTCTCGCTGGGCAGACGTGACGTGAACAGTCTCTCGCTGGGCAGACGTGACGTGAACAGTCTCTCGCTGGGCAGACGGGACGTGAACAGTCTCTCGCTGGGCAGACGGGACGTGAACAGTCTCTCGCTTGGCAGACGGGACGTGAACAGTCTCTCGCTGGGCAGACGGGACGTGAACAGTCTCTCGCTGGGCAGACGAGACGTGAACAGTCTCTGGCTGGGCAGACGGGACGTGAACAGTCTCTGACTGGGCAGACGTGACGTGAACAGTCTCTCGCTGGGCAGACGTGACGTGAACAGTCTCTCGCTGGGCAGACGTGACGTGAACAGTCTCTCGCTGGGCAGACGTGACGTGAACAGTCTCTCGCTGGGCAGACGTGACGTGAACAGTCTCTCGCTGGGCAGACGTGACGTGAACAGTCTCTCGCTGGGCAGACGTGACGTGAACAGTCTCTCGCTGGGCAGACGTGACGTGAACAGTCTCTCGCTGGGTAGATGTGACGTGAACAGTCTCTCCCTGGTCAGACGGGAAGTGAACAGTCTCTCGCTGGGCAGACGGGACGTGAAGAGTCTCTCGCTGGGCAGACGTGACGAGAACAGTCTCTCGCTGGGCAGACGGGACGTGAACAGTCTCTCGCTGGGCAGACGGGACGTGAACAGTCTCTGGCTGGGCAGACGGGACGTGAACAGTCTCTGACTGGGCAGACGGGACGTGAACAGTCTCTGGCTGGGCAGACGGGACGTGAACAGTCTCTGACTGGGTAGACGGGACGTGAACAGTCTCTCGCTGGGCAGACGTGACGTGAACAGTCTCTCGCTGGGCAGACGGGACGTGAACAGTCTCTCGCTGGGCAGACGGGACGTGAACAGTCTCTCGCTGGGCAGACGGGACGTGAACAGTCTCTCGCTGGGCAGACGGGACGTGAACAGTCTCTGACTGGGCAGACGGGACGTGAACAGTCTCTGACTGGGCAGACGGGACGTGAACAGTCTCTGGCTGGGCAGACGGGACGTGAACAGTCTCTGACTGGGCAGACGGGACGTGAACAGTCTCTCGCTGGGCAGACGGGACGTGAACAGTCTCTCGCTGGGCAGACGGGACGTGAACAGTCTCTGGCTGGGCAGGCGCAGGTGTCCTTCTCCTCCTCCGTCCTTTCTGACGGATGTGTGCAAAGTGTATGTGTGCATAAAATAAACAAACCAACAAAAGAATTCCAATGTTTCAAAACTAAATCCAACACAGACCAGACAGGACAGGACAGGCACAGAACTCCACACGACTAAACCACGTAACAATGACAACGAACGAGCACAGGACAGCAAACACAGGAAGACTAAATAGGGAGGCAAACAAGGAGGGTAACGAGACAGACAGGTGGAGCAAATAAACCAATAATCAGATAACAAGAGGGAAGGGTCAACAATGACGAGAGCACATGGCTCAACATAACAAACACCCATGTGCAACACAAGACCGGACAGACATGTGACAAGTTTTGGTTTTAATAACTTAACAAACAGTGGCGGTAAGCGAACAGCTACATGCAAAGTGTGTCACCAAGATAAATGATGTCGGATCCACAAGGTCGAACTTCATTAGGCACCTCAAAACACACCCATATAGGTCAGTCTAGGGCTGGGTGATATATAGGCTATATATCGATATATTTTTAAATGTGATATGGAATTAGACCATATCGCATATCGGTATAGTTCAAATTTGCGCTGTGATCCTTGCTCCAAGCAAGCTGCTGACTGCTTTTGTAGAAATATGTATATCGTGTAATACTGAAAAGTAAAACTGAACTTAAGACACTGTCTTAACATAATGGCTATGTTTATACCACCGGCCCCAGGTCCGAGGGCTAGAGGGATGTGTTAAGTAGCAGAAGATTAGACTATACGATGTCGCAACACACTCACGGCAATTCGTGAAATAGTCACAAAATTTATATCTATTGATTCGTTTACACAGACACGATTTTCTCATTTTTTTCGTGTCCCTCAGCACGTTTCCAAATTCGTGTTTCTCAGCAGGGGGACAGATCAGATAGCAAGAGAGACTTCAGACTTGACTTGGACTCGTGGCAAAAGACTTGAGACTTGACTTGAACTTGCCCCTCAAAGACTTGAGACTTGACTTGGACTCGAGCTCAAAGACTTGAGACTTGACTTGGACTTCCAAAAATGACTTGTGAACATCTCTGGAATAGTGTGTCCAGTCCTATGGTGTGGGTGTGTGTTTACTGGGGGACTTTCCCAGGGATTTCTTACTGCCTTTGACTCCTTTCTCCTCCATCGGCAAGCCTCAGTAATTATAAATTATTTCTTTTGTGCTTTTTTGGTTTCTTTTTCTTTTCTGTGTTCTCTTCCCCATGAGATGAATGTGTTTTAAATTGTTTTAAATGATTGAAATAAAAGGTGTTTCTTCAAAATTGAACGTTGTCTTGTCTTGTTCTCTTGGCTGAATTGTGCATGTACCTGTGTGTCCTTAATTGTATTAATACCATTGCAATTGGGTAGCTAGTAAAATCATTCCCTGGGTGAAATTCCCAGGGTGGCGTAGTCTGTGTTTTGTCTTCCTCGTTTCGTTCGCCACACTAAGCTCCTTTGGCGCTGTGTTAAAATCGTCGCGATCCAGTGGTTATTTCAAGTGGTTAAATTGATCAACTACAAAGTTAAATGTTACTCATGGGGGTTTCATTTACAAATGTGTATATGGAGCAGACATAATTGCCAAAAGTATGAGGATTATTATTATTAATATAGGGATAATTAGGCACACACACTGCTGTGATTGTTTTGTCAATGCTTTCTCAGTCGGTAAATCATTTCAAAGTCTTTATGAATCAGGATTAAATTTAATACAGTGGTGTGATGGAACTATTAAATTGGTCAAGTTGTGAAATGAGCAAACCTGCAGTATATTGACAATAAAAAGTTTTAGTTTAATTCTACAAGCTTTCCCTAACTTTACGTTTTAATGAAATTTATTTAGCAGCTAAAATAATAGACAATAGTAATTTGCACATTTACTGTAAATATCAAAGATAAAAGTAAATCATGAGAGTAGATTAATTTTGAATAAAAAAGATCAATTGATTCTGTGTTGAAGTTTTATTCACAAACAATAAGTCATGGCATACTATGACATACAATTAGCAAAAACACTTTTATTTAAACACACATATTAACAAACTTCTAGGGATCCCAGACAATTGAAAGTTTGGTCTGCTCGTGCAATCCCAGTGATACCAGCCTTTGCAATTCAATCTAAAAAATATATAATAAAATGACATTTACAACAAACATGTATATCAAATTTTTAAATAAACTTTCATGTTTAAAACAAACTGAAAAAACAAAGTGTCTGCTTTGTCTGGTGTACAGGGATATTTACTGACACAAGTCTTCTTTGGAAAAGAATCAAGGATATTCAAGAATAAATCCATCTTTATAAATTAATAAAAAAGGCTCTGGGATGTAAAGACATCTGTCCCTGTTCTGCTTTGTTTGGGTGACTTTTTTCTATCCTACACATATCTAACATGAGTTTCTATTATAGTCGTTTTCACATATTTTCACGTCTCCACACAAAGTTGACAGCGTGGAATACTTTAGCTGCCGATGGACCGGAAGTGACCTGTTAACTGCTGTGGTCAAAGAACGTAATTTTATACCAGGGCTGAAGATTTGGATCGGATAAAAGGTATCTAATGCTGATGTAGCAATGTTTAATAATATTGTTTTTTGAATAGAATTACGTGCTCTTGAAAAACATTTGGGAAACGTTTTGGGAAGTGAGAGTGAGACTGGGGAAACACACATCCAAGACACTCACAATCAGCACCGGAGCTCCCCAAGGGTGCGTTCTCTCCCCACTGCTCTTCTCCCTGTACACTAATGACTGCACTTCTAAAGACCCCACTGTCAAGCTCCTGAAATTTGCAGACGACACCACTGTCATCGGTCTCATCCAAAACGGTGACGAGTCTGCTTACAGACTGGAGGTTGAACAGCTGGCTGCCTGGTGCAGTTATAACAACCTTGAGCTGAACACGCTCAAAACAGTGGAGATGATCGTGGACTTCAGGAGGAACAGCCCAGCACTCCCCCCACTCACCATCATGAACAGCACTGTGGAAGCAGTGGAGTCATTCAGGTTCCTGGGCACTATCATCTCTCAGGACCTGAAGTGGGACAATCACATTGACTCCACTGTGAAAAAGGCCCAGCAGAGACTGTACTTCCTTCGCCAGCTGAGGAAGTTCAACCTGCCACAGGTGCTGCTGATTCAGTTCTACTCAGCCGTCATTGAGTCTGTCTTGTGCGCTTCCATCACTGTCTGGTTTGGTTCAGCTACCAAATCAGACATCAGGAGACTACAACGGACAGTCCGGACTGCGGAGAGGATTATTGGTGCCCCCCTGCCAAACCTCCAGGACCTGTACTCTTCCAGAGTGAGGAAGAGAGCAGGTAAAATCATCACAGACTCCACTCACCCTGGACACCACCTGTTTGAACTGTTACCGTCAAGACGGAGACTCAGATCACTGGCCACAAGAACATCTCGGCACAGGAACAGTTTCTTCCCACAGGCCATTTCCCTCCTGAACAGTTAACACTCCTCCCAAGGCATATGCCTGTAAGTGCAATACTCCCACTGTTTAGTGCAATATCCTACAACTCAGGTGATACTTATATGTAGATTTATTTATTTATAATATTCAAAACACTGTAAATAGGTTCATAATCTGTAAATCTGAAAATGTCTATTCTGACTAAACCAAACTGTGATAGTTTTATTCTCATATATTCATAATTATATTTTTATTTTTTTTATTCTTATAATTTGTAGTATTATGTTTCATGTTTCATGTTGTATTTGTATTTGTATAGTCCACTGGAAGCCTCAGTACCAAAACAAATTCCTTGTGTGTGCAAGCACACTTGGCAATAAAGCTCTTTCTGATTCTGATTCTGATTCTGATTCTGAAGCTGTGTCGAGTAACGTTGCATTTCGATCAAGTGTTCAAGTGTGGCGTATGAAAGTGACTTTAACCCATGGGCGTCGGAACCATTGTGTGTGTGGGACAAGACCCATTCACCTTTAAAACCAATGCTATTGGACCCACTCACTTCTGCCGTCTCTATAATTCAGCGCATAGCCTAACGTTATGTCTGTTCGCTTTTCAGAGCGCCGTCAGTCAAATACATTCCACTTGAGGAATGCCCTAATAAATTAAACTCCATTTCTGCTGAATTCTACAAGCTTTGCTTTATTTATTTCAACGAGCCGCAACTGACGAAAATAGCCGCCCGTTGTTCCCTTCCAGTCAAATATTGCGTTGCAAACATTAATAACAGCTTTAAGTTGTCAATGCTGGCAAATTACCATGGTATCAGCGGGATAATCCACGGATAGCTTTGCATTTAATGCACGTCGTGAAGAGGAGTTTAGTTTACTTGTTTAATTAAAAGGCATCAGAATACATGACATGGCATTTACTGCAGTAAATTTTTTCTGAGGGAGGACCCATACACTTTTTTTTGTTGCTTCCGACGCCCATGCTTTAACCACATATGAACTTAAAGATGATTAAAATGGATGATTAAATTGTATTGTCTTAATTGTCTTTCTGTTGGACATAGATGCCATATTTGTTAAGGAATTACACTTTGAATATGTAGGCCTATTACATATAGGCCTACATATTATAATTTTCGTTATCTACAGAGTGATAACACTACTTCTAACTGTTCTAGAAATCATTGTAACACTTTTCGCTTTAATATTTGTGGTAATAATAATAATACATTTTATTTATAATGCGCTTATCTAAATCCAAAACGATACAGACAATAAAACAAGTAAAATACAGAAGTACATGAGAATACAAAATAATCATTACAATACAAATCATTAAAATACTAATCAAAACAGTCTATGAAAGCAATTTTAAAAAGATGTGTTTTTAACAACTTCTTGAAACTGGCTAATGTAGGAGCATTTCTAACAGTAAGAGGAAGTGCATTCCATAACCTGGTGCCGCGGCAGAGAAGGCTCTCTCCCCCACAGATGTTAATCGACAGGGAGTTTGCTGAAGAGTAAGAGAATCCGAGACCGAAGGGAACGAGAAGGCGCGTACAGGCTGACTAGGTCAAAGATAAGAAGGAGCTATTTCGTGCATAGCTTTGTATGTTAGTGTGAGAGTTTTAAAAGCAATACGTGACTGGACAGGAAGCCAATGGAAACTATGAAGCATACTTGTAATGTGCTGACGTGGTGAAGTGTGTGTCAGCACATGTGCTGCTGAATTCTGGATGTACTGCAGGCGTTTTATAGATTTAACAGGTAAACCAACAAAAAGTGCATTACAATAATCAATCCTGGAAGTAACAAATGCATGATAAGCCTTTATTGCATGAAACAGCTTTATAGTGTTTTTTTTTTTTTTTTGGTGTGCTGTCTCAAACTTTGATATCATTTTCATATCAAGTTAATGTCATATCAAGTTAATGTCAAGTACAAAGTACAAAGAGTGCTGTTGTTACAACCTACCTATAAAAAGTAAACCTCGAAATGGAATAAATATTGAACACATATTTGTGCATGTTAGTCACTTCACAGATGTACTAAATCTTGGCATATACAATGACCACAGTGTGTTTGTGAGTCCAGTCGAAGCACTGTTACAATCATCTCCATCAGCTCAGCTATAATACTATATATATATATATATATATATATATATATATATGTAATACTTGTGTGAATGTTCTGTATCAAACTGCACAAAAGAACCTGTTGATTCCTGTGATACCAGGCTGTCATTTGATTCCAAATCAAATTATAAAACTTAAGTGTACTGTTTTTTTTTGTCTCCCCTTCTTATTTATTTAAACTAATACAACATTTCATTATTTTATGTAATTTATTTTGACAGTGTTGCAGAAACAATATCAGATTAACACATTTTAACAGCATTACTATTGTTGTTACAGTAGTTTAATGTAATACTTTAAGTGTTTACAAATGATATAATTGGGGGAGGGGGGTGGGGGTATGGCGAATATGAAACTTATGTGTTTGTGTCAACTTCATAAAGACAGACAGGACATCTGTATCATAAATCTGCTCCTCTGTCCTCATAAATTACAAATGAAGGTGAAATACTTTGTCAGTGTGTGTGAATCAGTGTTTCTGACTCTTCAGGCTTACCTGTGACGCTCCATGAAGACTGAATGAATCATGGAGGACAGAGAAACATTCAGAGATGGAGATGTTTCTCCAGCATTCAGGTACATCTAAACCTTCATATGACCTTAATATTATGGATAATACAGTGCATGTCACATAACAGTGTGTTCTGCATGTTTGCTGTGATTGGGAAGGTGTTCTGAGAGCTAGTCTGGTGCCGTGAATGGAATAGATAGATGGCTGGATTTATCCTTGTGCAATGTCTTCTCTACAACTTTTGTGAAGCTTCTCTTGGATAGAATTGGATAGATTCTCTATATGAGGTTCATCTACATGTAAAATAAGCTGAATGAATTTCTGTCTCCTATTCTGATAAAGTCAATTCCATTTGGAGAGATCAAACTCACCGGAGCCCAGCTGTGTGTCCATGAAGAGTGATCGGTCTATGAAAACACCACCAGTACATTTTAAGGGAGAACACACACCAACTGATCTGAGGTACAACCTTTTGGATGATGGATAACTATCATGATGCAATGTACAATTGTCACGTTAAAGGGATAGTTCACACAAAAATTTAAATTACCCCATGATTTACTCACCCTCAAGCCTTCCCAGGTGTATATGACTTTCTTCTTTCAGACGAATATAATCAGATTTATATAAAAAAATGTTCTGGCTCTTTCCAGCTTTATAATGGCAATGATTGGAGGATGAGATTTTAAAGACCAAAAAAGTGCATCCATCATAACTGTAATTCATACGGCTCTCCGGCGGGTTAATAAAGACCTTCTGAAGCGAAGCGATGCGTTTGTGTAAGAAAAATATCCACATTTAAAACTTTATTAACTGTAATAAGTAGCTTCCGACAGACGGCCTACGCATTGATTTACGGTGAAAGAGTAAACCTTGACCTGACGCATGACGTACTGACGAACGTGGAAACACTGAGGATAGAGCAAAACAAAACACCGGTCACGAATCAGAAGTCTAAACGAGAATGTTTAAAGAAAAATGTGGGAGGAGCTTGAGTTTGTTGCCCAGCCATATTTGTTTGAAATGTGAGAGGCGTCAAAGCTTACGATACTGCTACATCCTTCGACATACATCACCTCAAGTGTTACTCTTGTGGCGTAAGTCGTCTTGCGTAAGCTAGTATTGAGGGTGAGTAAATCATGGGGTAATTTTCATTTTTCGGTGAACTATCCCTTTAACTACCTGAATTCTTCTTGTCACTATTTCTTTTAAAGTCAATTACACAGTCAGAGATCAAACTCACTGGAGATTGTCATATTCTACATATCTCCATATTCTAATATCTCAATTCTATTGTTTCTCTTCTATTAAAGTCAATTCCATGTGAAGAGATCAATCTCACTGGAGTCCAGCTGTGTGTCCATGAAGAGTGACTCGTCTATGGACAGACAACCAGATTTTAAGGGAGAACACACACCAACTGATCTGAGGTACAACCTTTCTGTCTAGATTAGTAGATAGATAGATAGATGATGTGATCATTATACAAGTTGTCGTATCATATGTCTAATTTTTGTCTATTCTGTTGTCTCTATTATGTAAAAATACGATACAACATTTTGGATGGATGGATAAAATTATCATGGAGCAATGTAAAATAGTCATGTTAACTACATTAATTCTTCTTGTCACTATTTCTTTTAAAGTCAATTACACAGTCAGAAATCAAACTCACCGGAGCCCAGCTGTGTGTCCATGAAGAGTGACTGGTCTATGAAAACACCACACAGTTTTAAGGGAAAACACACACCAACTGATCTGAGGTACAACCTTTTGGATGATGGATAACTATCATGGTGCAATGTACAATTGTCAAGTTAAAGGGATAGTTCACCCAAAAATTTAAATTAGCCCATGATTTACTCTCCCTCAAGCCTTCCTAGGTGTATATGACTTTCTTCTTTCAGACGAATATAATCAGATTTATATAAAAAAATGTCCTGGCTCTTCCCAGCTTTATAATGGCAATGATTGGAGGATGAGATTTTGAAGAGCAAAAAAGTGCATTCATCATAACAGTAATTCATACGGCTCTCGGGGGGGTTAATAAAGACCTTCTGAAGCGAAGCGATGCATTTGTGTAAGAAAAATATCCATATTTAAAACTTTATCAACTGTAATAAGTAGCTTCAGACAGACGGCCTACGCATTGATTTGTGACCGATCACGGAAACTAAGGACACAAGTCGGCAACACAACTTTCGAGCAAAATGAGAAAGAAGCGTTTTTTTTTCAAAATTGGTGAATTTAAATTTTTTGCAGAATCTGTTAGTTGAAATCACGAAGAAGCCTCTCCATGTTTGAGATAGCAGTATTGGTATATTTAAAAGCTTACATTTTGAGGTTGAAATCGGCTTGTTTTCGGAGATTCTAGCATGCAGTAGGGGCGTGGCATGTCATTGTCTGTGTGTATTTCCATACTGGATAAGCCGGCTTTTGCCCCCGCCCTCCAAGTGAACAGCGTGGCTACTTATTATGCTGCGCTCTGGCCGGCTCTATCTGATATCAAAATTCAATGAAGATGGATGCCGCAAAGATTGTCGCAGACGAGCTGAACCGTGGCAGTTACACCGAAACTGTTTTGAAGTACTTCTTCGACAAGCCGCGCTGAAATAGCGAAACTGTTGTGCAAAGGGGCAATAGAACCGGCTGTAAAAGCCTGACTCGCTCAGAGAAGGAGGTACCGGTTCTATGGCCCCTTTGCATTTTGATATCCCTGGAATCACTTCCCATGCTTTTACATGTATAGCTAGGGGCAGAATGGCCTCCGGGTTCCGATTGCCGCACTTCGTGGGCTCGGGAAACTGAACTGGAGGTATGGGCGCGGCGCGCGCGCCCTCGGTGCTTGAATACGGCGACTCGCTGACAGCGGTGGCTGGCTGTTTCATATGTGACGTCCCGATTGCTTTGAATGGGGAACGTTTTGTGAACAGGGAACAGAGTTAAAGGACTGGCAACAATCTCCATAGAACATGAACTGGCACAGAGAATCGAAATAGAGGATGCAGTTAAGACCTTTGCTGCGATGAAGGCCCGCCGTGCGCGCTTCTGAAACGTAAGTTAAGCTTCATTTGCTCTTTAGTCGTTATTTAAGATGCTGAACCTGCTGATGATATAATGTGCTTGCGGACATTTCATTTGTGTGTGTATACGCACATAAGAAAGTGGTGTAAAGAGATTTGCAACAGTAATTTGAGGAGGTGAAATGTGATTATTTGGAAAATTCCTGTCATAACTGCTTAAAGAAAAATGCCAGCAGGCATTTGCCTCCTGCATAAACTTTAATATTGTTGACATTTTGGGCACACGCGCGTTGCGCACTATTTGCGTTATATGTAGGCCTATGGCTTATTGGTCTTTGTGTGTTGTTGCTGGTTTTGCATTATGTATGGCATATTGGTCTTTGTGTGTTGTTGCTGGTTTTGGGTTATATGTATATGGAATATTGGTCTTTGTGTGTTGTTGCTGGTATACGTTGGAAATAGAGGGGCAGCACAATTGTTTTTCGCCTAGAGCGGCAGAAGTGCATTCGCCGGTCCTGGGGGTGAGTTTCCATAAATATCAAAGTTTGTCGTTTTGTGTTCATTCTAAGAACATGTACACGTTACGTTACTCATGTTTAGTCCATGTTTAGACCTTCCCATACCTACCTATTGTTATTAGCTAGATCAGGAAAGAAAAAAAAGCTGTAAAGCACAGGGGGGAGCTTTACAGGGGGTATGGCTTATCTAAATGAGATGTAAATGAGCCCTATTGTCACTCCTAGCAGCAGAGAGAGGTGAGAACTGCACAATCTTTAGAGGCCGTTATCTAAACTTTTAGCTTTTTTAACAGCCTACCTTCAAATTACCACAACTTCTCCAAATATTATCAGATTTTCATGTGTTACACATCGTTGGGAAGCTTGGAAACTACACTTTCAGAATCTATGAATAACTCAAAATGCCCCAGAACCGACTTGTGACCCTATTTTCCGTGATCGGTCACATTTACGGTGAAAGAGTAAACCTTGACCTGACGCATGACGTACTGACGAACGTGGAAACACTGAGGATAGAGCAAAACAAAACACTGTCACGAATCAGAAGTCTAAACGAGAATGTTTAAAGAAAAATGTGGGAGGAGCTTGAGTTTGTTGCTCAGCCATATTTGTTTGAAATGTGAGAGGCGTCAAAGCTTACGATACTCCTACATCCTTCGACATACATCACCTCAAGTGTTACTCTTGTGGCGTAAGTCGACTTGCGTAAGCTAGTTATTGAGGGTGAGTAAATCATGGGGTAATTTTCATTTTTCGGTGAACTATCCCTTTAACTACCTGAATTCTTCTTGTCACTATTTCTTTTAAAGTCAATTACACAGTCAGAGATCAAACTCACTGGAGATTGTCATATTCTACATATCTCCATATTCTAATATCTCAGTTCTATTGTTTCTCTTCCAATAAAGTCAATTCCATGTGAAGAGATCAATCTCACTGGAGTCCAGCTGTGTGTCCATGAAGAGTGATCGGTCTATGGACACATTAGTGACATTAAAGGGAAAACACACATCAACTGATCTGAGGTACAATATTTTGGTTTAGAGAGACGGATAATAATCATCAAAAAAATCTGTTTAAAATAATTTTCAAAAAATAAAACTGCAACATTTCGATCAAACAAATCTTCGTCAGTTTTTCTTTTTTTTTTATTCAAACATTGCTGTTTTTTTGTGGAAAAATGTTGCTTTGATCCTGCACCAGAATTTGGATGTGTCGTTTCTTCCTCTTTTTTTTAGACAGACAGTTATAAATGCAATTTCATTTCATCCCTCAAACCCTGAGTATTTGTTTACATCCATACCAGGGGTGTCCCCGACTAAGGTTCCCTTTCAGTCGATAACGTCAGACGTAGTCGACGTCAACTGAATTGGGATCACGCTAGGGAGCCTATCATCTTCGATTACTATTGAACGAGCCAATGGAATTTGGCGTGCGTGATTTGCATCACACACTCCGCCCCCGCGCCGCGGGTATAAATACGGAACTGGATGCACGCACTAGTTGCCTTTCGCTTCGGAGCCGTTCGTCTTTGATGTCTCTGAAGAGTGCTGTTGTGTTCAACGAGCGAGTGTGTCGGTGTTCTTTCGGGAAGACCTCTCCAGTGTTGGTGTTCTACAGCGTGGTGCAGCGGTGATCGCGAGCTTCTCAGCTCTCAACTGCTGTTTTAACAGCATCAAATTTCTATTGTTTGTTTGTGTGTTGACGGTTGGTTAGAGGGCTAGAAGTGAGTGCTTCACTGTTAGTTGAAAGACTATTCAGTGTTTGCCGCGGTCATTCCCTGTGTGCTCCGGCACTGGTGACGGTCACATTTCCTAAAAGAGCAACACGGGTGTGAGTGCGTCTTTTTCAAGATGCCATTCCATCCGTGCGTTTCTGGGTGCGGTCTGGCACTATCCCCCTCTGACGGTCACGAAAGTTGTGTCGCATGTTTGGGCTTACAGCATGCTGAAGCAGCTTTCGTGGATGAGTCATGTTCTCACTGCGGGAACATGACCATCTCGGTGTTGAGATCTAGACTCGCCTTCGTCAAAAGCGTTGGTGCAGTCCCCACCTCTGGGCCCCGCCCTTGTTCTTCCTCTGGGTTACCTTCCCAGAGGAGGACTGGGGCGCCGTCCAAGCTGGGTGATCTGAGGATCACAGTGAGGGGTAATCCGCCCGGCCAGGCCCCGTGGGTCCCTCACTCCTCTTTCACACCGCAACCCGTGGAGCTCCCCATTGGTCCCGCTGGTCCCTCTGTAATGGCAGGCCAGCCGTATCATTTGGGGCCCCTCCAGGGGATATGATGTCAATCGCAGCATTGGAGGGGGAGCTGAACTCTGGAGATGATGACTCGGCTGCACTGCCTCCCTCCGGGAGACCAGTGTTGCCCGAGCCAGATCCAGAGATGTCAGCTATGCTGAAAAAGGCCGCCGAGGCGGTAGGGCTCGTGTGGAACCCTCCACCGTGTCCCGAGCCGTCTCGGTTGGATGATTGGTATATCGGGGCGGGCCGTACTGGTACTGGTTCATGAACATGCACGAGGGTAGTTCGGACCGTGAGCTCATGGGTGAGCTCCGCACTGCAACTGACTTCGCCCTCCGGGCGGCGAAGGTTGCAGCTCGCGCGGTCGGTTCGGCGATGTCCACACTGGTGGTCCAGGAGCGCCATCTCTGGCTCAACCTGGCCGATATGAGAGAAGCGGACAAGGTTCGGTTCCTGGACTCTCCCATTTCCCAGGTTGGGTTATTCGGCGACGCTGTGGAGAACTTTGCCCAACAGTTCTCTACAGCTCAGAAACAGACGGAGGCCATCCGGCACATCCTGCCTCGGAGGGACGCTGCTGCCTACAACCGCCCACCGAGGTCAGATCCTCCGCCTGTTCGTCGCCGAGGGCGTCCGCCCGCAGCCGCCTCAGCTCCCGCCGGACCATCGCAGCAGCCTTCACCCAGGTTCCGGCGTGGAGCCGGTCGCGGAGGGGGCGCCCAGCCTGCTCCAGGCGCTGCCAAGCCAGGTGGTAAGCATCAGCGCAAAAGAAAACGCTGAACCTGGTCGGGCTCTCAGGGATGGAAGAGTTGCTCGTGGAGTGGTCGCCGATCCACTCCCTCTGGCTGGTTGGAGGGCCGGCTGGAGTTTTTTGTTATGTGTGTGTCTGTTCCGCCGCTGGCCCCTATAAAAACGGGGTCAGCGGTACCCACATTTTCAGAAAAAGAGCAGATTTTCTATTCCTGAGTCCCAAGTGGACTAGTCTGGCGGGTGTGACCCTGTATTAGCCTTACATCCCCCAGCTTCCCTTGGTCGCCAGCAGGCAGCTTGGGGCGTTCGAGGACCCGGTCATCCGCCTTCTCACGTCCCCTGCCGCTAGTGGAGACAGGTAAGTGTTGCCCTGCACACTAACACCACTATCTCTACTTTGCTGCCCCACCTCAGGCTCGGCTACCCTGCGCAAGTCAGTGATAATCATCACATTAGGTGTTGAGCAGACGTGCTCCTGAAAATTCAGTGATATTCATCACACCGAGTGTGGAGCAAAAGTGCTCCTGACTTTTGCGTGTTTATCTTATCCTGCTGGCGAAGGATTTGATATAGCCGCTCCTCCAGCCGGTACGAAGGCCAGTCGCAAACTCGCCTTCATGCTACTAGGTGGTGAGTCGTGACCATCTTGGCCCAGGATTGGTCTGCAGCTTTGACCTGAAAGACATGTGCTTCAGATCTCTACCTCCCGCACCGCAGGCCATCCTGTGGGTTGCGTCTAAGGGTGGAGTATCAGTACAGTGTCCTTCCCCTCGAGTGCTCCAGAGCCCGTTGGGTCTTCAGGTCAACTGGAAGAGAGTAATCTCGCCCACGGGCTGAGTATCTCTTTTTCAGTTTTGGAGAGGTACTCGGTCTAACACGTCTCTCCAGTGGGAAGGTGTTCAGCTGGTGTTGAAGTGAGAAAGGGTCCCACTGAGGAACTTTCAGAGGCTCCTGGGGTGCCCGCTTCAGCGCTAGCTTCACGATCGAGTCCCGAGGTGACAGTGGCAGAGCAGCTCACCCTGTGTGACTATAGTTCATCCCGGTCTGCTGCCAAACCCTCTTCAACAGAGGGGCCATGTACAAAGGGCGTGTTTTAACGGGGGCCTGGGCAACCCCCGACTACACGGGCATTCGTGCCTCGAGTTGTTAGACATTGCGACCGTTGCGCAAGCTTCCCCTGCATGTCACAACTCACCCGTCACCTCCTCCTTGGAGTCAGACGCTTCTCAGGGCGCCTCGTTCCACTCCTCCCGCTTACTCAATCGTGCCGCCATCGAGCCTCACGACAGTTATAGCCAGGACAAGTGGAGACTCCATCCCCTGGCCGAGCGGACTACCCTTGGACAAACACTGGGTCTCAGCTGCCCCAGGGGCCCGCAGAAATGCGTTTAACCCCAGTGAGCTTCTAAAGGTGACTGCGACTCATGGTCGCCTTGCGCCTGCTCAAGTCAGTGAAATCATCACGCTTCATGTTGAGCAGAATTGCTCCTGAAACTCAGTGAAGTTCATCGCACTCAGATGTTGAGCAGCAATGCTCCTGTAGCTCAGTGAGTTCATCACATGTAGCTCAGTGAATTCGTCACACGCAGTGCTGAGCAGAAAGGCTCCTGGTGCTCATTGAAGTTATTCGCACTCAAGTGTTGAGCAGAAATGCTGCTGAAGCATCAGTGACTTTGTCACACTCAGGTGTTGAGCAGGAATGCTCCTGAAGCTCAGTGAACTTGTCACACTCAAGTGCTGAGCAGAAATGCTCCTGTCGCTCAGTGAAGTTCTTCGCACTCAAGTGTTGAGCAGAAATGCTCCTGAAGCTCGGTGAGTTTATCACACTCAGGTGTTGAGCAGGAATGCTCCTGAAGCTCAGTGAACTTGTCACACCCAAGTGCTGAGCAGAAAATGCTCCTGAAGCCCAGTGATCTTCACATGTTGTGTTGAGCAATGCTCCTGTCTTTTGCGCGTCGTGTGCACCTACGTGCAAGTCAGGAGAGGAGCAGGTCTTCATAGTTGCCCCTTATTGGCCCAACTAGACCTGGTTCCCATCAACAGCCTTCCTGACTTCCCCTGAAAACTCTTTCGGGGACGGGGCACGATGGCACACGCGTCTGCCCCCGGAGATTCCGGGCGGTCTTACATCTGAACGCGGAGGTTCAGGTGGCTATCACAAGAACATGTGATAGTTACCATCATTTCTGCGAGCACCCCCTAGAATTGGGTAGCGTGCTTACGCCTTTAGAAGTGGAACCTAGTCGTTGAGTGCGTCTTCTCTCCAGAGGAGATCCTGAAAGCTTTCGATCACTTCAGTGCTCTCTT
Organism: Siphateles boraxobius; assembly: GCF_051911475.1. Taxonomy (NCBI): domain Eukaryota; kingdom Metazoa; phylum Chordata; class Actinopteri; order Cypriniformes; family Leuciscidae; genus Siphateles; species Siphateles boraxobius. The sequence goes on from NW_027508728.1 coordinate 550,625, forward strand.
TCCTGCAAAATGGGTTGCAGTAGGCTGTTTTCCTTCACCCTCAAGATGATGTTGCCTCGCTGTTTAAACGACGCTCATCGTGTTGCAGAAGTATGCAGAAGCACGTTCTGATCGTCAGGTTCCTGAGGAGCAAGGTCTTGTAAATCCTTGTGTTCCTCTTTATCCTCTTGGGCCTTGTCCCTGGTGCGACTGCACTGCAGAGACCGCCCCTGAGCCACTGCAGGCAGTGAGTTAAAAAATCTGTTATATCAGTTCTCCTGCTCGCGTGGTCTCTACTAGAGGGTAGGGACTTGCTCGCTTTCGGTCAACGTATTTTGCCTGGAGTCTGGGCCGGCTAACTCTCACAAGCTGAGACCCCGGCTCGGATTGTGCCCAAGGTTCCTACCTCTCCCGTAATAGGAGCAGGTGGTGAGCCTGCAAGCGCTGCCCTGGAGGAGGCAGATCCAGCCCTGGCTTCTCTGTCCGTTCGCTTGGACGTGTACAGAATGCAAGTCATAGACCTCAGACCAGCTCTACAAATATCTGTTGGAATTCAGCAGAGAGGGAAGGCTGTTTCCATGCAAAGTTGCACTTAGTGCTTGCCTTCATTTCGGTAAAGATCCGAGATGCAACTTGTCCTCTTAGGTGTTGAGCTTCTCTATGATGAGTGTAAAGTGCTCTGCCTGGGCGTTGACGATATGCTTTGCTAAAACAGATTCTAGAGTTGGGGGCTGGACGACACCTAGTTGAACCGCTGCTTCCCGTGGGCTCCCTTCTCATGAAGCCAGTTTCACCGTGAGCCCGGTTCAAGTGTCGGCTTGCTGCGCCATTCCCCTCCTATGGACTGGATACGTGCGCCTTTCTACTCCAGTTGTGTTCCCTTAAAATTGAACCCTGTTGAGTTCCTCCACACCCCTCCGACGTCGGACGTGCGGAACGTCTGGTGTTAGGCCTACCACTCGTAAGCAGTGTGGAACCTGTGTTAGGCTGGGTCCACATGTTGCGGTCCCTTCGGCGACCCCATATGTGTATTCTTCCACGATACGGCTCCCTGCGGTGAGCCCGTGTCTTCCCTCGGCAGAGTCTCTCTGCCGTCACTGTCCGGTGTGTCTCCCCCCGTCTTAGGCTGGAGCCACCCCAGTGTCATTCCATATGTTAGACTGCCCGGTTTCCGCCCAGTTCATATGTGTATTTTCCACGTTACCTCCCTCTGGGCTGGACGTGGCTTCCGCAGCGTCCCTTCCTTCCAATGTACGGGGAACGCTTTCCCAGTGGTCCTGTAGGAACAGCAGTGACTTCCCTGGCCTAACCCCTGTCCTTCCCCGCCTTAAATTTGCGGGGAGATCAGGAGGCTTTGGTTTAGGCACTGGAAGGTGGCAGCGTTAGTGGCGCGTTCAAAGGGTGATCCCAATTCAGTCGACGTCGACTACGTCTGACGTTATCGACTGAAAGGGAACGTCCTGGTTGCGTATGCAACCCACCGTTCCCTGAAGGAGGGAACGGACGACGTAGTCCCCTTGCCACTACCGCTGGACCACCGCTGACCCCGGGTTACTCTCGGCTCCTCAGCGAAAAGCAACTAGTGCGTGCATCCACTTCCGTATTTATACCCGCGCCGCGGGGGGCGGAGTGTGTGATGCAAATCACGCACGCCAAATTCCATTGGCTCGTTCAATAGTAATCGAAGATGATAGGCTCCCTAGCGTGATCCCAATTCAGTCGACGTCGACGATTTTCATAGTCGAATCAGAATCGTCAAGTCTTCCCTATAGTCGACTAATTTCCGAATCGTGTGTGGGGTTGGGGAGGGGGCGGGGCTTTAACATTTTAAAGCCGCGATGTATAGAACATCACACAAAGATAGAAGAAGTATAAAAACATTTTGGATCAATAAAACTAAGAAATAACATAAATAACTGCAGAAAGGCCACACTGCAGACAGGATTTGCATTTCACATGCAAATCAAATTAAATCGGCTAAATTGCATGTGCGAGCAGGCTCTAAGTACAGAGCGCAACATCGATGCACTGAAAATTAATCAACAATTTACAGAATTAATTAGAACAGAATATACCTTTCTAATAAATAAAAAGTCAGAATCAAGTCACAAGATGCAGAACAAATGTGTGCAAAGTGCCTAAAGTGCAGGGGAACATATTCAAAACACAAGCCACAAATAGTTAAATTAGATAACCCTGAGTTATCAATAAATTAAATGAAAATAAATAAATTATTAAAATAACGAAAGTATTGCCAGAATTGTCACCTTTGTCTTTTTAACTGCAGAAACAACAATAACGCTAAACTCGAGTGCCAATTAAGCTAAACATGTTCAAAGCATCCAAAAATCAAATTAGAACCGGCTTAAATGTTTTGAAATCACTTGTACCCTAACGTTACCTGATCGAGAGGAAAAAAATCTAGTCTTTCACTCTGTCTGTTTGTCTGTGTCCATTTGAGTCTTTTCAAATTGTGGCCGTGAATAAAATGCATTCTGAAACACTTAACATGAAAAACGTTTAACGGCTTAATGTCCTAAGACAGTTATATTACTAGATCAAATTCTGTACACACCTTATTAATACTGTAGCCTACAGAAAAGCAGAGCCCATATGAATGCAACACGTTTAATTAAACGCTAATTTTCCTCCCATTGAATACCGTTATTATAAAGAAAACGTTTTACGTGACTTTTTATAGGAGGAACACGTTGCGTTCATATTCTGGGTTTATCTGCACATAGTATGGTTTCTTAATAAGGTATACTGTGTACATGCATTAAGCCACGTAAAAGTGCCCTTTAAGCATTTTAAAAGCTTTTTTCACGTTAAGCGTTTTAGAATGTCCAGAGGAAAACCAACTTGTTAACGTTGGCCTGCAGAAGTGCGATCATGGTTTTCCTGATTCTAAATCCAACCTTGGAGAATATCTTTTCTGATGGTGTGCATCCACACTTTAGATTTTCTTATCCCAGACATTTTTATCCCTGCCGCCAAAACATTCCTCGTTCGGTCACGGATCGAAAGTGAAACTTAAATCTGGCACGGGGTGTTTGGATTCATTCATGCACGTTAAAAATATTTATTAAAAGCTTCTTCCTTTGCACATTGGTTTTTACATCATAGGGCTGGGCGATATATCTGAAAACTGTATCACGATATAAGTGTTTCATATCGGTCGATATCGATAATTATTGATATTTTTTATGACCTATTTAAAGGACCATGAGAAAAATATATTAGACTACATTTAAATATTTTTTATTTTAAACTTAAACTTCCTCTGATTAAAATATATTAGCAGAAATGTCACACAACCATGGAAAACATCAAATAATTAAAATGTAAACATAAGTCTAAAATCACAATGAACACTTAATTATCTCTTAAAATTAAGGTGCATAATTAAAGAATACATACTTAAAATGCTTAAAAAAAGAGTAATAAAATAGTGCAAAGTGTTAAATAAATATAGAGAAACCGACGACGGTCTTGCATTATTTGCAGACGACATTGGTCTGACTACGGTCAGACTTATTAAATCCAAAAAACTGCCATACTGGCGAGCTGACTTTTCCTGTTTTATCAACAATCGCTGCGGCACTCATTTTCCACTTATCACGCAACGCCGGATCTGTTACTGAAAAATCCAACACGAGACAACGATATTGCGCAACCATACTGTTAAGGGGGTCGCACACCGGACGAGAAGCGCCGCGTTGCGTCAAGAACAACTAGAGGTATATCGCACACCGGACGTGCACTTTCTCAGTTTATGGCCAGCAATATTGTTACGCTATGTTTAAGGACATTATGAAATTAAGATAAGGTCTCTACTATGTTAGACTATGTTATGATTAGACTATTTTATGACTGTACTATGTTATGATTGTACTGTACAATTAAATACACTACACTTTACCTCAGAGCGTCCGTTAACTGCATGAATTGAGAATCTCACCTATAAATCCGATAACATCAGCAATTTTCATTCAGTCAGCTCATTTTTGTGAATGAGTGTGTGTACACTCATAGAGAATAATGTGTTCGAATTTTAAAGACATGGCGCTATAAACTGAGAAAGTGGGTGCGCGTCCGGTGTGCGATACCTGTCCTAGACGCGATGCGGCGCGGTGCTGCGGTGTATAACGTGTGCAAGTTCAACCCCCTTTATATGACCGGCTGTTAGTGTGTCACCCGGTACGTTGCTAGGTTACCAGAGAGTGAGAACATTTGTTCATGCAACCAAACTTGCAACAAAACTTTCTTCTGACGAAAAAAATTTAAAAAATGATTGAACGTTTTATCGAACGCATTTTTTATTGATATTGATTATGTGTCTATCGCGATACATATCGTTATCGTTTTATCACCCAGCCCTATTAAAGCATTATCATAATAGGCTCCTATATTAACGTATTGACAGAAAACCGGTAGTTCTATGTGAAATCAGACATTGAGCACCCTTATATAACCTCTGCGAAGATTCGACCGTGAGATTGGTAGTCGAATCAGGCTCCTCCTATCGATGCATCGAATCTTCGACTATTCGGGGTCACCCCTAATCCATGCTTTGGACCACTTTTACCAACTCACTGTAGTCACACTAGCCAAATGAAAAAAATACTTTTAAAATATTACAGTGTCTATTTATTTTACTATCACTTTCACATCTGTTGAGGAGATTCCCCCTTCTATGTAAAGCGCTTTGAGGTCCCAGAAAAAGCGCTATATAAATGTAAGAAATTATCATATATTATTATTTATCTATAATTGATGTTGTAATCTATTATTTTAATCTTTCAGTCATGACTCTCCACTGGTCCAAAGCAGATTCAAATCAAATCTGCTGAAGAAGTTTCAGTGTCTGTATGAAGGAACAGCTAAGCAGGGAAACCCAACACTCCTGAATGAGATCTACACAGAGCTCTACATCACAGAGAGTGGAAGTGGAGAGATCAATAATGAGCATGAGGTGAGACAGATTGAGACACAATCCAGGAGAGCAGAAACAGAGGACACACCGATCAAATGCAATTACATCTTTAGACCTTTACCTGGACAAGACAAACCCATCAGAACTGTGCTGACAAAGGGAGTCGCTGGCATTGGAAAAACAGTCTCTGTGCAGAAGTTCATTGTGGACTGGGCTGAAGGGAAAGAGAATCAGGACGTCCAGCTCATATTTCCACTTCCATTCAGAGAGCTCAACTTGATGAAGGACAAAACACTCAGTCTTTCAGATCTTCTTCATGTCTTTTTCCCTGAAGTGAAAGGAAAGGAAATATCCAGTAATGGATATAAAGTGTTGTTCATCTTTGATGGTCTGGATGAGTGTCGTCTGTCTCTGAACTTTAAGAGAAAAGTGAAACTGTTTAATATATCTGAATCAGCCTCAGTGGACGAGCTGCTGATGAACCTCATTGTGGGGAATCTGCTTCCCTCTGCTCTCATCTGGATCACCTCCAGACCAGCAGCAGCGGATCTCGTCCCCTCTGAGTGTGTCCATCGAGTGACAGAGGTACGAGGCTTCAGTGACCCACAGAAGCAGGAATACTTCAGGAAGAGGATCAGTGATCAGAGTCTGGCCAATACAATCATCTCACACCTGAAGTCCTCAAGGAGCCTCCACATCATGTGCCACATCCCAGTGTTCTGCTGGATCTCAGCCACTGTTCTAGAGAAGATGTTGAGTGAAGCAGAGAGAGGAGAGATTCCCAAGACTCTCACTCAGATGTACACACACTTCCTGCTCATTCAGACCAACATCAGACATGAGAAGGACTATGAGAAGAGAGTGAAAGATAAAGACATGATTCTCAAACTGGGGAAACTGGCTTTCCAGCAGCTTGTGAAAGGCAACCTGATCTTCTATGAGGAAGACCTGAGCAAGTGTGGCATTGATGTGACAGTAGCATCAGTGTACTCAGGATTGTGCACTCAGATCTTCAGAGAGGAGTTGGGCTTGTATCAGGGGAAAGTTTTCTGCTTTGTTCATCTGAGCATCCAGGAACATCTAGCAGCTCTATATGCACACATTTACTTTACAAACAAGAACAGAAATGTGTTTGAACAAACCAAACAAAGTCTGTTGTCTAAGGTTTTAAACCAGAAGAAGTGTCATTCATTATCTGAGCTGCATCAGAGAGCTGTGGATGAGGCTTCACAGAGTAAGAATGGACATCTGGACCTTATCCTGCGTTTCCTTCTGGGTCTCTCATTGGAGTCCAATCAGACTCTCTTACGAGAACTACTGACACGGACTGGAAGCTGCTCCTACAACAAAGAGGAAACAGTTCAGTACATCAAACAGAAGATCAGGGAGACTCGCTCTCCAGAGAGATCCATCAATCTGTTCCACTGTCTGAATGAACTGGGTGATGATTCACTGATGCAGGAGATCCAACATTATCTGACATCTGGAAAAATAGGAGGAACCAAACTCTCCTCTTCACAGTGGTCAGCTCTGGTTTATGTGTTGCTGACATCAGAGCAGAAGATGGATGTTTTTGATCTAAAACAGTTCATTGGAGCACAAAATAGAGCAGATGAAGTTCTTCAGAAGTTGCTGCCTCTAGTTAAAGAATCCAGATCAGTTCAGTAAGTTACACTGACAAAAATCATTACACTGATAAAACATGATCACATTTATGATTTTAGCAGGTGCTTTCAAGCCAAAGCAGCTGAGGAGGTGTGTGTGTGTGTGTGTGTGTGTGTGTGTGTGTGTGTGTTTGTGTGAGCGGCTAGCAAAGTACCGTGCTCTGTCTGCTATTATAGGCAGCCGTCATATATGGCGGAGACGGTGCTACTTGAATCAATAACAACTGAGTGATGCTTAATATTGTGAAGATCTGCTGTATGCCACTGGGCCATGATTATAATCATGCATTTGACTACACCTATAGTATTTATGTCCCTGTAAATCATTTCTTTTAAAGGGACCTAAATAAATAGTTAAAATGTGTGTGTGAGAGAGAGTGTGTGTGTGTGTGAGAGAGAGAGAGAGAGAGAGAGAGAGAGAGAGAGAGAGAGAGAGAGAGAGCGCTGATGATTGTAGAGGTCAGTGTGTGAGAGGTGATGATGGATTGAATGTGACGGGGATCAAAACTGACAGCAACAGTGTCTTTAACAGTGTCTTTTTCTATATATTGATGCTGTTTGTAGTTTTCACTTTTTATTCTATGTTTGCAGCTGGTATCAGGTATTCACCATGTATCTTTAATCTCTACAGGTTGAGGGATTGTGGTGTTACAGATGAAGGTTGTGTTGCTCTGGCTTCAGCTCTGAGATCAAAACCCTCACACCTGAGAGAACTGAATCTGACTGAGAATAAACTAGTAGACATAGGAGTGACATTGCTCTCCGATGGACTGAAGGATCCTCACTGTAAACTGGAGATACTGAGGTAAGATTTTATAAATGTGTCAACATCCTCCATTGTCTTCATATGGTCAATAATGTACAAAATAAAAAAAAACAAGACAAAAAATTGACTGACAGATAATTCTGTTGTTTAATCTTCATTAGATTGTTTCCAAAGTTTTAAGAATTTTTATTACTAATACTTTTATGTAATGGATAAACCGTGGCTAGCTGTGCATAACCCCTTTTTTACCTTGCACCTCGTTCCCAACGTCTTTCTCTTGAGCGATGGACTTGAGCAATGGAGCAGATAGTGGTGAGGCTCTTCTTTGCGGCAGTCTTCTTTGCAGAGGAACTTCGGGTTGCAATGGCCATCCTTTAGGTGGAAGCACAGGCACCGATTGCAGATCCCATGGGCCTTTAGGTGGGCTTTTCTCCTCTGGAGATCCGACTCCCTGAAGGCCCTCCAGGCAAACAGCCTGCCAGCATGTGTCTCATCAGCACAGGCAGTGCACAAGCCTAAGTGTGGCTTCAACTGAGACTCTCTTCGGCCTGAGGTAGCTTTGGAGAACGCTTTCTTAACTATTCTTTCTGGTTTGTCTGCCGGGCCTTTCACTGAGGAGCTTCCCTCTCTAGGGCCTACCTCCAGCTGATCTAGCTCCTCCAGGATCACCTCCTGCTTCTTCAGGAAGCGCAGTAAGCAGTCAAAGTGGTCATGTGGAGCAAAACCATTCACAGGCTCGTTCTTGTGTGCAATAGATAGATAGATAGATAGATAGATAGATAGATAGATAGATAGATGCCTTTATTCATCCCCACAGGGGAAATTCAGATGTCCAGCAGCATATAGTGTGTGTAGACTACCAACAAGCATTCTCACCGCAATACACTCATAAAAACACAGATGATAACAGTTAAAAAGTTAAAAAATCTACTATCATTAGTAGTAAATAATGCACTTCACCCAGATCCATTATACAGTGTGATGGATCACGGGGTGTAGTATTTTATTTTGTCCAGTAGGTGTCTCTGGGTAACACTATTTGTGTCCTCAGGTTAATTGCTGTGAAACAGGTGTGGAGAATTGACGGTGATTAACCATTATAAGAAGCTGGAGAATAGCTGTTGGGAGAAGGAGCTTGGTCTGCTGTTTGGTTGTCATGCTGACTCTCTCATCCTCTCCAGTCCAAGGCTTGATGTTGTTGTTTGGGTATCTTAATATTTTGTCTTTTATTTTAATGTAGTCATGTTTACTTATTCTAATTAAATACAACTTTGTGCAAATTTTATTATGTTGTATGGCCTCTCCATTCATGTTGCTACTCCTTGAGCCAAGGGGTCGTAACATATGGGGGCTCGTCCGGGATCAAACTAAATTGGAATTGCGATTTGGGTAATTCTTTAATTAGAATTGCGATTTGGGTAATTCTTTAATTAGAATTGCGATTGGGGTAATTCTTTAATTAGAATTGCGATTTGGGTAATTCTTTAATTAGAATTGCGATTGGGGTAATTCTTTAATTAGAATTGCGATTGGGGTAATTCTTTAATTAGAATTGCGATTTGGGTAATCCTTTAATTAGAATTGCGATTTGGGTACTTCTTTAAGTAGAATAATTGGTTTGGGAAATTTGGATTGGATTATTTGGGTAAAATAAGTTGGGGAGTGTCATATAAAAGGATTGGTTTTGTTTATTTATTTTGATTAGTGGTTTTTGGACTGGAGAGAGAGAGATAAAACCAACTGACAGTCACACTAAATTGTTTAGATGTTGCGGTTTAGACTGCAATAAGCCATATAACCCTGTGTTAGGCTGAAGAGCGCTTTATTTTTTATTTTAGTTTGCTGTGTTTGGTGCGTCGGACGCGGGTAGACTGGTTAGCAGTTGAGCTGCATGTGGGCGTACTGAAGACTAGGGTTGAGTATAAGTAGTTGTTTATGTATTAGTTAGATACAGGGTGGCTTTTCTTCCTACAGTTGAAGTGTGATCTGTTGGATTTGGTAAGTTATCTATTTGTTTGTTCAAATGTTCGGAAACACTTTACGGTAAGGGTACATTAATTATCATGAATTCAGGTATAAATTCATGAATGAATTAGGCATTAATTCATGCATTAATATCTCATGAATCATCAGGAACTAACATGAGTTCAACGTTTTTCATTCATGACTTCATGGATGAACAACACCTTAATTAAAACATTAACTAAGATGAGTACATCATCATGAATTATGATTTATTACGCATGATCATGATGTTTTCTTTGTTCACAAAAAATGTGTCTTTACTATCCATTGTGGATAAAAGTAGTTATGGTACATGAATCATCATGAACTCATGCATAAAAAAGCATTAATTCATGCATGCAAGACTACTCTTCGAAATTAATACAAAAATCCACATTACCTCATGCATGCATACAGGCTAGAACAGTATATCAATTAATGTGAGAACTGTTTTTCTGAATTATGATCTGAGTTTCCAAGCATGTTGATGTCTTTTTCTTAGCCTGCAAATGGACAGACCCCAAAATTGGCCAATCACAGCAAATTGCACACAAATTCTGTTAACATTCAAATACAGTCATCATTAACTAAGCATTATCTTTTAATGACTTCATCATTGTGTGGCCCCTCAACTAAAGTGATGACTTGGTCTTTTGAAACACTGATGAACAATGTGTTTTCATTATGATTTGAGTTATCTAGCATGTTCATGTCTCTTCCCAAGTATTGCTGTTGATTTAACTGGTTTATACTGTTTCAGAATAAACAGCATGCTCTCATTGTTAATGCGTAAATTAGGTATTAATACGTTATTTTCAAATTGAGAGAACGTACTTTTTTGTACGTTTGGATAGATGCTGAAACGTACAATATGGACATATCTGCAACATTTAAACGTAACATTATTACGATTTTACAGCTACAAAACGTTATTTACGTATATTCCATATCATAAAGATATCTGTATAATTTCCCTTTTACAATTTTATAGATAAATGTAAGATCCCTTAACCCTATTCCCAAACCTAAACATACCCATTTTATACAGAATATAAAAAGGATAAAACATAATGGACTGTCAGGATACAGGCACAGAGGCGGAGGTAAGTGAAAGCAAACGTGAGTTTATTTACAGTGATATATGTGCAGAGACAAAGTTCATGTGCAGGTGCGTTGACGATCACGTCGTGCAGAGGATCCCAGGAGAGCAGACCCTTCTTCAGAGAGTTGGACGTGGGTAGACAATGTCCAGTGATACGAATACTTTTCTGTTTCAGATCCAGGGAGGAAGAGGGAGATCTCGGTGGACACGTGGAGCACTTGGATTCAAATGGCAGGACTCGGGAAACAGGGAACCAGACTGGAATACTGGAGACAGCAAGACAGGGAGACAAAGGTGAGTATATTCAGGGGTGAGTATAGTTACGTGATGGATCTTCGTTGGCAGACTTGGAAACTTCGGGAAATCGTGGGTAACGGTCTTCTCCTGTTGGAGGCTTGACAATGACTGGGGTGTGCGTGAGTGTTTTATAGGGCTGGGTAACGAGGTGACTGATTGTGAACAGGTGTGACTGGTTAATATTCCGGGGAGAGTGACCTTTGAGTGGTGGATGGGAATGAATCTGATTGATTCCTGACATGGACAGAGATGTGTTGAGAAATGGCAGTTTTATTAACAATATAGCATTAAAATATATTTTGAGTAGGGATGCACCGATATGAACATTTTGGCCGATACCGATAACCGATAATTCTTTACATTTGAAAGCCGATAACCGATATATTGGCCGATAAATCTAAATTAAAATTTTTATATACTTTGATAGCCTGTATACATAAACAAAAGGCTCACCATTAAAAGCCTTGTCTCAAACACTTTTAACATAAATCAAACATATACAATACAGTATAGCCTAGTTTGAACCAGTGTAAGATTCCTTAACTTTTACAATTAATTTTACACTCCTATGGGCAACTTTCTTTATTAAAAAAATGGTAACACTTTATAATAAGGTTTAATTTTGTTAGTATTAGTTAGCATGAACCAACAATTTTATAAGACATTTTTAAGAAAGTTGTACCTGTTAACATTAGTCAATGCACTGTGAACTAACATGAACACACATATTTTATTAACTACTATAACAAAGGCTATTGCTCTCTGTTAGTTAATGCATTAACAAATGAGACCTTATTGTAAAGTGTTATCAAAAAATCTATTGCCTAACAAAAAATAAAATACCTAAATAATGCAAACAAGTCATTGGATAACATTGGGCTGCATATAAAGAAACAAAATGGATCAATAAAATGGAATCGCCTCTGCACGGACAATAAGGAAATTATTTTTATCAAACCATATCATTGATGAAAATAATACGAGAACAAAATAATGGTAGTTATTAATTATAACACAATGTTTTTGAAAAAAATAGACATTTTTAATATTACAGTGATATTAAACATCTTTAATAGCTTAGTTACTGTTTCAAATAACATTGCTGTGTGAGCTGCGCGCGCTGAAGCTGAAGAGAACGAACGTTAAACCGAATCGCTTTGCTAGAAGGTTAATCAACTCAACGGTTGCTGAAGAATGCAAACCCAAAGAATTTACAAATTTATTACAATAGTGAATACAATTATAATTATATGACAGTCCCAATCATAGCTTTTAATGTTTTGCATTGTTGTTTAATCTGATGCTGAAGAGAACGAGCACCGGGAAACTGAAGAACTTTTCTAGCAGGTTGTTTAAATCCACGAAACGCATCATATGTGAGATTAATCAGATATTTATTTTACATCAACTTTATATTACGACTTATCTGCAAAAAATGACGTGAATGCCTAATCGAACTTGTGCTGGTCATAATGTTGTAGTAGGCTAATCCCTGTTCTGGACGCGCTATTCCCACAACAACGCGCTGAAACGGCAACTAAACCCAGAGAATTCACAACGTTTTATTACAATAGTGTTCTCATTATAATGGCATGTATATGACAGTCCCAATTATAGTTATAAATGTGCATTGCTGTTTGAGCTGCGCGCACGCTAAATAGGCTATAAAGATGATCACCGGTAGCCTACAATGAAGCGCTACTGCATCGTTCATTAACTCAACCAAACGCATCCTATATTAGATTAATCAGATATATATACACAAAATAAACATATTACAACTTACAATGGCACAGAATGCTGCGAATGCTCAAGAGAACTCGACTGTGCTTGTCATGAAGGCTTAACTCCATAGACGCGCTCTTTCCACCACAGCGCGCTCGTCGCGCTGAAACACTGGCGAACAAGAATTCACAACATTCTTTTACAGGCGTGTTTTTATTATAATGTTATGAAGCCTATGTGACAGATTTGTGCTGCACATGTTGCACGGAACTGTATCTTCCTTTTCGAAGTGAATCCAATCATTCAGAACCATCATGGCGAACAGCGGCATCTCTCAACTGAAGTAAATAATCTATTATCTATCGGCTTTGATATATCGGCCCAATTTTCTTATCGGATCGATAACGATGACATCAAAAAAGACCATTTATCGGCCGATATCGATATGTGGTCGATATATCGTGCATCCCTAATTTTGAGTCACTAATCCTTAAAACTACGTAGACTACAATTATGAAGAAAAACATAACAGACAGACAAGTATAACCAATCACAATAATTTATTTATTGCGAAAATGTCAAAATACCGGTACCACAAGTCGTTCACATGATGATGTGTTGCAGTCGCAGTCCTCTCTGGCAGTATTATAATAGTTTCGTATGAGGTACAGATTTAAATTAATAATCCATGAAAATGTTAACCTGGCTTCGGTTCGCTCTGTGAAGGCAAAGAGTATAGAAGAACAAGAGGCGAAACTCTGATGCTTTTTTGGAAACAGCCACTAGGTGGCACTTCGCTAGCGCGGCCGCCATTTTGGGGTGAAAATTCCAACTTGAGTTACTAGACAACAGCACAGATAACAGTTAATCCAATCATTAAATACACATTGAGGTAGTTTTTTCTTGCTTTATTGAGTATTTCCATTTAATGCAACTTTACACATTTATTACTTACCAACTCCACTAGGCCTGAAATATATTTTGTACTTTTTACCCATACAAAAATTTCATGTAATATAATGTTATATTTTAAATAGCATAACATATATCTATACATACATTTGACTTATCTGAGAAGTTCTCAGTTCTATATATACAGTAGATTAACTCAAATATTTTCTTCACATGTTTGGACACATAAATGTTCATATATGTTGCAGGCATAGGCTATATTGTGTTCTCACTAATATAGCCTATGCCTGCAACATATATGAACATTTATGTGTCCAAACATGTGAAGAAAATATTTGAGTTAATCTACTGTATATGATACCATATATCTGCATATATTACATACTAGGCTATAGTATTCTCGCATATATGGACAACATTAAGTATAAATATGTGACATACATAGGCCTATTTGTTTCCCACATATTTAATAATATGTAAACATGCATTTGATACTGATGCATTAAAATAAGTATATATATGCATACATATGCGTCTTAGGCTACATATATTTAACATTTATGTGCATATACGGGAAAATACATGGAACTTACATGAAAACGGCCATTTTTGCTATATTGTTTCATATATGTCTATGTGTTTTATATGAATTTTGCATATATTCTCATATAGGCAGCAGACATACATGGGCACTGACATTAGGCTATATATGTAATTTACTTATATTGACATTACATTTCTGTATGGGTAATCCCCTGGATCATGCTACAAACATGATGATCTTATAGAACATGATGGACAGTGGCTGTGTTTTTTTGTTTACATAGTCTTGCTTTAAGGGTTATTAATATAAGATAGTATACTGCAAAAAAACAAACAAACAAAAAACAGTTGACTGTAAAGCTATTCTATTGTTGTTATATATAAATATTGTCCAACTTTCCCAATTATCTGATATAGCATGTCCTTTACTTACTGTTATATGTTGGTATTAATTCAGTGTTTGTAATACTAATACTAAAGGTTTTGTGGAAAAAAAGTAGAAAACTTGTCTAAGTCTGTGAAATAAACTGTTAAAAGGGATTTGACGATCACTAGTCTAGTCATTGTAGTTATTCTGTGTTGACATCATTCTGTTTTACATTTGATCTTTAATGTAGGGTACTTAAAAAAAAAATTACAAAGCAGCTGATATTGCCATAGCGACAGCAAAAAGCTAGTGGATAGTGATGGGAAGTCTGGCTCTTTTCAAAGAATCGGCTTTTAGAGTGGCTCGTTCGCGAACGACACATCAACACTAGTGGACTGCCGAGGCGCTTTCACCCCAAAATGGCGGAAGCGTAGCGCAGCTGCTGGCGCTGGTGTTACAATGGAACGTTCTATTGAGTTTTGCCTCTTGTTCTTCTATACTCTTTGGTGAAGGCGTGCGCGCTTTTCCATTTCAAACGTACTACACCATAGACATAATAAATACATAGACGCCCTATTGGCTGCTGGAGCGTACGTCAACGGCGCCGCTATATTACGGAGGGCAACTTTCTCATACTTATCACAGCGAGAATTGAGAAAAATGCCTGTTTCGTGTGCTGCTTGGGGCTGGACAAATCGCCACACAATTGAAAACAGGTCTCGAGGAATTATCTTTAACAAGCAAGACTGAACATTTGTTTCTGGTTGTATTTGGTCATGATATGATTTGTAATAGTAACGTCCAGAGGAGAAAAGCCGCGAAATTTAAAAATACTACTGTTATTGTGTCACAAAATGTAGTTCTAAATGTATTTCAGTCGACAATGTAGTTGTTTAAAGCTCAAATATGTGGTTTATTTATAAAGATAGCGCCTATTTAAAAATTTGATCTGACGGTCTTGGAGTTGAGATCCAGGGATCAGCGCGCGCTCAGCGCTCTCATGTACCCCGCCTGGAACAGCCTTACCTCGGCTAGTGCTTTTGACCTTTGCCGCTGGCTCTGATGTCTCTAGTCTAATTAATTATATCTTCACAATTCTTATCCAAGAATAAAAAGCCAGATAGCCTACATTACAAGCCGGAGCTTTGACAATTCCTTATTTAAAAAAAAAAGTTTTATAAATCTGTCTAACTATCGAGATTTTAAATAAATAGAGATGGAACTTTTTGTACACCACGTATACGTTTATCAAATTAAAATCAAAAATCAAAAATTACATTTATCAACTGATTTCAGTGGTTTGTATAGGGAAGCAGGGAGGAGCCAATGAACGTTTGATATCACTGCCGTAAAAACATTACGTAACGCTTCTTGAGTGCGCAATTTTTGAATTTGAATTCATCACCAGCGCGGGATTTGACGTTTACGGTCGTTGCTGAGAAATGGAGATGAAGATCACTGGATAAAAGGCTGAATTTGGATCTGTTTCTTGCAAACAACGCATGGATTCTAAAGATTTGGATTACATCAAACTAATAAAATTGATTTATTTTGTGAATTTATGTTGTGTTTTATAGGAGAAGTGTCTCACGGTAAATAAACTATATTACAAAATGGTTAAACGAGTAGAGGTGGCATTTTTAAAGTGGTTTAAAGTGTAGGCCTATTCTTGTTTAACACCATGCAGGCAAAACGAGCAAAATGTTAATATTTTTGAGTATTATATTAATAAATGCGACTAAAAACTTAATTGATAAGACAGTTGAATGCAAGTCTTTCTGTGTGTATAAAACATAAATAAATGTACGTATGATAGAACTAACTTACACTTTACATAAAAATACACACGTACTCTCATGAGATCACGTTGGACTAAAGCAGTAAAGTTAAGATCAAAGTCCATTTGTGTCCACAGTACATTGTTTGCAAAGGCTTGAACGTTCATGTTCATATTCATGTCATTTCACGTTTATGCCACCATTAATAGCACATTGTTCATCAGTGTTTCAAAGGACCAAGTCATCACTTTAGTTGAGGGGCCACACACATGATGAAGTCATTAAAAGATAATGCTTAGTTGATAATGACTACTGTATTTGAATGTCAACAGAATTGATGTGCTATGAGCTGGGATTGGTCTATTTTGGGGTCTGTCCATTTACCTGCTGGCTATTATGAAGACATGAACATGCTGGGTAACTCAGATCATAATGGAAAACATTGTTCATCAGTGTTTCAAAAGACCAAGTCATCACTTTAGTTGGGGGGCCACACACATGATGAAGTCATTCAAAGATAATGCTTAGTTAATGATGACTGTATTTGAATGTTAAAAGAATTCGTGTGCAATTTGCTGTGACTGGCCAATTTTGGGGTCTGTCCATTTGAAGGCTATGAAGAAGACATGAACATGCTTGGAAACTCAGATCATAATTCAGAAAAACAGTTCTCACATTAATTGATATACTGTTCTAGCCTGTATGCATGCATGAGGTAATGTGGATTTTTGTATTAATAATTTGAAGAGTAGTCTTGCATGAATTAATGCTTTTTTTATGCATGAGTTCATGATGATTCATGTACCATAACTGTAGCTTTATCCACAATGGATAGTAAAGACACATTTTTTTGTGAACAAAAAAACATCATGATCATGCGTAATAAACCCTGTCGGGTTAACATTCGAGCAACAGTTGGAAATCCTTAGTATACAAAATAAAGAACGTGAATTGGATAGACAATTTGAACTACAGAAATTGAAAATCCAAGAGCGAGAACAAGAACGAAAATTTGAAACAGTTAGAATGCAACAAAAAATGGAAGATGCTAAATTAGAACAAGATGCAGAACGGTTAAGATTGATCGGACAAGGAAAGCTTTCTGGTGGTAATGTCGATTCCTTAAATGAGCAAGAACTTGCGGGGGCGAGTGGAAATCGAATGACAGGTTTAGTACAGATGATTAAACTCTTGCCTAAATTCAATGACCGGGATCCGGATGTGTTTTTTTCTCTGTTCGAAAGCTTGGCTGAGGATAGGGGTTGGAACGATGCTGAATGTACACTCTTACTACAAAGTGTTTAGGAAGGTAAAGCTCAAGAAGCCTTCATCTCACTTTCTTCTGAACACAGAAAGAACTATAAGGTAGTAAAAGAGGCTGTGTTAAAAGCATATGAACTTGTCCCTGAAGCGTATCGGCGACGTTTTAGGGGATGGAAAAAAGACGAGCGTAGAACACACGTTGAAGTGGCAAGGGAATTGGCAAGTCTTTTTAATCGTTGGCGTACATCATTGTGTGTTAGTACATTTGAATAGCTTTCTAATCTAATAGTTTTGGAGCAGTTTAAAAACATTATCCCAGAGCGTGTCGCAATGTATGTAAACGAACATAGGGTGACAACGGCTGCTGAGGCTGCCATTCTTGCAGACGAATATGTACTAATTCATAAAAGTGCTGGTGATTATTTGTATAAAAAACCAAATAACAGCGCAAGTACAGTGAGGGTGAGTCCAAACAAATCAGAGCATGCTAGAAAAGTGGATCCAGAGTTGCAGGTATTGTTTGGAAAAGGGTCATTGGAAAAAAGAGTGCCCTATATTAAGAAATAAGTTCAAGTCCGTGGTTCCAAAAGCCGTTGGTCTCGTGCCTACTACCGGAATGAGTTTAAAATCAGATGTAGGAGAAGTAAATACTTACGGAAGGAATAAGGATCTTTTGCAAGCAGGATACAAACCGTTCATAACTATGGGGACTGTGTCTTTAAAAGATTGGATGATGGTACCTGTTAAGATATTACGTGACACGGGATCTTCTGAATCTTTCTTATTGGATTCGCAACTGCCGTTTTCTTCTGAAACAAATACGGGTAAATGCGTTCTAATTCAAGGTATAGGATTAGACATATTTTCGGCTCCCCTGCATCGAGTTCAGTTAGATTCTGAGGTTGTGAAAGGAGAGGTAGAAATTGCATTAAGGTCAGTTTTGCCTATCGAGGGGGTGGATTTGATTTTGGGAAATAGTTTGGCTGGGAGTAAAATATGGGGTACGGAAGTGTTTCCCGTTGTTAAACCACTCCGGTCTGCTCGGTGGAATCAGACAAATGTGTGCAAGAACTGCCTGAAGTTTTCTGTTCCTGTGCCAAAACACGAGCGATGAGTAACAACAATGATATGGATGAGTATGAAGGCCTAGAGGAATCTTCTAATGATCTTTCTAAGAATTTGTCTTTGCTTGTTCCGTCGATTTCCCGGTAGGATTTGATTGTAGAGCAAAAAAATTATGCGCAGCTAAAAACACTGTTTGAATCTGTTAAAACAGAATATGAGATGAAAAGTTTGGCTAGTGGATATTTCACACAGAACGGCTTATTATTTCGTAAATGGACGCCGTGTTATAAGATTCTGGGTGAACCGGTGTTTCAAATAGTGATACCAAAGGGATTACTGGAGTTAATTTTGAGAACTGCTCACGGTGACATAGCTGGTCATTTTGGAGTGAAGAAAACCTATCACAGCGTGATGCGTTATTTCTTTTGGCCTCGATTAAAGAGAGACGTGGCTGCTTTTATAAAAACTTGTCATGTCTGTCAGTTGGTCGGAAAGCCGAACGAAGTGATCTCTCCTGCTCCGTTGTATCCTATACCTGTGGTGAAAAATCCCTTTGAGCATCTAACTATTGATTGTGTTGGGGCATTACCTCCTTCTAAAAATGGTTCCATCTATATATTGACCGTGATGTGCCAAACTACGCGATACCCTGCTGCGTATCCGTTGCGAAATATTACTACAAAGTCTGTAGTGAAAGCTTTGACTCAATTTATTTCCATATTTGGAATTCCTCTAGTTATTCAGTCTGACAGGGGAACAAATTTCACATCTCGTGTGTTTGCCCAGATATTAAAACAGCTGCGTGTAGATCATCAAAAAAGCAGTGCTTACCATCCTGAGAGTCAGGGTGCCCTTGAGCGCTTTCATCAAACACTAAAACAGTTGTTGAGAACATATTGTACTGAGTTGATGAAAGACTGGGAGGAGGGACTACCTTGGTTGATGCTCGCTGCTCGCGAGGTCACTCAAAGAAAGTTTGGGTTTCAGCCCTAATGATCTAGTATTTGGACATAAAGTAAGGGGACCGCTCGCGCTTTTGCCTGATGATTTATTGGAAACTGAACCGCCTGTAAATCTTTTGGATTACATAAACGGGTTCCGATATAGGTTGTATTGGGCCGGTACAGTAGCCCGTGAAAATCTAGGTAAGGCACAATCTTAAATGAAATCCTGGTTTGATCAAAAGGCAGAAAACAGGGAATTCAACTCTGGAGATCAGTTTTTGGTGATGCTTCCAATGACTGGTTCCACTTTTGCTGCAAAATTTTCTGGACCCTATACTGTGCTTGAACAACTTTCTGAACAAAATTAAATGATTTCCACTCCGGATAGGAAGAAGAAGGCTCAGCTGTGCCATGTAAATCTATTGAAGCCTTATTTGTTCCGTGCAACTGGATCAAATGTCGCTGGCGGAGGTGCTGAAATTAAATCTGTTGCGTTTGCTGTAGGGGTGAAAGTGGTTCTTTGTTAGATGTTGTTGAGAAGGATAATTTTGACGAATATTTAATTCAACCTAGACTCCGTAATTCTGAGCAGTTAAAGAGATTGGAGATTATGCTTGGGCATTTATCTCAAGATAATGGTAAGGAATTAATACATCTGATAACAGAGTTTCAAGTGCTTTTTTCTGATACTCCTTCGTGCACTGACATGATTCAGCATGATATTGATGTCGGTGACTCCCAACCTATTCGACAGCGATTTTATCGTGTGTCTCCCGAAAAACAAAAACTTTTGGAATCGGAGGTTAAGTATCTTTTGGAGAATGGACTTGCGGAACGATCTAGTTCAAGTTGGGCTTCTCCTTGTCTTCTAGTTACGAAACCGGATGGAACATTTAGGTTTTGTACCGATTATAGAAGATTCAATGCTGTTACTAAATCTGACTCTTTTCCACTTCCACGAATTGAAGACTGCATTGATTCGGTGGGGTCAGCTGAGTTTGTTACGAAGATTGATTTACTTCAGGGATATTATCAGGTACCCCTAACTTCTCGTGCTCAAGAAGTTTGTGCTTTCACAACGTCTTCTGGATTATATTCTTATAAACGTATGAGTTTTGGTCTTCGAAACGCTCCAGCTACATTCCAGTGCCTGATGAATCTGGTAATCTCTGGGCTTGAGGGATGTGCTGTATATCTGGATGATGTGGTGGTGTATAGCCAGACATGGGAGGAACATCTTTGCAAATTGCGCGCTTTATTTATTCGTCTTGAGAGAGCAAAGTTGACGATAAATTTGGCGAAATGTGAATTTGCACGTGCCACTGTGGTCTATTTGGGAAATGTGGTAGGACAAGGTAAAGTGTGTCCTGTTCTGGCAAAAGTCAAGGCCATCGATAATTTCCCAGTTCCTTCTACGAAGAAAGAGCTAATGAGATTTCTAGGAATGATTGGGTACTATAGAAAATTCTGTGAAAATTTCTCAACAGCGGTTGCTCCTTTAATGGATTTGTTAAAAGGCAAACAGAAATATGAATGGTCCTCAAACAACGGCATTGATCGACCAATTGGGTTTTTATTCTAAGAAGTTGAATTTGTATCAGATAAATTATTCAACCATTGAAAAGGAGTTGTTGGCATTAATTTGGGCTTTACAACATTTCGATTTGTATGTGGGGGGAGGTTCTGTCTCGCTGTTAGTATTTACAGACCACAACCCGCTTACTTTCTTACAGTCCTTGCATAGTCCAAATCAACGACTTATTCGCTGGGCTTTATTCTTGCAGTCTTACAGCTTGGATATTTGTCATATTAGAGGGGTAGATAATATTATGGCGGATACCTTGTCACAAGCTCCATTGAACTAGTGCTCTATTACATTTTTGTTGGTTCTTCTCTTTATCTTTCACCTCATCTTTTTGCTCTCAAGGCGCCTGAGAGCATTAGGAGATGGAGTAATAAGGGGTAGGTGGTGAAGGAGAGAGGGTAAGTGGAACCAATAATTTTGTTTAATTTCTAAATCTGGTTAAATTGTGTCCTGGGCTATATCTGTTCGTTGTATGTGGTTTTCTGTATTATGTTTACAGAGTACCTTTGTATAAGGGCCTCTGTCTTTAGGAGGGAGGTGTGATGGATCACGGGGTGTAGTATTTTATTTTGTCCAGTAGGTGTCTCTGGGTAACACTATTTGTGTCCTCAGGTTAACTGCTGTGAAACAGGTGTGGAGAATTGACGGTAATTAACCATGCTGCTTATAAGAAGCTGGAAAATAGCTTTTGGGAGTAGGAGCTTGGTCTTGCTGTTTGGTTGTCATGCTGACTCTCTCATCCTCTCCAGTCCAAGGCTTGTTGTTGTTTGTCTATCTTTATATTTTGTCTTTTATTTTAATGTAGTCATGTTTACTTATTCTAATTAAATACAACTTTGTGCAAATTTGATTATGTTGTATGGCCTCTCCATTCATGTTGCTACCCCTTGAGCCAAGGGGTCGTAACAACAGTCTTATGGTGGCCGGAACAAATGACCTCCTATATCTCTCAGTCCTACAGCTCATGGAGAGGAATCGGTCACTGCGGCTGCTTTGCTGGGCAACCACAGTGTCATGCAGTGGGTGGCTCCTGTTACTAAGGATAGATTTCATCATGCTCCTCATTCTTCCCTCCATCAAATCTCCTACAGAGTCCACCCTCCTCCCCAACACTGACACACACTTCCTAACAAATTTGTCAAGTCTGTTCCCCTCCCTGGCTGTCATACAGCTGCCCCAGCACACCACAGCAAAAAACACAGCACTGGCCACAACAGACTGATAAAAAAGGTACAGCATCTCATTACAGACTTTAAAGGATATTAGCTTCCTGAGAAAAAAGAGTCTGCTCTGACCCTCTCTGTATGCTGCATTAACATGTGCTGACCAGTCCAGTTTATGATCCAGGTGGACTCCCAGATATTTGTAAGTCTGGACCACCTCAATTCCCTCCCCCTCAATTACCACAGGCAGATGTTTTAACTTACGCCTCCCAAAGTCCACTATCATCTCCTTGGTTTTGGATGTGTTGAGGATGAGACCATTGCACCTGCTCCAGGTCACAAACTCCGAGATGACCCTTCTGTATTCCTCCTCGTCTCCTCCCCTCACACAAGCCGCCACCACAGTGTCATCAGAATATTTCTGTATATGGCATGATGATGTTCTGTATGAAAAGTCTGATGTATATAGGGTGAAGAGGAAAGGGGATAGCACAGTACCCTGGGGGGCCCCAATGCTTGTTTCCACAGTGTCTGACACCATGTTCCCCAATCTGACACATTGTGGCCGCTCCATGAGGTAACTGATGATCCACGTGATGAGAGCAGGCTCCATTCTCAAGTTCTCGAGTTTCCCTTTCAGAATCTGAGGCTGGATGGTATTAAATGCACTCGTAAAATCAAAAGACATCCGCCTCACATACCCTCCTGTCCCATCAAGAAAAAAGAGGGCTCGATGAAGCAAATAGAGGACAGTATCCTCCACTCCCATATTCGCTCTATAGGCAAACTGCATGGGGTCAAGTGCCTGCTGTAGTTGTGGGCCCAGGAGCCGGAGTAGTAGCCTTTCGAGGGTCTTCATAATCACAGAAGTCAAGGCCACTGGTCTGTAATCCTTGACCCCGGAAGGTCTCCCCCCCTTAGGCACTGGCACAATGCAGGATGTTTTGCACTGCTTCGGCACCTGACTCTTCTGGAGACTCCAATTAAAGAGTATGTGCAAAGGAGCCGCCAGCTCTGCCGCACAGTCCTTCAGCAGCCTCGGGGGTATTCCATCCGGTCCAGCTGACTTGCCAGGGCGCAATCTTCTGAGCTCCGCCCTCACGTCCTCCATGCTAAAATAAGCACCATTGGGTACTTCAGCCAGGCCTGAGGCAGCAGCAGCGATGGAACAGCCGCTGAGTGAAGCAAGGTAGGAGGTAGCAGTAGAGGTGGAACAGCCACTGGTTGTAACAGAGCAAAAGGCAGCAGCAGAGGTGGAACAGCCACTGAGTGGAGCAGGGCCGGAGGTAACAACAAAGGTGGAACAGTCACTGAGTGGAACAGGGCAGGAGGCAGCAGCAAAGATGGAACAGTCGCTGAGTGGGTCAGAGCAGAAGGCAGCAGCAGAGGTGGACCAGCCACTAAGTGGAACAGGGTAGGAGGCAGCCGCAAATGTGGAACAGCCGCTGGGTGGAACAGGGCAGCAGACAGCAGCAGAGGTGGAACAGCCGCTGGATGGAGCAGGACAGGAGGCAGCAGCAGAGGTGGAACAGCCACTTGGAGGAGCAGGACAGGAGGTAGCAGCAAAGTTAGAACAGTCGCTGGGTGGAACAGCAGAGATGGAACAGCCGCAGGGTGGAGCTGGGCAGGAGGCAGCCGCAAATGTGGAACAGCCGCAGGGTGGAACAGGGCAGGAGACAGCCGCAAATGTGGAACAGCCGCTGGGTGGAACAGGACAGGAGGCAGAAGCAGAGGTGGACCAGCCACTGAGTGGAACAGGGTAGGAGGCAACAGCAGAGGTGGAACAGTCGCTGGGTGGAACCGCAGAGATGGAACAGCCGCAGGGTGGAGCTGTGTAGGAGGCAGCTGCAAATGTGGAACAGTCGCTGGGTGGAACAGGGCAGGAGACAGCAGCAGAGGTGGAACAGCCGCTGGATGGAGCAAGGCAGGAGACAGCAGCAAAGGTGGAACAGCCGCTGGATGGAGCAGGACAGGATGCAGCACCAGAGGTGGAACAGCCGCTGGATGGAGCAGGACAGGAGGCAGTAGCAGAGGTGGAACAGCCACTTGGAGGAGCAGGACAGGAGGTAGCAGCAAAGGTAGAACAGTTGCTGGGTGGAGCAGGACAGGAGGCAACAGGAGAGGTGGAACAGTCACTGAATGGGACAGCACAGGTGGAACAGCCGCTGGGTGGAGTAGGGCACGGGGCTGCAGCAAAGGTAAAATAGTCGCTGGGTGAACGTGGTGGAGGAGCAAAGACAGGAGCAAACCTACTATAAAAGTGGTTAAACTCGTTAGCCAAAGAGACATCCCCTTCAGTCACCCTTCCGTTCTCCTTATGGCAGTAATCACTCTCATTCCCTTCCATACTTCTCTTATGTTGTTGTGCTGCAGTTTTTTCTCCAGTTTTTCCTTGTAGTCTTTTTTAGCTTGCCTTATAGCCTTCTTTAAGTCATGTTGGGCATCTCTGATTCTTTCCCTCTCCCCAGCTTTGAAAGCCTCCCTCTTCTGATTAAGTAGGTGTTTTATACTGCTCGTAATCCAGGGCTTATTATTTGGGAAACATCGAAGTTCTCTGACCGGGGCCACCACATCCATGCAAAAGTTGACATAATCAGTCACACATTCAACTGCCCCATCAATATTGTTGTCTGACCTGTGAATGTCCATAAGTGTATTCCAGTCAGTAGACTGAAAGCAGTCCCTCAGAGCTTCGCTGGTCTCCGGGGTCCACCTCCTATAGGATCTGATGGTTGCAGGCAGTCTCATTACACAAGGTCTATTGGACGACTTGAGATGGATCAAGTTGTGGTCTGAATTGCCGAGCGGGGGCAGCGCGCATACACTATAAGCATTTTCCACATTGATGTAGCAAAGATCCAGAATGCTGCTGTTCCTTGTATAACAGTTGACATACTGTGTTAAGCCGCTCACAAATGAGCTAATGTCAACATGATTGTAATCTCCCGAAATGGCAATCAGCGCATCTGAGTGTTGTGACTGTATTCTTGCAACTGTGTTCTGAATGACGTCACACGCTACTGAAGGGTCTGCGCGCGGTGGAATGTAAACAGTGATGGCGACGATGTGAGAAAAGTCCCGCGGCACATAGTAAGGTCTTAAACTCACCACTAATACCTCCACATCCCGGCAGCAGATTTTTTCCTTAACAGTTATATGACCGGAGCGGCACCATCTGTCGTTCACGAGCAACACCAGTCCTCCTCCTTTCATCTTTCCACACTTCTCCGGCTGTCAGTCCGCCCGCACTATGGTGAAACCAGGTATGTTAACAGCTGAGTCAGGGACATTATCGGTGAGCCAAGTCTCCGTAATACAATATAGACAGCATTCCTTATAGATCCGATCAGTTTTTATCAGCGCCTCCAACTCCTCACACATATTAGGCAGCAAATTAACGTTGCCCATGATGATCAATGGCAAAAAAGGCTTATACCGCCACCTCCTAGCCTTTACTTGAGCTCCAGCCCGGCATCCACGGAAAGGTTTCCGCAACACACGCGGGATCGGATGAATATTCCCATTAGATTTTCCATCTTGTCGCAGGTGAAGGAGTTCATCGCGTGAATATGTTATTAAACACATTTTGTACCACAATCAAGCACCATACAAAGACGCATTTACTCAGCACAACACAGAGCTCTCCGGACTTGCTGCCAGTGCAGTTGGCGCAACAAACCAACCATCCATTTCTCCTTCCATCCAATCCATTTCTCCTTCAGAGCACTTGATAGCTTGCATTCAAGGGACTGCGCTACCCAATGGTTCTTTATTACCTCCCCTCCCCCGTCGACCTCTTCTACCCGCTTCAACTTTTGCCAGCTCCGTACCCAGTCATGCAGTCTGTTGACCAGCTTGTATTGCTGCTGCTTATACACTGTTATAAGGCTCTCTCCACCAGGGTCTCTCTCAGGACTTGAAAGTCGACGTCCTCCTTCACATCAGTGTTCTCCACTTCAGTACATTTCTCCTCTGCATCGTCAGCGTACAATTTCAGGTCGACATAGGCGAATTTGGACCATAACGTCTCCCTAGCAAGATGGAGCGTTTCTGTATAGGTGGCAAAGCACATCGCCATTTTCTCCTCTACATGAGCCGCTTCTTTTTCTGGGTTTTCTTCCTTTCTTCTTCTAGAGCATCAACATATTCGAGTCCAGTGTCGTACAGCTTTCCAAAGTCTACACCAAGTGCTCTGATCTCATCAATAAGCACCCTTTTTTCTAGGAGGTCTACAGTGAGTTACAACTTTTTGGCTCTCTTGCTAAAAGAGCTCTGTGCTGTTGAGCGCTTTCCTTTTAAGGCCATTAATCCTGCCGAATCCATCTTCCTTTCCCTGCACAGACCAAGGCGCTCGCTCACAGAGGGGTCTATTCGGCCTGTTCCTCTTCCCTTGGTGCTCCTTCACTGGTCAATGCTGATAGGGCTGTGGCAAACTTGGCTTAACGCTCTCGAACCTTTGGTTTAATTCCATTCCATTTTCTTCGAACGGAAAGGGAAACCCAGTGTACCAAGGATATTACTCAGTATTCCTCATTTGTTTGTTTAGTTTTTCACAAAGGATAATCCGGTAATAAACCTGAAATAATAAGAAATACAACATTTAAATGTTCATGTGCATACTACAAACATACTTCAATAGCCCAATAACAACATGCAACAATAAATAATATTAATCAAAAATTCTAATTATACAATAATATTAATATACTATAATAACAATATCATTTCATAATTTTTATGTACACGCTTCACACTTCAAATATTATGCACCATACTCAAGTCCTACCAAAACCTATGCAAACAGGAAACTACAGCTGGAAACTACAGTTCCCAGAATGCGCCGCGGCAAATCCGGAAGAATAACATTACTTACATTAAATACCGCCCTGCGATTCATACTTCATAAAACATTTTTAAATGCCAAAGAAAATAAACACAAATGGACCCGTATGGTATTGCGATGTTATAAGTAAGTCTAAATGTTAGCTTTATGTCCCACGGCTACGCCACCTCGTCAACTTATAACATTGGAGCATTGCGTTATCTTTATCAGTTAACTAAACTGCTTAGATCTACTGGATCATAGCGTTATCTTTTACGTGCATCGGACATAAACACAGTACAAACATAGCATGGCGACAGCATACAACATGAAGTGTACATCATAAAAGCAGACAAGAAAACATTAGAAATTAAGAGAGCTTACCAAGTGGCTGCACACCGGGTTGAAAGTCATTACAAACTAAATGAATCGCGCCTTCTTTTCACATAGTAAATACCGGTCACATGTTTCACAGCACATTCCTCTTTTAAAGAGGCATTACACTATGATATACCTCAAATGTTTCTCCACGAGTGTTACTTGCAACATTTGTAGCTCTGGTTTTAGGTAAACATTTGAACTCCAAAACTTCACAAATGACAAAACTCCACAGAAAACAGGCAGAAAATGCCTCTCTATGTATTTATATAGGGCAGTGGTTCTCAATCCTGGTCCTGGGGACCCACTGCTCTGCACATTTTATATATCTCCTTTATCTGACACAGCCAGTTCAGTTCATAGACCTCTTTCCTAACGAGCTGATGATCTGAATCAGGTGTGTTAAATGAGGGAGACATACAAACTGTGCAGAGCTGTGGGTCCCCAGGACCAGGATTGAGAAGCACTGATATAGGGAGTTGTAGTATAGCCTACAGGCGGTAAAACGACATTACACACATTTATATTTTTTAACACCACTGGATGGCGCTTTTCTCACTTCAAAATTTTTAATTTAAAGGCATGCACTCTATTTTAATGTGAAATGTTGAATTTATTGAAAAAATATATAGATATTAATTCTAATGGAAATAATAACTCATATTTTTATTCAATAATATTTTTTGATTATTATTTGGAATTTTTAAAGGTTTCTATGTTACTATGCAATAATTATACAATTTATATTACAATGGCTTTCCTGGAGAAAAAAAAAGTAAAATTTGAAGGCTTCGGTCACTTTTGACCAGGAAGAAGCCAAGTGTGACCCCTAAACGAATAGGACCAGAGGGTTAAATGATACACATTTATTATTCACAATATGGAAAGAGGAAATAAAACGTACTCGGTTGCCTAATGTAACCTCGGTTTTCTCTAGAGGAGGGAACGAGTATTGCCTAAGTTGCTTACGCTACGGGTAAAGTCATCTTTTCTCGAAATGTGAAGCTAAAAAAAGTATCCTTAATTTTGTATTTATTGTCAACGCAGTGCAGCAGCTAGCAGACCTAGAGCAGGCTATCTAGCGTGCTCCCTGGCTGCCCTGCAGCTTCTGCAGCAGCCTATCACTGAGCCTCGCGTGACGTCGTGCCCACTATGCGTCACAGCCCGCCAGAAGGGGTGTGGCTTAGCGTATAAAAGAACGGCTCAGAGGCTGGTTCCCTGGTTTTCATCGACTTAAGTGAAAGTCGCTCGTGGCGCGAGCACGGCAGCTTACGCAATACTCGTTCCCTCTTCTAGAGAGAACCGAAGTTACATTAGGTAACCGAGTACTTTCTCTTACGAGAGGTTCTCTCATATTGCGTAAGTTGCTTACACTACAGGAACCCCTTGTCAACGCCCTGCATGCCAAGCATCCACTCCATGAATCGCGGGGAACACAGATAAGTGGAAATCAGGCGGCCAGCAACGCGGGCCGGCACATGTACATAAGCACCCTTAGGAAATACAGAGCGGCGTTGCCTGTCTATATAATGCATATCAACCCATATAGTGCAGCTCAACCAGGAGAGCTAAAGTCACATGAGAGTAGCCTGCGCACAATCAAATATAGGCAGAACATACACCCACTTATACTGACAGAAGTTTAGCCTGCAAGGCGGGAACTTCCAGGTTACAAATGTAGATGGGGTGGCCCAGCCTGCCGCCACACAAATGTGATGAATCGAAATCCCGCTGGACCAGGCCCATGACGAGGCCATGCCTCTATTGTAATGAGCCCTGACGCCCAAAGGGCATTGCAGACTTTTAGACGCATAAGCAGCTGCGATAGCGTCCACTATCCATCTGGACAGGCTCTGTTTCGAGGCGGCGAGACCCTTGGTCCGCCCACCAAACGAAACAAAGAGCTGCTCCGAGCATCTGAAAGGGGCGGAGCGCGTAATATAAACTCTCAGCGCCCTGACAGGGCAGAGGAGATTAACATCGCTCTCGCTATCGGATGCTGGCAGAGCCGATAGAGAAATGACCTGCGCTCTGAAGGGAGTGCCAATCACCTTAGGGACATAGCCATGTCTTGGTTTGAGGATGACTTTAGAGTCGTTTGGTCCAAACTCAAGACAGGCAGTGCTAACGGATAGCGTGTGTAAATCCCCCACACGTTTGACTGATGACAGAGCTGTCAGAAAAACGGTTTTGAGCGAAAGTAACTTTAGATCCAAACGATTTAGATCTAACGGTTCAAAGGGGTATGTTTTCAGGGGCTCTAGGACCAAAGAAAGATCCCACATTGGAATCGACAGGGGCCGCAGGGATTCATCCTCCTGGCTCTTCTAAGGAAGTGGATGACAAGCTCGTTCCTTCCTATTGACTTGCCGCGCGTCGACTCAGCGAACGCTGCAACAGCCGCCACATACACTTTAAGCGTGGAGGGGGACCTGCCCTTGTCCAACAGCTCTTGAAGGAAGCCAAGCAACCGCGAGACCCCACACGTTCGTGGGTCCAGATTTCTGTCGGTGCACCATTTGGAGAACACAGACCATTTAGATGCGTAAAGCCTTCTCGTAGAGGGAGCTCTAGACTGCGTGATCGTGTTCATAACCCCTTCTGGCAGGACAAGGGGTATCCGTTGATCAACCATACCCGCAGAGACCAGCGCTCTGAAAGGGGATGCCAGATTGAGCCGCGGGCTGGAGAGAGGAGATCTCTCCTCACCGGAATCGGCCAAGGGGCTGTGCGTGACAGCCGCGTCAGCTCCAGGAACCAGTTTTGGTTCTCCCATCATGGGGCTATAAGGAGCACCGAGTGGCGCGTTTCCCTGATTCTCTTGATTACCTGTGGCAACAGTGAGATTGGAGGGAAAGCATACAGTGGGCGGCTGGGCCAGATTTGGGCCAGCGCGTCCTGGTTCTTTGAAAAGAACATTGGGCAATGAGCGTTGTCTTTAGACGCAAAAAGGTCGACTTCCGCTTTGCTGAAAAAGCGCCATAGCAACTGGACTGTCTGGGGATGCAGGGACCATTCCCCCGGGGGAATGTTGTCCCTGGACAGTCTGTCTGGGCCGTCGTTCAGGTGGCCCGGCATATGCGCAGCTTTCAGCGAGCGCAGTAAGTGCTGAGACCAAACGAAGAGGCGTTCTGTTAGATCGCAGAGATTCCTGGATCTGACACCGGTTCACGTAGGACACCACAGACATGTTGTCCGAGCGGACTAGAACCATGGTGGTCCCGTATGAACGGGAGGAAGCCCTTCAGCACGTTCTCGACTGCTAT
This sequence comes from Siphateles boraxobius, assembly GCF_051911475.1. Lineage (NCBI taxonomy): Eukaryota > Metazoa > Chordata > Actinopteri > Cypriniformes > Leuciscidae > Siphateles > Siphateles boraxobius. Next base: position 581,184 of record NW_027508728.1, read on the forward strand.
CATCTCCAGACAGTTTATATGAGGGCGTTTCTCTCGGTCTGACCACAGGCCAAAGACCGGTCTGCCCTCGAAGAGAGTGCCCCAACCTAACTTGGAGGCGTACGTCGAGATGACCTTTCGGTATGAGACAGCTCCCATTGTCACACGCAGTAAGCCCAGCTGAAGCACTGCTGCAGCAGAACGCCATACAGCCCAGCATTCTCTGAAAAGTTTTCAGAGAAGTGATGCTGCCCTTCTGGAAAGACACGGCCAGGTGTCGAACATGGCCCGCGCTGTGTCAATAAACGAGCCGTCATAGCCACAGAGTCCAGTTCTATTCCCAGAAAGGAGACTGACTGACTTGGCAGTAATGAGCTCTGTGTCCAGTTGACCGTGAGACCCAGGCTTTCCAGATGACTGAGGAGCACTGTTCTGTGAGATAATAGTTCTATCACTTCCGGTTTGGAGAGAACGCCGGCGCACGTTTGGCTGCCGATTCTCCTGCCGTATTTTATTTTATTTTATTTTATTTTATTTTACTCTTTATTTAAATTCTCCTGAATCATTTTAACTCCTCTGAGTCTGAACTTGCTGCTGGATTTGCACATACTTACCCCGTCTGAACCAGCGTTTTTTAAAGTGTCTCCTCTGTCTGCTGCTGGCCTTATCTCTTATCTGTTGGCGTGTTTACTTCTGCACTGTCCCTGCTGCCTGCCTACTGTTCGCGGCTGTCTCCGTGGGAGATCAGACGGGTCCCTGGTGTTGTGTCAAGCTCTGCGTGTTGTGTCAAGCTCTGCGTGTGTAATGGATGTATAACAACTTGAGCGTCATTATGCGACTTCACTTAATCACCTGGATTATTGCTGTCTTTATTATATCAGGAACCAGCGCTAAGCAGTGGACTAAACTTCTGGACATCACCATGCTGTGGTACTCTTTATCTGAGCTTTTATCTCTGGATCACCATGACCGTCCAAATATCAGCATTATACAATCTTTGTGTTCCTTGCACCTCCTTCGCCGGCCTAGATACATTCATAGAGGCTCTCGTCAGAGTCGTTCTGCTGCCGATCCTGGGATTACTGTGTTTTGGTCGAACAACAGATGCGCGCTGCGTCGTACCTTTGTACGCCGTGGAATTTGTCATGAAAATCTAAGCTATCCAGAGGCTCTCTCTCAAAAGTGTTTGACAAATGTGTTTTGCAGCACTATGCGAATTGCTCACTTTAATACGAGATCAATAAACAATAAAACAGCACTTATCACTGATACTATTCTTGATAAAAAATCGACATTCTTTGCCTCAGTGAAACATGGCACAAAGACAACGACTATCTTAATTTGAATATGTGTGCCCCAGTTGGATATAAATACATTGATGTGCCTCGAGCTTCTGGCAAAGGTGGTGGCCTGGCTGTAATATTTGGGCCTACTGTGTCAGTTAATGTCATTCATGCTCCTAGTGTTTCATCTTTTGAATGTTTGGTTTTTAAAATCAACTGTGCCTCACCTGTTCTTGTGCTGCTCATTTATCGCCCACCCAAACCTAATCCTGTATTTTTCTCTGAGTTTACCGAGTTGTTGACACTTTTTAGTCCACTCTGTCCTGCAATGGTGTTGACTGGTGATATAAATTTTCATATTGATAATCCTAACTGTGTTAATACTGTTACCTTTTTGGATATTTTGGATGGTTTTGATTTTATACAGCATGTTGCTTTTCCGACCCATAGGTTGGGCCCTACATTGGATGTGGTTTGCTCTGCTGGCGTTGGGATTCAATCTCTGGATGGTTTTGACATGAGTATAAGTGACCACAGATCATACTTTTGACTTGAATGGTATATCTTCACGATCCATTTCTAAACGCACCCTTAAATTACGTAATATCAAGCACATGGATTTCACTCTCATTTCAACTTCTCTTTCTGGGCTTCCCATCACTAACTCTGTTGAGCACTATAATTCCATGCTAACTGCACTTCTGGACGAGTTTGCACCTGTGCGAGAACGGGTTGTTACATTTAGGAAACCATGTCCATGGTATACTCCGGAGTTACGTTTAATGAAAGCTGCTGGAAGGCAATTAGAACGTCAGTACAAAAAATCTGACCTGACGGTACATAGGCTTCTCTTCACTCAACAACAGTCTGCTTACCATTCTGCCCTGAATACTGCTCGTAAGAACTATTATTCAAGTATTACTGGAGGTGCTGCAACAAATTCAAAATCTTTATTTAAGACTGTTGACAATCTTCTCAAACCAACTAAGGCCATTGTTCATTCTTCGGTTCACCAGTGTAACTATTTTCTTCACTATTTCACTGGAAAGATCGAGAGTTTATACAGCACTTTAATATCTAGCACCCCAGCTGAGCTAGTTGATATTCAGCCTTTTAATCCTCCGACCACTACCTTTTCGAACTTTGATATGGTTGGAGTCGATTTTATTATGAGTATAGTTAAGTCCATGAACTCAACTACCAGTATTTTAGATCCGGTACCCTTTCAGTTATTATGAACTGCCTTGCATCAATCTCCCGTCATATGACTTCTATTGTGAATTTATCATTGAGTTCTGGAACTATTCCTCCAGAATTAAAAACAGCTGCCATTACACCAGTCCCTAAGAAGCCTGGCTGTGATGTTTCTGATTTGTCCAATTACAGGCCAATCTCTAACCTTACATTCTTGGCTAAAGTTTTGGAGCGTGTTGTGGCTTTTCAATTAAATCATCACCTATCACTAAATAGTCTTTTTGAACCTTTTCAATCTGGGTTCAGAAAGGGCCATAGTACTGAGACAGCTCTAGTGAGGGTTGTAAATGATTTGCTTATTGCGGCAGATTCAGGTGCATGCAGTATTTTGGTTTTATTAGACCTCAGTGCTGCTTTTGATACTATATGTCACTCTCTTCTGCTAGATAGGCTGGAAAATTGGCTGGGTGTTTCTGGAGCAGTATTCAGTTGTTTCAGTCCTATTTAACGAATCGTGCCCAGTTTGTAAGCTTGGGTAATTACAAATCTGACACCGTGCCTGTTCGACAGGGAGTTCCTCAGGGCTCAGTGCTGGGTCCAATTTTTTTTTAACATTTATATGCTTCCACTTGGGCAGATCATCAGTAAACATGGTCTTGGGTATCACGGCTACGCGGATGATACACAGATTTACATCACCACTAGTCCTGATGTTCATTGCTCATTAATAGCATTGCGTAGTTGTCTAGCAGAGATCAGTCTATGGATGCAGAAAAACTTCCTGAAGCTGAACGCCTCCAAAACTGAATTGATGCAGATTGGTACAGTGGCGGCTACTCGTAAAGCTGAGCAGATTAGTCTGATTGTTGACTCCAGCTTGGTAACTCCAACTTTACAGGTGAGGAATCTTGGTGTCATTTTTGATCCACAGCTAACATATGAAGCACATATAAAAAGCATCCCTAAAAACGTCCTTTTACTACCTGAGAAACGTTGCTCGACTTAGACCTTTTCTTTCTTTTGCAGACACAGAGAGGCTTATACATGCCTTTATTACAACAAGGTTAGATTATTGTAATGCCTTGTTCTCTGGCCTTCCAGTTAAATCTCTGAGCAGGCTACAATACATTAAAAACTCTGCTGCCCGTGTGCTCACTCGTACTTCCCCTTGTGAACACATCACACCGGTGCTTTCACAGTTGCACTGGCTTCCCATAAATGTGAGAATTGATTTCAAAATTCATATACTAACATACAACCCGCTTCATGCGACTGCACCATAGTACCTTTGTGATCTGATTAGCCCTTATACTCCATCACGTTCTCTCCGTTCTTCTAATTGTCTTTTACTTCATCAGCCTTCACGTAAGCTTAAGACCATGGGGGAAAGAGCCTTTTCAGACAAAGCTCCCAAGCTATGGAATGTGCTTCCTCCTACCATCAGAAATGCACCAACACTGGAACACTTTAAAAAGCTGATTAAGACACATTTATTTAAGGCTGTTTTTCTCTGATTGTTGCATTGCCATTGTTGTTTTGTTTATTTTAATGTAGCGCTTTGGGTTTGAGAAAAGCGCATTATAAATAAAATGTACTATTATTATTATTTATCTCTGACTGTGCCAGAATCAGCCAATCGTCCAAATAGTTCAGAATCCGCATGCCCTGATTTCTCAAGGGGGCGAGAGCCGCGTCCATGAACTTTCTGAATGTACGGGGCGCTAAAGACAGGCCGAACGGAACGACGGTGTATTAATATACCTGACCGTCGAAGGCGAATCTCAACGAGGTATTATCCGAATCTGAAAATAGGCGTCTTTCAGATCGAGAGAGATAAACCAGTCCCTCGGGCGAATTTGTGTGTGTGTGTGTGTGTGTGTGTGTGTGTGTGTGTGTGTGTGTGTGTGTGTGTGTGTGTGTGTGTGTGTGTGTGTGTGTGTGTGTGTGTGTGTGTGTGTGTGTGTGTGTGTGTGTGTGTGTGTGTGTGTGTGTGTGTGTGTGTGTGTGTGTGTGTGTGTGTGTGTGTGTGTGTGTGTGTGTGTGTGTGTGTGTGTGTGTGTGTGTGTGTGTGTGTGTGTGCACCATTTGCGCACCATTTGCTCTCTGGGTAACCAGCTCTTTCTGTGTCTGCTGGTCTCGATGGCTAGGCTGTGTTAAAAAACACACACACACACACACACACACACACACACACACACACACACACACACACACACACACACACACACACACACACACACACACACACACACACACACACACACACACACACACACACACACACACACACACAGAGAGAGAGAGACAGAGAGCTGGTTACCCCAAGAGCAAAGGGTGTGTGTTCAGTAAAGGACAGGAGAGATCGAGACAGAGATTCACTTCCTCCTTCACTGTCACAGATACAGTTCAATCAGAAACCTCTACTTTAACAAACTCAATGACTACGTTTACATGCAGCCAATAACCCGTTCAAAACCGGGATATTAGCAATAACCCGGTTTTGAACGGCCATGTAAACACCGGCAAAAACCCGAATATGCTCATATCCCGGATTTTAAAAACCGGGATATTATACCTGGGGTACCCCTTTTCTAACCCGAATTTTTGGTAATGTAAACGCACATCGGCAAGGAATCGCAAGGAATCTTGGTCTTTTGAGTAGAGAAACTTCTCGGCGCATACAAAACCCCGCGTGCAGTATACCGGAAGTAAACATGGCGAGACGCAGCACAGCATACTTTTGGAGCGAGGTCAGTAACGTTACCAGCACCAAAGCGCAAACAAAGGCGATCGCTATCTGCCCCGAACTATTCATTATCCGCGTGCTGCTGTTGTTGTTGTCTTTGGATACAGGAAGAAGAATCGGAAATGACGCATATTGCGTCTTAAGGTTGTCCGTACGTCCAGACGCTAACCACGCGTCGCGTTTACATCGGGATATTGCAATTCCATGTATACAGGAGTAACTCTCTCTGCTCACGCATGTAAACGGGTTATCCCTAATGTTTCAGAAACCCGAATAGTGACCTTAACCCGACCATAACCTGAAATTTGGCTGCATGTAAACGTAGTCAATAACTTTATACAGAACTTTAAACAAAGCCATGACTGAAGTAGAACAGATAAAGATACTAGGAGAGGGACAGACAGCAACACTAGCTGCTAAATATGTGTGTGTGCGCCACAGCCTAAGAGACAGCAGGTGAATGTGTGTGTGTGTGTGTGTGTGTGTTTGTGTGTGTGTGTGTGTGTGTGTGTGTGTGTGTGTGTGTGTGTGTGTGTGTGTGTGTGTGTGTGTGAGTGTCTGACCTCAGTGTGTCTCCCTAATGTCGACCAAAGTGACCCTCAGTAATGTGTGTGTGTGCGTGTTTATGTATGTAAAAACATTGTGGTATCGAATGTTCACAGATATTCTAATATGTTACACTGTTCACTTGTACAATTAATTTAATTTGTACATTTATATCTAAGTTATGTTATAATATTTTAGTATTTTGATGTCTTTATAATTATTCTATGTATTCCAAGCTTTGGCAATTTTGTAATACTAGTGCTGGGTATTGTTAGGAATTTCACAATTCGATTCCATTTCGATTCAATTTCGATTTGATTCGATATTGATTTATTAGCTTCGATATCGATTCAATAATTAGTAAATACACAAGTAATTAAGTACCTGAGTATATTTTTAAATAATGTGTGCAGTATTACCAATGTTTAAGAACAAATTGACCCCAGCATGTTTCCTGTCATGGTTTATTTAGCAGAACAAACTGTACAATATTGTACATGTGTTGAATACAAACCACAACTGTGTAGGGTATGGACCAATCAGACACATACTAATTATTCATTATATACAAAGGTTTATGAAACTCCTCACACAGCCCAAATGAACAAACACAAGGGCAGAAACAGTGTCATGTTACAGGGCATGATAAGGAGATTTTACGACCTCCGAGGAATGTGGCCACATACTCAAGAGAGAGACTATGAAACAGAAACCCTCTTTAAAACAGACTTTGCTGCATTAATCATAGACTAACTGACCTATAAATGAACATGCATAAAACTGTGAAAGAAACAGTGTAAATGGTTTATTGTCTCGTGTACTATTAGGTATATATTATGGTATGTATCCTGGTATACAACCAACTAACGATCGATGTAACCTCACCTGTATCATGCCTCCTACCTAATTAATCCTCATTTAATGACTCACACTTTGATGTACATCACCTTCTTCTAGAATGCAGTGTGGATGTGTTATAGCTATCTGAGCATTAATGAAGGTATAATCATGCTAGGGACAAAGATCCGTAAATCAACTAAGAGCCACTTTCCCTCTCAGACATGTCACCTTTCTGATTGGTCGAGTTCAACCCTTAGGGGAGGATCTTTTCCAGGCCTTATTAGAGACAGCCCACATGCGACCTCCCTCTCTTAGTTCTTTCATCCAGCCGCAACACTGTTCTGGTGATTCTGGGGAACCCCCTGCCCCTCCACGGGGGCCCCAGGGCCCAGCAGGCCTCGATTCCAACCAGATATGGGCTCAGGCAGGAGAGAGATGACTCTCTCACAAAGAACCAAGGACAATCTCAAGAGTTTTGGAACAAAGACTCCAACCAACAACGACTCCAATCACCCATCCTTCCGACTTCCTCACTTCTCCTGGGTTCTCGGCGTGGCCTCAACAGAGTCCCAGGCCTCGACCAAACCAGCCATGCGTTCCTGGAGAAAGAGAACGCTCAACCAACTTGGCCAACCAACACCACTTGACACTGCCGGAACCATCAACAACTTCAATTTTCAACAACTTCAAGAATTGTTCCCATTACAAATGCAAGTATTCAATTCAATGAAATGTTAAAATGAAATTCTGATCGTTCTTCTCATAGACCCTCTTCCGGTTTCCAATTTCATCCTATCACTAACCTATTTATGTATTCATGTGTGTATGTTGTTTAGTTTATTTATATTCATATAAATATCTATATTTAGTTAATAAAACTTGTAAATAATATGTATTTGGTTCTGTTTTGTTTGCAATACAAGTCACTTTACGATCACGGTTTTTGCTACTGGCTCAAAGTACAAGTACAGGCGAAGAAATAATTATTCTTCTGTGGCCATGGAAGAATCCCTTTTCTTAGAATAAATTAATAATCAAAAGAGTTCGTTGGAAGAACTGATTAATTGATTGTAATATTAATTCAGCCACATCAAGTTAATCCAATTAACTGACCCAAATATTTATAATTAATAATAACAAGATATTATTGATTATTGATATTTCCAAAAGCTGAGTTCCTTACATATATGGTGGAGAATTTTAAGGCATCGTATTAAACATTGTATGCAAGCAGACAGTATTCAATCATATGTTGTCCCATAAGTTTTTATTAACATCTCATGCATGCACGTACAAGTTTCTCGGTAAATCAGCAAAACTATAGCTTGAATATGCCTTCCTACGAATGGCAGAAAGTTCACAAATGCTATAATGCATATTTAAATCGTACGATAAGAAACTCCTGATATTAGCGAAGAAAGCCTAATTTCAGATATAAATCGAGCATAAGCCTTCTCTGACGAAGAAATCTCAGATTAGCCGCGCGCATAAATGGTACCAGAACAAATTAACCTGATATGGACGAAGAAATCTCCATTTTCAGCATTTTTGAATGTGATCTGAGCGATGTTCCTCAATCACCGATTAAGGCCTTATTATGCGTTACGTCATTGTATTCATATTAAACCGCTGAAGCGCTCATATGAAACAATCGCGTCGAATTAGTGGTATAAATTCTAGCCCAGCTAACTAGTAATTTGCCATTGTCTGTGAAAGAATGGTGCTGTTTTGATTTTTTAAAAAGAGTCACTCACACGCAACGTCGTGTCTAAGCGAGAGACTCAGTGCAAACTGTCAGCACAGCTCGTCAGCTGCTCCGGCCGATCTGTGTTGTTGGTTGTCATTGCGTCCGGAACGCGAGCAGGTGTTCCTATCTAGTTTATCTGACAGTAGCACCAATCTCACAGACCCTCGTGTAAACAAGCGACGGTTGTAGCCAATAGCTCCCTCAATCCTAACTTACAAGTAAAACCCTCTACCTCGAGTGATAGTTTTAACACCGCCTAAAAACTTAGACACGTTAGAGCGTAAAGTGTAACCTTAAACCAAAGACTATAGATTTTGCGTGATTTGAACTGAGTGATTTGAACACGAGTAATGAGAGTCAAAGCTCTTCGAGGCTTTGAATCAAAGGAGTCAACTGCGTCACAAATGATTCTTTGTTTGAAGCGCCCTCGCTGGCGACCCCTGCTGGTAAAAACAGTGGAAGTGTAGCGGAAACTCAAATCAACGGAACACCTTTTACAAACCAATCACAAAGGTTTTATCAAAAGGTGTAATCAGGTAATGCCCTCCGCGAGCTACCCAATATCGTTTAATATGAGGTGTTTTTCAAGGCACAATATCTTAGTAAACTGTAGGGCTCGTTTTATGAAAGTTTGACTTGAAAGTCAATCAGACCCTTTATCAAATGCGTCATTAAATGTGTACGAATCTATAAAGTGATAAGAGATCACATAGAGACCAGATACACACTGGTTCACGAACTGTTGAAATTTAAAAAAAAATCGAAACAGCTATGACGCGTAACGAAGCCCAGTTTAATAAAATCACGTGACCTTAGCAGTGATACACATTACACACTCCGAATGATTTGAGACGAATGATTCACCCTGGTGTCAGAGCTTCACGAAGCACGTCTCATAAGAGGGTTAAACCACCCTCTTCTCTCTCTCTTTCTCTCTCTCGACCCCTTCCTCTTGGTTTCACTTTCAGATTAAAACCCAGATACTTTGGGGTTTTATTTGTGTTTCTTTTATTTTTACTTAAATCTACCCCTATTTTATTTTGTGTATTTACACCTGTTGAGCCTGAATCGTCCTATTCAGTTAAGTTGAATGTAATTAAATTGGGAATTTAATTAAATCAATTTGCTTATTCAAGTTCCCCCCTAGTTACCAGAGCTATGAGAACACACAATGTTTACATACATTTTTTTTTATTCTATTTCAATTTAGTTATTTACTTTTGTTTCAGCCTGAATTCTTATATTCAGCTAAAGAAAAATAAAGGGCTTGACTAAATTTGAAATTTAATTAAATTACTTGATACGCTTCCCTTTCCTTTTAGTTTTCTTAGAGCTATAAGGACGTTCTAACTTTACCTTTACCTTATTTTAGATCACTAGTCACTATCCTCATCTTCTCTCTCTCTATAGGATTACAATATCTAGCGACTGTTGTTTCCATAGCGAGTTACACAGGTCATTAATATCCTACTTCCTGTCTGTGTTTTACCCATCCTCACTCCTTAGCACCAAGCTAAATACATGAAGTACGGCTAAACACAAACGCACAGTAGGCCCCAGACAGAACTGGAAACACTTCCCATTGTTTCTTCTTCTTCTTTTGGACCTTGAGATGTCTGATGTGTCCCTGGTAGCTTAGTCTAACAGCAGCATAACCCATAAGTGACTCCTGTTTACCTATGTCTCCTAGCTAAACCTAAATAGGTAAAACACTCCTTTCTTCCTCTTCTTTTCTGGTTTAATCCTATTGTTTTATTTTGGTTTTGCTCTATCTGTTACTCTCGTAGCACAACATGTGAGAAGAACCATCAGCACTTTTGAGTAATAGGTTATGACATGTAAGAGCCCAGTCATCAGTCGATGCTGCTTAAAGCACGTCAACTAAGATACTCAAAGCTTTTTTTTTTGTTGTGTGTGCTCACCAACACTAAATTTTAGCTGCTCCACATAGCCATTCTCCCACACAGATAGCTCACCACCTCTGTAGAAACTTGCATTTGCCTTTGCCATTTCTCTCTCGTGTCCCCACAAGTGTGCCAGTAGGCCTCAGACACCCGACCCTGCCACCAGGAGCACCTGAAGACCCGGCAGAGCAGTTTCATGGACATCCTTCAGCCTGAAGCAGGCAACGACCTGCCACGGCAGAGGAAGAAACAGTTAGGCAAAAACTAAAGCAGATGTCTGACACCCAGCCTGAGCCACCAAGAGCTGACCAGCATTATCTTCTCCTTGGCCATGCTCCCGCAGGCCTCAAACAGGAGGTAAATGAACTAACGCTGCCAGCCACAGGACTCCACAGAGAATGAACCCTGCTTAACGGGAGAAGGCACAGGACAGATGCAGAGACCCTGACAGCGTGGAGCAACTGAAAGAGATCACCAGTTTTCAAGCGGCTCTGACAGCTGCTGAGCACCTGCCAACAGACGAGAGAGGAACTGGTTGAACTCAAAGAGAGAGACGCTGAAGCCATCGGCTTGCAGCCAGAGCTGAAGTCCCAACACTGACTCAGCGATGCTGCAACATTATAGACCAGCTCGATGTGGTCCAAATAGAAATGAAACAGTCCAACCAACTGCAAATGGACCCCACGAGAAAGATGTACCCTGCTGAACTTCGCATCAGCAGCGTAGGCTTCCCCAGCCCTGCACAAAGGGGGGGGGGGGGGGGTGGGGGTGGGGGGGGAGACAGACAAACCCCTCTGCTTAACATGTCATCAGACAATTTCCTTAAAGCTTCTGCAGCCGTGGAAGGAAAAGGATTGATTCAGAAGAATCTTGAAACGACGCGTGTAGTGACACTCAAAGACCTCAACCGAATGGCCAGACATATCCCTGCATTTACACCAGAGCTTGCTAGACTCTATCTGATCTGGATCACATCCAGCCCAGAGTTGCGACGCTTTCTGGCTCGGCAGCCAGAAAACATCCAGTCTAACTACCAGCAGCTGGAACAAGCCATCACAACAGGATTCTCAGACTTAAGAGTCTGAATGTAGACTGTGCGCGGTCCCAGGCACCGGTCACCAACCAGGGTAACCCTGAAAGTCCCTGTGCTACTACCACAGACATCAAGCGAGCTACCTTGGAGCGTGCAACGAACCTGTGATGGAGGAAGACACCAGCTTCAAGAACCTTTTGACTCTGAACTTCAAAATCCAGAAGACACACGGCATGACCACAATGCACGACTCTGCTACAAAGTTCCTAGTCAGCATAGGACATAAAACTTTTAAAGTAGATGAAAATGTGTGCTCAAAAGAAAGCAAGAGTTTGCATTAGTAAAATTTGAATTTTACTGATTTAACCCTCTGAGGTCGACTATCGCGCGGGCGCGATAGTCTCGCTTTTTTTCTTATCAGTGCAAAAGAAACTCAAAATACTCTGTTGATTTTGATCTTACATATTAAGTGTTGTACATCATTAGATCCTGATCAGTGTCTATTTTTTTGTGGATACTCACAATAAAAACAAAGTGTTGTGCTTTTCGCAAAATAAAGAAAAACAAACATGATGCGCGTTCTGCCTTTTCTCTGTCAGTTAAGTCCATTCTGAAACGCGTCCGAAAATTAACTGTAATTCCGCGAATACTTGTCATACAGGCACGAGTGTTTTTCCATAATGAGGCTTGAACTCTCTTCTTTTAAATGAGTTAATTTATATAAAAAACAAATATTCTCAATTTATGTAATCTGTATGAAAAGAGAGAGATGTCAGTCTTTTTCTTTCCAGCTCATTATACCTCATTACGCGTTAATGTGCCACGCCCACGGAGAGCGCGCCGTATTCAAACGCAAATGATCTAAGGCAAGCCATGCAAACATGACAACGCCCACCAGCTGGATTATAAAACACATCGTGTTTAGTAAGTATCTTGTACAGCTGTGTACACAGCGTATCCTTTCGGTGTGAGCAATAATACTATGTAATAACCCAGGAAAATGTACCAGAAGTGGTAGTTTCATTTCGAGGAGCAACGGATCCAGCTGATGTAGTAAGTCAATTATTCTTAAGTGCTTTGTTCTAATCGCGATATTGAATAGTGTCTGTAAACCGCAAAAAGACTGTTTAAATATGAATTGCGTGTCTGTGTGTAGGCTAAATGATGAATGAACGGCACAGGCGCGCGCGCTTTGTTTACTACAGTTATAGAGCGCTTGTCTGTGCCGCTCATTCACTCTCGCACCTACATTAGTAAACGTTATGTTTACATGAACACATCCAAACTATATTGCTATAGCCTACTAAGATGAGTAAAAATATACTGAAATATGTTGAAATAAAATGTCTGTATAAGCAACAAACTGCAAATTAACATGTATATGCTAATATATCATAAACACGATATGTTACAGTCTAAATATGAATGTTTAGACAAGATTTTGTGATTAGTTTTGGATAGATTATAAAGTTTTGACTGTAAAAAAAGACTACTGTCACATTAAATAGGTAAGCTTTTGTTCACCAATCTTTGCTCATAGCTAAATATACTATAGTATGATGTTTTGTCAAAAAAATAGGGGGTATATTGAATTATCAACTAAGATGTTATTATAGTGTTTGTTCCAATATTCAAACTAATGAATCCTTACCTTTTTTAATACGCATGATAAAATGTATACTTTTTACAAAGCAATACACTTGAAATATTGTTAAAATTGTAATTGTTGTTGTAAATGTAATCTATTTGTAATTGGTTACAATTTCTAATTGTAAAATATGTATATATAGATCATTTCTTTTGTCCTTGCATTCTTTGGGACCCTGTGACACACCATGTGTGAAAGGGCTAATTAATATGCAGCTCATTATGCGGCACATTATCCGGCCTTTGTCTTCTCAGGTGTGAACACGCCTCCACGCATATTGCCTTTCCAAACAAAAGGTGTCTTATAAAATTTAAATCAATGTATTGTTTTGTGTAAATGATTAGGCAGGATGATTTTCAGATCATTTTGAAGCAAAAACTCTAGGCAACAAACACTCATTAGTCAAAAGTCTTGTGGACACATATTTAGTATGTCTTTTGTGGCCTTATTTCAGACACTTTAAGTTTTAGTTTTTTCAATATCCATGCATAAGCAATATTCTCTCAAAAATACAAACATGTACATACATGTTGCTCACATATTACGGTAGCCCCGTTTGTGCTATATAGAGTGAATTTACACCTTTGCCATTAACATGTTTATAAATAACTGAAAAAAGCACAAATGTCAGAGCATGTCAGAACAACTCAAGGACCCCAAAAAACCCTTAGACCTGAGAGGGTTAAAGAAAATCTTGAATGCAGGTGTAAGCCTCACGTGCCAACAGACTATGCACTGCTTTTTGAAACATACAGACATTGTGCCACCCGCTGGTTGAAATATACACTGCTGCACATTAGTTTCCATGACAATGACTTGTTACAGGAAATACAAACTCCAAATAGGGCATTCGCCACCCTAATGCCAGATAGTAAGCAAACCACCTAAGCTGGGAAAACTAGCTTGACCTAGAGCCCCTTCGTAACTACTGTTATCCTAAAAGTGCTTATTTGATCATTCCGATCCAAATGGGACATGATATGCGATACACATTTTGATCACTAGCTGCTGGCTTGTCTAAATGCAGATAAAACGATAGCTGGAATTGACATCTCTACTTAAAATAATAATAATAATAAAAAAAGGGTCTTAACGGGTATCGGTAATTTCAGCATTAAAGCGTAAGTCTGTTTGACAAAGGAATCTCATCTCAGTGGCATGCAAACTGTACCGGTATTTATTAGTCTGCTTGGGTTGAAGGAATCCAAATTGCAGTATTGCTTAATCTGTTTCTGACGAAGGAATCTCAGGACAGTGTTATATACACGTAGCCTTGGGTGATGCTCCCCTTTCTACAAAGTTAAGACCTTACAAATTATTGTTAGATTGATGTAATTCACCTAAATTTTGGCTGCATCTACAAGCAGAGAGCTACCTAGCGATCAAAACTGTTCACTCGCTGAAAAGTCAGTATTTATGCATGAGATGGACGTAACTATATAGGCTTAGACAAGCTTTGACTTACAGCAAATCTATTTCCTTACTCTGTAAACAAATAGAATAAGTTGCGTAAAGTAAAGAGAAGAGTTCCATGAGTAAAATTTGCAAATGCCAAACCACATTTGCATTTTAATGAATGTAACATCAAGTTCTTGAAAGACTTAAAGTATAGGCGCCCCCTTTTAACCCGTTTAAACATGCATAACTCATTTAAAATGTGCAGACATTCTTCATGGACTGTTGAATTGTTCTGACATGCACTGGTTCCCCTGACAACGACTTGTCACAGGAAGTGCTAACTCGTGACGTCATTTTGTAAACAAACCAGCCTAGGTGGCTAAGCTAACTTAACCTAGCGTCCATCCAGCTTAGGCTAAGCTAAGCTAACCTAGCATCCATCCAGCTTAGGCTAAGCTACATAATAACTTCTACAGTTAGCGGTTAGCATCATTTACTTGAAGCCTTAATTACAGCTTTTATGTATACAGCGCAAAGTATTCTAAAATACTTTTTTTAACCCCATTTAGGGTTTCTAATTTTTCTCTTTCCTTACTTTCAATTCTTCTCAGCTGAATTTCACCTTCACTAGTTTAGGCATAGTCCTTGCTGAGCGCTGTAGGCTAAATTTGCAGATGTCCTGTCAATTAAACCCAAGTTTAATTACATGTAAGCTGTGTAGCTAGAGAGGAATTCTTATAGTTATGAGAATTTTCATCAGCATGTTGACTAAACCTTTGGAGGGACACACACGGTGTGGTCTTAAACACGCAACAGCTGTTACCCACTATGGAGTGTTGGTCCAGGCAAATCTAAAGGTTAGTCACTAGTGCTATTGATTATTCTCAATTTCAGATCATTCCGGCTGTTTTGATCACTTACTTAAGTCCTTTTTATTTTTATTCTACTTCGATAATAATAGCAGTCAGCTATTCACTTGTCTATTCTGTCATGTATATGATTTATTTCCATTTCCTCTCTTGTTCAAATGTGGTTCCATTTCCCATAGGGCCCAGAAAGGAACCAGAGACACCTTTATTTGTGATTTTGTTTATTTTCAACAAGTGCACTAATTTTATGACCCTGCAACACAAGTAATTTCAACGATTACTAGGGCATAACTATAGTCCTGAGGATTGATAATAAGCATAATTTGAATAGGAAAGCTGTCCTTTTTCCTCCTATTCTTCACTTCGTCAAGCCGTAGTGAACCACCAGTTAAGTCCAGAGAAATATTTTAGTCATAAGAACCATCTTAAGTCATTTATTTCATCTCGGCTATGCACTTTCCAGGAAATACTCTCGGAACGACACAAGTCTTAGCCTCCTAACATCCACAGCTAAGATGATAAGGATACAATACTCACTTCACTAGCTAGCTACACATGAAATATCTAGCTTTTATGCTACATATCTAGCGAACCCATTAAACCGTGGCTCTGAACTTTCTAGGGTCATGCATTAATCTCTCTCCACAAGTGTGCCAAAATGTTGCAGATCCTCTGCTTAACCTGACCTTAACCGGACAGGAGACCGAAACGACTGAATAGCCATCGCGAGGAACACTTTTCCACCCATGGCTGCTGACATCCGACGGCACCAGAGCCAACGGAACTGCACCATGAGAGAAGAGGACAAACGACCCATGACCCAAGCCAAGGTGATCAAGATTCTCATCTCCTTACCCCACCTTATGGGTATAAAACAGAAGGTAAACAACCTCACATAATAGATCACAGCGTCCCACAAGGAGCGGACCTGTGCCCAAAGCCTTACAGACCAGCTAGAGACTGAGGTTCGAACCAGATTCAATGCAGCTGGACTGAGCATGCCCAGGACCAGCACAGAACTGTCACCATGGCAACAACCCAGGTACCAGCCAAGCCCCTTGGAGAAGCCATGGAGGACAGCACCCTCAACCTGCAAACACCACAGGAGGACCAACGGCTGTCAACGACAGCATCCTCATCCATACCCTTCACACAGGTGTCAATCTGAGGCTCCGCAAGGACAGCTGGACGCACCTCCCTCAGAGTTACTGGAGCCGCTGACAAACGCAAAATAGCTCTCTGCACAGGACTCACCCGAGGAGTCCTGTAAGGTACAAGCTTCCGACTCCTTGCCCACCCCAGCTTAGGCAAGCTTGCGTCGGCACCACCATAAGGACAGAACAACACTTCAATCCTTCAGACCTCTCGTGACTGAGAGGCTAACAACCACCTTCTGACCTCCGGCCACCAGCACCAGGTCAGCTTGAAAACCTCTCTATGCTACATAGAGGCCTAACCACTTCCTCCAACCACAAGGAAACACCTGCCCCAAAACTAATGAACTTCAGAATGCCCCAACACCTGCTGCCTCAACGCCTGCTGCAGAGACCTGGACTTGGCTACTGTCCACATCACCAGCCGTGGAACGACCACCGCTCCAGAAGACACGAGCAACCAGAGGCCACCATGGCCTTCCAGCCTTCTATGACAAGTGTGTGTCTGATCTCTCTGCACTTCCAACTTCGCTCGTGGTTGTCCTTGAGGGGGGACAACAACGATCGAAAGGGGGGATCTGTAGGGTATGGACCAATCAGACACATACTAATTATTCATTATATACAAAGGTTTATGAAACTCCTCACACAGCCCAAATGAACAAACACAAGGGCAGAAACAGTGTCATGTTACAGGGCATGATAAGGAGATTTTACGGCCTCCGAGGAATGTGGCCACATACTCAAGAGAGAGACTATGAAACAGAAACCCTCTTTAAAACAGACTTTGCTGCATTAATCATAGACTAACTGACCTATAAATGAACATGCATAAAACTGTGAAAGAAACAGTGTAAATGGTTTACTGTCTCGTGTACTATTAGGTATATATTATGGTATGTATCCTGGTATACAACCAACTAACGAGCAATGTAACCTCACCTGTATCATGCCTCCTACCTTATTAATCCTCATTTAATGACTCACACTTTGATGTACATCACCTTCTTCTAGAATGCAGTGTGGATGTGTTATAGCTATCTGAGCATTAATGAAGGTATAATCATGCTAGGGACAAAGATCCGTAAATCAACTAAGAGCCACTTTCCCTCTCAGACATGTCACCTTTCTGATTGGTCGAGTTCAACCCTTAGGGGAGGATCTTTTCCAGGCCTTATTAGAGACAGCCCACATGTGACCTCCCTCTCTTAGTTCTTTCATCCAGCCGCAACACTGTTCTGGTGATTCTGGGGAACCCCCTCCCCCTCCACGGGGGCCCCAGGGCCCAGCAGGCCTCGATTCCAACCAGATATGGGCTCAGGCAGGAGAGAGATGAGTCTCTCACAAAGAACCAAGGACAATCTCAAGAGTTTTGGAACAAAGACTCCAACCAACAACGACTCCAATCACCCATCCTTCCGACTTCCTCACTTCTCCTGGGTGCTCGGCGTGGCCTCAACAGAGTCCCAGGCCTTGACCAAACCAGCCAACCATTTCCTGGAGAAAGAGAACGCTCAACCAACTTCCACTTGACACTGCCGGAACCATCAACGACTTCAATTTTCAACAACTTCAAGAATTGTTCCCATTACAAATGCAAGTATTCAATTCAATGAAATGTGAAAATGAAATTCTGATGGTTCTTCTCATAGACCCTCTTCCGGTTTCCAATTTCATCCTATCACTAACCTATTTATGTATTCATGTGTGTATGTTGTTTAGTTTATTTATATTCATATAAATATCTATATTTAGTTAATAAAACTTGTACATAATATGTAAACAACTGTAACAAACAAATGCTTTATTAACACACCTCTAAAGTGCATGTAACTGTAATAGAAAGTATATTTCTTTCTTCCTTTACATTCAGGTTATAAAAGAAATGTAAACAGAAACACAAAATGTGCATACTCATAAAAAAAATGCGTTTTGTGAGGCACATGCTCGCACATTCGCACACACACGCAAGGACTCTCGCTCTCTCTCTGTGTCGTTCGCGTGCTACGCGGTTTGGAGCTAGCGAGCTCTAGATTTCGGGAGATTTTAATTAATTTGCGGACATCAGCGAGCCGCTATCAATATGCGGGAGACTCCCGAGAGACTTATTGTTGTTCTTATTCTCATTTAGGGGGGCTTAGGAAAATTTTGGGGTAGCTTCAGCCTCCCTAAAATAGGCCTAACGACGTCCCTGGTTGGTGGTGCAGGCTTGAACGGAGTGCAACTGCTGTTCGTCATCTTGCTGTTTTGGTAAAGCGGCTCTTGTACAACGCTGAACGCTCTCACTAGAGTGTTGCCCACAGCGCCGCCACTGGCCGGTGGGCTGAATCGATTCATAAGATTTGATTAATCGATATTGAATTGAGAAACAAATAATTGCAATGCATTGATGAATCGATATTTTTACCCAGCCCTATGTAATACATACAGTCATGCCAATAAAGCAATTTGAGTTGAATTGAATTGAAATTGAGAGAGACAGAGAGAGAGAGAGAGAGAGAGAGAGATGGATGATTCCAGAGGTCAGTGTGTGAGACGTGATGAAGGATTAAATGTGACGGGGATCAAAACTGACAGCAAACAGCAACAGTGTCTTTAACAGTGTCTTTTTCTATATATTGATGCTGTTTGTCCTCTAATGATGTTTATGTGAATGTTTTACTGCCTCTAGAAATCACATTTGTAGTTAACACTTTTTATTCTATGTTTGCAGCTGGTATCAGTTCACCATGTATATTTAATCTCTACAGGTTGTGGAAGTGTGGTGTTACAGATGAAGGTTGTGTTGCTCTGGCTTCAGCTCTGAGATCAAACCCCTCACACCTGAGAAAACTGAATCTGACTGAGAATAAACTAGGAAACAGCGGAGTGAAGCTGCTCTCTGATGGACTGAAGGATCCTCACTGTAAACTGGAGATACTGAGGTAAGATTGTATAAATGTGTCAGCATCCTCCATTTTCTTCATATGGTCAAAAATGAACAATAATAACAAAATAAACAAAAACAAAACAAAAAAATTACTGATAGATAATTTTGTTGTTTAATCTTCATTAGATTGTTTCCAAAGTTTTAAGAATTTTTATTACTAATACTTATATGTAATGGATAAACAGGGGCTATCTGTGCATTCAGGTTGATACAAGACATTTCTGTTTTACATTTACATTACATTTATTCATTTAGCAGACGCTTTTATCCAAAGCGACTTACAATTGAGAACAATAGAAGCAGTTAAACTAACAGTAGGACAACAATACGTAAGTGCTATGACCCCTCTCAGTTTAAATTAGTGCATTATACATTTTTTTGAATGAATAGTAGAAGAGAAGAGAAAGTGTTAGTATTACTGAATATTTACTGAATACTGAATTACTGAATATTGCTGCCCAAAAAGATAAGTCTTCAGCAGTTTCTTGAAAGTGGTTACTGACTCAGAAGCTCTGGTTGAGTTAGGCAGATCATTCCACCAACAGGGAACAGTCATGGGAAAGGTCCGAGTAAGAGATTTTGTGCCTCTTTGAGATGGTACCACAAGACGACATTCGCTACCAGAGCGCACGTTTCTGGCACATAAGTCTGAGGTAATGAGTTTAGGTAAGAGAGTGCAGTGCCAGTGGTTGTTCTGTAGGCAAACGTCAGTGCCTTGAATTTAATGCGAGCGGCAACCCGCAACCAGTGCAATTTTGTGAGGAGAGGAGTGACGTGTGCTCTCTCCCCTCATTAAAGACCACTTTGGCTGCAGCATTCTGGATCAATTGTAGAGGTTTGACAGAGCAAGCTGGAAGACCAGCCAGGAGAGCATTACAATAGTCCAGTCTGGATAGAACAAGTGCTTGGACAAGGAGTTGTGTAGCATGCTCTGTAAGGAAGGGCCTGATTCTCCAAATGTTGTGCAAGCCAAATCTGCAGGACCGGGCAGTTCTAGCAATGTGGTCTGTGAATTTCAACTGATCATCAATTACAACCCCAAGGTTCCTAGCTGACCTTGATGGAGTTATGGATGATGAGCCTAGCTGAATGGAGAAGTTGTGATGAAGTGTTGGGTTGGCCGGGACCACAAGTAGCTCTGTCTTCGCAAGGTTTAGTTGAAGGTGGTGGTCCTTCATCCAGCCAGAAATTTCTGTCGGGCAGGCTGAGATATGAGCAGCGACCCTCAAATCGTCAGGCTGGAAAGAGAGGTAGAGTTGCTTGTCATCAGCGTAGCAATGATAGGAAAAGCCATGTTTCTGAATCACAGATCCTAGTGATGTCATATAGATGAAGAAGAGGAGTGGTCCAAGCACTGAGCCCTGAGGCACCCCAGTAGCTAGATGTTGGGTCTTAGATGCCACACCTCTCCATGACACCCTAAAGGACCTACCTCAGAGGTAAGATTCTAACCATTTGAGTGCAGTTCCTGAGATGCTCTTCATCTTTAGGATTGACAGGAGGATCTGGTGGTTAACTGTCAAAAGCAGCAGACAGATCCAGCAGGATGAGAACTGACGATTTGGAAGCTGCTCTTGCCAGTCTCAGAGCTTCAATTACTGAGAGCAGGGCAGTCTCAGTTGAGTGTCCGCTTTTGAAACCAGGCTGATTGTTTACCAAGAGGTTGTTCTGTGTAAGAAAGGAGGAGATCTGGTTGAAAAAAACTTGTTCAAGTGTTTTCGCGACAAATGGAAGAAGAGATACCGGTGTGTAACCGGTTGCTTCCCACTGCTTAAAAGCTGTGGGAAGGTACCAGTGTGAAGACAGGTGTTTATGATGTGCGTGAGTGTGGGTACAACTGAGGAAGAAATGGCTTGAAGTAGATTAGTGGGGATCTTTCGATTTGCGCCACTTCCTCTCTGCACCCCTGAGTTTAGTACAATGCTCGCGGAGAATATCAGATAACCAGGGGGCAGAGGGTGTGGCGCGGGCTGGCCTGGAGGAAAGGGGGCAGAAGTTGTCCAAGCAGGATGATAAAGTGGAGAAGAGAGTATCAGTTGCACTGTTAGTATCTAGTGTTGAGAGCTGATCAGGTGGAGGAAGTGTGGATGAGACCAAAGAGGATAGGCGAGAGGGTGAAAGTGAGCGTAGGTTCCGTCGAAGGGTGACCTGTGGAGGAGTGTGTGCTGTGTTCTGAGGCAGGTTGAGGATGAGAGTGAGGAGGAAGTGATCTGAGGTGTGCAGTGGAGTGATCAGTGTATTGTCCGTGGAGCAGTGTAGATAAGGTCCAATTGGTTACCTGATTTGTGAGTAGCCACAGTAGATACTCGTTTGAGGTCGAATGAGGCAAGCAGGGTGTGGAAATCGGCAGCCTGAGGTTTATCTAGGTGGATGTTGAAGTCTCCAAAAATTATGAGAGGAGTACCATTCATCAAGCTCCTCCAAGAAACTGCCAAGTTGACCTGGGGGACGATATACAACTACAAAATGGATTTTAATAGGACTAGTGATGGTAATTGAATGTGATTCACAAGAGCTGTACCACAGAGTTGGTAAGGGATCAAATTTCCAGTCATTTGAGATGAGCAGACCAGTACCACCATCCCTTCCGGTCAGACGTTAGTGGAGAGGGCAGCAGGTGTGACAGTGTCCTCTGGTCTGATCCAGTTCTCAGTCAGGGCCAATAGACTGAGACCTGAATGACTTGAAAAAGATGTAATGAAATCAGCTTTGTTTACAGTGGACTGGCAGTTCCAGAGACCAATAGGAAAAGAGAATAAAGTATTAGAAGACACCGGAAGGGTACGGAGATTGTTAGGATTGTAACGCCTCCGAAGTGTATCATTTGATTTACGTATGTTAGTAATAGTAGGGATTTGAAAACACATAGTGTACAGGAGCTCACAAACAGAAAGATCCGACGGAAAGTTGTAGAAGAGAAAGGAAAGAACAATAAATAATAAATAAGAAGAATTTAATACTCAAGTGCCTTGTCGGTGTCCTTGCTCGGTGGAGTCGCAGAGGTAGAGTCGCTGGTCTTTACACTCTTTGGTCTTCACACGATGAGGGCTTCACACGAGGGCGGCCGCGACCGCTGCCGCGGTGTACTAACCAGTTATATACACGCCTAATATCTTGTTAATGATTACACCAGGCCACGCCCAACTATTTAGCCAGCGAAACTCAGTCACGACACAAACAAACACACGTGTTTTTTACCAGGGTAAACACAGTAACGAAGAGTCGTGCTAAAATCAAATGAGAAAGTAAACACTCACAGACTGATGTTCTCTCCTGCTGTTCTACTGCTTCTTCTAATAAGTATTAGCAAATGTCTAGAATAAGTACTTTAACTGGCCTTTGGATTTAGCCAGCGAAACTCAGTCACGACACAAACAAACACACACGTTTTTACCAGGGTAAACACAGTAACGAAGAGTCGCGCTAAAATAAAATGAGAAAGTAAAACTCACAGACTGATGTTCTCTCCTGCTGTTCTACTGCTGTTTCAGTCCTGATCACTCTGTCAGGTTTATTTTGTGATTAGAACTGTTTGAATATATATTATCCTGCTTATTATACATCTACGTGCCACATAAGTAAATAATTGGATACAAAATATTGATTTGAGTTTAAATATGATATTATCAGGAAACTCAATGCTTCCGCATTTGAACCAAGGCGAACGAAAAAGCTCAAACAAGACGACCATATAAGGGATGAGATACAGTCGTGACACTTATTACACGGCTTTTCACTAAAAGAATAACGCTTCAAGTTTGGTGAACTCTGACCTTCAAATTCGCATCACATGAAGACGCGTGACCAGTAGGAGATCGAAGTGTAAGGGCCACACAATTGACCCAATGAATGTATCCAATGTGTCTGAAGGTTTCCTGCGCATTCTGTCTTTTCCATCTCAATTGTGCCTAACACTGGTGTTATTGCAGTTTAACCCTCTGAAGTCAGCAAATGCGTTGGCTCGTTTTGCTCGATTTTTTTTCACATAGTAGAAAAATAGACTTAAAATACTCCATCATTTCTGGTCATACAGACTTAAGAAATATGAAAAAATATTTTTTTTCTACGGAGGCCAGGGTGCAGCAGACAGTCCCGATGGACTGTCTGCTTTGCCCTGGCCGACCGATGGACTCTCTGCTTCGCCCTGGCCGCCTGATGGACTCTCTCTGTTTCGCCCTGGCCGCCGGCTAAGCCGTGACCCCTTGTTCCTGTTTCCCTTCATGGACCTGGCCCCCCATCCCTCCCCCGGTCCTCCACCGTTCCACCTCCCTCTGGACTCTTGTTTTGTTTTGTAGTTGTGTCTTGGAGCGTCTGGTAGCTGCTCCGTAGACTGGGGGTTATGTCACAGTGTCTGGTTTGGGGTTCCCTGGGTGTCGACTAGAGGTATTTCTCCCTTATCATCACCAACTCATCATGAACTGCAATTCCCATAATCCTTTGTCTGTACTCATCATCTGATCATTGCACACAGCTGTTCCCACTCACATCGTTTGCACCTGGCCCTTTCTGTTTCTGTGTTCATGGTGGATTCCTTTTTTATTGTCTTGTTGCACTTTTCTGTTCCACTTTTGATTGTTTCTTGTTTTTGGACTGCCGTTTATGGATTTTGACCTTTTGCCTGGCTGGAGTGAGTACGGATTACCCTAATAAACTGCGCTTGGATCTTACCTTTTCTTGTGTGCATTACGTGACAGATTCAAATTTAAACAGTACAGACACTATTCTATATCGCGATTAGAACGAAGCACAAGAATAAAAAACGTACGCAATTCTCAGGTTGATTCTTGCTCCTCGAAATGAAAATAAACCAGCACTTGTTCTGAGGTAAATGTCCCTGGATTATTCCTCACAGCCTCGTAAGACGACATAGTACATTAATCTGACTAAATGTAGTTTGTTTTACCAAGTTTATGTGGGCGTTTACACGTCTGAATGTGTTGCTTCAGATCATTTGCTTTTGAATAGCGCGCGCTCTCTGTGGGGGTGTCACATTAGCAGAATAATGAGCTGCGAGAACGATAATTAGAATGGCTGACATCTCTCTTTTTATATAGATTACATAAACATAGAATATTTATTTTAGTTTTGAATTATATAATTTGAAAGTACACACTTAAATGATTATAAAGATATATAGCTCATGCCTGGGTGAATAGTATTCGCTGAGTTTTGTTTAAGTTTAGAGACGTGCTCCAGAAAAAAAGTTCACGGAGACGGAGAGGCAGAAAGCACATCCTATGTATTTGCTTTATTTTACAAAAGCACAATATTGTATTTTGATTGTATGTGGGCACATAAAAAAATAGACATTTAACAGTTTATTTTTTCATATTTCTTACGTCTGTATGACCAGAAATGTATTTTAAGTATTTTAAGTCTATTTTTCTGCTATGTGCAAAAAATCTGCCAAAACGCGCCGACGCGTTTACCGACCCCAGAGGGTTAATCATATCAGTAACCATAGTAACTCATGAGTGGCATAGACATGTGACTGAAGATAAACTAATTAAAAGTCCATGAAAATGAATTTAACAGAACATAACTGTGACAATTTCCCCCAAACCGTGCCATTTAAAAAAATAGTACGTTGGCAAGCGAGAAATTATGAAGACTTCATGCTTTAGACTGGACCTGTCAATCATGTTATGGATTAAGTCTCTGTTTCTGATTGTGAAGTTCCTGCTTATCTGAGCTGTAGATCCTGAACTGAGAGACTGAAGAGTGTCATTGTTCTCTACAGGTTGATTAAGTGTGGTGTTACAGATGAAGGTTGTGCTGCTCTGGCTTCAGCTCTGAGATCAAACCCCTCACACCTGAGAAAACTGGATCTGTCAATTAATAAACTGGGAAACAGAGGAGTGATGCTGCTCTCTGATGGACTGAATGAACTGGAGATACTGGGGTAAGATTGTATAAATGTGTCAACAATACCTCGGTATTGAAGTCACGGTTCGGTACGGGTTCGGTATATGTGTTTAAATAAATTTTTTTATTTATTTTATTTTAAAATTTTATTATATTTAATTTTCTTAAGGATAAAAAAAAATCTATCTTAGCTAATGCTGCAAACTATATAAGGAGCTAGGGGTGGGAATCACAGGGTTCCTCACAATACGATACAATACAAGACACATGGCTGTGAGAAGGTTAAGTGCAGGTTTTCTCTCTTTATTAAAGTCCAATCTGTTAGAAAACAGCACAAAATGTTTTTCAGTCTGTAAATTAAATTAAACATTTTAAGTAAATTATATAAATGAATCCACTTATAGACGCATGCTTTGAAATGCTCCCGTGTGTATCTGTGTAAGTGCTCGGTGAAGATTGTCAAAGATGTCTATTTCCAACAAGCTTTGTAACCGACTAGTCTAAAAGTAAAAACCCTCTTAAGACTTGCATATATATGATCCATTTGAGCACTTTATGAATCAAACAGTCAAATCCCATAATAAACGCTGTTAAACGCCACACACTTGGCGAATAAAGCTGATTCTGAAGCTCAGATATTTTTCCGGTGTTGAAGTGAATACGCAATGGGCATTTGCTTGCTTTGGCTATCACACCTACGGTCATGTCCTGAATATGGTTGCGCATATTTCTAGTGAAATTATGCCAGTTTGAAATGGCATGGCTTTCATAAAACTTTTCTGTTTTATTTCTACTCCAAAATACTCCCGCGCCTCGTTTGTCTTTTGAGTGGTCATTTATGTGCTCTCCGTGACTGACACGAAGAAAACACATCTGAGGTAAAAGAAAAAAAGATAGACCTACCTCTCAATGTATAATTTTTCCAAGTGTTTTATTTTATTTTATTTTCGAATATAAATATAACCAAGCGAAAGGCGCAGGAAAGAAGGGGAACTGGAGAATGGTAAACGGAAGTTTTAAAATCACTTAACCGAAAGTAAACGGCAGGTGCTTTATATTTGACTGCCGCCCATACATAGACAAAACACAACGTAAATGTCCAGGCCTGGTCTTCTCTCTTCTTCCACTGTCGTCACTCCTCCTCTTATCCTTCAGAGCTCCTGGGACTCCAGACGGTGCAGCGCTCAGTGACAGTTGGCATAGTTCACCCAAAAATGACAATTAAATAAAATTTTCATTTTATGAAAATTAAAAGTGAACTATCCCTTTAACATTTGCGACCCGTTTCCACGGCTCGCGCCCTGCTCTTCACAGAAACATTAAACTGACAGTAGTTTGAATGATTAAATCTAGTGTATTTTTTCTGTGTAATCTATTTTTTTCAGTATCAACTACTAGCAGCTGTACCGTTTAGTCGACTAGTCTTGCACATATCTATTAAAAACGTCTTTTTCATAGGCTAGTTAACTTATGTTCACATTTCCCTCATTCATGTGTTGAGCACAACCTCAAGGAGCCTTGAAGTAGCGACGCTGGCAACAGGGTAATCTATTTAGAGCCTTATTTTATTAATTTAAATATCAATATTTGGCGCCAGCGTATCATTATCGTATCGCACGGAGAAGAACGATATATCACCAGATCGATATTTAGTCCCACCCCTTATAAGAATCCCTTTATACCATTACTATAATATTACATTTTACAACTAACAACAGAGCTCAAATTATTAAGTTCAGTTGCTATTTATTTTTAAATATAATAACCAATGCTCAAATAATAAAAACCTGCACATAAGGCAGGTTCTGCATTAACTTCTGTAGGATTACAAATTTATTAAAATGTTTAATTTAGGTTCCAATACAATAGAATTTTAACTGAGAATGTTATGCACACAGTTTTCTCCATTTTGAGGTATAAATTATGTCACAGACCACCTTATCAGAGTTCCAGCAAGAGATTCCTGCCTGTCCTAATCTCCCTATTGTAAGTTAAAATAATCAGATCACCTTTTGTCTTTAAATGGTTCTTGGAGCCTGTTCCGTGTTCTCCCCACGGAAAGGGCAACCCAGTGTACAGAGGATATTACTCGGTATTTAATTTTTGTTTGTTTATTTTGTCACAAATGATAACCAAGTAATAAACCTGAAATAATAAGAAAATACAACATTTCAATTTTCATGTGCATACTACAAACATACTTCAATAGCCCAATAACAATATGCAACAATAAATAACATTAATCAAAATACAAATTATATAAAAATATTAATATTCTATAATTATAATAATCATTTCATAATTTTCATGTACACGCTTCACACTTCAAACATTCATGCACCATACTCTAATCCTACCAAACCTATGAAAGCAGGAAACTACAGCTGGAAACAACAGTTCCCAGAATGCCCTGCGGCAAACCAGGAAGAACAACGTCACTAACATTAAATACCGGGCCGCGATTCATACTTCATCAAACATTTATAAAGCCAAAGAAAGTAAACCCGAATTGACACGTCTGATATAGCGATGTTATAAGTCTAAATGTTAGCTTTATGTCCCACGGCTAAGGCCATCTCGTCAACTTATAACTTTGGAGCATAGCGTTCTCTTTATCAGTTAACCCTGTGAGGTCTGCTATCGCGCCGGCGCGATAGTCTCGCTTTTTTTCTTATCAGTGCAAAAGAGACTCAAAATACTCTGTTGATTTTGATTTTACATATTTGTGTTATACATCATTCGATCCTGTTAAGTGTCTATTTTTTAGTGTATACTCACAATATAAACAAAGTATTGTGCTTTTAGTCAAATAAAGAAAAATAAACATGATGCTAGTTTTGCCTTCTCTCTGTCAGTGAAGTCCATTCTGAAACGTGTCCGAAAATGAACTGTAATTCCGCGAATACTTGTCATACAGGCAGGAGTGTTTTTCCATAATGAAGCTTGAACTCTCTTCTTTTAAATGAAGTAATTTATATAAAAAACAAATATTCTCAGTTTATGTAATCTGTATGAAAAGAGAGAGGTCAGTCTTTTTCTTTCCAGCTCATTATACCTCATTACGCGTTAATGTGCCGCGCCCACGGAGAGTGTGCGGTATTCAAACGCAAATGATCTAAGGCAAGCCATGCAAACATGCCAACGCCCACCAGCTGGTTTATAAAACACATCATGTTTAATAAAAACTTGCACTTTACCTCGTCTTGCTACCTGTGAGGAATAATACTATCTAGCACCCTGGAAAATGTACCAGAAGTGCTGGTAGTTTCATTTCGAGGAGCAACGGATCCAGCTGATGTAGTAAGTCATTTATTCTTAAAGGGTCACTCCACCCATTTCAACATTAATCTTTATTGAAAGTGGGTTATATATGTAGTCGAAATGTAAAATAAATTTTGAATTTGGTGCCCTCTTGACCGAGAAAAGACAGAAAATAACTTTGGGGCGCATTTGTATGTAAGACAACAACTCCCACAATGCAGCTCCGCAAGCCACAGCTCCGCAAGCCACTCCCACTAATCCAGAACAGCGCAAACATCAGAGAAATCACTCTTCCGTCTACAAGAAGGCTAGCTGCCAAATGAGTTTGAAATTCATTTCACAAAAAATGTCTAGTTAGTTGGCTGTGGCGAGCAGGACGAGGGCGAGGGACGTGAGAGGACGACGCGAGTGATAATGAATGACACCTGTGCAGCGGTCTCATATCTCTCACGGAGGAGCGGAAGCACAAAAGGAACTGGCCTGATTTTATGTTTTGTTTCTGTTGTGTGTGGCCAGCTGGCTTATACTTTTGTTTTGTATTTGTTTATTTTACTATTAAAACGTTCAAATGTTCGCCGGTTCCAGCCTCCTTCTTCCCACAACAACGAACCCCGTTACATTGGCAAACTCATTAGTGAATTACTCGTTTGTATTTCTTTCTATATGGTGAATTATTGCATGATACCTGGATGTTCAGTCAGGCGAAACTAGGATGGTTCACATCACAACACAAACGTCCGTGTGGTCGTCTGATTCAGAGATTTCGTCCAGGAGAAATTGCGATCGTTGAAATTCTCTGCAGCAGACGGACTCTATCTGTGTCCGTAGCGCACTGCGAGAGCACACGCACCAGCAGCCCGCCTCAGCTCGACCCAGTCCGGGCTCCTCGTCCGCGACAGGCAGCCGCCTCCTGATCCTCCATCAGCCTCAGCTGCTCTTCACTATATTATGGCTGTTAGTAAAGATAGCCACGAACAGCGGATTCGAGCAGCAGAATTTCAAAATCCTCTATTCCATATCATGTTTAGTTTCTTCCGTCATTGTCGTAACTTCCTATATCCACAGCGCTTGTTAGCTTAGCTTATAAACAAGATGGCTGATATTGCTTTCAGTATCTGCAAGTGAAGTCCCACCCACTGATCTGTGATAGCTCTGTTAGCGCATTAGGCACAACCCCCTATGGGCGGGTTTGAAAGGGTGGGAATTTGTGCTTGTAGTCTATACAGAAATCCCCCCTTTTTACACTTCCTCCTACAATGACGTCAAATGACGATTTTTGCGTCATTGTAGGAGGAAGTGAAAAAGGTAAATAGTAGATTTCTCTCGTCTCAGGGGAAAATGAAAGAATGTTGCACGACCATTCAATAGTATGACTGGTTGTCTAACAATGGACCTCTTAATGCAAATGGGTGGAGTGTCCCTTTAAGTGCTTTGTTCTAATTGCGATATTGAATAGTGACTGTAAACCGCAAAAAGACTGTTTAAATATGAATTTTGTGTCTGTGTGTAGGCTAAATGATGAATGAACGGCACAGGCGCGCACGCTGTTGTTTACTTCAGTTATACAGCGCGTGTCTATGCTGTTCATTCACTCTCGCATCTACATTAGTAAACGTTATTAGGTAAGCTTTTGTTCACCAATTTCTGCTCATATGTTAAATATACTATAGTATGATGTTTTGTCAAAAATAAAGTAGGTATATTGAATTATCAACTAAGATGTTATTATAGTGTTTGTTCCAATATTCAAACTAATGAATCCTTACCTTTTTTAATACGTATGATAAAATGTATACTTTTTACAAAGAAAGAATACACTTGAAATATTGTTAAAATTGTAATTGTTGTTGTAATTGTAACCTATTTGTAATTTGTTACAATTTCTTATTGTAAAATATGTATATATAGATTATTTCTTTTGTCCTTGCATTCTTTGGGACCCTGTGACACACCTGTGTGAAAGGCTAATTAATATGCAGCTCATTATGTATGTGGCACATTATCCGGCCTTTGTCGTCTCAGGTGTGCACACGCCTCCACGCATATTGCCTTTCCAAAAAAAAAGGTGTCTTATAAAATTTAAATCAATGTATTGTTTTGTGTAAATGAGTAGGTAGGATGATTTTCAGATCATTTTGAAGCAAAAACTCTAGGCAACAACATCCATTAGTCAAAAGTCTTGTGTACACATATTTAGTATGTGTTTTGTGACCTTATTTCAGACACTTTAAGTTGTTTTTTCTCAATAACCATGCATAAACAATATTCTCTCAAAAATACAAACATGTACATACATCTTGCTCACATATTATGGTAGCTCTGTTTGTGCTAAATAGTGTCATTACACCTTTGCAATTAATATGTTTATAAGCAACTGAAAAAAGCACAAATGTAAGGGCATGTCAAAACATCTCAAGGACCCCAAAAACACCTTAGACCCCAGAGGGTTAACTAAACTGCTTAGATCTACTGGAGCATAGCGTTATCTTTAACATGCATCGGACATAAACACAGTACAGACATAGCATGGCGACAGCATACAACATGAAGCGTACATCATAAAAGCAGAAAAGAAAACATTTGAAATTAAGAGAGCTTATCAAGTGGCTGCATACTGGGTTGAAAGTCATTGCAAACTAAATTAATTGCGCTTTCTTTTCACATAGTAAACTCCGGTCACATGTTTCACAGCACACTCCTCTATTAAAGAGGCACTACACTATTAGGCTACTAAACCTCAAACGTTTCTCCATAAGTGTTACTTGTAACATTTGTAACTCTAGTTTAAGGTAAACATTTGAATAACACATAAAAAATAACAAAACTTCACAAATGACAGAACTCAACAGAAAACAAAACAACTCCCACTTAAGTTCCTGATCTTATGATCCAGGGAACTTGCCAAAATCACTCAAAGAATCCCTCTTAGTGACAGCCACTTTTTTTTTTAAGGAAAGCCCTTAGCTTTGCACAATGTCTATGTGTAAGTGTCTGATGAAGGCACGACCGGTGGAGGAACAGCTTAGTCCAATGTCCAAGTTAATCACATCCCTTTGGCAGGTGTGTGGTGTACTGCCCGGGTATGCGAGGTATGGGAAGTGCATGCTCATACTTCATGTATTTGCAATGTGAGGGGCATGGTGGCAGCGCTAGGCTTGCACCAACCAGCCAACAGGGCAGTGACAGGGTGACAGGGGTATGGAGCAGGGAATAGGGCGGTGTGCTCACCAGGAGAAGGACCACCAGTCTTCTCACGTCTCTTCTGATAACTTTCATGGGCAGTGAAGAACTCCTCTTCATCCGACCACCCACCAGGGTAACAGGTAGGCACATGTTGCGATGTCAGCATCCCTGACAATTCCTTTACTGTCAGGGTAAGCTGTCAGAATCTGGCCCAAACGAAACTGACCTCACAAAGCATTTGGGTCAGCAATCCAGACGAGATCGCAGACTTTGACGTTCCTCTCTGTCCGGTGCCACTTATGTCGAATTAACAGATTTGGGCCAGCTAGTTCCCTCCACTTTGCCCAGAACCGGTCCATTCCGATTTGAAAGTGAAAGTTACACATGATGGCAAAGTATGGTTACCCATACTTGGAATTTGACCTCTGCATGATGGCCAAGTATGGCTACCCATACTTGGAATTTGACCTCTGCATTTAACCCATCCAAGTTAGTGCACACACATTAGGAGCATAGTAGTGAGTAGTGAACACACACACTGCAAACTCGCATACACACACCTGGAGCAGCGGGCAGCCTGTGAGGCGCCCGGCGAGCACTTGGGGGTTAGGTGCCTTGCTGAAGGGCATCTCAGTCATTTCCTGCCGGTACTGGAATCGAACCAGCAACCATTGGGTCACCAGTCCAACTCACCATCCATTAGGCCATGACTGTTATTGAATAGCCCTTAGACGACGCCAGGGATGCTGGTGTCTCCTCCAAGCGATGCTCAACCCAATATAAGGGAATTGGGTGTTAAGAACTCGATTGAGTCTTCCTGTTCTTTAGCTCTGGCATTGATTGGGCGTTCATTTGTCAGGTTGGCTGCCTGATAGAGCAGAGTTTGGAGCTCCCCCCATGTGAGAGACTCTGTAGCTCCTCTGAGGCTCATGAGTGCCCTCTTCAAAAGTTTCACAGCAGCCTCCGCAGCTCCATTACTGTGGGGTGCGTCTGCAGGGTGAAAATCCCACTTCCACTCAGTCCCGTTCTTAGCGGCAAAATCTTCCATGGATCTGGCCAAGCAAGCCAGATTTTTATACACCGCACACAGAGCCGACTTGGCGCCGACAAAGTTGGTGCCTCTGTCGGACCATAGTTTCCTTGGATGCCCACTCAGAGCAACAAAGCGGGAGTATGCTTGGAGGAAGCTTTCTGCCGACTGGTCATTGGTGAGGTCCGCATGGACAGCTCTCAAGGCATACAACAGAAAACAATACCCCAGACCTTCTTATTTGCCCTTCTTTTAACAGCGTCTTTCACCTCGAAGGGACCAAAAAGGTTGAGGGTTGTATACTCGAATGGGCTTGCTCTTTTGGTATGCTCCTGAGGGAGATCACTCATTACTTGCTGACACATCTTGGCTCTTTGCTTTCTGCAGGTGACACAGTTGTTCAGCATATTCTAAACTGTTCTTCGTCCCTGCATGATCCAGGCTTTCCTTCTTGTCCGTAGAAGGGTAGAGGCAACACCTTCATGATTTTCTTCATGTGCCTCCCTGTCCAGTAGGGTTGCGAGCCATGACTGGCATGGGATTAGCGGTACAGCAACTCTATCCTCATTCCAGCGTTGGATTCTCCCTCCACAGAGCAAGAGTCCTGTCTTTTCCTCCTGAACAACCAGGCGATATGGGGTTGTGTCCCGGAACTCGACACCATCTTGAGCTTTGAGAGATAGATCTTTGAAAGCTGTTGCTCTTTTTTCCGCAGACAGGTATGGTCTTGCCTCCCACTTTGACTGAACTGGGGCCTGGCTGTTACCTAGCCAGATTTCTACTGCTTGTCTCACCCAAGCGATGGTCCCGCATAA
Source organism: Siphateles boraxobius (assembly GCF_051911475.1). NCBI lineage: Eukaryota > Metazoa > Chordata > Actinopteri > Cypriniformes > Leuciscidae > Siphateles > Siphateles boraxobius. The sequence goes on from NW_027508728.1 coordinate 614,608, forward strand.
CCGCGCCAGTGAACTGAACCTTCGGGGGTCCACAAGGCGCAGAAGTGCAACACTTGATGTAGCAGTGCTTCTCGAAGTATGTCTTCAGCAAGGATGCAAAGACAGCCCCGCACAGCTCTGCTTTGATGACATCACCTTTCTGGTCTAGAGGGGTGAGCTTGGCCTTCAATTCAACCAGGTTCACCACAACTCCATCTACTGTCTCCCACCGTAGGTAAAGAACGGCTCCCTTGGAAGCTTCACTACCATTGGAAAACGGGATTCCCATTGGGTGACCAGAGTCCTGTTGAATCTAAGTTGGCCAAGCCTCACATATTGCTCAAAGAGTTTTATTGCAGCCTCTCGAAGACGGGGCGAAAGAGATTCGTCCCAGGTATCTTTGGAGGGATGGTCTCTTCCTGCTTCCTGAAAGGACTCTATTATGAGCATCACTCCTCGTTGCTTGGCAGGTAAGGTTAGACCGATGGGGTTGTAAAACCCTGCGATCTGAAGACTCTTGATACTTAGCAGCATGTGTCGGGTGAGAGGGCCGGGAGTGCTGTGTCTGATCTCATCCTCTCGTATATCCAAACCGGTCCTTATCTTTCCTCTCCTCCTTGAGAAGTTCAGTGACGTCAGCTCACGGAGTTTGTCAGATTCGGGTTCATATCCCAATCCCAATGCCCTGTTCTCCTCGTCCCGCATCTGGTTGGGGAGCAACAGAGTCTTGGGCTCTGTTGACCTCACTTTGCTGGGGTCATTGGGTTTTCCACTCCTCCCACTTTGGCCTGTCAGGACCCAGGGCTTGAGGGAGAAGCCACCTGCTTTTAGAATCTCTTCCACTCCTTCGGTCATCCTACTCAGAGTTTGGAGATCATCATGCGACATCAGTATGTCGTCCACATAGCAGTCCTCTGTCAGGATCCGGCGCTCTTCAACCATAGATATAAACTGAGGCAGGTTTGCCGTCTCTCTCATGGCAACCTGAGCGAAGCATCCAGCAGGCTTGTCGCCGATGTTAACTCTGACGATGGCAAACACACCGATTTCATCTTCGGGGTTAATCCCTCCAGAGGAATCGATGGAGATGGACCTCCTCGTCCTTCAGCAACACTGAATTATATATATATATTTTTTAACGTCGCCAAGGGCAGCATGCAATCTGCTCCTGAATCTAAGCAGAACACCTCGGATCGGGTTGAGGACATCAGGGCCTTTGTGCAAGAGGTTGTTCAGGCTCAACCCTCTGAACTCCTGGCTACTATTCCAGACTATCCTTACTGGCATTGAGCTAGAATGAGGATCCGGGGCAACCAGATGACTGATGTGCCAGATTGGGCCGTTCCAGCCCTTGATCACTTCCTTTGTGAGCTCGATGGCTGCTCCTCTTGAGACCATCTCACGGATCTGCTCTCCATATGCCGATTTCACACAGGTTCTCTTGCCAGCCGAGTCTCGGTGTTCTGGAAGGTTGCTTCTACTGCTCGGCGGTTATCTGGCAGAATCGCTTGGCTTACTTTCCATGGGTAGGCCGCATCCCAGTGTGGGGCATCGCTGTGTTTGTAAAAAAAGAAGTGTGAAGTCCGCACACTGAAAAAGCTGCTCCAAAGAATTTATTAGCAAGGCAACGTTTCGACCATCAGGTCTTCATCAGGCACAATACTCACTGTAGAGTAAGTTTAGCATTAAATAGACACAGGTGATCATCATTAATTATAATCACCTTGATTATGCACACATAAGGGATCATGTGACAGATACGTGACAAATACAAAGCACGTGACCATAACATTTCACGCAAAAAAAACAAACAAAAAAACAACAAAAAAAACCTACATACATACCCATACATATATACAAAAACATATACATGCATACACATATAAACACATATACATAAACACATATACACAATAATAATACTACTATAAAAAAGGCTTTATATCAAACTCCTCATTCAACCCTAATGGTGACAGAGTGCTTAAAGTATAAATCCAAAAGCATTCCCTCTGTAATAATTTTTTCTCATAATCTCCTCCTCTTGAGGGTTTTGTTACTTTTTCTATGCCAAAATACTGCAAGGCGCTGACATTATGACCTACTTTTCTAAAATAAGCCGCTATAGGGCTGCACATATCACCAGTCCTAATGGTACTGCGATGTTCACTAATACGGGTACGCAATTGTCTAAATGTTTTTCCCACGTATGCAAGACCGCAAGGACACCGAATTAGATAAATCACATGAGTGGAAGAACAAGTAATAGTACCCCGTATCGGAATATCATGACCAGTACGTGGATGACTAAAATACTTACATTTGTGTGTAAAAGCACACTGGGCGCAATTACCACACCTGTAATTCCCTGGGGGAAGAGTTGGAATACCATGTTTCGTGCGTGAAGGATATTCAGATTTCACAAGCAAGTCACGAAGATTATTTTGGCGTTTAAAGACTAGTTTTGGACCATTTTTAAAAACACCTGATAATTTAGGATCACTTGAAATGATATGCCAATGTTTATTTAAAATGCTACGAAACTCCGCACCCAATCCTGAGTACTTTATCGTACAAATGGGAGCATTGAGAACTTGCGTATTCTTATAACGTTTTTTTTCGCAAACACTGCATTTGAGAGGTCTCATTGATTTTCTTTTTGGCATTTTCGATCCATTCTATACGGCAACCACGATTCAAGAATCTTTTAGTTAAAACATTGGATTGGTGAGTATATGATTCATCCGTGCTACAGATTCTACGCACACGCTTAAATTGACTGATAGGTAAACTCTTAATTAAAGGTCTAGGATGGAAACTATCGCCTCTTAGAATAGTGTTGCGATCCGTTGATTTTCGGTATAGATCGGTATGGAGTTTCCCGTCATTTATATATACTCGAACATCAAGGAAACTAATGCTTACTGGATCGCATTCCATAGTGAAATTCACATGCTCAGTCCTTGAGTTAAGATAATTCAAAAACATCAACATCTCTGCAGGTGTAGCCTTAGTGATCATAAAAATGTCATCAATCTGCTCCTGAATCTAAGCAGGACACCTCGGATCGGGTTGAGGACATCAGGGCCTTTGTGCAAAAACCCTCTGAACTCCTGGCTACTATTCCAGACTATCCTTACTAGCATTGAGCTAGAATGAGGATCCGGGGCAACCAGATGACTGATGTGCCAGATTGGGCCGTTCCAGCCCTTGATCACTTCCTTCGTGAGCTCGATGGCTGCTCCTCTTGATACCATCTCACGGATCTGCTCTCCATATGCCGCTTTCACACAGGTTCTCTTGCCAGCCGAGTCTCGGTGTTCTGGAAGGTTGCTTCTACTGCTCGGCGGTTATCTGGCAGAATCGCTTGGCTTACTTTCCATGGGTAGGCCGCATCCCAGTGTGGGGCATCGCTGTGTTTGTCCACTAGCACATAAGAGAGACAGTCCTTCATCTTTTATAAGTCCCTCTCTTCTCCAAGGGTCATCTCTTTGCCTCCCGGAGGGCACTTGCTGCACTTACAGCTCCTGCATTTTGGGTCACATGCTGCTCCAATACTATCCCACCTGAACCACTCAAACACCTCCTTATTCGTGACAGTGGTGCTGCTGAGGGCCACTTCTTCCATTCTCGTTGGGTCCTCACTCTTGTCTTTGGTGTCCACAAGAACCTCCTTGTACACCCTCGAGGATGTTCTCATAGACTTTACAAAAGTGAGTCTCAGACTGGTGCAGCATTAGGTCAAATACCTCAAAGAGATCAGGGTGAGTACCGCCAACAGTTTTGCCCAATGGGCCATCCCAGAGTACTAGATCTCCCTCCAACTTAAACTCTGTGGAACTAGACGACCTTCCTTGTGGCTGATCAGAAGATCGATGTTCTCAGGACGGACCAGCTCTTCTGCAATGACGTCAGGAAAGATCTTTTGAAGTTGTTGCGGAGTGACAGGCCGACTTATCTCTGCAATACTCTCCAGGCCGTTGCAGAGCAGTTTGTGTTCCATTACCGTCCCCTTGATGGTCTTCACTCATAGTCGCAGGGAGTACCTCTTGGTTATAACTGTCGTTCTCATCCCTCCTATTGCGTGGACAATTGCGCTCATCAATCAGTCCAAGGCGCTGGGCAGCGTTGTTTGTTATATAGTTGGTGTCAGAGGCAAGGTCAATGAGAGTGCCTATCAGCTGGCCTGAGTTAGTTGTCACTTCCAGTAACATCATTATAACTGGGTACTCTTTCAGTCCACCTCCAGCAGTGCAGATCGTAGTTGAGGCTTTGTTGGAAAATGCCTTCCTGAATTCTGCTCTTAATTCCGGAGTGACTTTCGCCAGGAGCTCTTCTTGCTTGCTGGTCAACCCGAGGCCTTTTCTCTCCATCCTTTTTGTTCCTTGCACCTCGCTGCCAACGTCTTTCTCTTGAGCAATGGACTTGGGGCAGAGCAGATAGTGGTGAGGCTCTTCCTTGTGACGGTCCATTTTACTGCAAAGGAACTTTGGGTTGCAACGGCCATCCTTTAGGTGGAAGCACAGGCACCGATTACATATCCCATGGGTCTTTAGATGGGCTTTTCTCCTCTGGAGATCCAACTCCCTGAAGGCTTTGCAGGCAAACAGCCTGCCGGCGTGTGTCTCATCAGCACAGGCAGTGCACAAGCTTAAGCGTGGGTTCGACTGAGACTCTCTGCGGCCTGAGGTAGCTTTGTAGAACGCTTTCTTGACTCCCCCTTCTGGCTTGTCAGCCGAGCCTTTCACTGAGGAGCTTCCCTCTCTTAGGCCTACCTCCAGCTGATCTAGCTCCTCCAGGATCACCTTCTGCCTCTTCAGGAAGCGCAGTAAGCAGTCAAAGTGGTTATGTGGAGCAAAACCATTCACAGGCCCAGTCTTGTGCGCAATCCATTTCTCCTTCAGAGCACTTGGTAGCTTGCATTCAAGGGACTGCGCTACCCAACGGTTCTTTATTACCTCCTCTTCTCCTAGGATCACAAGGTTACTTAGGGGCCCACTAGAGCTGGCATGCAGCCCCAAATCCCCAGTGTAACCTGTCCCAGTTGTTGAATAGTCCGGCTGATTAGATTAGTTTCTATGCATTCGAATAACACTGTTATGCTGAAGAGATCAGGGCTGGGGAGTTTCAGGTAGCGGGTTAACTCCTGTGCCTCATTTACTTGTTTTGTTTCAGAGTGTCTCCACCTCTATGTAATCTCTCCCCCTTTAAAGGTTCAAACTCTGTCGTACTGAGTTCCCTAAGTGAGATTTCGATGACTACAGCGCTGTGAGTCTTGATGACTGCAGTTATCAACAGCTTGTGTTCTCAATAAAGAATCCTGCTGAAGATACACCCGAGTCTCATGGTCTTTGCTTCTGAGTTTCCTACACTTTAGACGAAAAAGTTCACAACACTTCTAAATACAATTATAAAGTTAATTTTCTACTCCAATTCATTTTTGAAATATAATCATTTACACAGTTGCTCTCATAACTTTTTTTCATGACAAATTTATTTAAACATACATTAAATAATCAAAACACTACTAACAGGTAAAGTAAATATAATGAAAAGGCTAATATAATGCATATACGAAATGCTTCTCTCGAGAGTTCATTTCTCTAGCGAACTGCTGGAACCTGTTATTGACACTAAATGCCCGAGGTTAATGTAATGCTACCTGAGATATTATTCTCAAGATGTTTTATTGACATCTTTCCACTGTTGAAACACTGGTAAAGAGATGTGAACATATTGAGTGATCTTTTCTTCTTCTTCTGTGCTTTTTACTGTTAGCAAACAGCATTGCATTGCCGCGCGCCCCCTTCTGGATCGGAGTGTGGATCGTCTCTGACTGAATGTATTTGTCGTTCGACTGCATGCACTGAACTGTGACGTCCGTACCGTACGATTCAGGACGAATACATGTACCGTTACACCCCTATCAAAATCCTCCATATTCCTCCCACTGTGAATATTGAAAATTACTATACAGTAAACCAAAATTAACACAAAAACATAAAAGACTGACAATGTGTGCTGTAAGAAAACTTCAGTAAATTCTTTCAAAAGTTACATAATTGTACTTCATTATGTATAATTGTACTTTATCATTATAATGAAAACATGAGTTAAATGATTGACATTCTTTATGATATTGAAATAAACCCCCTGAAGCAGCATGTAGAAGCAGGTCTGAACCTTAGAATGGACCTGTCAATCATGTAATGGATTAAGTCTCTGTTTCTGATTGTGAAGTTCCTGCTTATCTGATCCTGAACTGAGAGACTGAAGAGTGTCATTGTTCTCTACAGGTTGAGGGATTGTGGTGTTACAGATGAAGGTTGTGCTGATCTGGCTTCAGCTCTGAGATCAAACCCCTCACACCTGAGAAAACTGGATCTGTCAAGAAATAATATAGGAAACAGAGGAGTGAAGCTGCTCTCTGATCTGAAGAAGGATCCACATTATAAACTGGAGACGCTTGAGTGAGTAATGATGACTGAAAATGTTTGAATTTTAATTGTAAATTAATATAGTTTCTTCTGAGGTTACCTTCTTTGTAATATTTACGCACTGTTAACATGTTTAATAAGAGTTTAATTCCATTCATAGATAGAATAAAGTATATTAATATTTCTTTTTATGTCAAAACAATACAATATATCACTTGTATCATTAGCTGCGTTTACATGGACCCGAATAATGCGATTGTAATCGGACCAGTAGCACAATCGGTATAAAAAAGTAACATGTAACACGTCAATCGGAATGAATTGGCCAGATCTGAATAAATTGTTATTCAGATTGTAAGGGGTGGTTTATTCCTTCTGTAATATGATCGAGAGGACATGTAAACACCCGATCGTATTGAGAACTGAAACTGGAGAGTACGGCGCATGTGCAATGCCGTAGAAATAGCGTAATAACGTGCGGAATGAGCTGATCTTCATGATGAATAAAGTGTCATAAATGAGTGTCCTGTCATTCTGAGATTCTCTTAGCACTCATCATCTGTGAGGTGGAGCAGAACAGTCCTTGTCTCAGACTCTCTTCCAGAGGACCACACAGTTTTGGGCTCGAGAAGGGGCTTTACTGCTGGATAAACACAAGCAGCACAACTCAACGGTTCATGTGCTCGTCGTCGCATTATTAGGACCCGGAATAGAGAAATATTAAGTCTGCTTTTTAAAACAAAGAAAAGGAGGGTGGTTAGTATGCAGCAACAAACTCTGTATATTCGTGCAGTGTGTCCATATAAACACACATTAACCCGATCACTTTTATAGCGTTCATGTAAACACTGCTTTTGGATTCATCAGTCGGAATGAATTATTATACCTTTATTTAACCAGGAGGTCCAAATGAGATTCAGAATCTCTTTTACAAGAGAGACCTGGCCAAGGTAGCAGCCAAATCACAACAAATACATACATAAAAAACACCAAAATTACATTTTCATGATAAAAGACATACAAAAAGAGCACAATGAGACTCCTAAGAAAAACAAGAACATGTCTCCATCACAACACTCTTTACAGTAGTTTTAAATTCATTAATGGACATAAGGGTTTCTAACCTTAGCTCTTTTTGTAGATTATTCCACCCCCAAGGGGCTAAATAAGAGAAAGCAGTTTTTCCCAATTCGGTTGTAACTCGTGGCACGTTAAAAAGCAACCACTTAATCTCAATTCATTGAGATTAAAGCAAAAAGTGTCCATGTAAACGTAGCTATTGACTACATTTACTTGAACTCTCATAATGCGATTGTAATTAGATTTAGTCGTGGAAACACAATACTTCAATCAAATTGATTCGATTAAGCGCATAATTTAAGTAACTATAATCTTAGTAAAATATGTGCCGTCTGTCGATTTTAATTGCAACAAACAGGCATGTGAACACCTTAAGGGATAGTTCACCCAAACATGAAAATGAAGTCATAATTTACTGACCCTTGTGTTGTTCTAATGCCATTTTACCTTCTTCCTTTTCCAGAACACAAAAGCAGAAATTTAAAGAAATGTCCCGCTCGCGCTCGTACATATAACATTTCTTTAAAATACTTAATTTTCATTGTTGGATGATTTATCCCTTTAAACTATTCCGCTATGACCAAAGTGCACATGTGCTGGTACGTACACCGATATGACGTGTGTTGTTCACACAACTCCATGAATGAAGTCTGACATTATTGTGAAGTTTTCCCTCCGCTCTGAATCGCTGAACTCGCTGCCACCAGTGTCTGCTTATCTTCATCCAGAGACAGTGTGAAGAACGTCTCGGTTACGTATGTAAACCTCGTTCCCTGAGTAGGGAACGGAGACATTACATTGAGTGACGACAAAATGGGGGTTTCGGTTAAAAGCCTATCACCTTCGAGTATTAAAAAACGAGCAAATGGCAAAGAAATGCCATGGGTCTTCGGAATTTGCATAGCGTAGCGCCCCACCTCATGAGTATATAAGGAAGGACGCTGGCAACATGCAGATATGTTACCCGCTGAGGAGCCAAGACTGAACTCGGCGTTCCAGCGTTCCAGCGGAAGTGGCAGGAAGATGTAACGTCTCCGTTCCCTACTCAGGGAACGAGGGTTACATACGTAACCGAGACGTTCCCTTTCGTAGTCACTCCGAGCTACGTCGAGTGACGACGAAATGGGGGTACCAGTCCAATCACGCCACCTCTCGGCTGTCTTCCAGTGCCCTGCGTAAGTGTGAGCTCCCTGTCGTGAGACTGGCACGGACGAAGGACTCCAACTTAACACAGGAATACCGAGGTAAACTGGAAAGCATATCTCAGTGGAAATATGCAAACCATGCACGCCTGAAGGGAGGTCTTAGGAATACACTTATGGCCTGAGAGAGGGTAGCATCAGAACTCCTTAAGAGGGATGAACTTTTTGAAACACGACAAACAATAAAACCAAAACCAGCGTTTCAGATGTTCATTAGTTCCAGTGGCCTTAATGCATGCACGGCTTTTCAAAATGTCACAAAGCGTTTTGAGATTATTTTGAATGAAATATTGAAGTTTATAATTAAGTGTTTTGGCACACCACGCCGAGTGGCCAAATGCAATTTTCTAAAATCGGGTTTTATTCTGGCATGTTGAATTAGTGTTCGACAAACGTGGCGGCGCGTTCATTTGAATTTATTTTTCTCATAACAGCTAAAATAACTTTTTTTGGTCATACAGATAAGAGTAGAGTAGCCTACATCGTTCAAAACTGTACACTTTTATTCATATTAGGCCAACGACAAAAGTTTATCTTTTGTCTCTGTCACAGGTGTTGTGCCGAATTTTGACCCCCGCCAAATTATTACCCCCCTAGCATTGGTAGGTTTAGGATTAGTTCTGTGGGAGGGGTTAGGATTAGGGGTGGGGTTAGGATTAGGCTATCAGGTACTGACTTCAACGAGGGGGGTAAGAATTAGGCAGGGGGTCAAAATTCGGCACAACACCGGGAACTGCGCGTCACAAATATGAACCGAAAGCCACTTGCCTCAGCTCCGTCACGATAAGAAATCGGCTATGTCTAAAGCCTTTAAATGTCTAAATATTTAGGCTAATAAATGTTATCTGATTATGTAATCCATATGAAAACAAGAGGTACCAGTTTAGCTATCATGTAAGCGCTTCCCAATGAGAAAATTACAAGGGTGAAAATCTCGCTCTAATTAAATGTAGGCTAAATCGCCCCGAATTAAAATGTAAAAACAGATCAAATAATTTATTTGTCAAAATGTTGCGATATTTTTTCATTTAAGTTCATAATTATTCTATAAATTTTATTTAGTCTAGCAGCAGTACCACAAATCACCATGGTTCGAGATTTATTTGAATAATAATAATAATAATAAACTTAATTCACAAATTGCATGGACCCTGGTTGTAAGGATCCAACATTCAGGATTCCACCAGCTCCATCCACTCCTCCCACACATTCACTCACTCCTCCCACTCGTTCATTATCACTGGAGTTCTGATCACCATCACCTGCACCTCATCATTCCACCTCCCTTTATATTCAGCTCCCTTTCACTCACTCATTGTCTGGTCTCGTCACTACATGGCACACAGACTCACCCATGATACACACCTACTACTTATCTGCTACTTACCCAATTCCTGTTGGACTCTCTTCGATTTCCTTGCCTGTGGATATCTTCTTCCGACTTCAGAGTACATCTTTCCGTGTGTTTCTTCTGCATCTGCATCTGCAACAGAGACTCTTGTTATCCTTCAGCTAAGTTACCATCTGACTATCATCTGTTTGAACACTCACCATATCTCCATCTGCTTCTGCTACACCTGTAAATAAACTAATTATACTTACCACTTTTCCTGCACCATCCGTGACACCAACGATACCTGTAGAATATAAAATTGAGTTGTACATTTTGTTCATTACAACAATTGAGAATTCATGAGAACATGCGTTTGAAGATTATATTTAGTTTTACTTGGAAAAAGCTGGCCCAAACCAGTTTTATTTCTTAAATTATTGAAATAATTAAATATTTAGTAATAAACTTTTATGACAGAAATATCACTAGTGCTTTCAGTTCAGTGCTTTATTGTGCATGCAGGACAGTAGGTGTTAATGTTCCTCTTTCATATGGAGAGTGTCGGATAGCCAGGCTGATGAGGCAAAGGCAAAATTATTTTAAGGATAAATCTCTCGATGTGTTCAAATGTAGGCCCCATATCTTATTAAATTATAAATATCGTAGTTTATTTATTGTAGCATATTTAAAGTTTTTTCACACAACATTTAAATTGAAGTGATCAATCCAGTTGTTTCAACTGGTTTTGTAGAGTTTTAGAATGTTTGAGCAGTGTGTATGATTGTCAACAATCTGGCATTATCTAAACATAGGGTGGCCATACGTTCGGATTTTGGCCGGACAGTCCGGATTTTAAGCCCCGTGTCCGGCACAGCGTCAAGCCGGACACTCATTTGTCCTCCTTTTTGGAGTTGCGCTGAATCGGCCAAAAAAAAAAACCCGCTCTAGAATCTTTATTGAGACGCAGCAGCATAGCGTCTAATGCCGTAAGATCTCTGGTCAAACAAATGATTGGTTGAAAGCTTTGTCAAATAAATATCTGATATATCTTTGGTTTAAAAACGTAAACAAGCCTCCACGTGCTGGCTATTACGCCTACGTCATATCATAATGTAAAAATGCCGAAACGTCAGACCTCATTTAATCTGGAATGGACAAAACAGCACACATTTATATCTAAAAGCAGTAGAGATGCTTTTCATGGATTTTGCACACTGTGTCGCTGTGAAGTGGACATTAGTAGTCAAGGGAAAGCCGCCATTAACCGATATGCCAGCACGGAAAAACATAAAAGTAACCAACGAGACGCGGGTACGTCTTCCCTTAGGTCATTTTTTCGAGAAGCAACATCACCTAAGGATAACAAAATCTCTGCTGCAGAGCTTTGTAAAGTCTGTCATGCAGTCAAGCATCGCCAGTCATTCAGGAGTGTAGATTGTGTGAAAGTTGACAGAGAGATCTTTAGTGACTCCTCTACAGCTAAGGGGATGACCTGCGGGAAAACGTCTCAGGTTACGTATGTAACCCTGGTTCCCTGATAGGGAACGAGACGCTGCGTTTGAGACGCGGTGGGAACGCTCTGCGTGATTACGTCGTGAAGCACGTGTAAAATCAGTCCAATGGAAGCCCGCTACGACATAGGTGACGTCATAGACCAGGAAACTATAAAGCAACCCTGAAATCAGACCGCGATAGCTTCTGAAAAACCTGAAGCAAGTTGATCAGGGCATGCAGGAAGTATGGCAGGCAAACGCAGCGTCTTGTTCCCTATCAGGGAACCAGGGTTACATACGTAACCTGAGACGTTCCCTTTTAAGGGAACTCGAGCTGCGTTTGAGACGCGGTGGGAACCCTATACCCACTACGCCATAGTGACAAATGCCCGTTCTGTGTGAGGTCCTGCGCACACTAAGAAGCAAGCAACCTCGCCCCAGGAGTGGAGAGGTCAAGGTCATAAAACCTGACAAATGTATGCGGAGAGGACCATCCTGCCGCATTACACACGTCAAGAAGGGAAACTCCCGAAATTAAGGCCATAGAGGCCGCCATACTCCGAGTAGAATGGGCCCGCACAACCATAGGTGAAGGCTGTCCGGCCGCTTCATAAGCCAATGAAATAGCCTCGACTATCCATTTACTCATAACCTGCTTAGATGCAGGGCATCCTCTCTTGAGTGACCAAAAACAAACAAATAGTTGCTCAGATTTACGCCACAGGGCAGCTCTGTGAACGTAGGCATCTAAAGCCCGGACTGGACATAACAGGTTAAGCTGTTCCTGGTCAGGGGTATTAAAGGGTGGAGGATAAAAGGCCTGCAGCACTATTGGTCCCCCAACATTCAGTGGGACCTTAGGAATATAACCCGGCCTGGGGTAGAGAAATGCCTTCACCATACCAGGTGCAAATTCCAGACATGAAGGAGCAACCGACAAAGCATGTAAATCACCAATTCTCTTGATAGATGAGATAGCAAGGAGAAATAAAGTCTTTAGAGTGAGGAACTTTTCAGAAACCTCCTCGATGGGCTCGAAGGGAGCTAAAGCCAGACCCTCGAGTACAATGGCCAAGTCCCAAGCCGGTGCTCTAGAGTGCAGTGCAGGTCTCAACCTCAATGTACCACGGAGAAAGCGAGTAATTAGAGGGTTTCTCCCAATAGAAGTACCCCCCAGAGGGGTGTGGTAGGCAGATATAGCCGCCACGTAAACCTTTAGGGTGGAAGGAGATAACCTGGCCGAGAAACGGTCTTGCAGAAAATCAAGAACTGAACCAACAGGGCAGTTAACAGGATCTAACTGACGTTCAACACACCACGTGGTGAAAAGTTTCCATTTTAGCGCATACAGCCTTCTCGTGGAAGGAGCTCTGGATTGAAGAATGGTTTCTACAACATCGTTCGAAAGACCGGTCTCCCTGAGCCTTGCCCCCTCAGAGGCCAGGCCCACAGTTTCCACAACTCCGGCCGAGGGTGAAATATCGTGGCCCCGGCCTGAAACAGGAGGTCCACCCTGATTGGGATCTCCAAGGGGGAGCCGTCCAGAAGAGACACCAAGTCCGAGAACCAAACTCGGGTCGGCCAATAAGGGGCTACTAGAAGCAGACGAGCCCCTTCTCGGCGAACCCTCTCCAGAACCCCCGGAAGCAAAGATATCGGGGGAAAGGCGTACAGGTGCAGCCTCGGCCACACCTGCACCATAGCATCCAGACCGAGAGGAGCTGGGTGCGTTAGAGAGAACCACATGGGACAACGGGTTGAATCTGGTGATGCGAAAAGGTCGACCTGAGCACGACCGAACTTTTCCCACAGGAACTCCACCACTTCTGGGTGAAGTCTCCACTCCCCGGGCCTCAGCCCCTGTCTCGACAGAATATCTGCTCGCACATTCTGACGCCCCGGAATATATACCGCCTTGAGCGACAGTAACTTCCCCTGGGCCCATAGGAGGATCTGATGGGCCAATTTGCAAAGGTGACGTGACCTCAGACCCCCCGGATGGTTGATATAGGAGACCACCTAAGTGTTGTCTGTGCGGACCAACACGTGATGGCCTCTCAGGTCTCGCAGGAAATATTTGAGTGCTCGAAATACCGCCATCAACTCTAAACGAATTATGTGCCAGGAACATTGATAGTCCTGCCACAGACCTTGCGCCGAGCGGCCACTCATGACCGCCCCCCCATCCCGTGAGGGAAGCATCCGTCGAAAGCGTGGCGCGTCGACAAGGAGCCCCCAACACTGGGCCCTGGGTGAGGAACCAAGGTTTCTTCCACAAGGCCAAGGCACGAAGGGAAAGCCGCGTGACCTTGATCTTGCGGAACGGATTTCCCCTCGGAGAAAACCCCTTGGTCCTGAGCCACCACTGCAGGGGTCTCATGTACAGAAGGCCAAAAGTAATAACGTTGGACGCAGCTGCCATGAGACCCAACAGTCTCTGAAACTGTTTCACAGTGAGTGACTGACCTAGTTTCACATTCTTTGCGGCTGTGAGAATCGCAGAAATACGAGCAGGAGACAGGCGTGCCTGCATTGTGGTCGAATCCCAAATTACACCTAGAAAAGTGGTCCTCTGAGCAGGGAGGAGCACACTCTTTTTGGTGTTTAGCCGCAACCCCAAACTCTTTATGTGGGACAGAACAGCATCTCGATGCTGAACTGCCACCTGCTCTGACTGAGCTAAAATCAACCAATCGTCGATGTAATTTAATACGCGGATGGCCTGGAGTCTCAACGGAGCCAGAGCTGCATCCACGCATTTTGTAAAAGTGCGGGGAGATAAACCTAGGCCAAATGGAAGAACCCGATATTGGTATGCTTCGCCCCCGAAAGCGAACCTCAGGAACCTCCTGTGATGAGGATGGATAAATACATGGAAGTACGCGTCTTTCAAGTCTATTGTGACAAACCAGTCCTCGGACTGAATCTGTGATACAATCTGTTTGAGTGTAAGCATTCTGAACTTGAGTTTCTGAACCCTGCTGTTTAACTGGCGCAGGTCTAGAATAGGACGCAGCCCTCCATCCTTCTTTGGAACAATGAAGTAACGGCTGTAAAACCCTGACTCTCTGCTGGGAGGAGAAACCCTTTTTATAGCTCCCTTTCGAAGAAGTGTCAGTACTTCTTGCTCCATTACCAGAGCCTGCTGTGAGTCCACCACCGTGGGGAGGACTCCTTGAAATCTGGGCGGACGAGAACCGAACTGAATTCTGTACCCCTTTTCTATTATGTGCAGGACCCATAGAGAAATATTTGGCAGAAGTTTCCACGCTGCCAGAAATTCCGATAAGGGAACCAGTCTCTCGAGACTGGCCTCTGGATTTGATTGAACAATCATTTCGGCGCCCTGAAGCGGCGAACCGGCAGGGAACAACCGAACTGACCGTTCTACAACCCTCCTCAGAGGATTGGACGGGGACGCTGACACCTCGGCGCCCTGAAGCGGCGAACCGGCAGGGAACAACCGAAGTGGCAGCGCTGCGGCTCTCCTCTGAGAGTCGCCCTCCGGAGGGTGCCAAGGAGGGACGGTTCCTCGGAACCGTTCCTCCCTGGAGGGGACCACCCTCAGAAGCCTGATAGCCTTGGCGTCAGGACTTCTTCTTAGCCCAAGCTCTCCTAGAGATAACAGTCCTCAGATCTTGTCTACCCCTAACAGGTCTGGGTTGCGAGCGCCACTCAGGAACCGTAGATTGAGGAGGTGCCCGAGCGGCGACGCTCTGTTTTTGTTGAACTCTGTGAGCGGAGCTCGTAGACGGACGAGGCTGCTCAGACTTTATACTACGAGCAGCCTCGGGGACAATAGACCGGCGAGGAAGAAACCTCTGAAACGCAGCCGCTTGTTTCTTATTTTCTTGAAACCTATCGACGACACAATCTATAGCGTCACCGAACAGACTTGTAGGTGACAGCGGTGCGTCCAGAAGAACAGATCTATCTTTATCCTTTATTTCTGATAAATTTAACCATAAATGGCGTTCCGTGGCCACCAAGGCTGCCATAGAGCGGCCCACAGACTTGGCCGTCTCCTTGGTGGCTCGGAGAGATAAATCTGTCGTGCGACGCAATTCTCGAATTGCGTCAGCACTAACTTCCTCACTATCGTCTATGTCCTTCAGCAGGTCAGCCTGGTACGCTTGAAGAATCAACATAGTGTGCAAACATGCTGCGGCCTGACCTGCTGCCGAATACGCTTTACCAACCAACAAAGATGTATTTCTTAATGGTTTGGTGGGTAACGTCGGGGCTTTCAGAGAAGAAGAAGACTCAGGGGAGAGATAGCTCGCTAGTGTGTCTTCAGCACGAGGCATAGTCAAATAACCATAATGATCAATCCCTTGAACTTTACTATAATTCTTAGTTTGTGGGTTATGCACTCTGAAAGACGCCGGTTTAATCCACGATCTCGAAACCTCGGTGTGGAGATCGGGAAAAAACGGGAGTTCCCGACGAGGAGGTCGTGATCTAGATGGTAAATAACGTTCATCTAAAAGACTCTTTCTAGATTCAACATCGAAATCATCGGCTGGCCACTCAATATTTAATTTAGTAACAGCACGAGATAAAACCTCCATAAGCTCCTCATCAGCAGGGGTATGAGCTGGCGAACACTCAATATCCCCCATACTACCGACATCCAGATCCTCAGAACTGGATAGCCGTAATATTGGTGCCTCAGCCTGGGAAGGAGAAGCCGCAGAGCGGGCTCCTTCCTGGGCAAAGACACCGAAACCAGCAGGTAAGGGCTGAGAAAGGGCGGGGCCCGTCTCAAACCCCGCTACTAGATCCATCTGCGAACCCCAAGATGAAAGTCGACGCTGTGCCTCGGCAGCAGCGGGACCCGCACCTCGGGGAGCGCGAACCGAACCGTCCTCCTCAAAGAACGCCCGGCGAGAGCGGAGAGTTTTCATAGACAAACTCAAGCAATGCTCACAGTCAGCCCCCTCGAGGACTGACTGGGCATGCTCCACTCCCAAACAAGCAATACACATAGGATGTGTGTCCCCACCCATGATATAACAAGGGCAGGGCACAACACAAGGTTTATAACTTTGCTTGCTCGCCATAGTGATATATATATATATATATATATATATATATATATATATATATATATATATATAAGGGGCTTGACAGACAACAATAAATAGACAAGGACAGATATACAGAGAGCGCTTGCTGAAGGTGCAGAAGCTATCGCGGTCTGATTTCAGGGTTGCTTTATAGTTTCCTGGTCTATGACGTCACCTATGTCGTAGCGGGCTTCCATTGGACTGATTTTACACGTGCTTCACGACGTAATCACGCAGAGCGTTCCCACCGCGTCTCAAATGCAGCTCGAGTTCCCTTGAAAGGGAACAAAAGCTAAGGCTTTGTGTGAGAATGTTCTAGCACCCTACTCTGTACATATACATTCAGATTACATCAAATTAAACAATCTGCCTTTTTCAGTGGCAACGGATGCATCAAACAAAGGTACGACCAAGTGTTTCCCGATTGTACTGAGATATTTGCACTTTGAGGAAGGCGTGCAACATGCACTGTTAGATTTTTATAGTGACAGCAACGAAACTTCAGAGGCTATAACAAACCAGCTACTGGCTAAACTGGAGATGTCTGGTCTTGATGTGAAAAACATGTCCGCATATGAAGCAGACCACGCCAGTGTCAACTATGGAAAACACAACAGTGTTTATCAGAAATGAAGGTAGAAGGATGTGCTACCTGTAAACTGTTTAGCCCATATCCTGCACAATGCAACAAGATATGCAGCAGGCAGCCTGGATTTTGATGTTGAAAATGCTGTGCTCAAGGTTTACAGCCATTTTAGCATGTCAGCAAGCAGAACAGCACAGTTGAAGGAATTCTGTGAGTTTGTGGAAGTGGAAGAATGCAACCTGCTACGACATGTCGTCACAAGGTGGTTGTCCCTGCTTCCATCTATTGACAGAATATTTGGAAGCCCCTGACCAGCTACTTTCAGAGTGAAGGTGAGGAGCAATACTCCCAGTTTTTGTGGAAATGTTTTGGAGAGGAAAGCATTGAAGTGTCTGAGACATTTTTTCTTTTCCTCAGTCACATTCTAAAAGTGTTCTCAGAGACCATTGAAGCACTCGAGGCCAAATCGTTCAGCATAACTGTATTTAAGGTAATGACTGAACTGAAACTTGAGAGAAGGATGACTGACAGGTTCTTTGGCTTTTCTGTGAACATTAAACTCAAGCAGCTACCCCCTTACCTGGCAAAGAAATGTGTGGAGGATTTTCTTGGTTTCTATGAAAGAGCCAAGAAATACATAAGTGAAAGATATGACTTCTCTGAGAACAGCATTTCATAGCAAAAGTGGCAAAGCTTGACCTCACAACTGCTGTGTCATATGAAGAATACAGTGATGCTGTCCAGGCCTGCAATCTGAAAGACATCGATATGGAAGGACTGTATGAGGAATATGCCATGGTGGAAGCTTCCTTCACCTCTCCGGAAATGGAAGGTTGCCACAGTGAGGAGCGATATCTGAAACAGTTTTCCAAAGCAGAAGCACCACTTGTGAATCTCAGGAAGATCAGTGCCTATATTTTCTCCATCCCATGCAGCAATGCACACACGGAACAAGTCTTTTCAATAATGACATCTGCATGGAGAAACGAGAGGAATCATCTGGATGTGGACAGCGTCAAGGCTGAGCTCCAAGTTTGTGTCAATTTCACCTTTCCCTGCACAGACATGTACAAGAAATTCCTTGGAAACAAAAAGCTCTTGTATGCAGCCAGGAAAGGGCAGAAGTATTGCAGATAGACAATCAACTATTTGGTGACTAGTTTTATGTGTTCTATGTAGTCTTTGTGTTACAAATCTGATGCAGTTAGTTTGCTGTGTATTGTATTTAATTAAGTATATATACTGTAGGCTACACTAATTTCCTGTAGGAATCTCTTAAGCCAAATTGATCTCTAATGCAGCATTTTGATTTTACGAATGGGAATATGAATATTATATGAAATATGAATATGTATTGGGTTTAAAACAATACAGATTTTTGGTCTGCTGATAAAACATGGCTTGGTAGCCATGATGATCCTAGAGGTGCCAGATTATTTGTTTATTTATGTATTTCTCTTAATTTTATGTATTTTTCTTAATATTAAGTCCAGAAATGTTATGTTTTTTTCTGGTACTGTGCACTTTGCAAGACAGGTTCATCTCAGTGTTCAGTTTTTAAAACCAATATCACAATGTCTTGAATAAATACATATACTGTGAACAAACACTTTTATGCCACAAAGTGTCCTCCCTTTTGGAATTGCGCTGAATTGTTTAAAAAAAATTAACCTATAAAATTCCCACATATTGATAGCGGCTCCCTGATGCCCGTAAATTAGTTCAAATCTCCTGGAATCTAGAGCTGCGCATGCGAGACAGAACATAGCCTACAATATGTGCTCCAAACCGGGTAGAGCAAGAGACCTTGCGTGCAGCTTCGTTATTTTGCATCGCAAAGGAAATAAACTCTAAACTCGATGCAGCTTTTTTAAATAAAAAAAAACTGTCCCGACATTTTTAACCTTGAAATGTTCGATGGGGTTTCAAACTTAAGTAATTTTAGTGTTTTTTTACACAATAATTTAGCAAACTAAAGACAAGCTTCTTCATTTTCATTTTCTGACGCAATCAGCTGAAAATCTTCCTTTATCAGTTTTGTTGTCTGTGTTTGTTGTCTTGCCATTGCTAATTAAACAAAACGCTTGACTTTAAATAAATAAACGGTCAATAAACTCGCTAATAAACAGTTAAGCATCAAGATCGGTAAAACATTAATGCTGTCAGCCAACATCGGTTAACAGCATATATGCTACAATGCAATTCGATCTCGGGTCGCTTGAAGCTCCGTGAACGCTGTTCAGTCAACGTCTTATGCTCTTGCAAAGCCTTATTGATGTAGCCTAATATTTTCCTATTGCAATGTTTTAAGTTTTCATTTATTCAATTTAATTTCAGTAATTCTCTGAATGAGCCGCAGCGCGGCGGCAGAGATTACGCAATAGAGAGAATAAACGAGTAAACGGACACTTTTCAAAGTCTGTGATTGTAGCACCTCTTAGCGGTAAAAGGCAGCAAATACACCCCAAATTTTACCGTCGCGGCAGAACGGCGGCGGTAAAAGTATTATTCTGGTTGTCCACCTACTGTAGATCTGTGTCTGTAAAGAAGAGGTGCTTAAATAAGAGCACTAGTGTACTATTAATGAAGGCTATATCTTTAACACCAAGCATATCTGCTGACTGTTGATTTTCTCCTTGATTCTTTTAACTCAAAAGTTAAAAGTGTACTTGATGATATTGCTCTTGTGAAAGTCAGGAAGAAGAGTGGTAGACAAAAAGCACCTTGGAGAAACTCAACAGCAAAATATGAAAAGACAATGCAGAAAAGCAGAGCGCATGTGGCGGAAGACAAAACATCTACAAAGACAGTATCCATGCGTTCAATATGGAACTAGGCAAAACTAGACAGACTTTCTTCTCAAATATTATAAACAGCAACTTAAACAATACACGCACTCTTTTTGCTACTGTAGAGAGACTGACAAACCCTCCAAGCTAGATTCCCAGTGAAATGCTCTCAGACAGCAAGTGCAGTGAGTTTGCTTCTTTCTTCTCTGAGAAAATCAATAATATCAGAAAGGTGATCAGCACATCCTTGAGTTGCACTGGGGTCAAACAGATCATGGTAAATGCCTCACTTCTCTCTGGGAGTTTTCCAAACTCCCTGAAAACTGCAGTTGTCAAGCCCCTCCTGAAAAAGAGCAATCTGGATAAGACCATATTAAACAACTATAGACCGATCTAAAATCTTCCTTTCATAGGCAAGATCGTTGAAAAAGTTGTCTTCAACAAGCTGAACAAATTCTTAAGCTCAAATGGATACTTTGACAATTTTCAATCTGGTTTCCGATCACATCACAGCACAGAGACAGCGCTCATAAAGATAATAAGCGATATTCGCATAAATACTGATACAGGCAAATTATCAGTACTGGTACTACTCAACCCCCTCCTTGAACTGCCACCTTAACGTGGTGGAGGGGTTTGAGTACCCGAATGACCCTAGGAGCTATGTTATGGGGCTATATGCCCCTGGTAGGGTCTCCCAAGGCAAACAGGTCCTAGGCGACGGGTCTGACTAAGACCGGTTCAAAATCCCCTTATGATGGACAAACATTCAAGGACCGTGACGTCGCCCGGTATGGCGCATCCGGGGCCCCACCCTGGAGCCAGGCCCGGGGTTGGGGCTCGTATGCGAGCGCCTGGTGGCCGGGCCTCTCCCCATGGGGTCCGGCCGGGCTCAGCCCGAAGGAGTGACGTGGGACCGCCTTCCCGTTGGCTCACCACCTGCAGGAAGAGACGTAAGGGGCCGGTGCAGAGAGGATCGTGTGGCAGTCGAAGGCGGGGACCTCGACGACCCGATCCCTGGACACGAAAACTAGCCTTAGGGCGTGGAACATCACCTCGCTGGCGGGGAAGGAGCCTGAGATGGTGCGTGAGGTTGAGAGGTTCCGACTAGAGATAATCGGGATCACCTCTACGCATGGCTTGGGCTCTGGAACCACACTCCTTGAGAGAGGATGGACTCTTCACCACCCTGGAGTTGCCCATGGTGAGAGGCGACGGACTGGTGTGGGTTTGCTTATAGCCCCCCACCTCAGCCGCCATGTGTTGTAGTTTACTCCGGTGAACGAGAGGGTCGTTTCCCTGCGCCTACGGGTCGGGGATAGGTCTCTCACTGTCGTGTGTGCCTACGGGCCAAACGGCAGTGCAGAGTACCTGGCCTTCTTGGGGTCTCTGGGAGGAGTGCTGGAAAGTGCTCCGACTGGGGACTCTGTCGTTCTACTGGGGGACTTCAATGCTCACGTGGGCAGCGACAGTGACACCTGGAGGGGCGTGATTGGGAGGAACGGCCCCCCCGACCTGAACCCGAGCAGTGTTCAGTAATTGGACTTCTGTGCTAGTTACAGTTTGTCCATAACGAACACCATGTTCAAGCATAAGGGTGTCCACCAGTGCACGTGGCACCAGGAGACCCTAGGTCGCAGGTCGATGATCGACTTTGTGGTCGTTTCATCTGACCTGCGGCCCTATGTCTTGGACACTCGGGTGAAGAGAGGAGCGGAGCTGTCAACTGATCACCACCTGGTGGTGAGTTGGATCCGATGGCGGGGGAGGAGGCTGGACAGACTCGGCAGACCCAAGCGTACTGTAAGGGTTTGCTGGGAACGTTTGACCGAGTCTCCTGTCAGAGAGATCTTCCACTCCCACCTCCGGTGGAGCCACGACCGGATCCAGAGGGAGGCTGGAGATATTGAGTCTGAGTGGACCATGTTCTCCACCTCCATTGTCGAAGCGGCTGCTCGGAGCTGTGGCCGTAAGGTCTCCGGTGCCTGTCGAGGCGGCAATCCCCGAACCCGGTGGTGGACACCGGAAGTAAAGGATGCCGTCAAGCTGAAAAAGGAGTCCTATCGGGCCTGGTTGGCTTCTGGGACTCCTGAGGCAGCTGACAGGTACCGCCAGGCCAAGCGGACTGCAGCCCGGGTGGTTGTGGAGGCAAAAACTCGGGCCTGGGAGGAGTTCGGTGAGGCCATGGAGAAGGACTATCGGCTGGCCTCGAAGAGATTCTGGCAAACTGTCCGGCGCCTCAGGAGAGGGAAACAATGCCCTACCAACGCTGTTTACAGGGGAGGTGGGCAGCTGTTGACCTCAACTGGGGATGTCGTCGGACGGTGGAAGGAATACTTCGAGGATCTCCTCAATCCCGCCGTCACGTCTTCTATTGAGGAAGCAGAGGCTGAGGGCTCAGAGGTGGACTCATCCATCACCCTAGCTGAGGTCACCGAGGTAGTCAAGAAAACTCCTCGGTGGCAAGGCACCGGGGGTGGATGAGATCCGCCCTGAGTACCTCAAGTCTCTGGATGTTGTGGGGCTGTCTTGGCTGACACGCCTCTGCAGCATCGCGTGGCGGTCGGGGACAGTGCCTCTGGGATGGCAGACCGGGGTGGTGGTCCCTCTTTTTAAGAAGGGGGACCGGAGGGTGTGTTCCAACTACAGGGGGATCACACTTCTCAGCCTCCCTGGGAAAGTCTATGCCAGGGTACTGGAGAGGAGAATACGGCCGATAGTGGAACCTCGGATTCAGGAGGAACAGTGCGGTTTTCGTCCAGGCTGTGGAACACTGGACCAGCTCTATACTCTCTATAGGGTGCTGGAGAGTTCATGGGAGTTTGCCCAACCAGTTCACATGTGCTTTGTGGATTTGGAGAAGGCATTCGACTGTGTCCCTCGCGGCGGCCTGTGGAGGGTGCTCTGGGAGTATGGGGTCCGGGGTCCTTTGCTAAGGGCTGTCCGGTCCCTGTATGACCGAAGCAGGAGTTTGGTTCGCATTGCCGGTAGTAAGTCTTACTTCTTCCCGGTGCATGTTTGACTCCGGCAGAGCTGCCCTTTGTCACCGGTTCTGTTCATAGTTTTTATGGACAGAATTTCAAGGCGCAGCCAGGGGCCGGAGGGTGTCAGGTTTGGGGACCACGCGATTTTGTCTCTGCTTTTTGCGGATGATGTTGTCGTGTTGGCGCCTTCACACCAGGACCTTCAGCATGCACTGGGACGGTTTGCAGCCGAGTGTGAAGCGGCTGGGATGAAAATTAGCACCTCCAAATCCGAGGCCATGGTCCTCAGTCGGAAAAGGGTGGCTTGCTCAAGGAGAGATCCTTCCTCAAGTGGAGGAGTTTAAGTATCTTGGGGTTTTGTTCCCCAGTTAGGGAAGGATGGAACGGGAGATTGACAGACGGATCGGTGCAGCTTCTGCAGTAATGCGGTCGATGTACCGGTCTGTTGTGGTGAAGAAGGAGCTGAGCCGTAAGGCAAAGCTCTCGATTTACCGGTCAATCTACGTTCCTACTCTCACCTATGGTCATGAGCTTTGGGTCATGACCGAAAGGACAAGATCCCGGATACAGGCGGCCGAAATGAGCTTTCTCCGCAGGGTCGGATCCCTTAGAGATAGGATGAGAAGCTCGGTCACTCGGGAGGAGCTCAGAGTAGAGCCGCTGCTCCTCCACATCGAGAGGGGTCAGCTGAGGTGGCTCGGGTTGGTTCAGGTCATACTTAGGAGGGAGAGGTTATTATGTGAGTATAGGAGACCATAAGTCTGAGTGGACACCCATGACATGCGGAGTCCCTCAAGGCTCAATTCTTGCGCCACTCCTATTCAACCTGTACATGCTCCCAATGAGCCAAATAATGAGAAAGCACAGAATCTCTTACGACAGCTATGCAGACGACACACAGCTCTACTTAGCCCTATTGCCTAATGATTACAGCCCCATTGACTCCCTGTGCCAATGCATTGATGAAGTCAACAATTGGATGAAAAACTGGAAAACCAAATGCAAAAACTGAAGTCATTGCATTGGGAAACAAAGATGAAGTTCTCAAGGTAAATGCATACCTTCACTCTAGGGGTCAAACAACTAAAAATCAAGTCAGGAATCTTGGTGTGTCTCTAGAGTCAGACCTAAGTTTCAGTAGTCATGTCAAAGCAATAACTAAATCAGCATACTATCACCTGAAAAATATTGCAAGAATTAGATGCTTTGTTTCCAGTCAAGACTTAGAGAAACTTGCATGCTTTCATCACCACCAGGGTGGATTATTGTAATGGACTCCTCACTGGCCTTCCCAGAAAGACCATAAGACAGTTCAGCTCATACAGAACGCTGCTGCCAGGATTCTGAGCAGAACCAGAAAATATGAACATATCACACCAGTCCTCAGGTCTTTACACTGGCTGTCAGTTACATATAAGATTGATTTACTGGTTAAGTATTAAGTATTATTACTGGTGTATAAATCATTTAATGGCCTAATGCTCACTGAATATAAATCCAACAGATCACTTAGATCATTAGGATCACACCGGCTTGAAATACCAAGGGTTCACTCTAAGCATGGTGAGTCTGCTTTTAGCTACTATGCCAGCCGCAGCTGGAACCAGCTTCCAGAAGAGATCAGATGTGCTCCTACAGTAGTCACAGTCAAATCCAGACTCAAAACACATCTGTTTAGCTGTGCATTTACTGAATGAGTACTGTGCCACTGTTCGTCCGACTGGTTGTACTGTATTTAATTTAATTTTTTATTCTAAACTGTTTTAATTGTTCTGATTTCTAATTAATTATTTTAATTTCTTTAATGTAAAGCAATTTTGAATTACCATTGTGTATGAAATGTGCTATATAAATAAACTTGCCTTGCCATACGGAAGAACACTGGAGTGTCCAGCCCATAGTGTGGAATCTTTCAACTCCAGGGGTGGCAAGGTGGTTTGCCAAAGGGAAAAACACATGCTCAAGGAGGCTTACAGTGGAAATACACACGTGGGGGTCGCCCAGCGGGGGAACCATGCACATGGAGGCACCTAGCCAACTGTGAAAGCTGCCGGTGGCATAACCTTAGCGTTGACGTCAACAGTGCTGGAGGAACCCAGGGCTTCTCCGGGAAACTCACCTGAGGAGAATGTTGCACGTATTCAGTCCGTGGAGTGGAATGGCGAGCAAGCGAAGACACCTGAGCGGATCCTAGTTACTGGCTAGTTGAAGCGAATTCATGAGAGGACACGAGCTTCATCAGAGTTTAAGAATCTCGCAAATTTGTGTTAAGACACCTACCACATTCGTGAGATTCTTAATCTCCGAGTACTTATCTCCATTGAGATGTCTGTTAGCAACGTGCCATGCACTAAAGCCCAAGAGGAGGCCAGATTCCGAGTGGAGTGGGCCTTCACACCCAACGGGCACGGTCGACCTTTCTGCTGGTAAGCCAAAGCAACGGCGTCCACTATCCAGTGAGACAACCTTTGCTTGGAGAGAGCCTTTTCCTTCAGCTTCCCACCATGACAGACAAAGAGCTGGTCAGAGGTCCTGAAACACTGCGTCCTGTCTACGTAAGCACGGAGAGCGCGTACTGGACAGAGCAGTGCCAAGGCCCGGTCTGCCTCCTCCGAGGGCAGCGCTTGCAGGTTCACCACCTGGTCTCGAAACGGGGTGGTAGGAACCTTGGGCACATATCCAGGCCGGGGTCTCAGGATCACGTGAGAGTTGGCCGGCCCGAATTCCAGGCCACTTAGTTAACGGAAAAAGCCTGCAGGTCCCCTACCCTCTTGATGGAAGCCAATGCAAATAGGAGAGCTGTCTTCATCGACAGGAACTTAAGCCACTGACTGCAAAGGCTCGAAGGGAGCACTCCGCAGCGCAGTTAAAACCACTGAGAGGTCCCAAGAGGGTATGAGAGGAGGGCGAGGAGGATTTAGTCTCCTCGCTCCTCTCAAGAACCTGATGACCAGGTCGTGCTTCCCAATGGACTTCCCTTCAACTGCAACATGATGTGCGATGATAGCGATTATGTCAACATTAACTTTCAGGGTAGATGGAGACAGCCTTCGCTCCAACCCATCTTGCAGGAAGGAAAGCACAACACTGATCGAGCATATCATGGGCTTTTCTCGGCGAGAAGAGCACCAGTTGACGAAGAGGTTCCACTTCAACTCATAGGCATGTCTCATAGACGATGCTCTAACGGAAGTGATGGTAGCCACCACCGCTGGTCCTTCCTCAGAGGAATTGGCCAGGGAGGTGCTGTCGTGAGGAGTACAAGTTCGGAGAACCAGGTCCGAGATGGCCAATGAGGCACAACCAAAATGACCTGCTCCTCGTCCTCCCTGATCTTGCACAGGGTCTGTGCGAGAAGGCTCACTGGGGGAAACGCATACTTCCGGAGGCCCCGTGGCCAGCTGTGCGCCCAGTGCGTCCGTGCCGAGCGTTCGCCGGAGAGAGGTTGAATCCATGAGAGCTCGTCAGCTGCACAGTTCAGGTCTCCTGCAACGTAAATAGCCCCTCAGTTGCTTCTGACTCCATAAGGTGGCGGGCGAGTTACGACATACGGCGGGAGCGTAGACCACCTTGACGGTTGATGTACGCTACTGTCACTGTATTGTCTGAACGGACTAGTACGTGCTGGTTCCTGAGCAACGCATGGAAGCGGTGTGGAGCCAATCGTATTGCCAGCAACTCGAGGCAGTTGATATGCAGAAGGTGCTGTGGTCCTGTCCAGGAGCCCGGGGCAGCATGTCCATTGCACATGGCACCCCAGCCCGTGGTGGAGGCATCTTTTGAGACAACAACATGCCTGGAAACTCGATCTAGGGTTACACTGGGCCGTAGGAAGCTGAGATTTGACCACGGGGAGAAGGTTTGACAGCAGGTCGGAGTAACTGGTACTTAGAGCGTGCCCTGTTGCCATGCCCACCTCGGGACTCGATCGCGAAGCCAGTGCTGAAGCCTTCTCATATAAAGCAACCCGAGCGGTGTGGCTGCCAAAAACTGAACCAACGGGGTCATGGGGACCACAGACGTACCCTCGGTGAGGCAGCGAAGCGGTATGACTGGCCCGTACAGGGGAGGCATAGCGTCCCGGTGTGGGGGAACAGTCATAGACCGCGTCCTGACAGAGGAGACCAGGGAAGGACGTGCGTTCCCCTGGGCTCTCGTGTGACAGGTGTCTGGCGATAGAGGGGGACGTGAGTGGCGAGGCTCATGAGTGGTGCACACTGGCACCCGAAAACTCTGTGTCAGAGGGGAGCGAGAGTGGTGAGGCTCGTAAGCAGCACGCACTGTCGTCCGCGCACTCTGGGGGCTCAGAGATAAGAGTCAGCGGGTGCAGCCCCCAAGAACCAATCATCCAACCACGAGCGTTCAGGGAGTACCACAATTACCCGACACTCGTGGCGGCCCGGGAAAACATAGCTGTTAGTTCCAGGTCAGACTCGGAAAATGCAGCGACCCCGGGGGGCGGCAGCACATCCGAATCCTCATCCACAGAAAATACCAGCTCACCTTGTGATGCGGCGATCGGCATCGCCTCATCATCTGGAGCACTGAATGAGACACGAGGCACATCCATACATATTGGTGGAAAAGGTTGGTGGTGGTTGCTGCTCGTGTGGCTGACCTTCTGGCTCATAGAGTAACGAAATTTTATAGCGTTTTGTTTTATGGTATTTGTTTGTTTTGTCGTTTGTATATATCGAGTGCATCTATCTGATTATATTTAGACAGTCCATGTTATATTAAGAGGATATTTGTGTTTTTTATACATGATACATGTGCATTTCATTGTCGCTAATTAGTGGACTGATTGTTGGAACACCGATATTTCTTTACGATCGATATGGATTATAGAAAACTTTTTTGGCCACTGGTCTTTTTTCATTTATTGGAGCAAATATTTTGTTTGTCAACTGGATAAGATCTCCCGGAGAACCTGCAACTTGTATATTCAAGAGATTTTCTGCTGCAGCTGCAATTCCACCCTCATCAGGCTACTGTTACAGAGAGGATCCCAGAGGAAATAACACGTAAGAGGTCTATCCAGAGGGAATCTTCCCAAAACAAGAAGGTAACGAGAAGGGGGAAGAAAAAGGGTGGAATACGAGCTAGACTCAAGCGGGATAAATGTAAACATCGATCGCTCCCATCAGTCATAATGGCCAATGTCCGTTCTCTCCGTAATAAAATTGATGAACTGCAAGCTAACGTGAACTATATGCATCAATATAGGACTGCTTCCATTTTAGCATTTACTGAAACGTGGCTAAATAAGAATGACAATGATGACATTTTATGTATAGATGGCTTTGGAATTCCCCTGAGACTTGACCTGGATAATGAGTCTACGGGCAAACAGCATGGCGGCGGTGTTTGTTTGTATGTAAACACACGCTGGTGCTCAACGATTGTCGTAAGGGAGAAGTTGTTCTACCCTGATATTGAACTTTTGGCTGTATCTCTACGCCCTTTTTATTTGCCCAGGGAATTTCCACAGCTTTTTTTTATATTGGTTTATATTAATCCGAGAGCAAATGCTACTTCAGCCATAGAGCATATTAAGAACACCTTAGACAGATCGGAATTAATATCTCCAGATTCTCCCAAATTTATTCTAGGCGATTTTAACCATTGTGTGGCAGAAAAATCCTTGAAAGTTTTCAACAGTATGTCACATGTACTACCCGTCTGGGAAAAATATTGGATAAATGTTACGGCTCAATTTCAGGTGCATATAGATCTATCGCTCTTCCTACACTTGGTTCTGCTGATCACTGTACTGTTACTGGCACCAACCTATTTGCCTGTTATAAGGAGGACAGAGAAGGCTGTAAAGGTTATTAAACAATGGACTAATGACAGCATGGATAGACTACAGGGATGCTTTGAAATAACTGATCGGAATATGCTCGTAGTTCCATCAAATCATATTAATGAGAAAGTGGACATAGTAACATCGTATATCTCCTTCTGTGTGGAAAACATCATTCCTACTAAGAAGGTTACCATCTTTCCGAACAACAAGCCCTGGGTAACCAAGGAACTCAAGGAAATTTTAAATAAGAAAAAGAGGTTTTTTTACACCGGCACTGAGTTTGAAAACAAGGAGGTTAACAGAGAGGTTAAGCGTGCTATTAAATCTGCTAAACTGAAATATAAGAACAAGATTGAGCAAACATTTACTCAGGGAAATCTCCATACAGTCTGGCAAGGTCTTAAGAATAAGGCAGCAGTTAATATTGCTCCCACTACTCGTAAGCACATTCAGGTTGCAGGATATTTACTCACCCTCATGTTGTTCCAACCCCGTAAGACCTTCGTTCATCTTCGGAACACGAATTAAGATATTTTTGATGACATCTGAGAGCTGGATCACTCCTCCATACTCCTCCATAGACTTCTTGAGGGATTGAACTTGCAGGCCCCGAAAAGTTATTACAGACATCGTTAAAATAGTCCAAGTGACTGCAGTGGCTCAAGTTGTTCAGAAATTTCAGAAATCTATGGCCAACGGTGTAGTCCCTAAATTATGGAAACATTCGACAGTTATTCCAATACCTAAAAAGAGTTCCATAAAATCCTTAAATGATCTGAGACCTGTTGCACTCACCTCTCTTGGGATAAAGGCAATGGAGAGAATTATTAAAAACAATGTCACTAAAGTTATTGATTCACAGTTGGATCCACTTCAGTTTGCCTATCGCACAGGTGGGCAAGTACCTTGGGACAATTTTTGACAATCTGTTAAAATTGACTTCTAATACAGAGGGGATATTGAGGAAATGCCAGCAGCGGCAGTACCTTTTAAGGAAGCTCAATTCCTTTGGAGTTAGTAAAAACTTGCTCACTATGTTCTACTACTCCTATATTGGAAGCGTCATTACATTTTCCATCGTCTGCTGGTTTCATTCTATAAGCCTCCAAAATAGAAATAGTCTGGAACGCACGGTTAAAGTCTGCTCAAAAATAAGTGGACTCCCTATTAGGGCTCTTTCTATTATAAGTGAACAGCAAATGCTGAGGTTGGCTGGAAGGATTCTGCGAGACACTTCACATGTAATGTTCTCTGTTTTTGAGTGGCTTCCTTCACGGCGACGGCTTTGTTGTCCATGCTGTAGGACACAAAGGAGGAAGGCAACCTTTGTTCCCAAATCGGTGCAGTTTTTAAATTCTCAACCATCGCTAGCCCCCTTGTTCATCATGTCTTAATTTTATTTTTATTTTTCTTGATTTAATATTTATTTTATTTTATTTATATATATATATATATATATATATATATATATATATCAGGTATCCATTAATATGTATTTCATTCACATTGTGTTATTTATTTAATGGATGTTTTTATGTATAATGTTTACGTTACTCTATGTGGCCCCATTAATTGCCCCTTGGAGACAAATAAAATAAAGTGTTTTGAAATTGAAATTGAAATTGAAAATTGAAATCCGAAGACGGCCCTACGACTGCACTCGAGGTGCTTGAAAAAGACGTGCACGTGCAAGCTCTTTTGTGAAAGGACGCTCAGCAGCCTGTGCTGAACCGCCTTTGCACCAACATAGACTGGAGAGCTGCTCGTCTCAAAGGTTACTCGATGACACTCACAGAGAATTCAGGCTGTAGGAGTGAAGAGGACCTCTTGGGTCCGAAGCAAAAACATCTGTATTTTGCCAGCGTCCGTCCTTATATACCCACGAGGTGGGGCGGAGCTATGCTATGCAAATTCCTCAGACCCATGGCATTTCTTTGCCATTGGCTCGTTTTTTAATACTCGAGTAGTAGGAAACCCCGTCTGAAGCGGCATTTCTATCCCAGTTTGATGTTCATCACAGCGCAGAATAACCATACAATACATCCATAGAAATGTGTTTAGCGTTTAACTTAAGTAGATTAAAACAGTGGGCGGTAACACTCCTACTCTATGAGAGTTCATCATTTGTGCTGTGCATTTGGAGTATGAGAATAATGGTGGTAATAAGTAACCACACTTCTTATAGCAAATAATCAGAATGAGGAAAATAGCATTAATTTGAATGTCATTTGCAATAGAAGATAATGGCAAATATTTATTACAACTTTCGTTGTCAAATAAAACTGACCCAATGACAGAAAGAGGACGCTCATACAGGATTATGGATAAGGGTCAAGGGTCATTATTCTTGGTGGTTTGGATGCAAAATCAAAATCTGAATGGTTCAAAATATATTTATAATTGTGGTTATTTTATTATCTCTGACTAATAGTGCAAATAGATTGTTTTAGTTGTTCTACATTGGATAATTTGACTGTCTGTGTTTTACTGACAGGTTTTAATGGTGAATGATTCTGACCTTCTCTGGATCAGCTGATGGAGAATAAAGAGCCGCTACACACACATCACATTCAACAGAATCAACAGACACACACCCATAATGATCATCACACACACATGTGTTTGTGTAACTTTCCAGAGTGATCCGTTCCTTCATCCAGAGTCAAACATGTAAAACTTTTGTTTCTTCTTCAGAACTGACATGTGTCTTTTGCACTTTTCTGTCTATTATGTTTTTCTATATAACTCTACATACTTTTAAGAAATGGTTATGAGCAGGTTTACACACACATACACACACCCACACACACTTCGCATAACAACCTTTTTGTTTTTCACTCCTCTCTACAACCGAGTCTCTCACCATTGTAGTCTAGTGAAACTTAAAGTTCCCTCTCCAGGGAAATAATGGTATTTGATTAATCCTTCAATACCCCTCAAACATTTGATCCCATATGCTTTTCTCATCAGACAAAACACTCGTGTATCCCATTTATCAGTTTTACTTTGGGACTTCCACATGATGGTCAGTACTTTTCTGTGGTTCTTTCGGAACCATAGAAATCACATGGGTTAATGAGCTAATGAGATGAATCAGGTGTGTTTGATTAGGGAGACAAAGAAAATGTGCAGTGTTGGGGGTACGCCAGGACAGGTTTGGGAACCAGTGCTCTAGAGAGATCCAACTTTCACCACAATTGGGAAAGGGAAGCTCTTGCTCGAGCTCCTGGGCCCTTGCAGTCGGCCCCTGTCTCTCACGTTTATGAGGTAGAGCTGGAACTGCTCAGTCCAGATAGCCAAACACCGTCCGCTCTCGGGTCCAAGAGACACATCCAACGAATCCTGCCGTAAACGCCAAATCGTGGTGGCAAACTAAATTATATCACTGAATAAGAGACAAACATATACCAACTGTCTTTGAAAAGGATTTATTCCCTTGCAGGGAAAGGCAAGCAATCATCCAGTCACACAGAGAGGCTGCAGAGAGTGACACTGAAGGGAGAGCATCCTTCCTCCTTTATAGTTCTTGACTCCCCAAATGTTCTCTCTCTAGGCCAATCAAAGCATTCTCAACCATACATGGATCATTGTTTAGACTTTGTCCATTATATTCTACTCTCAAAGGCAGAGGCTTAACATATGGCTTTCACACACTTAACATGTGGTCACTTTCCTTATGGCAGAGGCCTTCTAGTCATGCACACATATAATGGTCATATTCATACATGAGATCAATAACTGTTCTTTGTTCTATTACATCAGCAGAGAAGCCTGTGTTCACATGCAGTCCTCGTATTTATAAATAATAAATAATATTTTGCTTGTTCCTGATTCCAGCACATAAAGCACCGTTTTTAAAATGACGTTATAAACATTATAAATATGTATCTTGAAGTTTGTATTGCATCTTCTACTATAAAGATAAATATCAACATTTCTTTTATTAAAAAATAAGCACTTTAATGTTGTAAAAAATAAACAATTTATGTTCCATTAGATGTGTTTTGACAATTTTTTTTTTGATTGTTGTATATGTCTCTTGGTAACAAAGATATATTAACAAAAAACCTTTTATAAGGGCCTCATTAATTTATTTTGCCTAGGATCCCCACTCAATGTTGGCTCACCTCTGGCAGGAGTGCAGTATCCACTACAATACAGAGTTGGGTAACCTTGTCTCTTAGTGCTTCGAAGACTCTAAAGGTATAACTTCATTAAAGGTGTGCCATTTCTAGGTGTGTCACACACACACACACACACACACACACACACACACACACACACACACACACACACACACACACACACACACACACACACACACACAGGTTGCTTAAGATATACCTTCTTACGTGTGACGTTACCAGGTGCTGTCGGTGGCGGGCGGTCGGGCTGAATCTGTTGATATCGACGGCTCGAGAATCAATCATTCACTCGTGCAGGGACTGCTTCACTGCGTTATGTGAGAAAGCGGCGTTCTTTATGAAAGCACTTCAGAAATAATTGAAATTGCATTTATCAGGCATCATGGGATCTTATAAAAAAATTGCAAACTAAATCCAACCCTGGATATTTTATATAATTTTGAAACGAGTTCATTCTTTGCACGAAAACACTTCAATTAGCCTAACTGAACGCTGGGTGTATTACAATTTCAGAATTATAATTGTATAGACATTCAACAGTGATAAGGTATAGCTAAGAGCGATCCAGACCAACCGTACGAACATATGACTACAGAAGGATTACTTAACCAGAACGCTTCAAGAAACACGTATTAATGATAAGGTACAGCTTAAGGTATAACTTAAGAAGGACTTGGCGTTAAGAAGGTTTCGGGAAATCCAGCCCAGATCATAATTATAAGATAAAAAGATTGACTTCAGAAGACAACACAATCACAGGTGATCTCATCTCTTTAGACTGGGCAGTTTTCTGTTGTGTATTCTCCACATGAGGCAATGCATGCAGGATTTTTGTCTGTTTTGTTTGTTTTAGCTTGACTGTCCCGTCTGCTCAAAGCTCGTCTGTTCTGAGGAAACAGATGTTCATTTGCTCGTGTGTTTCTCCAAACCACAACTCCATTATAACGGTAAGAACAACCTTCACTGTCACACACTGATCTCAGGTCACTCGTTCTGTCCAGTTAGATCAGTGTTTCTCAACCTCTTCTGCAGGGACCCCCTGACAGGACATGTTTTTGTTTTAACCCTGAAATGGCACACCTGATTCAATTAGTCAGCTACACATTAAGCCTTTGAGCCTTGAATTAATTGAATCAGGTGTGCCATTTCAGGGTTAAAACAAAAACATGTCCTGTCAGGGGGTCCCTGCAGGAGAGGTTGAGAAACACTCAGTTAGATCAATCGCCTGTTCCTGCAATCTTGAGCTCTCAAGCAGAGTTGAAGATGCTGAAAATTATCTGAAATAATAATAAAAACCTGAATGTAACATATCATTTATTTCATGCTGGACCAGCTATCAGCTCCACTGACAAACTGGTTTCTGTCTATTTTAAAGCTCATGTGTAGTGTTGTAGAACAGCGCCCCATGTGGCATCAGCTGGCTACTACTGCTCTGAGCTTCTTGCTGTGAGTTTTATCTTTCTGTAGATGATGTTTTGTCCCGGGACTCTGGTGAGTGCTCTATATCTGGATGACAATGTTCAGGGAAACCATCGCTCGACTGCCCTGTCCCAATAACCTGCCAAGTCTAAATGAAAGCATGCATATACTTTGCACAGTTCTGATAACAGACCTGAAGGCTGTTTAACAGTAATCTAGCTGCCATCTTTACCCGTGAAGCTCTTTAGAGATCAGATGCTGGTCTACAGTATCACTGCTTCATGTCCAGAAACAGAGTGACTTCATGAATTACATACTTTTAAAAAACAGGACTTGCGGTGAAGTGTCACTTGCTGGCGTGGCAGTATCTTCAATTTTCTGAGATAGCTTTAGAAGTATCAATACTGTAAAATAGTTTATAATCAGAATGTTGTCAGTTAAATGTGTCAGGCCTAGCATTCATTTAGTTGTTCAAACGTAAAACGAGATGAAAAGACGTTTAAATGTCAGTGTCGTTTGGGGACAACAGCTGAGCAATGTTGCGTTCCTCAGTGTTCCTCCTCAGCAAAATTCAATGCGGCCATCAGTTTACACACTTTTCCCTCAGATGACCAACAACGAAAGAAATGGATCATAAATATAAGAACAGACAACCTAATAACATCTCACCATACCGTGTGTGTGGTCGACACTGTGTCAGAAGATGTGACCGAGGAGACTGAAGCAGGAGGTAGTGGATGTTGAAGTCTGGTGCTGTACCTGTGTTGTTCCCCTGGAACGGTTACTCTCTCGAAGTGAGAAGGCTTGGGGTTTGGGGACGGAGAGCGAGGCCTGAGAGTCTGGAGACTGAGGAAGATGTTCGTCCTGTATGTGCCAACGACCACGACTTCTGCACATCACCGAACCCCGCGCTTGTTGACTCGGTTCTCAGAGAAAACTAAAGTCTTCAGGATGAAATTGCCCAGCTGAGGCAGCGGCTGAAATTTGTTCTAAATCCAGTAAATATATTTTGTACTGTAAAACTTAAAATAAGCATAAAAATCACCTTGCAAAAGTGAAAAGCCTTTAGGATCATGAACAGTGTGTCATACAAATGTGAATTACTGTCAAAAATAATACCCAATGTATTTACAAAAATGTGTTTTAATTTAATGTGGACCTGCTGTATGGTGGGGAGATGTATGTCACGACATTTCTACTGTTCCAGGTTTTCGTCTCATGAACACCTAATGCGGGTTCTCCTTGAACCATCTCTGCAGTTCATGGTGCGAGTGACCAAATCAAGAACTTCAAACAGTGACTCTGCAAGGCAAAATGTTGCCATGGTATGCTATTACACTTTATTTTTGTAATCATCTCACATAACCATACATCATTTATTTCACAGATATATTCTATTTTATATTTTGTTGTAGAAATGTAGTTAATGTAAGAATATTTTATAATATATTTCATACATAATTGCCAGCCAATAGATGAACTGTTCCAACTTTTTTGTTCTGTATTCCTGACTCACAATGAATTTGGATGTCCCAAAACAAAATGAATGAGTCCTTCCAGCAGAGTTCAAGACTACCCAGACAACGCCATAATCCTGGACGGCACAGAGCTCAGGTGTGTCACGGTTTATGAATTCGCTGTCTCTTCTTTCGGTTTGTATTTGTGTGTGTCTGTGTGTGGGCGGAGCCGCTGATCACTGTTGCGGATCAGTTCACCAGCCGCAGCTGATCAGCGTCCCTATTTAGGGCACTTTCACACTAGCACTTCTGGTGCGCACCCGGGTTCGAATGACGTCAGAGTTCGGTTCGTTTGGATGACCTTCCTCTCCTTTACTACAGAGCGAGGTGTATAAAAACTACAAGTCCCACTGTACCCTAAAGCGAATGATTGTCACGGTGCTGTAATACTGCTAGTGACATGCAGGTCCTTGTAGAGTCAGGAACACTTACTCTGCTTAGGCCGGACATGGAGATCATGGTGGACAGAGGCTTTCTGGTGGATGACTGTGTGCTGTAAAGAGGATAGGCCTGCATTATTAGCCGGGAGACCTCAGATGCCAGCAGACGAGGCCAGGGAGACCCAGTCTGTCTTAGAGTACATGTTGAGCGCCTAATCATCAGATTAAAAGAGCACAAACAAATCATCCATCTAAATATGTCTGGGAACAATAACCAGCTCTATGTAGTTGTGTGTCTCCTGCTGAATTATCGGAGTGGGCCACTAGTGAAAGCTTGCTCAAAATGAATAAACCCGTTATTTTTTATTGCTAAAGTCAAATAATAATTTGCCTTTTGCTTCCAAAAACATTGTGTATTTCATTGTGTTCATGACAAACAGCAGTTCCCTTTCAGGAACGTCGAGCTGCGTGAAACGCTGCGGGAACGCCTCTTGCGTTGTGCGTCATGAAGCACGTATGGAATCAGCCCAATGGCGAGACGGAACGTCACGAGTGACGTCATCGACCAGGAAACTATAAAGCACACCCCTGAACACAATGGCGACAGCTTCTGTTGTCTTCAGCAAGCGCTCTGTGTATGAATCTGTCCCTGTGTTTTTGTCTGTTCTTAGTGATTGCTAGGCAGGAGTTTTTCACTTAAAAAACTATATATATATATTCACATATATCAGTATGACGAGCGAGCAGCAATACAGAACGTGTGTTCCCCCCTGTACTCGTTTTCTCACGGGTGGGGATACACACGATCTGTGTGTTGTTTGTTTGGGAGTGCAGCATGCCCAGTCAGCTCTCGAGGGGGCTGATTGTGAGCATTGCGAGCGTTTTCCATTAAGAACGCTCCGCTCCCGCCGATCACTCTTCGAGGAGAGTGGTTCGGTTCGCGCTCCCCACGGCTCGGGTCCCGCTTCTGTTGAGGCAGAGCGGCGGCGCCTGTCGTGGGGATCACAAATGGATCTTTCAGCGGGGTTTGAGACGGGCTCTGCCTTATCTCAGCCTTTACCTGCCAGTTCCAGTGCCTCAGTTCCGGGTGTGGAAGCACGCATTGCGGTTTCTTCCCCCCAGGCTGAGGCACCAATACTGCAGCTATCCAGTTCTGAGGAGCTGGATGTTGTCAGTATTGAAACAGGGGATGTTGAGGACTCGTCACCTCATTCCCCTGAACACGAGGAGCTTATGGAGGTGCTCACTCGTGCTGTGTCAAAACTAAGCATTGAGTGGCCAGCTGTTAGGCAGGAATATGTTTCTAAAAGCAAGCTTGACGAACGATTTTTGCCTTCCCGCGTTCAGCCTCCACGGCAGTGCCTTCCGTTTCTTCCCGATCTCCACACCGAGGTGTCGAGGTCGTGGAAGAGACCCGCCTCTTATCGTGTGTTTAGCCCCCAGACTTCCTCATATTCTAATATATCGGGGGCTAAGTTATATGGTTATGGGGCGATGCCCAAGGCGGAGGAGACTCTAGCTAGCCATCTTTCTGCTGAGTCTTCCTCGTCTCTTAAGGCGCCAGCTTTACACACCAAGCCTCTCAGAAATACTTCGGCTCTGGTGGGTAAGGCTTATTCGGCGGCTGGTCAGGCTTCGGCGTGTCTGCACACGATGTCAATATTGCAGGCATACCAAGCCGATCTTTTAAAAGATATGAGTGAGAGTGAGGAGGTCAGCACTGACGTGGTTCGAGAACTGCGTCAGGCTGCAGATTTATCTCTGCGTGCCACCAGGGAATCGGCTAAACTAATGGGCCGTTCTATGGCAGCCCTGGTGTTCGCAGAGAGACACTTGTGGCTTAATCTGTCTGATATGAAGGATAAAGAGAAAGCTTTTCTTTTGGATGCTCCACTTTCTCCATTTGGTTTATTTGGTGACGCGGTAAACACAGTCATAGAGAAATTTCAGGAAGAAAAGAAACAAGCTGCAGCTTTTCAAAAATTCCTCCCACTTAAAGTTCATGTCCCGGGGTCTGCTGGGCGAGGGCAGACCAAGCCGTTGACTAGCTCCTCACATAGGGTGCAACAAAGGCAGAGTGTCGCCTCGTGGCCCCCCTTCTAAACAGTGGGAACAGACGAGACAGTCTCAGGCGAAGCCTTCTAGTGGTAAGACTGATCTGAGGACAGTCATTATGGCTAGGAAGGCTTCGTCTAAGAAGTCCTGACGCCACTGGTGTCAGGATGCTGAGGGTGGTCCCCACCGTGAGAGGGAGGTGTTCACGCTTCAGACGGTGCCCGTTCTCTCACGGTGCCCTCAGGGGTCCCTTCTGCCAACCCCGCCTCGTGTCAGGGCGCAGACGGGCCCAGCGAGCGCTTTCCCGAGGGACGCTCGCCCCCTCTGAGGAGGGGTTTAGAGCAGTCAGACCAGTTGTCCCCTGCTGGTGCGCCGTTACAGGGCGCTGTGTCTGCTGCTCAAAATATTCCAGAGGCCAGCCTCGAGAGGCTGGTACCCTTAGTAGATTTCCTGGCAGAGTGGAAAAGTCTTCCAAAAATATCTCAGTGGGTTCTGCATTCGATAGAAAGGGGTTATGCCATTCAGTTCAGATCTCCTCCTCCTCGATTCAACGGGGTCCTGCCCACCGTGGTGGGCCCCGAGCAGGCTCTGGTAATGGAACAAGAGGTGAAAACGCTCCTTCAAAAGGAGGCTATTGAACGGGTTCCTCCTCCCAGCAAGGAGTCAGGTTATTACAGCCGATATTTCATCGTTCCAAAGAAGGATGGGGGGTTGCGTCCAATTTTAGATCTGCGCCTATTAAATCGTGCTGTAGCCAAGCTCAAATTCAAGATGCTTACGCTAAAGCAAATCATGTCACAAATCAGGTCCGAGGACTGGTTTGTCACGATAGATCTGAAGGACGCATACTTCCACATCTCCTTCCTTCCGCAACACAGGAAGTTCCTGAGGTTCGCTTTCGGGGGCGAAGAGTACCAATATCGTGTTCTTCCGTTTGGCCTAGTGCTCAATCGCAGCAGCAAGCGGCTCGGCATCGAGATGTCGTCTTCGCACACATATCTCCATCACAGATAACATCTTTTCTGGGGGTACTATGGGATTCTGTGGCAATGCGGGCTCGCCAGTCGCCTGCCCGCATCGCTTCGATTCTCTCAGCTGTAAAAAGAGTAAAGCTAGGCCAGTTGCTCACTGTAAAGCAGTTCCAGAGACTGCTGGGTCTGATGGCAGCAGCGTCCAGGGTTATACCCTGCGGCCTGCTGTACATGAGACCATTACAGTGGTGGCTCAGGACCAAGGGGTTCTCCCCGAGGGGAAACCCCCTCCGCGTGATCAAAGTTACACGGAGTTGTCTCCGTGCTCTGGTCATGTGGAGGGATCCTTGGTTTCTGTCCCAGGGACCTGTGTTGGGAGCTCTTTGTCGTCGTGTAACGCTAACGACAGATGCTTCCCTCACAGGCTGGGGGGCGATCATGAGTGGTCGCCCAGCCCAGGGTCTGTGGCAGGACCATCATCGATTTTGGCATATAAATTGTCTAGAGATGTTGGCAGTGTTTCAGGCTCTGAAGCACTTCCTGCCAGACCTGAGAGGTCATCATGTTCTTGTCCGGTCCGACAACACATCGGTGGTCTCTTACATGAACCATCAGGGGGGTCTGCGCTCTCGCCCGTTATACAATCTGGCTCGCCGGATCCTTCTATGGTCCCAGGTGAAGCTTCTCTCATTGAGGGCGATTTATCTCCCGGGGTATTTAAATCAGGGAGCGGACATCCTGTCGAGGCAGGGGCCGAGGCCCGGGGAATGGAGACTCCACCCCGAGGTGGTGGAGCTCCTTTGGATGCAGTATGGTCGTGCCGAGGTAGACCTATTTACGTCCAGGGAGACATCACACTGTCCACTGTGGTTTTCTCTCAGTCATCCAGCCCCGCTGGGGTTGGACGCTATGGTGCAGGCGTGGCCGAGGTCACGCCTGTATGCCTTTCCCCGGATTGCTCTGCTCCCAGGTGTTCTGGAGAGGGTTCGCCGGGACGGGGTCAGTCTATTATTGGTAGCCCCGTTTTGGCCGGCCCGAGTATGGTTCATGGACCTAGTGTCTCTTCTAGACGGCTCTCCTCTGGAGATTCCGATCAGGAGGGACCTTCTCTCTCAGGCGAGCGGGTTGATACTTCACCCCCGCCCAGAGTTGTGGAAGCTATGGGCTTGGCCTCTGAGGGGGCCCAGCTCGTAGGGGCTGGTCTCTCAACCGAGGTTGTTGAGACCATCCTTCATTCCAGAGCTCCTTCCACGAGGAGGTTATATGCCTTGAAGTGGAGGCTCTTCACTTCTTGGTGTGGAGAACACCTGTTGGACCCAGTTAACTGCCCAGTGGGTGCAGTGCTGGAGTTCCTGCAGGAGCGTTTCTCCTCAGGGCTATCCCCCTCCACACTAAAGGTGTATGTGGCGGCACTGGCTGCTTACCATGTCCCTTTCAGTGGAGTCTCTCTGTGGAGACACCCATTTATAACTCGCTTTCTTCGTGGTACTTTGAGGCTGAGGCCTGTAGTCCGCACGAGGGTGCCAGCATGGGACTTAGCTATCGCCCTAGAAGGTCTTTCCCTAGCTCCCTTTGAGCCTATTGAAGAAGTTGCTGATAAGTTTATTACTTTGAAGACTATTTTTCTCCTTGCCATCCTTCTTCTCTTAAGAGAATCGGAGATATTCAGGCTCTCTCGGTTGCTCCTTCGTGTTTGGAGTTTTCACCTGGGATGGTGAAGGCTTTTCTCCACCCCAGGCCAGGTTATGTCCCTAAGGTTCCTACCAATGTGGCCAGACCTATAGTTCTGCAGGCCTTCTTTCCTCCTCCTTTTACATCATCTGATCAGGAAAAACTTAATCTGCTCTGCCCTGTCCGGGCTTTAGATGCTTACGTCCACAGAGCTGCCCTGTGGAGAAAATCAGAACAGCTGTTCGTTTGTTTTTGGACCACCTAAGAAGGGGTCCCCAGTGTCTAAGCAGAGGATGAGCAAGTGGGTGGTTGAGGCCATCTCACTTGCCTATGAGTCGGTTGGTCAGCCTTCACCCTTGGCTGTCCGAGCTCACTCTACCAGGAGTATGGCGGCTTCCAAAGCCTTATTGTCAGGAGTCTCCCTCCAGGACGTTTGTGATGCGGCAGGCTGGTCCTCACCGCATACTTTCGTCAGGTTTTTTGACCTAGACCTCAGCTCCACCCCTGGGGCGCAGGTGCTTTCGGCTGAATTTAATCTTTGATTCACACAGTCGGTCACTTGCTCTTATGGCGACGTGGGTATTAGCGTTCCCGCAGCGTTTCACGCAGCTCGGCGTTCCTGAAAGGGAACGTCCCGGGTTACGTATGTAACCCTAGTTCCCTGAAGGAACGAGACGCTGCGTGTCGTTGCCATACTCCCGGCATTCCCTTGATCGACTTGCTTCAGACTTTTTCCAGAAGCTGTCGCCATTGTGTTCAGGGGTGTGCTTTATAGTTTCCTGGTCGATGACGTCACTCGTGACGTTCCGTCTCGCCATTGGGCTGATTCCATACGTGTTTCATGACGCACAACGCAAGAGGCGTTCCCGCAGCGTTTCACGCAGCGTCTCGTTCCTTCAGGGAACTAGGGTTACATACGTAACCCGGGACGTTTTACAATGCAATCTTTAGGAAAATATATAATTAATTACAGATCAGTTCAGGTTTTGTATAGATTTGTAAACAGAGAAGAGTAACACCTCTACATTTGTGGAGATTGTGTAGAAGTGATCAATGAATATTAGTTTGAGTTTTGTATGGATCTGTTAAGAAAGAACAGTATAACACCTCTACATTTGTAGGACTGGTTGAACTGGTTGAGAGCCATTAAAGGGATATTCACCCAAAAATGAAAGTTTACTCGCCCTTATGTTGTTCCAAACCTGTATGAGTTTCTTTCTTCTGTTCAACACAAAAGAAGATATTGTAAAGAATGTTGAGAACCAGACAGTTGATGGACCCCATTGACTTCCATAGTATATTTTTCCTATTATGAAAGTCAATGGCTTCCGTCAACTGTTTGATTACTGACATTTTTTAAAATATGTTCTTTTGTGATCAAGCGTAGAAAGAAACTCATACAGGTTCGGAACAACTTGAGGGTGAGTAAATAATGAACATTTTCATTATTGGGTGAACTGTCCCTTTAATAACAATACACATTTTTAAGTCAAAAGCATGGGTAGGTAAAAGTAAAAGTAGTCAACCTTTTGTTTGTTTATTTTTATGACTCCCCATCTCTAGATATTCTTTGAATAAACATGTCAACTTCAGCATAGACAACAACATCACACCATTCTAAACCAGTGATGAGTAGTGTGTGTGTGTGTGTGTGTGTGTGTGTGTGTGTGTGTGTGTGTGTGTGTGTGTGTGTGTGTGTGTGTGTGTGTGTGTGTGTGTGTGTGTGTGTGTGTGTGTGTGTGTGTGTGTGTGTGTGTGTGTGTTTGAGCTGTAACACTAAGGTAAGCACAGTTTACATAGATTCTTACATTTGGGCACTTGACTTCTATAACAATCATTAATATGCATACAAACAACTTAGATATTGAAATGGCATGAAAAAAATCAGCTGATAAGCTGAGTATACAGTTGCCTGAATCTAGAGGAACTCACACGCGGTCTTCTGAATAGACGCCATATTTCTTCGTTATTACTAATTTTACTACTTACACTTAAAGTATACTTTTATACACTAAAAGTGGGCAAATTTAGTCCCACGTTGTATTGAAACAGTACACTTACAAGTATACTTCTAGTAAATTGATATTAGTTTACATACTACATAAAGTATACTTAAAAATATACTCAAACTTAATGAAAATATATTTAATACTTAATAAAATTAACTTGAAGTATAGTTCATTTTCATAGGGGATTTACTGACCCATAGTGACATTTTTGTTTTAAAAAGTTAAATGTACAAAATTTATATTAAAGTTATATTAGTAAACGTTGATTGATTACTTTAAATCCTGACCAGGATCTACAGTGTATGAGCTGTATGATATGAGCTGAATTTTTCTCTCCAAATCTCAAGGATTTGGCAACCTTGATGACAAGATGAAAGTGAAAGTAGATTGCGTTTTACATGCGCCATTTTACACCTGAGCGTAACGTCCTTTACATCAGCAAAACGTCTCAGGTTACGACTGTAACCTATGTTCCCTGAGAACAGGGAACGAGACAATACGTCAACGACGCTATGGGGGGAACGCCTCAGGCGTGACAGGTGTCTGAAATCACTATCAAATCACGTCAATCATATTGACCGGCGACAGCCCGTGAATCATTAGCGTGAATGATTAACGTGCGACCTGGAAGTATAAAAGGGCGCCTTGCGAACATGACAAATCACCTTATCGTCTGAAGGGACTGTACGGTAGGCAAGCACCGCGGCATGGCAGGGAGACGTATTGTCTCGTTCCCTGTTCTCAGGGAACATAGGTTACAGTCGTAACCTGAGACGTTCCCTTTCGAAGGGAACTCAACAATACGTCAACGACGCTATGGGGAACGATATACCAACGCCGCCATGCTAAGGGGAGTGCATGCCAAGTGGCAGTGACAACTGTCAGAACCAGCAACTTCAAATGAAACGCTAGAACCACTCACCCTCAGGTCACACTGGGCTGTCAGTGACAGCATTCCCTACGGTCATAGCCCAAGCTACAGCCTCACAGAAAAACCTTCATAAACATGGTTAAATGAAAGGTCTACCTGGGCCGGCTCCGGGCCTGGAACCTCAGCTTCCAATTAGAAGGGGTCCCTTCTAGGGAATGTGGCTAGGGAACCCAAGGGAACCCCAGCCAGTCACTATTCAGGGGAACGTACTCACCCCGAAATGCCACCAGGACGGCCTGACCTGGCGCCAGTACATAGACACTTAGTCAGGCCAAATCCTGTCTGTCTGAAGACAGAGCCTCTGGACAAATGCCTTAAGTAAGGCATCCAACCCGAGGGACTGCGAAGCTGGCAGTGAACCACTCGGCCCGGATCTCAGAGACGGGATATCCCGGAGAGTATGACTCAGCATAGTGCTTTCCGACCCTTGCTAGCGAGGGGAGTTTCTCTACTCGATCCACGGATCAACCCAGTGTCTGTGTTTCAAAACACTGAGGAGGCCTGTGAAGGCCTAAGGGCTGATCTAACTGGGAGGCCTCACGAGAGGCCTACGACCGTCTG
This sequence comes from Siphateles boraxobius, assembly GCF_051911475.1. Lineage (NCBI taxonomy): Eukaryota > Metazoa > Chordata > Actinopteri > Cypriniformes > Leuciscidae > Siphateles > Siphateles boraxobius. The sequence goes on from NW_027508728.1 coordinate 659,025, forward strand.
ACCAGACTCAGGAAGCCGCATGCTCATAGAGACCCTCGTGAGGGGAGCACAAGGTCTGCCTGGTAGGCAAACCAGGCTGTAGGCAGAAAAGGTTCCGGGAGGGAACCTTTAGCAGAGAATGAACACTTTAGCGAGCCAGGGCGCAAGCTCGCCTTCAGCAGCTGCCTATTAAGGCTAGCTGAAACTGATAGCAAGAGACCACTAGCTTCATAAACCCAGCACCACTAGGGAGCGTTACAGGGAGGCCCGGAGAGGCCTACTACCTGATCCTTTAGGGAGGCACGTGAGGCCTACTACCTGATAACCACAGTACGTGGGAACTCACCTTCAGGGAGGCCCGGTGAGGCCTGCTACCCTACGACCACAGTATGTGGGGAGCTCACCTTCAGGGAGGCCTGGAGAGGCCTACTACCTGGTAACCACAAACTGTGGGAACTCACCTTCAGGGAGGCCTGGTGAGGCCTACTACCTGACCGTTCTCAATCAAGGAGGCCTGGAGGAGCCTACTACCTGATAACCCCAGTATGTGAGATGCTCACCTTCAGAGAGGCCAAGAGAGGCCTACTACCTGATAACCACAGTACGTGGGAACTCCTCCTTCAGGGAGGCCCGGTGAGGCCTGCTACCTTACAACCACAGTATGTGGGGAGCTCACCTTCAGGGAGGCCTGGTGAGGCCTACTACCTGGTCACCACTATCTGTGGGAACTCACCTTCAGGGAGGCCTGGTGAGGCCTACTACCTGACCGTTCTCATTCAAGGAGGCCTGGAGGAGCCTACTACCTGATAATCACAGCATGTGGGAACTCACCTTCAGGGAGGCCTGGTGAGGCCTACTACCTGACAGCCAAAATATTTGGGAGCCCACATCCAGGGAGGCCCAGAGCGGCCTACTACCTGACAGCCACAATATTTGGGAGCTCACATTCAGGGAGGCCCAGAGAGGCCTACTACCTTATAGCCAACGTAAGTGGGAATTCGCCTTCAGGGCGGCCGGGTGAGGCCTACTACCTGATAACCATCTTAAGTGGGAATTCACCTTCAGGGAGGCCTGAGTGGCCTACTACCTGATAACCACTGGTAGCTTTGAGCCCTGAGTCCGGGTGAAAGTATAAGGTGGCCTGCTAAGGCCAGCCAGCTGGGGACTCGCCTATCAGGGAGGCCTGGTCGGGCCTACTAGCTAATAGCAAGTCATATTCTGCCATAAAGTACACTGTTGGAAACCATACTACACAGCATAATTCACTAATGGGCTTCCAGTAGCGCTATAAGGTATGTCCCACAATGTTGGGACTCACCTCCGAGGAGGCCTGTTTAAGGCCTACTACCCATCAGTGAGTCAACTGCCCGAACCACCAAGGCCAACCACGTAAAGTGAGCTGGCCTACAGTGCCCTCTGGGGGGCTGTCCAATCAAGGAGGCCTGCTGAGGCCTACTACCTAATGGCGCAGCCTTCGTTGGCAGAAAAACTGTTTACACAGCGCCTACAGCATCCTGGTGCCTAATCACATTGCCCATGGCAGTGTACTCCGCAAGAAAGCTAGCACCCTTAAAACAAGGGGAGTACAACATACGCCACTCTGCCTCAACGGAGGCCCCAGTTAGCCAGGGGCCTACCATCTATGCATGGGCGTCAGCTCAGGGCAATGCTCTGGCTTCAGGGGAGCGTACTTCGACCAAAGAAGAAGTGAAGCTTACTTCATACTCGACCCGAGCCATAGTGGTGCAAGGTGGGATAAAACAGAACTGGGAGTGAAGTGCTCAGACCTACCCTGTATCACAGGGGAATACTCACACCTCACCCTGAGGTTATCAGGGTGCGGGCCTGCCAGCGGCTCTAGGGGTGACAGAAATGTATCTGTGCCCAACCTAGGGGAGTGGGGCTTGATTGAAAGCCAACCACCTACAACCTAGCGCTCGAGCAGTAGCTCAGCGAGGTGAGTGAAGCCTAAACTGGCGGCCTAAATCCGTAGGCCAGTTCTGCATGGCAGGGTCGGGCAGGAAACCCAGTCTTCTTCGTGAAGCGAAGACGGCCTAACCCTGCTCAATAAAGACATATATACCACGGAGGCCTGTTTGAGGCCTACCATGTCCTTACAAACCATCCTCAGCACCACGCTGCATTACTCTAGTCACCCCAGAATGCAGAGAAGGGGGCGGGCCTTGGCCTAACGACTCCCACGGGAGGAGGCTGTTTATACAGGGATGCTAGAAACCAACATTCACACAGTGAAGGGTCAGAGGAAGAAATGCTAAAATTTTTAGGAGAGCGCCTCTATTATCCCTGGCACAGCCTAGGCCAGCTACAGAGGCGGCCCTGGTAAGGGCCAGCCTGCAAGCATAGATCTATCTGAGGGCTCGGAGGAGCCACAGCCTTACTAAAGAATATAGTCTGTATTATTCCATACAAAGGGCTGCAGAATCGCTCAGCCTAATGAAAACCCAAACAGAGCTCAAGGGGCGACATACTCAGGAAGAAGTCAAACGGACCTGTGGGCCGGACATAAGATCTATCTGAAGCTCTAGCGTCAGTCAACACTCTAAGTAAAACAATTTAAAGAGAGAGACCAACCACTCTACCCTGAGGTGGCTAGCAGCCCGAAGGCTAACACAGTTACCGTTCTGGCCACCTAACGGGGAACTTCAGGGCCCTGATAATCCAATAAAGTTCTCTTACCTTATTACCTCGACATGACCCCATGACTCTATACAGGGAACGAGGTCTTTAGAGAGATACATTTCGGAATTTTAATTCACAAAAATTTACTCTTGAAAAGACCAGACAGCTCACCTGCGGCGTGCGGAGTGAAGACTCGCCAGATAGTTCTTTATGAACCTGGGGTCCACCACTTTACATGCCTGAAAGAGGCGTTTCTACTAACCAAGCCTAGGCGGGCCATTGGAACATCGTTCTTATCATAGGCCCAGCGCCAGGCCTGATGTAATGAACGTCTGGGGAGTCAGAAGAGAGGAGAGGGCTGGATTCTCTTTTTAATGAAGCCCTCCGGGGAGATTATCCATCAGCGACGCTGTATGCGCTTGTGCTGGATAACCTCCCTCAAATCCCTCTTCTAGCGGGAGTCACGCCTTTCCTGCGCCCTGTTCCTCCACAGACGGGGCGCACGAGAGGCGACACTGGCTCTCTGGCCCTGTCTACGGTCCTCAGATCGTGAAGGGCCAGGCCCTCCCGCCTGCCTGGGCGTGGAACCGGATCTCAGCGGTATGTAGGTTTTTTCCTAAAAGCAGCTGAGCGCGCCTTCGCCTCCCTGAACTTCCCAAGCCCCGCCTCCACGGCGGGGCCAAAGAGTTCAGAGGGCGAAACCGACGAATCGAGGAGAAAGTCCTTCTCTTTCTCCTCAACGTCGGCCAGGTTTAACCAAAGCTGTCTCTCCGTGGCCACCATCGCCGCCATCGACCGACTGATCGTGGCAGCAGTTTGTTTGGTGGCCCGGAGCGCAAGAGCCGTGGTTCGGCGCGGCTCAGTAACTGCCTTAGGGGACAACCCTGCCCCCTGGTCGAGATCCTGCAGCAGGTCGGCCCGGTATGCCTGCAGCAACGCCATGGTGTGCAGGGAAGCACCAGCCTGAACTGCTGCCGTGTATGCTCTGCCATTCAAACGCGCTGTTGTCTTTAGCGGTTTGGATGGCAGAGTTGGAGCTCTCAGTGTCGACGCCTGCCCAGACACGAGATAGTTTGCAAACGACTCGTCAAATGGGCGGCATCGACACATACCCATGCTCTGCGATCCCATCAACATCAGCGAAATTAACCCGCTGATGTCAGTGAATACGGGCAGAGCATGGGCTCTTCCATGCCCTCTCGATCTCCGTGTGAAGATCAGGAAGGAATGGAAGGCTCCCTGAGCTGGTGGTGTATGGCCGGGGAGAAACCGATCGCCGAGCCTACCGCGAGCGGTCTCTCCTCTAGCGCGTTGCCATGGCAGCTACAGCCCCACAACATCCACCAGACCTGCATACACGGGGCAGGGTGGCTGAGAGGGTTCAGGATCTACCTGATTATAAACCTCCTCAGCCATCTCCTGCTCGTCCTGAAGAGCAGCAACTGCAGGAAACCGTCGGTGAAAAATCCTCGTCATCGACCTGCAGTTCGCCCTCGTCAGCCGTCGAATCATCTGAGAGGTTTACAGCACTCTCAAGATGATCGACGAGCTCTATCTGGAAGCCCATGATGCAAGCCGCCGCTCTGCCTCGGCACGAGCGGGACCATGAGAACCAGACGTTGAACCCCCTTCACTCGAGAAGAGGGCCAGACGAGAGCGAGCGTTTTAAGAGAAAAACGCTCACAGTTCACACAGAGGATTCCCTCGAGAATCTCCCGTGCGCGCTCTTCTCCCAGGCAAGAAAAGCACACTCGTGTGCTGTACATTTAATTTTCTTACCGTTTCATTGAATAGCGTTTTCAAACAGACAGTCCCTGAAGACGATGAGATGGTTTGTCATGTTTGCAAGGCGCCCTTTTATACTTCCAGGTCGCACGTTAATCATTCACGCTAATGATTCACCGGCTGTCGCCGGTCAATATGATTGACGTGATTTGATAGTGATTTCAGACACCTGTCACGCCTGAGGCGTTCCCCCCATAGCGTCGTTGACGTATTGTTGAGTTCCCTTCGAAAGGGAACTGAGCAAGAATTTGTCTAATAGTATTTCTTTTTCCGTTGCTTATGCAGGAATTTACATGTATGGGAATCCATGAACATTTTGAGAATATGAGTCTAGAAGACTAACATTTCAATCGAAGGTAAGTCTTCAGATGAGTTTCTGAAAGTGACTTCCTCATTACCTTAAATAACCATAACTAGGCCTACTTAAATTAACCTCAAATATGAAGCATTTAAAGTAATATGTAGGCTATCTATTGATCTTATTTTCATATTTAAACTGTCTTTTGGACATTTTGGTAGAGATTGGGGAACATTGCTTCATTTAAATGCCACAAGGTTCTAGAAACCGCAGCTGGAATCAAATCAATTTCACCAAAAACAACTTAATTTTGTTTATTTTAACGTAAAGTACAAATTGTACAGAGTAACAGTGGGGTGGTTGTAATAGAAAACTAAATCAGTTTAAATTTTGTTTGAATTTATATTGTTAATCATTTTAATAGGTTTTAAAATAAAATGCAAACAAATAGGAAACATTCAATTTTAAGAAAGTAAACAAGTTGAGAGAAATGAACAAATATTTGTGCATGTTTAGTCACTTTCACAGTCTGCTCAGCCATGATATTTCTGTTCTTTAAACAGAGGAAAACATTGTTAATGTTATACAGTTAAAAAGCAGTATTAGCTAATCAAAATCCATAAATCTAAACCAAAATTATTTGGGTAAAGCTGTGACAAATTAATTAAATTTGGGCAGCAATGAGCAGATGGATTGCTATGATGGAATGCTATAATCCTGTGAAATTATTGTGGGGCTGGTTATACATCAAATTAAACTAGAGAAATTCTTATAATTTTTACACAGGGTTGTGAGTTTGTTTTATGCTAATATTTATTTTTTGAACATAACTCTATTTTCGAGACTATTTTCACAGTGTTGCAGAAATGTTATTACATTGTTGCACATACCCTTGTGACCTTTTAACATTGCCTCATCCGACTGGTTTGTTACACATTTTTGGAACATTCATCTTCATTTAAGTATAAGATTTACAAATAAAACAATTAAACGGCAAAATTAGTAAGGAAAAGAGATTGCAAATATGAGACTTTAGTTTTATTGTTAATTTACAAAATCAAAGATACAAAGTTGGAGTTTGGTATAATTATTTTTGTGAACTCATACATAAGCTGTTTATGGAATTTTGGTTACATTATTTACAGATTTTTGGTGTGGTTTTTAAATGTTTATAAAATGTCATACTGAGATGTACAGTAACCTAAATTCAACCAAAACTCAATGATTTTAACAATAATGGGCAAATTGACCAAATACAGGTTCCTATAAAGTGCTTTGACAGGTCAGCCATCTCATAAACCAGATTATTGTGTCCCCATAAACACATTCAAGAAAATTACAAAAGATATGAACTGCTTTCGTATGTCAGTGTGTCTGAATCAGTGTGTTTTGCTCATTAGATTAGACATGAAGACTGAATGAATCATGGAGGACACACAAACACTGAATGGAGATCTTTCTCCAGAATGCAGGTACATCAAAGTCTTCACATGATCTTAATGCATCTATATAAATTAGCTTTCTCTGATCAGTTTTAAATTGCCATGTTTAAACAGCTGTTGTTTTGTTGTGTTGCTGTCTTGTTTTATGACTATCACTGAACTGTACGATGTTCCTTGAGTGTTTTGAAAGGTGCCTTTATATAAAGCGTATTATTATTATAATGTTAAAGAAAATACATTATATGCCACATAACAATGTTTTCTGGGAAATTGCAATGGTTGTTAATGTGTACTAAAAGACTGCTTTAAAACTTTCACAGACACTTTACACACACAAAGCCTTTCTTTAAAGTGAATTTCGTTTTGTATTAATTGTATCTTAATTTTAATCAATGTTTCATCAAAATTGCCTGGATTTAAGCGCGTGAACTGGAGCGCGTCTCATAAATGAACCGAAACTCAGCGTATAAGGTAGCCTATTCACGGACCTGAAAAAAATATATCTATATTGATATGTCTACTTGTAAACAGAACAATTCAAAACGAAAGAAAACAGACTGCTCTCTGCTTATGAAATGAAATGTGCATTTCTCTCTGGTGCATTCACTACTGCGAAGATCGCGAGTCAGCATCGTCAACTTCATCTTGACTTTATTAATAAACAATCAACATGTCTCCTTGCTATATTTGACATATTCATAATCATTGCTTTTGCCGGTTCTTTGTGACAGCTTTTCTGTGCTTTATCGGCAGCGCCGCCGCCCTTACATGAACGCGTCACCACCGCATCAAAAACATGATTGCGTGATGAAAACATGAAAAATACCACATAAACATAGCCTAACTGTTTAGAAAGAAAACACAGAACAAATAGCCTAATGCTCATACGTCCATCTCGCGAATGTATAGTCTTCTTCATGCCATCTTCACCATTAGCCGCTTTTCCACTGGCCAGCGCGAGCACAGAGGCCGAAATCATACCTCACGGCACTCCTGTAAAAAATAAATCGCTATACAAATATATCAGACGCTGCCATTTAGTCTTTATTTACAGACTTGGACACCACACGCGGCTATTGACTGACCACGAACAGGTAATTTAGCCTACTTGCATCTTTCATTCGTTAATGTCTCCAGGTCTTCCTGTTTTTTTTGTTTTGTTTTTTGTTTGTTTTACAATTAAAACTAAAAGTCTGTTGTAACGCAAGCCTTACTGAACATGTACCGAGTAAGATATTACTGAAAATTGATTAGTAATGCCTTACACTACTGCGTTACAGCAAAAAGTAATATGTTACTGTAATGCATTACTTTTGTAACAAGTTACTCCCAACACTGCTGATTATAATGGGTTCTAGTTTCTTTGTCCGGTCTAGACACCGTGTTATGAAATAGCAGAGCTTGGCCGCATGTTCTCAGTGTTCTGCCTTTTAAATCATAAGCTTAACCTGACACACTCCTGTGTCATGAACTGTTGGATGCGGTGGTTCATCTGGCACAGTGAATCCTGGTTGTAGAAGGCTGGAAATTGAAATCCATAGTGTGGATGTCATAACCAAAATTACGTATTACTTAACAATTAGTTAATAGTCATGTGGCTCAACAAGTAAAGTCATAACATAATGATAGATTTGCAAATCATTAGCTAATGATTAATTAAAGCAGACAACTGGAAGTTGAAGTACATTGCTTTGACCCATTGTGGTAATTAACACGTTAATTTACACTATTAGTTAATAAAATATGTTATTAAGGAATTAATACACGATGACACATTTAATTTATAGCATTTAATGTATTACTTAATATATTAATCATATAGACTTTTTATTAGTTGCTGATCCAGTTATAATTAATGGTTTAGTTCTTCATAAGTCATACATTAACTCATGATAATCTGTGCATTAGTTAATCTAATATGAATTAATGCTTATTAGTGCACCCGTATTGTAAAGTGTTAATTCATTTGTTTACGAATCTCTTGACTCATCTTCATCTTTTGGGACGTTACAATTGTGACACATGTAATATCAGATATATGAATTATTTTCTTTATTCTATTAAAGTCGATACCATGAGAAAATAAACCCATCAGAGTCCAGCTGTGTGTCCATGAAGAGTGACCAGTCTATGGGAAAACCACCAGCATTTAAGGGAGAACACACACCAACTGATCTGAGGTACAACATGATGGATGGATCGATGGATGGATAACATTATCATTGTGCAATGTAAAAATGTCAAGTTAAATACATGAATTCTTCTTGTCACTATTTCTTTTAAAGTCAATTACACAGTCAGAGATCAAACTCACTGGAGTCCAGCTGTGTGTCCATGAAGAGTGATCGGTCTATGGGAAAACCACCAGTATTTAAGGGAAAACACACATCAGCTGATCTGAGGTACAACCTTTTGTCTAGACGGACAGACAGATAAATACCCTTGTGTAATGTTAACATTTCTGAAGCTTCTCATGGGAAGACCAGATTCTCTGTGACGTTTATCTCTTCAAGAGAGTCCGCACACTCCAGCAAAGACAAAAGATGTAAAAAAGAGAGGTAAAATCAAATGCTTTTAAAACACACATCAACTGATCTGAGGTACAATATTTAGGTTTAGACAGACAGATAATAATTATGAAAAAAAAAACCTGTTTAAACATTTCCTTTATTTAAAAAGTGTTTTGATCAATTTAAAAATTCCATACAATCTCCCAGCGGACGTAGCCTACTATGTACTGTAGGATTACAAATTTATTAAAATGTTAATCTAGGTTCCAATTAGGGCTGGACGATTTTGGCTAAAATCATAATCGCGATTAATCAAACAAGTTACCTCGATTACGATTATTGAACGATTTAAAAAAAAAAATCATGTCACTGGCAAGACTTATACTGTAATGTTCATGGTTATTTTTTTCTAATAAAAAAGAGTGCATAATCCCATCTTTGTGATTCTAAAATAAGGAAACACACACAGATTATTATTATTATTTATTAAATATTTCAAACAATCGAATCAAACAAAGCATACAATGCTTGAAATAAAAACGTCTTATGAAAAAGTCAAGTTTTAATGTAAAAAGAAAGTTTCCTAAAAATGTAGAAAATAAAGAACTTTTAAAAATGGTTATTTTCGTAAACAAAATAAATCATTGTAAATATTGCTATCTTAAAAGTAAAATATAACTTGTATAAAACTAAAAAACGAATCATTTTCACATTGTGTAGCATTTGTAAATGCTTGTGTTATCGAAACCTGCTTTGTGGAGGCACTTGTTGCTGGGCGTTTGTCAGTCTCTCTTTTTTCGCGTGTTTCTTTGAGTCAACCCTTTCACACAGAGATTCCGGAAAATACACTGATAAAGTGACCCGGGATTTGACCCGGGTTCGTTTGACTTTGGTTCATTCACACTGCCAGTGGTTTTCCGGAATCAGAGAGTGCGTTCACACACAACCAGTAAAGACACGTGACATGTCTTAGCAGCGTCTATAGTTTGCTTATGAGCTGCGATTTCTCTCTCGGGAAACCACGCTTGTGCATTTTTTTCTCTGATTCGATCATAAACTAGCGCATTACGTACCGTTTCACGCAGGCGAACGATCCCGGCTTCAGCGCCATCATTACGACACGGCATTGATTACGGCCTTTGTTCACACAGCGCGCGTTCCGGGACTGAACACGGCAATGTTACTAGGTCCCCAACCCGGCATCAATCCCGGGTCGTGTTTGCGTTCACACAGAAGGTGTTTGTTGTTCTGACAATTTCCCGGGATCAACGCGCTGTGTGAAAGGGGCTCATGTTGCAGACTGGATGGGTCGGAGTCACGTCCCTAGACACGCGGTAATATGTTTTAAGGGTAAAGTACATTAACACACAGTGTGCGGAAATATTAATAGGATTAAAAAACCGAAATAACCGACATGGTAAAATTACGTCGGTTATAGGCTCTGAATTTCGGTTTTGATTATTTTTCGATTAATCATCCAGCCCTAGTTCAAATACTATAGTATATAAACTGAGAAAGTTTATTAGTGTGAATTTTTGTAACTAAGGTAAATGTCACAAACCTGCCTGTTCCTCTCTGTCCTGATCTCTCTATTGTAAATTAAATTGATAAGAGCACTGAGAATATCACCTTTTGTCGTTGAATGGTCTGGCTGATTAGATTAGTTTCCATGCATTCGAATCACACTGTTAATGCCGATGAGATCAGGGCTGGGGAGTTTCAGGTAGCAGGGCGGACTCCTGTGCCTCATTTACATTCTTTATTTCAGAGTGTCACCACCTCTATGTAACTCCTCCCCCTTGAAAGATATATAAACTACAATGTATTTTGCCTTAGATCTTGGACGAAGCAGACTACAGCAATAAAGAAACCTGCTTGAAAGATATCCCAACGTCTCCTGCTCTTCGCTTCTGAGTTCCTACACTTTAGAAGAAAGTTCACTACAGTACTTATCTCTACTCTATCCCGTCCAGCGAGCATGGGTCTCCCAGCAGACACAGCATGTATCTATCTTCCCACTACCTCTGTCCAGCGACTCGACTTTAGCGGACTCGACACGTATCTATTTTTCCTGCCCAGCCAGCATTTTCAAATTCATTCCACCTCGCAGGTGGCAGGTAGAGCCCAATATCCTGACGCCATCGAGCCGCTCACTCACTTGAACTCTTAGACTCATTTAAACTTATAAACTCTAAACTCATAAACTCATACACTTATAAACTCATACACTTATAAACTCATACACTTATAAACTCATACACTTATAAACTCATGAATTCATACACTTATGAACTCTTAAACTCATAAATTAATAAACTCTGGAATCTTACTCATTTCAACTTAAACTCTAAACTCATAAACTCGTACTCTTATGAACTCATGAAATCATACATGTATAAAATCATAAACTCATACACTTATAAACTCATGAATTCATATACTTATGAACTCTAAATTAATAAACTCTGAACTCTTATTCATTTAAAGTTATAAACTCTAAACTCATAAACTTTGACACTTAAGAACTCATGAAATCATACACTTATAAACTCATAAACTTTTAAACTCATGAATTCATATACTTATGAACTTTTAAACTGATGAATAGTTCACCATAGCAACCACCCAGAACACCCTAGCAACCACCCAAAAAACCTTAGAACACCATAGCAACCACCCAGAACACCCTAGCAAATGCCTAACAACCCCCAAGAACACCCTAGCAACCACTCAAAATACCTTAAAACACCAAAATACCCTAGAATACCCTAGCAACATCATGGCAACCACCCAGAACACCCTAGCAACTGCCTAGCAACCACCCAAAATACCTTAAAACACCCTAGCAACACAATAGCAACCACCCAAAATAGCCTAGAACACCCTAGCAACTGCCTAGCAACCACCCATAACACCCTAGTAACCACCCAAAATACCTTAAAACACCCTAGTAACACCATAGCAGCCACCCAAAATAGCCTAGAAACCCCTAGCAACACCATAGCAACCACCCAGAAGCAACCAACCAGAACAGCCTAGCAACCCACTAGAAACACCCTATCAACTTTAAATTACTTCAAACTATACTTTAAACAACTTTAAACTTTAAACTAATTAAAACTAACTCAAACTAAACTAATTTAAACTTTAAACTAATTTAAACTTCAAACTAATTTAAACTTTAAACTAATTTAAACTTCAAACTCATTTAAACTTCAAACTACTTTAATTAAACTTCTTCAAACTTCTTGGTCCAAACTTTCACAAGCCAAATTAAAGTTGGTCTCGACGAACATTTTCTAGCAGCTGTACCGTTTACTCGACTAGTCTTGCACATCCCTATTAAAAACCTCTTTTTCATAGGCTAGTTAACTTATGTTCACGTTTCCCTCATTCATGTGTTAGCGCTACCGTGAGGAGCCATGAAGTAGCGACGCTGGGAACAGGGAAATCTATTTAGAGCCTTATTTTATTAATTTAAATATCAATATTTGGCGCCAGCGTATCGACTATCACATCACACGGAGAAGGACAACGATATATCACCAGATCGATATTTAGTCCCACTGCTATAAGGAGCCCTTCATTAAACATTACTATAATATTACATTTTACAATTAACAACAGAGCTCAAATTATTAAATTCAGTTGCTATTTATTTTTAAATATAATAATCAACGCTCAAATAATAAAAAAACATGTAAATTGCAAATAAAGAAGGTTCTGCATTAACTTCTAAATATAATTATGAAGTTAATTTTCTACTCCAATTCATTTTTGAAATATAATCATTGACACAGTGGCTGCTATAACTTGTATTCATGACAAATTTATTTAAACATACATTAAATAATGAAAACACTACTAACAGGTTAAGTAAATATAATGAAATGGCTAATATAGTGCATATACGAAATGCTTCTCTCTAGAGTTCATTTCTCTAGCGAACTGCTGGAACCTGCTGTCGACACTAAATGCCTGAGGTTAATGTAATGCTAAGTGAGATATTATTCTCAAGATGTTTTATTGATATCTTTCCACAGTTGAAACACTGGATTAGAGATGTGAACATATCGAGTGATTTGGAAAAGTGACATAATTGTATTTATCATTATGATGAAAACATGAGTTAAATGATGATGAATTTTTTTATGTTATTGAAATGAACCCCCTGAAGCAGCATGTAGAAGCAGGTCTGAACCTTAGACTGGACCTGTCAATCATGTCATGGATTAAGTCTCTGTTTCTGATTGTGAAGTTCCTGATTATCTGATCCTGGACTGAGAGACTGAAGAGTGTCATTGTTCTCTACAGGTTGAGGGATTGTGGTGTTACAGATGAAGGTTGTGCTGATCTGGCTTCAGCTCTGAGATCAAACCCCTCACACCTGAGAGAACTGGATCTGTCATGGAATAAACTAGGAAACAGAGGAAGTGAAGGAGTGAAGCTGCTCTTTGATCTGAAGGAGGATCCACATTATAAACTGGAGACGCTTCGGTGAGTAGTGATGACTAAAAATGTTTGAATTTTAATTGTAAATGAATATAGTTTCTTCTGAGGTTACTTTCTTGGTAATATTTACGGACTATAAACGTTTAATAAGAGTTTGATTCCATTTATAGTTAGAATAAAGTATCTCAATGTTTCTTTTTATGTCAAAACAATACAATATATCACTTGTATCATTAGCTGCGTTTGCATGGACCCTAATAATGCGATTGTAATCGGACCAGTAGCACAATCGGTATAAAATAGTAACATGTAACACGTCAATCGGAATGAATTGGCCAGATCTGATTAAATTGTTATTCAGATTGTAAGGGGTGGTTTATTCCTTCTGTAATATGATCGATAGGACATGTAAACACCCGATCGTATTGAGAACTGAAACTGGAGAGTACTGCGCATGTGCAATGCCGTAGAAATAGCGTTAATGATGTGTGACACGCGCAGGGTGCGATTTGTGAAAAAAAAGGGGGGGATGTTTTGAATGTATTTAATTCATAAAAATAAATCATGAGAACATGAACTTCATCACTGACAGTTCACATTACAGGCTTTAATTAGTGTAATAGGCTAGGCTACTTCTATATATCAGCCTCTGCTGAACCACGGATTAATTGCAAAGTTAAACCATTAACAGTAGAAACAGTTTTACTGCTGCTGTTAAAGTAATAACGTTAATGTTACATCGCGATGCTGAGCTACAGTGAAATAATAGAAAAGACGGATGCATTATCTGTGTTAGTCAATTCGCCTCATTCGCGTCTACAGCGCCGCGCTAAACGCATCATTCACGCCGTGCAGCTCCGGTAGCGTGTCGCAGCCATAATGCGCCGCAGACGTGTGCAGTGTAGTGATGGGAAGTGCGGTTCTTTTCCGCGAACCAGTTCTTTCGGACAGTTCGTTTCAATTGACCGGTTCAAAAATCCAGTTCACCAGTTCTTTTACGTCATCACGTAATGACGTCAATTCTATCATCCCAGCGGATACAAAATACTTTAAATGAAAGGCATTTGTAATCATAACTTCAGTTAAATAATAGTACTCATCGTCATAATCATCTTGTATAAGTTTCGTACTTTTACGTTTTGCAAACGAACCCTGTAGCCTACAGGCGATGTGGAAACGCGGATGTTATACAGAAAAGATATAAAGTACATAAATGGTCTTCATCATTTTATTTGTTATTAGATAAACTTACATTTCGCCGAATTCGGCCCCTCATTTAAGTCCTCGGTTATCTCGTGCTGCGTGCTCATGTTCAGCACATCATCAGTTGGCCGAAAGAAAGTTCGGTTCAGAGACGGTACTATCACGCATGCGCAGTATCTTCAGCTCATCGGTTCTCCGTATCGAACGTGTCCGAAAGCAACAGTTCTCGGTTCTGTACTGGTGATTCAAGAACTGCAACAACCACTTCTTGACTCGAGAACCGTAGCATAGGCCATCGGTGCATCATGTCTCTTGTATGTTTAATATGTTACGTTTTAACGCATTATAAACATTTACTAAGCAGTGCACCATTAAAACCTTGGCAAGAGTTTACATCAAAAGATTTATATCAAGTTACTTAGAAATTAAATGAGCTGTTCCTGAAAATATTATTTTAGTATAATAATAAATGTTTAGTTTGACCGTTTTACAATCCATTCATTGTGTTTCCAAACTTTAAAATAATACAGTAATAATAAAGTAATTATGTGATCAACATGTTTCCAACATGTTTTATTTTGTTACACTAGCCTACTGATGTTCAACTATATACTTAAGAAACGTACATTTCGTCCCTCAGAAAAAATTGCACGCATGCTCAGCTCATCAACTCATCAGTTCTCATTATGTCGAACGTGTCCGAAAGAAACAGTTCTGGGTTCTGTACTGGTGGTGATCCGAGAATCGCTGTACCTGTGCGTTTCGGTAGCTCGCGCATGCGCAGTATCAGCTGCTCGTGCTCATGACTTCTCTCAGCACAACATGTCTCAGTTCAGTGAACTGTCGGAGTTACTGGAGTAAAATATACTCTGGGATATGGGTTTATTTCGATTCGGAGGGACTGTCAGGCATGTCTGAAAGTGAGTAACTTTAATAACTTGTGGATCAGCACTGATTCAAGACGTGAACTGTTTCGAACGATTTAGTGTACTGGTTCGACCGGTTCACTAAAAAGAACCGGTTCAAAAGTACGATTCGTTCACGAACCGGCCATCACTAGTGCAGTGTAAATAAGGGGTTACAGAGAGGCTGCGGCTGCTAAATCAGAGCCAGCCAAAGTAGCGCATTTTAAAATAAAATTGACTTTAATCAAACCACGGATCCGTGATAAGTTTTGTGATCCGTGTCGCCACTAGTGTAGTAGCACTGATCACTTTGAGGGGGGATAATAATAATTAAGCAGAGGCAGGGATACATTGACCAGAAAGGAGGAAATCCCAGCATCCCCCCCGGCGAAACGCACCCTGGACGCACGGAACGAGCTGTTCATTTGTGCTGTGCATTTGGAGTATGAGAATAATGATTTACATTTAGTCATTTAGCAGACGCTTTTATCCAAAGCGACTTACATCTGAGGACTAAAGCAAGCGAGTCATCGTGAAGAGGGAAGAACGACACAAGAAGTGCTCAAAATACAAAGTTCATGCATTGCTCAGAGTAGCAAAAGCCAGACAAGGGAAGATTTAAAAGGGAATGAAAGATTTAAAAGATGATTTTTTTTTATTTTTTATTTTTTTTAATGTTAAGTACTCACGGAAGAGATGAGTTTTCAGTTGTCTTTTGAATGCTGTCAGGGATTCTGCATTACTGACGAGGGTGGGGAGATCATTCCACCAGCATGGAGCTGTGAATGAGAATGTTCTGGACAGTGATTTAGTGCCTCGCTGTGATGGCACCACGAGCCGTCGCTCCTCGACCGATCTTAGGCTTCTGGTAGGGACGTAGACTTGTAGTAGGGAGTGAAAGTAGGACGGAGCTGAGTCTGTGGTAGATCTGTAAGCAAGCGTCAAAGCTTTGAATTTGATGAGAGCAGCGAGTGGTAGCCAATGCAGTGAGATGAACAGAGGAGTGACGTGAGCCCTTTTGGGCTCGTTGAAGACAAGGCGGGCTGCAGCATTCTGGATCATTTGTAGAGGTTTAGTAACACATGATGGAAGTCCAGCTAGAAGAGCATTGCAGTAATCAAGGCTAGAAATAACCAGGGCCTGGACGAGAAGTTGTGTTGCATGCTCAGTTAGGAAAGGCCTGATCTTCCTGATGTTATACATTGCAAACCTGCATGATCGAGCTGTCTTTGTAATGTGGTCTGTGAAGGTCAGCTGGTCATCAAATATTACTCCAAGATTTCTGACCGACCTTGATGGGGTGATTGAGGATGACTCTTGCTGGATAGTGAAGTTGTGCTGTAGAGACGGATTGGCAGGGAGGACGAGAAGCTCAGTCTTTGCCAGGTTGAGCTGCAGGTGATGTTCCTTCATCCATGCAGAGATGTCCGCCAGACAGCTTGAGATACGTGCAGCTACTGTGGGATCATCTGGTTGAAATGAGAGAAAGAGCTGGGTGTCATCAGCATAGCAATGGTAAGAGAAACCATGTGCCTGTATGATGGGTCCCAATGATGTGGTGTAGATGGAGAAGAGGTGCTGTCCAAGAACTGAACCCTGAGGAACCCCTGTGTTCAGTTGATGTGCTTTGGATACCTCGCCTCTCCATGTAACCCTGAATGACCTACCTGTGGTTGGACTCAAACCAGTGGAGGGAAGTTCCTTTGATGCCCAGTGTCGAAGGCAGCAGAAAGATCCAGCAGAATGAGAACTGAAGATTTGGAAGCAGCTTTTGCAATCCGCAGGGCTTCTGTGACCGACAGTAGTGCAGTCTCGGTTGAATGGCCTTTCTTGAAGCCAGATTGGTTGACATCCAGCTGGTTGGTCAGAGACAGGAAAGATGACACTTGGTTGAAAGCAACTCGTTCATGTGTTTTCGCAATGAATGGTAGGAGAGAGACAGGTCTGTAATTCTCTAAAAGTGATGTGTCTAATGTTGTTTTTTTAAGCAGTGGAGTTACCCGAGCCTGCTTGAATGCTGTAGGGAAAATGCCAGTATGGAGGGATGAGTTGATGATGTGTGTGAGTGCTGGTAGAAGTGTGGGAGAGATGGCTTGTAGAAGGTGTGAGGGGATGGGGTCTAGAGGGCAGGTGGTAGGATGACTGGAGAGGAGAAGTTTAGATACTTCTTCTTCGGTTAGCAGAGATAAGGTAAAGAGAAGGTTTCTTGTAGTGGGAGAGGATGGTTTGGGTTCCTGTGTGTGTGGAGTTGAGAACTGACTGCTAATGGTTGTTGTTTTGTTGGTGAAGAAGTTAGCAAAGTCATCAGCAGTTAAAGAGGAGGTGGGTGATGGTGGAGGTGGACAGAGGAGAGAGTTAAATGTCTTGAAAAGTGTTCGTGTGTTAGAGGCGCTGTTGATCTTGCTGTGGAAATATGAAGATTTTGCAGCGTGAACATCAGCAGAAAAGGAAGAGAGCAGAGATTGATACATACTCAGGTCAGACGTGTCTTTTGATTTGCGCCATTTCCTCTCCATTGCCCTGAGTTTGGTCCGGTGTTCACGAAGAACCTCAGATCACCAGGGGTTAGAGGGAGTAGCGCGTGCTGGCCTGGAGGAGCGAGGGCAGATATTGTCTAAAGAAGAAGTTAAAGTGTAGCAAAAAGTATCTGTTGCGGTATTCACATCTAGAGATGAGAATTGTGAGGGTGAGGGAAGTGAAGATGACACAGCAGAGGAAAGATGGGAAGGAGAAAGTGAGCGCAGGTTACGTCTGAAGGTAACTGGTAGGGGAGTTGGTGGAGCATGGGTAGTGAGTTGTAGATTGAAAGTAATGAGGAAATGATCTGAAACATGGAGAGGTTTCACCAAAATGTTGTCTGTGATGCAGTTGCGTGTGTAAATCAGGTCCAGTTGGTTGCCTGACTTGTGAGTACCTGTGGTGATGAGCCGTTTGACATTGAATTAGGCTAGAAGAGAGATGAAGTCTGTTGCATCCGCCTTTCCTAGATGAATGTTGAAATCACCAAAGACTACGAGTGGGGTGCCATCCTCAGGGAAAGGGAAATGGCACCCAAAAGGGAAACATTTTAATGATGGTAAGAAATAACCACACTTCTTATAGCGAATTATCAGAATGATGAAAATTGCATTATTTTGAATGTAATTTGCAATAGAAGATAATGGTAAATACTTATTACTACTACATAAATAAAACTGACCCAATGAAAGAAAGAGGATGGTCATACAGGATTATGGATAAGGGTCAAGGGTCATCATTAATGGTGGTTTGGATGCAAAATCAAAATGGTTTAAAAGATATTTTAAAAAGTTGAACATCACAGGGTTATTTTATTATCTGTGACTAATAGTGCGAATAGATTGTTTTAGTTGTTCTACAGTGGATAATTCGACTGTCTGTGTTTTACTGACAGGTTTTAATGGTGAATGATTCTGATCTTCTCTGGATCAGCTGATGGAGAATAAAGAGCCGCTACACACACATCACATTCAACAGGATCAACAGACACACACCCATAATGGTCACTGAAGTCTATCGCTTCACTGCTATATTGTGACTAAAATTGTCATTTTCCTACACATTTCTGTCCATTATGTTGTATATATTCCTTTTATATTCTCTATAAAATTGTTATGTTTAGGTTTGAGGTTGGTTTAGGGATATAACATTTATTTATAAAATGGTAAAAGGAAAATTATACAGATGTCTTTATGATATAAAAGATTTGTAAATATTTCATGTATTTTTATCTGTGAATACTATGTGACACTGTCACATAAGAGACATGTTTACTGCTCTATTCAGTACAATTATTGTATGTATAATAGAGTTTTAATTGGTTTACATGTTTTCTTAGTCGATTTTATTCCTCTTAACATTTTAAGTGTGTATGTCTTTAAGAAATGTATGGTTGGCCTGTCATGTGAGGGATCACATGACAAGAAGAGGAACTACACTTGTATAAAGAGAGCAGCATGGCAAACAAACAGGGTTCCTAACAGATACCATTCACTTTTCTGGAGTGTTGATTTTCCACTTGCGGACTCACCTTTCCAGACACCACATCAGGCTTTTGGATTATCACTTCTTTTGGACTGTATATACACTGGTGGACACTCACATTGGGACGCTTCAACACGCAAGGATTCGTATGGACTCTATGCTTTTAACAGCCTGAGTTTCCCTGATTTTATTGTGTTGTTTTTAAGTCTCTTGTGAAGATTGTAAATACACTGTTCTTATCCACTTTAACCTCAGTTTTGTCTCATTCTTTTAACACCCAAGTCCTCACAGAGTAAAATCTGACCCCATTTTACTTTTGTAATCTCAACATAATTGGCTGAACGTTACAACTTAATGTTTACGTTTAAATGTTGGCAATAAAAAGTTTAAGCATCTATCCGAACTAACACAAAAGAATTGTGTCTGTAAAAGTTGCGTATTAATACCTACATAACTATGAGACCACTCAATAAGTGCCATAAATAATGAGGATATAACTTTCACTTTAGAACAGGGGGTCAAATTATCTTTATTACACTATTTTAGCAATTTATAACTAAAACCAGCACTAATTATTAACCATAGTTACTAACTTCATATTGTTCAGTTAACTTAATAGATGGTGAATCACTGATATATATATATATATATATATAATGGCTAAAAGGCATTTACTGTACATTTAGTTTATTAATTACTAGCTTAGTTTTGCTTATTCATCACATGAATATGAATCATTCAATGATTAATATGCCCTTACTATATGTTAAGTTAATAATTACTAGTGTTTATGCTCAACTAATGCATAATTCTGGACCCTTGAAATAAAGTGGTACCGAATGTTTTAAACAGACATTGAGATGTTTGTATTGGTAATGATGTTAATAAAGACTTAAGAAGCTTTTTATTTTCAAACTTATTTTTTTTACATTTTAATCTGGACTACAACATGCCCTAGAAATTGTTTGAAAATGTTTTAATTCTTTATTGTTTGGTCGCACTTTATAAATTAAAGCTCCGTTAGTTAAAGCAGCACCATGTAGTTTTTGCGGTTTTTGCTCTCGGGTCCCCCTACAGTTGGGAAACAGTATTGTCTTTACTACTGTCGTAAAATCTGTCATGGTTACACCAGGAGATACACTGCATTTGTTGACAAGCCGATACCGTCTTGAGTTCTCACGTCTTGGACAGACTGCCAGCGTTGTGTGTGAAATGTCTTCATCCCAGGTACATTGGCATATATTTCCGCATGTCATATGAATATAATTTCATGGGACGTATGCTATAAAGCAGTCGAATTTTGTAGTTCTTTTTTTTTAGAAGTTTAGAGAAAACTGGCACACAAAGGAAGATAGGCAAATGGTTTTTTAGATCAATTATTAAAAAACACACACTAAAGTGAGTGAGAAATTGTTTGTGTAGGGAGGGAAACTAATTTTTATTGGTGCATTCTCTAAAACAATCATGCATTAGAGACCCCCTCGAAAACTAGATGTCACATCCCAAGGGGTTTTCCTCTTACAATAAATTTGAAATTATTTGAAAACTGATCGCCTAATGTCACTGCAAATCATTCAATTTAAGTTTGCATTGTAAGTCTGTGTGCAATATTTCATGTAACACATTTCCATGTCTTGTTTTGCCTTCCACAGGGGAAGACCGAACTCCTGTATGACTGGATGCCCTGTGATCTATGATATGGTACCCTCGCTTGGACAGTTCACCCTTAGTAGACCCCATTTTTTACATTGCAATGCACAACACAAACCTTACAGCAACTTCAAAGACAACACGTTGCATGGCAACTAAACCAGTTGGTTAGAACTACTGTGTTTGACAGATGACATTGAGCCAAAAAAGAAAACAAAGAAAAATAAACATGTCTCAAGTGTATTTTGACATTTAGATTCAAGGGGAACTGCTGAATAAGAACTATTGACCTATAGCCGTAGCTTGTGACCATGATGCTTGTAATGGATATACCTAAAGTTGTGTTTACCACAACTTGACTATTCATTACCAACCCTTCTCTCACTGAGTGCTACATTGGCTTTAAGCGAGGCCAGACAACATTCAATTATGAAAATTCTGTTTCAAGTCTTTGCAATCTACTGTATACTACTGTATACTCTATACTACTATCTTAATTTTATTAGGTTATGAGTTAACAGTTAAAAAATACAAAACTGGTGTGCACATCCCAAACACCCAGATTGGGCTCAGGTGCAGTACAACTAAGTGATATAAACAAATAAAGAAGTGTGAAGTCCGCACACTGAAAATTACTGCTCCAAAAGAATTTATTTAAAGGCAACGTTTCGACCGTCAGGTCTTGCCTTTTAACGTTGCCTTTTAATAAATTCTTTTGGAGCAGTAATTTTCAGTGTGCGGACTTCACACTTGTTTATATGAGTTAAGTTACCAGTTGTAAATGGTGTTGTCTAGATATTTTCCTTTGTTTATCAAAAACTCTAGATGCTATTTTCAGTTTTTAGGCCTATGGTTAATCTTAACACCACTCCTAATGAATACCTTGTCTTACATCTTAATTACTGTACTCTAATATTGTGTAATTGTGTAGTGTAGACGTTACAGCATTGAATGTGAAGTCATTATGCATACCTTTTTCACTAACTACCTATCTCCTGTCTTTTTTAAGCGCGAAAACCTGGCCTCCAACCTGGGAGACTGCTTGATATTATCTCACTCCAGCTCTGTCATAAAACTGCAAATTCATTCTTCTCACATGCACACACACATACAATGTTAAGTTTTGTTTTTTATGTTATTTGTTCATTTTTGGTTGGTTTGTATGGATTAATAAAAATTTGTATTTACTAAGCTTTTCCATGTCATGTCATCACTCACACTCATGTAAGTGACCTAGCAGAGATTGTTGTGTTGTAATTTTAATACTAGGATGTACATGAAGACTTGAATGAATATACAAAGCTTTTCGTTTAGTAACAGCATTTGGGCTTGTTTATAAATAGGACTGGGGACCCATTTGTATTACACATGCCAGTTTTTTTTTTATTATCTCTTGTATTTTGACAGTTTCTACTGTCAGTACTGTCAGTACTGGAACTCCTTTTCATTTCATTCCTTCCTCTTGCTGTCAAAGACTGGTACACTATAAAGTCCATTTCAAGTGGCTCAACTATAAGTTTATCAAGCGACGAGACTACTTTTTTTCCAAAAAACCCCATAAATAACGACTTTATTCGACTATTCCTTTTCTTCCTTGTGGGCCTGAGACGAGAGTTCAAGAGATTTCCACGACGCATGCGCGAGAACTGAACAAGAAGTATTAGAAGAAGAACGTCCTCTTCTCAGTTCCCGGCATGCGTCGTGGAAATCTCTTGAACTCTCGTCTCAGGCCCACAAGGAAGAAAAGGAATAGTCGAATAAAGTCGTTATTTTTGTTTTTTTCCCCGCACAAAAAGTATTCTCGTCGCTTGATAAACTTATAGTTGAGCCACTGTAGTCAAATGGAATATTTAAACATTTTCTTCAATGACTTTCTGGGCCGTCAAGTTTCATTCCCTCTGGCAGCCTATGTAGCATTGATCCACCTCTCAGATTTAATCAAAAATATCTTCATTTGTGTTCCAAAGATGAACGAAGGTCTTAAGGGGTTGGTACAACATGGGGGTGAGTAATGGATTACTTAATTTTCATTTTTGGGTGAACTAACCCTTTAATTTCCCATTTCAATTCAATTCATTATGTCTGATGTGAGATGCCATAAATGTAAAAGTATCAGGGTTAGTCAACTATAATAACTGGGACTTTGGCCTCCTTCTCAAGATGAAATTTGCTGTTGGTACTCTATTCTACATCCCAATTCACCTCCATGGAGCATTGAGACTCATCTCTGATGGGACTGATGATGGGGGTATCATCACCTGCAAACCTGATCTTGACAGAGAGATCGTTTCTCCTTCAGCAATAGGAGCAATAACTGTACTGTACTGTTGCTGGGGATTTGCACCACTGATCAAGTGACACAGGGCTATATTGCTGTTCATGACGTGCAGGCTGGAGAACAGATTAAGAGGATATATCATGTTATATGCTAAGCTATGCATGCTGTTATTTGACTCCAAATGTAGCATAGTAAACAGCCAGGTTGATAGCATTTTCCACAGCCTGGTAAGCAAACTGACTGGGAACCATGAGTGATGATACAATGGTGTGTAGCCTGAATGCAGGCCAATCAAGTCAATAAAAAAATGAGTATCCAAATCAAGTTAAATCAGAATCAACTTGGAGTTGGAGCTTATAGCTTTTAAAGATACAATCTACTTTCCATTTTCTGAAAAAAGAGGGTGTCTGGCAGGTATAGGCCTACTCAATGAGGAGTTGGTCGACTGGTAAATTGAGCGATGTCCAGGGATGAGAGATATGAGGCTGTGAAACAACGAGGTGGTGGACATCTGGCATGCAGCTTTATTATACTTTCAGACACTGGCTACGATCTTGCTGTCCTGTTTCCAACTCTGAACCTATCACCACCCTTACTGAAATGTTCACTTTTTCCCCATATTAATATAAATACTTTTCCTCTTAAATACATTGGTGTTGAATATATGGATAACAGATGCATGGCTTTTTATCAAAGCTCTAACCTGTCAAGTCCATCACAGCTTCTGTTAAATACTGCCAAGTGACACCAGGACCCATGGACAATTAATGACTTTTGTTGATGTTTTTCACCAGTGCCACTTCAGCATCCTGAAGAGTTTTTAGGAGTTTTTCTATGTGACAGTATACTGTAAAATGTTGATTTTCAATGAAGACTACTAGGCAATTATGTAGTTTGTGCACTTTATTTACAATCACAAATAATTTACGACATTTCCGCAGTTGATAGAAATCTCTTTGTGTGCTCACATGTACCACAACACACATCCAACACACAAGAAAATTCAATAGAGCATAAATGAGATCCATACTGTCCTTTAAGTCCTGAAGTTGAAAAGGTACAGTCCAGAATGCATAACACAGTCCATGCAGAGGGCCAATCCATTCAGTAGATATTGCATTGATATAGTGTACACACTCATGAATGTAGTATATGAAGTTGCAGTGCAAAATAATTTCACATTTAACAACACCTAATGTTGATAACTGAATTATCATAGGGTTAGTGCATATTTATGTGTCTGATAGCCTGGGGGTTAGCCTGGTAATAAAAGGTAGCCTGGGTCTGGCCATTCAGTAGCAATAAATTATTGCTTGCTGGAGGTGTTGAAGTTTAAAAAGATCGGATCAGCCTTTGGCTGATAGCATTTATAGCTTAGCGTTCACAACTCCTTGCCACCGGAGACAACCAGCTCAATGGAATCAAATCCAAACTAGCACTGTAGGGAGATGACAATAAGCGGAAGTGCACAGGAAGGCGTGGCCAGGATACCTGGGGTAGGTAGTATCCCTGAATCATAATGTTCCTGCTAGTGATGCTTCTGTATCTTTTGCCTGAAGTGTGAAGAATGAACAAGCCATGTTCTGGGTATGAGTTGTTATTATTCAGGGAGGGTGAGAGATAATGGAAAGTTGACAGATTTTAAAAACAAAACAAAAGAGTGGTCTCCTTCCTAATATTCCTCTGACTCTGGACTACAAAAGTCATATTCGTCATCAGTGTCCGTTCTGCATTCTGTGTCCTGTATCTGGAGGTAATCAACTATAGCACTATATGATCTCACAGCTTGTTGGCATAAACTCTCCAGTGCAGAGGACCTCCGCATGAGGACACTTTTCCAACCAGCTGCAGCATCCTCTGACATGTCACCAAAGTCTGTAACGTACATAAACATGAGAATTACAAGTATTGTTCCAAAATTATAGCATGTAGAACCACATATGACAGAAAGATGTTACTCAATTTCTTGTTTTTTGTTTTGTTTGGTTTTTTGGTTATTTGTTGGAAGAAAACTTAAACAGAGAAATACAATGACATTTTATTGTCATATGCATATAGTTAATGTATGTAAGAAATGCATTGAAATTGCATGTGTTTAACATCCTATACTTTGCATAAATTGGGGGTATATAGTGCAGTAGGGGAGGGATGGGGGTTTGCAGAAGCTGTGACTGTCTGTGTGTGATGGGGGGGCTATGTTGAGGTGAGGATTGGGCAAACAAAGTGTGATGGTGGAGGAGAATGGTATGACTAATATGGGTGTGGGAAAACAAAAGAAAAAACAAAACTTGTGGCTCTTTTCCACTGACTGGTACCAACTCCACTTGACTCTGGTACCAACCACTTTTGGTTCCACCTCTGTTGAACTTCCAACAATGATGTGTAAATATTGGAGAGTCCTCTGTGGCCATTGTTATCACTAGCATCATAATGTTTACATTCTGAGCATGCCCTCGGCAGCAGCTCATTGTTAGCACGACAGAACAGCTGATAGAGTAAATATTGCCATTTCCCCCAAAACGTGTATGTATTGTGATGATTTCAGAATACTGTTGATTTTATATGCTGGAGTGATTGCGGTTACCATCTTTTCCACATTGGTGATGCTAGGGTAGTTTACTTCAGTGTCGCTATAGCAACCAGTTACATGAAATGGTACTTTTATGCAGTGGAAAACGAAACGTTTGAAACCAAACCGAGTAGAGTCATGTTGAGGTGAGTTGAACTGGTACCAGTCAGATGAAAAGGGACTATACATATTTTAGTGACGGAAAATAAAAAGAAATCAAATTTTGACTTACAGCCCATTCTGATGTTCTCTTTCAGCTTCTCCACTCCCTTTATCTCCTTACGGAGAGACGTGATTTGCTGAGACATCTCTTTCACCAGGATACTCTACTCCTCCTCAAGGCGTCTAACTAGCATCATTTGGTCAAAAAGAGACCGTTTTAACCTGAAGGAGTGACCTTTAGGTAGAGGGAATTGATGGAAATATGAAAAAGTGACGCTACGCTACGCATGATTTACCTGTGACTGCTCACTGCTGAACATCACACACCCACAGCTGAACATCACACACCCACATCACACACCCACTGCTGAACATCACACACCCACTGCTGAACATCACACACCCACATCACACACCAACTGCTGAACATCACACACCCACTGCTGAACATCACACACCCACTGCTGAACATCACACACCCACTGCTGAACATCACACACCCACATCACACACCAACTGCTGAACATCACACACCCACTGCTGAACATCACACACCCACTGCTGAACATCACACACCCACTGCTGAACATCACACACCCACATCACACACCAACTGCTGAACATCACACACCCACTGCTGAACATCACACACCCACTCAGTGATGTCATTCTTCTGGCGGAAATCACTGAAGCTGGCAGCTTCCAGCTTTGCCCTCTCGGAGATCTTTAAATCACATTGGACCATTGGGAAATGTCATTACTTTGATGTTTCTGCAGGCAAAGACTTTGTGAAGCTTCTCTGTCTTTTTTCTGTTCCACCCCATGGCCTGTTGAGTGAGCATATTCTCTCTCCCTGATTAAAAAAATCAATCTGCATGCATGATTGGATCAATTTACATGGGAAAGATCATTGCAGTTAGACACGACCTAACACAACAATTACTTTAGTGCAAGGAGAACAGGAAAATTACATTTTAGAAGTCAGAAATACCTCATCACAGCGTATGGTTTGTAATGTGTCATACCAACCTGCCTTTGTCATGTACTTTGTGACAAGAACTGCCCTGGAGAGAAGCTGTTTACCTAGATAAACAATACAGAAATTAATGTATACCTATATTACATTACCAAAAAAACAACAAAAAATAAAACAAAAACATATGTATATGTGAACATGTAGCCATACTTATTGTTTAACTAATATCTTATCATCAACTAGCTCTCCACCTTAGAATGCCATGGAAACTAAAGCGACCACACCCTTCAGCCATAGCCATAGACAGCAAAGTAGGAAAGATCGAGCCCAATTTTTCAAAGTTGGGAGCAACGCTGGATCTTGCCAATTGGGTCTACATTTTAAAACCTCACAATGGCATGCCAGAGCTGTGACAGTCGGCATTTTCAAAGAATCCCATGAAACTTGATGATTTTGCACTGTCACCAGGCTGGTGTGTCAAATGGGGTCCTACTGGTAGGTTGGAAAGTCTACCATGGCCTACTGGTTAGGGCCTTGGGCGTGTGACTGGTTCGAATGCCGACCAGGAGGAAAGTGGTTGTGTGGAAAGTGAAAGTAGGTGGGGAAAGTTGTTGATCATCGTTGTCCCGTCCACATCCACGGCTGACTGCCCACTGCTCTAGTGGTTAGGAATTAGTGTGTGTCACCTCACTGTGTGCTGTGTATGTGCGTCTCTAATTCACGGATAGGTTAAATGCAGAGACTGAATTTCCCTAACAGGATCAAAAGAGTGTATATAATTAAATAGTGCAGCTCAGAGGGAACATAACTTGAACTAGTGATGTATCATGCATACACCACCACTACACACTTTTTACTCAGACATAATGTGTGTTGCACTTGCAACTACAGTTCAGATCGTGCTGATGGTCATTCGAGCAAGCATAGATCTTTGTTTAATACCCTGATTTACTTTATCCTTCACACTCTGCTTGTCTCACACATACATGTATCAGTGAAGTCTCCTATATCTACATAGTTACAGTAATGTCGGTAATAAAATACTTGCTCAACTTCCTCTCCAACAGTGTTCCCTGCTCCATCCTGATTCCTGCCGCCCCATCTCACCTGCAACATAGTGTTGGATTAATTTCATACCATAACTTTAAAAATCTAATGTTATGCAATCATGGATTATGTGCACATTAAAATCTCTTTCACATTAAAGGTGTCATATTTTATCTGCATAATATACTACACAAGATATCATAATCACAGACTTACAATTTAGTATATTGCCACTAATACCAAATTAAAATAATAAAAACCAATCATTGCTCAGCTTTTCGCACTAGCTGCCTGCTGGCTACTGTTGCATCTGAATTTCAGTAATTTGACGTACCTCGCATTTTGCTGTATGAGCTTTGGCATGCATCGCACTGAGAAATGGCCTCATTTCCATCAGCGGTTGGAGATCTGATGATTCTTCAGTCACTTTGCTTAGGAATGGCCAGTACCTAAAAAGAAGCACAGCATTAGTAGGCATTAACCAACACTTTGCCTGGCCATCAATATAAAACGACTGAAAAAAACAGGCACTTGTCACTTAATGTACAGTAGGTTGATCGAGTTTCAATATGACAGAGAAAAATTACCTGCAGACAACATCCATGCAGAAGAAAGTGACATTGGCCCTCTCTGACAATTCCCTCTGTAAAAACATTGGGTAGGCGAAGACCTCGCCACGGTAGTGGTTCAGTCCTCGCTCCTCGCAGCAATATCCCGTGTCTGATACACAAGAGGACAATATGGTTAATGATCAATTTACACAATAAGACCTGTGGAAAACAAAGCTAATCAAAACCCTCTATTCAAAGCTTCTCTCTCCTCTCTCTCTCTCTCACACACACATTTCCCCATCAATCTCTGTATATGTGACTAACTGAGCTTTAAAACAATCTTCTTGGGAAAAAAATCTGTTAAGGGGATTTACTTTACTTCCCATAAGGAACTTAAACATGACTCTGATACATTAATCCACAAATGAGTTTCCACAGCGTGTAACAAATGGCATCTGTACAATTGCACACTTCTGATCTACCCACATACCTGCAGACTGCCACTTGTATCCCCTCTTCATCTATTTTGGACGATGATTTTTTTGACGTCTCCTTACTCGCCCTCGCAAGAAATAACCCCTTGTACAGAGAGTGTTCCTCATTTCTGTCCATTAAAATTGATCACAAAAAAATCCTCTTTTAACTGACCAAACATGACTCTACATGCAACTATTTCTATGACAATGCTGTGGTTTTGATATTGAGATAAATGCCTGTGTAATATGAACATACCCCCTTGATTTTTTGAAGCGATGATGTTTGCGATTGCCATCGCAACACACTGCCAACATGTCTGGGTGACATGCTGGACAATAAAAGTCATTTACTTCCCACATCACCTCTTCTGTATGCTTGCAAAAACAATATTCGAAAAAGCTCTTCTGGAACGTATCTGCACAGACATTCCCCGGCTATGACATAAAAAAAAAGTTAGTGTTTACAGAAAATAAATATTACAATATTACAGATACAGTAATATGATTATGTGTAACAATGATTCAAGCAGATTTACGCTTCTAGCCTGAACAGAACGGAGCTCCAGTAGCTTTAAAAAGGCATGCCTTGACATCGAAGGAGCCGATACTTTAATGTGAGCAAAAGCTTCGAAGACGTCAAAACTATATAATGTCTGGCAGTTTGTTGTGCTTGGCCAGTGACAGTACCTGGGGAGCTCTTTCACCCCTGGGGTCCATTCCACAAGGCAGGTAGGACAAACTTTACGGGGCAAACAGACATCATATCGTCCTGTGAAAAAAAGAGACATTAAACGTGTTTCACAGAATCAACTTTTTCCAACTCAACCGTCCATTATTCAGTCAGTGTAGTATTTGATATGGCATTAACATTTGGTAATTGGTATATTTCTAAAGAGAAAAGCTTTGCCTTGATTGCAATTGTTAACTTCTGCGGTACAATAAAACAAAAAGCAGGACTTTCCAAACTTACCATTCATGGTGACCACAGAAATATGCTTGCCAGAGGTGACCTCAATCGTTCATTTCATTTTTTTCCATTTACTTGATTTATAAAGCACAATTAAAACAACGTGATGTTGACCAATGTGCTGTACAAACACATAATACAATTGCATCATAAAATATATTTTCAGACAATACAATGACAAACAAACATTTGTGAAGCGCCTCTTACCAATTAACCTACTGATCCAAACGCTAATTCTAGCAAATGCAATTTTAAATTTCGCTTAAAATAACTTTGGAGCTGCCACAGCAAAAGCCCGATCACCACTCAATTTTAATCTAGTTCTTGGAATGTCTAGGATCATCTGATTTGCTGATTTAAGAGACCTAGAAGGTTTATGTATACAACAATCAATAGTTTAAAATCAATTCTGAACTGCACAGGCAACCAATTTAGTGAGGCTAAAATCGGTGTTACATGCCGCAAAAAGCGTGTCCCCGTTAAAAGTCTAGCAGACGCATTCATAACTGTTAAACAACACTTCGATTGAGTGAAGGCACAATAGATCAAAATTACTTAATACTGAATGGTACGACAATAATTATGACTTAAAATCTGACTTTGACCAAGCCACACATTACAGTGTCCAGTCAATGTTGGTTTAATGTACTGTATATGGGTATGAGCAATAAACTTGCTCATGGTATCACGAACCATTGTATCACAAACCATGTAATATGCTTCCGATAATAGACCAGTTTGAAATGAAGAGTTGGAGTGTCTATCACTTCCCAAACTAGGCAAGAATTAACTCCTCTGAAAAGTTTAGCAAGGTCATTAGAAAAGTTGTTGATATGGAGGAATAGGAAATGTAGTCATAAGGATAATACAGACATACTCACCTAGACTTGCAGTCATCTCTTCTTCTATCTGAGGGATTTCCTCAGACACTGTGTTCAATTGAACTTAGGAAGCTTATTGATAAGCAATCTTTAGTGGCAGAAGTGATAGGTCTAACATATTTATAACACGGAGTCGGCTTTGCAGCCTTGGCTAAATGTAATTTACATGAGACTAGATAATGATCTGAGATGTCGTCGCTCTGCTGCAGAATTTCAACAGCATCAACATTGATTCCATGTGATAATATTAGATCTAGAGTATGATTACGACAATGAGTAGGTCCTGACACGTGTTGTCTAACTCCAATTGAGTTTACAATGTCTTTAAATGCCAATCCCATTGCATGTTTTCAATTATCCACATGTATATTAAAAACACCAACAATTAGTACTTTATCTGCAACCAATACTAATTCTGATAGAAAGTCAGCAAATTCTTTGATAAAATCTTTATGGTGCCCTGGTGCCCTGTATACAGTAGCCAGCAGAATTCTCAAACGTGATTTATCGTTTACACTATATATTTTTACATTAAGCACCAACACTTCAAAAGAAGTATATTTAAAACTAGATTTCTTAGTGGTTTTGAAAATATTACTATAAATTAAAGCAAACCCCTTTGCCTTTCGGACGAGGTTCATGTTTACAACAGTAGTCTTGCGGGGTGTACTCATTTAAAGTAATGTAATCGTTTGGTTTTAGCCAGGTTTCTGTCAAACACAGCACATCTAGGTTATAATCTGATATCATATCATTAACTATGAGCGCTTTTGAAGTAAGGGATCGAATATTCAGCAACCCAAGCTTTAACGTTTGCTCATCTGTATTATATCTATTTTTTATTTGTTGAATATCAATTAAATTTTTAACCTTAGATCGGTTTGGAAGTTTTTTGGATTTCCAAATTCGGGGAACAGACACAGTCTCTATATGATGATATCTAGGTGAAAGAGTCTATATGTGATGAGGTTTATCTGACCTTGGTGACGCGAGGCCGCTAGCAGACAGTCGGTTTAGCCAGTTTGTCTGCTTCCTGACCTGAGCCCCAGATTGTCATGTTTTGTCTCTAAGACTATGAGACATATTACTAGAGAGAAGAGCAGCACCATCCCAGGCGGGATGAATACCATCTCTTTTAAACAGGCCAGGTTTGCCCCAAAAACTTTTCCAATTGTCTACGAATTCCATATTATTTTGCGGACACCACTTAGACAGCCAGCCATTGAGTGAACACAATCTACTAACTATCTCATCACTCCTTCGGACAGGAAGGGGGCCAGAGCAATTCACAGTGCCTGACATCGTACTTGCGAGTTCAAACACCTCTTTAATGTTAATTTTGGTGATCTCCGACTGGCGAAGTCGAACATCATTAGTGCCGACGTGAATAATAATCTTAGAGAATTTACGATTAGCATTAGCCAGCACTTTTAAATTTGCTTTGATGTCAGGCGCTCTGGCTCCCGGCAAACATGTGACTATGATGGCTGGTGTCTCTATTTTCACGTTCCGTGTAATAGAATCGCCAATTACCAGGGCAGAATCAACAGAATTCTCAGTCGGTGTTTCACTGAGTGGGGCAAATCGATTTGTTGTGGTAATCGGAACCGAAGAGTGGTTTTTTGATCCGCGACTAGAGCGATCCCTCACTGTCACCCATTTGGCAGACAGATGCAAGTGTGTTTCTGTATCTTTTCTTTGAAAACAAATCGGGAGCAATCGAACTCGGGTTCGGAACAGGCAATCGAACCAAGTGTGAAAGCGCCCTTAGTCTCTCTGTTGTCACTTGGTCTTTGTCAGAGCGTTGTGGATGTTCCCGTGTGTTCCTGCCTGTCTCTCGCTGTGTTCCCGCCTGTCTTCAGTTCCTGTGTGTTCGTTGTCGTCCAGCACCGCAGTCTACCACGCTACCCACTTCCTGATCTCCGGTACCAGTTTTCATCTCCTTCTTCCCGGATCATCTTTATCACCACTGACCTTCATTCTTCACCGGAGGACTGGCTGTCCTCAGCGTCCCTGTGCTGCCAAGTGCTTCTCATCTCTGGACATTATCTCCACCACTCTCACTGTCACTTACCTGCTCTCTTTAATAAATACCATTTTACTTGCGACTGAACCATCTTCGTCATTTCATCACAAGGTGTCAAACACCTTCCTCTCCTTTACTACAAAGCGAGGTGTATAAAAACTACAAGTCCCACTGTACCCTAAAGCGAATGAGGCAAATCAAGATGGCGCCGCGGATGGCTGCCTTGGTGTGGAGCTCTCCAGCTATTGTGTTGTTTTTGTTCGTTTGTTCTGCGTTTAGTCATTCTTTTCCTATCAGTTTCACCAAAGACGAACTACTGGACATTAGGAAACACACACCAGAAACCTTTTCTACAGTTTTTGATTATTCGGACGTTTTGCTGGACATTCTCGCCGGAGGGGCAGCGGTGTTGTTCAAACGCGCGTTCAGACGCAAACGCGGGAAGTGAGCCGGCGCGCTGGTTAAACTCCGCGAGCGCGGCCTCCGCACTGCACTCCCCAGTATTCATCTCGCGAATCTCCGATCCCTTCCTAACAAAACGGATGAACTTCTTCTCCTCACCCACACTAACAAGGATTTTTTAAACTCTGCTGCTTTGTGCTTCACTGAAACCTGGCTGAGTGAAGCCATACCGGACAACACAATACATCTGCCGGGCTTCCAGCTGTTCCGAGCGGATCGCATCGCGGAGCTAACGGGGAAAACGAGAGGTGGTGGATTGTGTTTCTACATTAACGGGAGTTGGTGTTCAGATGTAACAACACTGAAGAAGATGTGCTCTCCTAATTTAGAGGCACATTTCATAAACTGTAAACCCTTCTACTCGCCTCGGGAATTTTCCTCTTTCATTCTCGTGAATGTTTACATCCCTCCAGACGCGTGCGTGAGCGCGGCGCTACAACAGCTGGCTGAACAAATATCTGAAACAGAACAAAGGTACCCAGACTCTCTTCTAATCATTCTTGGGGATTTTAACAAAGCAAATCTTTCCCGTGAACTACCAAAATACAAACAGCACGTTACAAGTCCCAACAGAGACAGTAATATACTGGACCACTGTTACACCACAATAAGAAATGCTTATTGGGCTCTCTGATCACTGTTTGGTTCATCTCATACCGACCTACAGGCAGAAACTGAAATCAGCTAAACCTGTAATAAGGACGGTAAAAAGATGGACTAATGAAGCAGAGCATAATCTACAGGTCTGCTTTGATTGCACTGATTGGACTGTTTTTGAAGCTGCTACCAACGATCTGGATGAGCTCACAGATACTGTAACATCATATATAAGTTTCTGTGAGGATACATGCATTCCTACCAGGACATTCTTATCATTCACTAATGATAAACCATGGTTTACTGGGAAACTCAAACACCTTCGTCATGCCAAAGAGGATGCTTACAGAAGTGGGGATAAAATCTTGTATAACCAGGCCAGAAACAGATTGACAAAGGAGATCAGAGTTGCTAAAAGGAACTACTCTGATAAACTGAAAAACCAGTTTTCATCCAACGACCCAATATCAGTCTGGAATGGCCTGAGGAACATCACCAACTACAAGTCACCATCCCCTCGATCTGTGGACAATCAACACCTGGCTGACGATTTAAATTCATTTTACTGCCGGTTTGAAAAGCCCTCATTCACACCACACACCCGGTCTGATCTGCACTTCACACATTCACCATCACCTCCTGCACTCCCATTATTACTCCCCCCTCCTGCCATCCAACCTGAGCTTAAAGGAGAACTCCGGGCAATTTTTAAGTTAATCTTGATCGTTAGACCTTTGTGAGTACTGTCTATAGAAAAAAAAACGAACCGGATTGGTGCTTGCTACGCAGAGCTGCGACCGCGAATGCCCAGAGTTCCCCCTCAGCTAAAACGGCAGCTATGGGGGCATGGACATAAAGAGCGTTTTTGAGCCTTTTAACAGACACAAAATGCAATTAAAATGTCTGTCCAACATGAACAGGGACCCTACATGTGCACAAGATGCGTTTAGCAACTTAGCTATTGTTTCAACTCACCTAAATAGTCTTTTAGACGGCGAGCTGTAGTCTCGCGCTGCAGTCCCATGCTGTAGCCGGAAAAGGTAAACAATGTCCAGGTGGGAGGAGCGTTGATCATGTGCGACGAGCCTTCGTACATGGAATGGCATTTTTCTTCAAACGGCCCCGCTGTGTTGAGTGTGTGTAGTCATCCTTGTCAAAGTGTTCACTGCAAATGCGGTAATCTTTAGCGCGTATTACTTCTACGGGAGTTTGCACATCAAGTTGAAGTACAACTAGCCACAACTGCAGAATCTCGAGGTCATGGAAAGGAAGACGATGAAAATTTAAGCTCTTATATTTTTGCATTCTTTTGCCACAATTCGGAAAGGCACAAACACGAACCATTTCTTGTTCACTTGTAAGCAACTCTGATCATAACTCGTCGCACATGATCAACGCTCCTCCCACCTGGACATTGTTTACCTTTTCCGGCTACAGCACGGGACTGCAGCGCGAGACTACAGCTTGCCGTCTAAAAGACTATTTAGGTGAGTTGAAACAATGGCTAAGTTGCTAAACGCATCTTGTTCACATGTAGGGTCCCTGTTCATGTTGGACAGACATTTTAATTGCATTTTGTGTCTGTTATGAGGTTCAAAAACGCTCTTTATGTCCATGCCCCCATAGCTGCCGTTTTAGCTGGGTGGGAGCTCTGGGCATTCGCGGTCGCAGCTCCACGTAGCAAGCACCAATCCGGTTCGTTTTTTTTTCTATAGTCAGCACTCACAAAGGTCTAACGATCAAGATTAACTTAAAAATTGCCCGGAGTTCTCCTTTAAGGTCTGTGTGGAGGGCGTGAGCAGAGTCTTCAAAAAACAGAAGACTAGGAAAGCCTCAGGCCCAGACGGCATCTCATCTGCTTGTTTAAAAGCCTGCACGAATCAACTGGCCCTGGTCTTCACACAGATCTTCAATAGATCATTGGAGCAGTGTGAAGTTCCCTGCTGCTTCAAACGCTCCACTATCATTCCTGTCCCCAAAAAACCCAAAATCACTGGACTTAATGACTACATACCTGTCGCTCTCACGTCTGTGGTCATGAAGTCGTTTGAAAGACTGGTGCTGGCCCACCTGAAGGACATCACCGGACCCCTGAGGGATCCCTTTCAGTTTGCTTACAGAGCAAACAGGTCTGTGGATGATGCAGTCAACATGGGACTGCATTATATCCTGCAACATCTCGACAGACCAGGGACTTATGCAAGGATCCTCTGTGTGGACTTCAGTTCGGCCTTCAATACCATCCTGCCTGATCTTCTCACAGCCAAACTGACTCAGCTCTCCATGCCATCCTCGATCTGTCAGTGGATCACCAGCTTCCTGACGGACCGGCAGCAGCGAGAGAGACTGGGGAAACACACATCCAAGACACTCACAATAAGCACCGGCGCCCCCCAAGGGTGCGTTCTCTCCCCACTGCTCTTCTCCCTGTACACTAATGACTGCACTTCTAAAGACCCTACTGTCAAGCTCCTGAAATTTGCAGACGACACCACTGTCATCGGTCTCATCCAAAACGGTGACGAGTCTGCTTACAGACTGGAGGTTGAACAGCTGGCTGCCTGGCGCAGTTATAACCACCTTGAGCTGAACAGCTCAAAACAGTGGAGATGATCGTGGACTTCAGGAGGAACAGCCCAGCACTCCCCCCACTCACCATCATGAACTGCACTGTGGAAGCAGTGGAGTCATTCAGGTTCCTGGGCACTATCATCTCTCAGGACCTGAAGTGGGACAATCACATTGACTCCACTGTGAAAAAGGCCCAGCAGAGACTGTACTTCCTTCGCCAGCTGAGGAAGTTCAACCTGCCACAGGAGCTGCTGATTCAGTTCTACTCAGCCGTCATTGAATCTGTCTTGTGCGCTTCCATCACTGTCTAGTTTGGTTCAGCTACCAAATCAGACATCAGGAGACTACAACGGACAGTCCGGACTGCGGAGAGGATCATTGGTGCCCCCCTGCCAAACCTCCAGGACCTGTACTCTTCCAGAGTGAGGAAGAGAGCAGGTAAAATCATCACAGACTCCACTCACCCTGGACACCACCTGTTTGAACTGTTACCGTCAAGACGGCGACTCAGATTACTAGCCACAAGAACATCTCGGCACAGGAACAGTTTCTTCCCACAGGCCATTTCCCTCCTGAACAGTTAACACTCCTCCCAAGGCATATGCCTTTAAGTGCAATACTCCCACTGTTTAGTGCAATATCCTACAACTCAGGTGACACTTATATGTAGATTTATTTATTTATAATATTCAAAACACTGTGAATATGTTCATAATCTGTAAATCTGAAAATGTCTATTCTGACTAAACCCAACTGTGATACATTTATTCTCATATATTTATATTTTTATTTTTTATTCTTATAATTTGTAGTATTATGTTTCTTGTTGTATCTGTATTTGTATATGTCCACTGGAAGCCTCAGTACCAAAACAAATTCCTTGTGTGTGCAAGCACACTTGGCAATAAAGCTCTTTCTGATTCTGATTGTCACGGTGCTGTAATACTGCTAGTGACATGCAGATCCTTGTAGAGTCAGGAACACTTACTCTGCTTAGGCCGGACATGAAGATCATGGTGGACAGAGGCTTTTGTGGTGGATGACTGTGTGCTGTTGTAAAGAGTATAGGCCTGCATTATTAGCCGGGAGACCTCAGACGCCAGCAGACGAGGCCAGGGAGACCCAGTCTATCTTAGAGTACATGTTGAGCGCCTAATCATCAGATTAAAAGAGCAAAAACAAATCATCCATCTAAATATGTCTTGGAACAATAACCAGCTCTATGTAGTTGTGTGTCTCCTGCTGAATTATCAGAGTGGGCCACTAGTGAAAGCTTGCTTAAAATGAATAAACCCATGTTATTTTTTATTGCTAAAGTCAAATAATAATTTGCCTTTTGCTTCCAAAAACATTGTGTATTTCATTGTGATCATGACAAACAGCAGTTTTACAATGCAATCTTTAGGAAAATATATAATTAATTACAGATCAATTCAGGTTTTGTATAGATTTGTAAACAGAGAAGAGTAACACCTCTACATTTGTGGAGATTGTGTAGAAGTGAACAATGAACATTAGATTGAGTTTTGTATGGATTTGTTAAGAAAGAACAGTATAACACCTCTACGTGTAGGACTGATTGAACTGGTTGTGAGCCATTAAAGGGATATTCACCCAAAAATGAAAGTTTACTCGCCCTAATGTTGTTCCAAACCTGTATGAGTTTCTTTCTTCTGTTCAACACAAAAGAAGATATTTTAAAGAATGTTGAGAACCAGACAGTTGATGGGCCCCATTGACTTCCATAGTATTTTTTGTTTCCTATTATGAAAGTCAATGGCTTCCGTCAACTGTTTGATTACCGACATTTTTCAAAATATCTTCTTTTGGGATCAAGCGTAGAAAGAAACTCATGCAGGTTTGGAACAACTTGAGGGTGAGTAAATGATGACAACATTTCCATGTTTGGGTGAACTGTCCCTTTAATAACAATACACATTTTTAAGCCAAAAGCATGGGTAGGTAAAAGTAAAAGTAGTCAACCTTTTGTTTGATTATTTTTATGACTCACCCATCTCTAGATATTCTTTGAATAAACATGTCAACTTCAGCATAGACAACAACACCACACCATTCTAAACCAGTGATAAGTAGTTGGCGAAGTGTGTGTGTGTGTGTGTGTGTGAGGGGCTTGAGGGTGACTAGGCATAGTGTCGTCAACCGCCAAGCGCGCCCTCTTGGGACCCAGAGGTTTCAGAAATTGCTCTTTTGTTGAAAATGTGGGTACAACTGGCCCGTGGGTCAGTGGCGGAACAAAAAGAAAAGGAAACAAAGGATTCTCCGCCCGGCCCTCCACCAGGGGAAGGAGCGGTGCCTTCACCACCTCCTGAAGAGCAACTTGATCCACCTCTGGGTCGCCCGTCTCAGGGTCGTTTGCACCTGCGCTTGCCTCCTGGTTTGGCAGCGGCCTGGACGGGCGTGGTCGACTTCCTGTGGCCTGCTCCACGCTGAGGCCTGGATGGTGGCTGCTGCTGCTGAGGCTTAGCGGGAGCGGAGGACGCCGCAGGAGGTCGACCTCGGCGACGAGTGGACGGAGGGTCTGCGGCGGTTGAGAGCTTCGCCCAACAGTTCTCGGCCGCCCAGAAGCAGACGGAGGCCATCCGACACATCCTGCCCCGGCGGACCGCTGCTGCTCCCACCCGTCCGCCGAGGCAGGATTTGTCGGATGGCCTCCGTCTGCTTCTGGGCGGCCGAGAACTGTTGGGCGAAGCTCTCAACCGCGTCGCCGAATAACCCAACCTGGGAAAGAGGGGCATCCAGGCACTGATATTTATTGGTGTCCCTCAAATCCGCCAGGTTCAGCCAGAGGTGGCGCTCCTGGACCACCAAGGTGGACATCGCCTGACCGACTGAACATGTGGTTTCCTTCGTCGCTCGGAGAGCGAGGTCGGTTGCCACACGGAGCTCCCGGAGGAGTTCTGGGTCAGAACCACCCTCGTTCATGTCCATGAGCGCCTGGGCCTGGTGGACCTGCAGAAGCGCCATGGCATGGAGGGCGGAAGCAGCCTGTCCACAGGCTCTGTAAGCCTTCGCCGTGAGACCGGACGAAAACGTACATGCCTTGGACGGGAGGCGTGGATTGCCCCGCCAGGAGGAAGCGGACGCCG
Source organism: Siphateles boraxobius (assembly GCF_051911475.1). Taxonomy (NCBI): domain Eukaryota; kingdom Metazoa; phylum Chordata; class Actinopteri; order Cypriniformes; family Leuciscidae; genus Siphateles; species Siphateles boraxobius. The sequence continues at coordinate 698,561 of NW_027508728.1, forward strand.
GACACAATTGCATCGCGACAGCACGCTCCACAGGGGGAACATCCACATACCCCTTAGCCGTCCCGCCGTCGAGGGTGGTGAGAGGGGAGGAGCCACTAGGACGGCTTCTGGCACTATACGGCGCCGTCCACGTCCTAGTAAGCTCCTCATGCACTTCCGGAAAGAATGGTACCGGGGCGGCGCGCTGAGAACCAGCACGGCCCGCCCCGAGATACCAATCGTCCAACCGAAAAGTTTCGGGACGTGGTGGAGGGTTCCACGCAAGCCCGACCTTTTTGCCGGCCCGGGAAAGCATAACCCCAGATCCATTCTGGTTCTGACTCGGGCAACACCACACTCCCGGAAGGGGGTAACGCAGCCGAATCTTCATCTCCAGAGGACTGAAGCTCCCCCTCCGATGCTGCGATCGACATCTGATCGTCAGGTGGGGCCCCAAAGGACACGGCTGGTCATCCATGAGAAGGACCAGCATGTTCCTTTGGAAGCTCCAACGGCGGCAGCGCTTGAGAGGCGTGAGGGGCCCGCGGAGATTGCCTCAGCGGGGAAGCCCTCACAGTAATCCTCAGATCACCCTGACCATGCGCAAAAGTAGGTTTATTCTGAGGTCCAGAATAAACACTAGAACTGGGCATTGGCGAGGGGCCTGCACCTCCCGTGAGGTAAGCGAGTCTTGATCTTAGCGCTGCCATAGTCATATTCCCGCAATGAGCTATGAACTATTCACAAAAGCAGCCTCAGCGTGCTGAATACCCAAACAGGAGAGGCAACAATTGTGGCCGTCTGCTGGCGCCAGGGAACGACCGCATCCAGAAACGCACAAGCGGAATGACATCCTGAAAAGGACGCAGGGTCACGCTTGTGTTGCTCTTTTAGTTGAAAACAAAAAATAAAGAAAATAAAAAATAATTCTCTCAGTGATGAAGCACCCAGGGATAGCCGCGGTGTAATCAGGGTACACACTCAAAGAGGAACGCCCACCGAGACCGACACATACACATACACAGACGCACACAAACAATGCTGTGAAAACAGCAGTTGTGAGCTGTAATGCTCGCGGCCAACGCTGATCGCGCCTTCACACCAGCACTGGAACAGATTATTTTCCTTTTGAAGCAGTCTTCAACGTTGCAGCAGTCTGCAGAAACTCAGAGTCAAAACGAAAGCTCGGCTCCGAAGCGAAAGACAATGAGTGCGTGCGCCCGCTTCCTGTTTATACCCGCGCTGCGGGGCGGGGGCGCGTGACGATTCTCACGCACGTCAACGTTCATTGGCTCGTTCTGTAGACACTCGAAGTTGATAGGGCTCCCTGAAGTGATCCCAATTACGTCGTCACGTCGACGTCACGTCGAACGTGAGCGACTGAAAGGGAACAGCACTCTGAGGGATCCAGACTGTAGTCATCAGGGGGTAAGGATGGCTGTGGTTGTGCAGTAGTGTGTGGACAGGTGTTTGTGTCCTCCATGCTGCTGATATGAAAGAACAATCCCCGCTGGGACTTTTCCAAACGCACTGTCCACCAATGCTTCATTCCCATGGTGTAATTCCCTGTAATTCCCATCGTGGTTATAAGTGGAGCACTTTCCCTTGGCATGCCTTGGTAAATGATATTCACGTCATGTCTGGAAGTTCACAGCTCAGGTTACAGGCCCCTTTGTACAAGTTACTTCTGAAATAACACATAAATAAACAGTCCTGCAGGTATTCATGCATTGTTATTATTGTTTTCTGTGTCAAATTACTGAAGTGTAATGTTGAACCCATGAAGAGGAAACGACTGTGAAGCTTTGAGGTGTTGATGGACTCGATCTTCTCCATCTGTGTTTGGATCATCGCTCTGAATCACATCCGGATGTAGTCTTTTACAACAAAGTGACTTTCTCAGATTTTGCTTGAAACTTTGCTTTTTTAAATGAAACTTACACACATTCAAGTGTTGATAAAAACAGAATGCATGAAGCTAGAATAAAATGTTTTTAAAATGGAAACAGTTAAAGGTATATTTCAAGTATTAAAAATGTATACCTAAATAGAAACATTGAAGTATACTTAAAGTGCAAAAATAATATATAAATAGTAAACTATAAGTATGATATTAAGTTCACTTAAAGAAAACTCAGTATTAAACTACTGAACTATAGTTTACTGAGAGTATACTTCAAAGTGTACTTTCATAAACTAAACAATGTGCTACAAGTATTTGACTAGTAAACTATCAGTATATTAATTATTTAACTTGTAGTATAGTGGCAGTACAACTGGAAAACTTAGCTTTAAACTAGTTGTGTACTCAAGGTTTACTACTTACACTTAATGCATACTTAAAAGTTACATTTTTTACACTAAAAGTGGGCCAATTTAGTCCCACGTCATTGAAACAGTACACTTACAAGTATACTTCTAGTATATTGATATTAGTATACATACTACATAAAGTATACTTAAAATGTACTCAAACTTAATGAAATTAAAATACTTAATACTTAATAAAATTAACTTATAGTATACTTATTTTTCATAGAGGATTTACTAACCCACAGTGACAATTTTGTTTAAAAAAGTTATAAAAAGTTAAATGTTACATTTAACATTTATATTAAAGTTAGTAAACGTTGATTGATTACTTTAAATGCTGACCAGGATCTACAGTGTATGAGCTGTATGATATGAGAGATATTTTTCTCTCCAAATCTCAAGGATTTGGCAACCTTGATGACAAGATGAAAGTGAAAGCAGATTGTGTTTTACATGCGCCATTTTACACCTGAGCGTAACGTCCTTTACATCAGCAAAACTGAGCAAGAATTTGTCTAATAGAATTCCTTTTTCCGTTGCTTATGAAGGAATTTACATGAATTGATGGGAAATCATGAACATTTTGAGAATATGAGTCTAGAAGACTAACATTTCAATCGAAGGTAAGTCTTCAGATGAGTTTCTGAAAGTGACTTCCTCATTACCTTAAATAACCATAACTAGGCCTACTTAAATTAACCTCAAATATGAAGCATTTAAAGTAATATGTATTGATTGATCTTATTATATCTTAATTGTCTTTTGGACATATAAGCCAAATTTTGGTAGAGATTGGGGAACATTGCTTCATTTAAAAGCCACAACGTTCTAGAAACCGCAGCTGGAATCAAATTAATTTAATCAAAACCATATAATTTTGTTTATTTTAACGTAAAGTACAAATTGTACAGAGTAACAGTAGGTGGGGTGGTTGTAATAGAAAAAGTAAATCAGTTTAAATTTTGTTTGAATTTATATTGTTAATAATTTTAATAGGTTTTATTGAACTTTTAAATAAAATGCAAACAAATAGGAAACATTCAATTTTAAGAAAGTAAACAAGTTGAGAGAAATGAACAAATATTTGTGCATGTTTAGTCACTTTCACAGTCTGCTCAGCCATGATATTTCTGTTCTTCAAACAGAGGAAAACATTGTTAATGTTATACAGTTAAAAAGCAGTATTAGCTAATCAAAATCCATAAATATGTGCCCAAATTATTTGGGTAAAGCTGTGACAAATTAATTAAATTTGGGCGGCAATGATCAGAGAGATTAAATTCTGCTATAATCCTGTGAAATTATTGTGGGACTGGTTATACATCAAATGAAACTAGAGAAATTCTTAAATTTTTACACAAGGTTGTGAGTTTTTTTTTATGCTAATATATTTTTTTTAAACATAACTCTATTTTCACAGTGTTGCAGAAATGTTATTACATTGTTTAACATTGCCTCATCCGACTGGTTTGTTACACATTTTTGGAGTATTCATCTTCATTTAAGTAATAAGATTTACAAATAAAATAATTAAAGGCACACTATGCAGGTGTCACGATTCCTGACTTTTGTTTTCCTTGTCTTGTGTGGACTTTTGTTTGTTCCTGTTCTGTGCCATGTTTTGTAATCCTTTGTAGTTTTTCTTGTTTATTAGTCTCTCCAGGTGTTTCTAATTAGCCCCGCCCCCTTGTTATCTTGTTTAGCTTGTTTGCCCGTGTATTTAAACCCCTGTGCTTCAGTTGTTGTTTGTTGGTCGTTGTTTTGATGTTGCCTGGTAGCTGTTCCGTGTTTCTGTCCTGAGTCCATTGGATTACCTGTTTGTTTTATTAAAGTGCTTGCATTTGGATTCTCTCTCCGCTTCTTCCTTGCTGCATCGTAATAGAACGACCGACCAACGATGAATCCAGCAGCACAGATCATGCCTCTCCGTCAGGGAGACAGGCCCATTGGGGAGTATATCACAGACTTCAGTGAACTGGCACCTTTATCACCTTTTGATGAGGTGTGCCTGATGATATTTTTCCGGGGAGGGCTATCCGAGCCGCTCTGCTCCCTTATGCCACTCCATCACCCTAGCTGGAGTCTTGAAGAATATATTGTCCAGGCTCTTTTGCTGGCCGGTTCACCTCTTTCTGTGGGTTTAGCAGAGGAGGAGCCCCACAAGCCCACATTATCTCTTCAGTCTGATGTTCATGTCACGTCTGCCGATCCAGAGACTGTTCACGTCACGTCTGTCGATCCAGAGACTGTTTACGTCACGTCTGCCGATCCAGAGACTGTTCATGTCACGTCTGCCCAGTCAGAGACTGTTCATGTCACGTCTGCCCAGTCAGAGACTGTTCACGTCACGTCTGCCCAGTCAGAGACTGTTCACGTCACGTCTGCCCAGCGAGAGACTGTTCACGTCACGTCTGCCCAGCGAGAGACTGTTCACGCTCCGTTTGCCCAGTCAGAAACTGTGCACGTCCCATCTGCCCAGTCTGAGACAGATCAGGAAATGCCTATTTGTGTGACCGCCAAGGCACTTATGGACTATCTGGAGCGTCTGGCTCGGATCCTGGACATGCCCGTGTCTCCTGTCCCAGAGCCGGAGCCAGTGTCTGCCGTTCCAGAGCCGGAGGCAGAGCCAGTGCCTGTTCCAGAGCCGGAGGCAGAGCCGTGGCCTGTTCCAGAGCCGGAGGCAGAGCCGTGGCCTGTTCCAGAGCCGGAGGCAGAGCCGTGGCCTGTTCCAGAGCCGGAGGCAGAGCCGTGGCCTGTTCCAGAGCCGGAGGCAGAGCCGTGGCCTGTTCCAGAGCCGGAGGCAGAGCCGGTGCCTGTTCCAGAGCCGGAGGCAGAGCCGGTGCCTGTTCCAGAGCCGGAGGCAGAGCCGGTGCCTGTTCCAGAGCCGGAGGCAGAGCCGGTGCCTGTTCCAGAGCCGGAGGCAGAGCCGGTGCCTGTTCCAGAGCCGGAGGCAGAGCCGGTGCCTGTTCCAGAGCCGGAGGCAGAGCCGATGCCTGTTCCAGAGCCGGAGGCAGAGCCGATGCCTGTTCCAGAGCCGGAGGCAGAGCCGATGCCTGTTCCAGAGCCGGAGGCAGAGCCGATGCCTGTTCCAGAGCCGGAGGCAGAGCCGATGCCTGTTCCAGAGCCGGAGGCAGAGCCGATGCCTGTTCCAGAGCCGGAGGCAGAGCCGATGCCTGTTCCAGAGCCTGAGGCAGAGCCGATGCCTGTTCCAGAGCTTGAGGCAGAGCCGATGCCTGTTCCAGAGCCAGAGTCAGTGTTTGTTTCTGTGTTTGTTTCTGTTCTTGTGACTGTTACAGTTCTTGTGTCTGCTGTACCTGAGCCGGTGTCACCGCCCTGGCCGCCCGAAGGGTCTTCACCGCCCTGGCCGCCCGAAGGGTCTTCACCGCCCTGGCCGCCCGAAGGGTTTTCACCGCCCTGGCCGCCCGAAGGGTCTTCACCGCCCTGGCCGCCCGAAGGGTCGTCTGCTTCGCCCTGGCCGCCCATCCTGCCACAGTCTCCAGGTTCACTTCCTCTCCATGGACCTGTACCTCCATCCCTCCCCCAAGACCACCTCTGCTTCACCACCCTCCTGAACTCGTGTTTTTTTTTGTTTGGTTGTTGTTGTTGTTGCTGTTTTTTTTTTTTTGAGCGTCTGGAATCCGCTCCTTAAGTGGGGGGCTATGTCACGATTGCTGTCTAATTTTTTTCTTGTCTTGTGTGGACTTTTGTTTGTTCCTGTTCTGTGCCATGTTTTGTAATCCTTTGTAGTTTTTCTTGTTTATTAGTCTCTCCAGGTGTTTCTAATTAGCCCCGCCCCCTTGTTATTTCGTTTAGCTTGTTTGCATGTGTATTTAAACCCCTGTGCTTCAGTTGTTGTTTGTCGGTCATTGTTTTGATGTTGCTGGTAGCTGTTCCGTGTTCCTGTCCTGAGTCCATTGGATTACCTGTTTGTTTTATTAAAGTGCTTGCATTTGGATTCTCTCTCCGCTTCTTCCTTGCTGCATCGTAACAGAAGGATTTCCGTTTTTGTCAAACACCACTAAATACCACTCACGCAGAGCGTCTCTACACTCACGGCCTCTGCACTTCATAATAATAAAGTAGCCTACCGCGTTTGATGGCTTATAACGTTTTTACATGATTGCAGCTAAATTACAAGTAAATGGCCAATAGCCTAGGCCTACTATATAATTTCATTTGTGTTTTTTTTAGTGTAATGTAAACATTACAAAATGCCAGATGACATCAGTAAAGTTACATGTACGTTGCATTATTTCGTAACAATTTCGTAACAATGATGTCGTTAGACATGATTATTGCAATCTATCATAATAGTTTGCAAATTGTGCTCATTTACGCTATTTACAACGTGTAGGTTTATTTATGTCCTGATAATTATGTGAGATATTGACAACTGTTCTCATGATAATCGCAGGAATCAACTTTAACAGTGAAAGCCTGAGCGAGTGGGACTCTTGTCCGGTTCCTTACGCTGTCAGATTCTCCTTTCCTTTTCCTAGACTCTTCCGACCGCGTTTTCTTCGTTTTTTTCTCCATTCTGAAAACGCAGGTCGGATGTTTACGAGACATTTGCGAGACGGCCACCATTCAATCGGATAAAAGTCATATAACCATTCCAATAACTCTGAAGCTGTTAAGTTAAGCTAAAAAAAACTGCATAGTTCCCCTTTAAATGGCAAAATTAGTAAGGAAAAAAAGATTGCAAATATGAGACTTTAGTGTTATTGTTAATTTACAAAATCAAGATACAAAGTTGGAGTTTGGTATAATTATTTTTGTGAACTTATACATAAACTGTTTATTAAAATCTGGTTACATTATTTAAAAAATTTTGGTGTTGTTTTTAAATGTTTATAAAATGTCATACTGAGATGTACAGTAACCTAAATTCAACCAAAACTCAATGATTTTAACAATACTGGGCAGATTGACCAAATACAGGTTCCTATAAAGTGCTTTGACAGGTCAGCCATCTCATAAACCAGATTATTGTGTCCCCATAAACACATTCAAGAAAATTACAAAAGATATGAACTGCTTTCGTATGTCAGTGTGTCTGAATCAGTGTGTTTTGCTCATTAGATTAGACATGAAGACTGAATGAATCATGGAGGACACACAAACACTGAATGGAGATCTCTCTCCAGAATGCAGGTACATCAGAGTCTTCACATGATCTTAATGCATCTATATAAATTAGCTTTCTCTGATCAGTTTTAAATTGTCATGTTAAACAGCTGTTGTTTTGTTGCTAAACTGTACGATGTTCCATGAGTGTTTTGAAAGGTGTCTTAAAATAAAGTGTATTATTATTATAATGTTAAAGAAAATGCATTATATGTAACAATGTTTAACATATAATGTTACAATTGTTACAGATAACAATGTTTTCTGGGAATTTGCAATGGTTGTTAATGTGTTCTTAGTCATCATATTCTGATGCAGAGAATGGAAAGATGTGAGCGATATTATCCTTGTGGAATGTCATTAATCTTCAAGATAAGATTCTCTATCTGAGTTTTATCTACATGTCGTCACACTTATTCAGTTATCTCGTCTTAGTCTAATTTTTAGACTGATAGTTTTAGTTTGTTCTGCATTGCTTCCTGTTATATAGTTCATGTTCTCCTGCTATTATTATTTATCATGGATATTCATTTGATCATTACACCTGTTAGTCTTTTAGCTCATTATCTGTGTGGATTTAAGTTCCTCTGAGTTCTCAGTTCTCGATCGGTTATTGTTTGCGCTTGTTCTGAGACACACTGTCTCGTGGACTTGGATTATCTGAGTTTATTTTCTTATTAAATTCATTTTGGAATGAGTTGACTCATCTTCATCTTTTGGGCCTTTAAAATTGTGACACATGTAATATCAGTTATATTAATTATTTTCTTTATTCTATTAAAGTCGATACCATGAGAAAATAAACCCATCAGAGTCCAGCTGTGTGTCCATGAAGAGTGACCAGTCTATGGGAAAACCACCAGCATTTAAGGGAGAACACACACCAACTGATCTGAGGTACAACATGATGGATGGATCGATGGATGGATAACATTATCATTGTGCAATGTAAAAATGTCAAGTTAAATACATGAATTCTTCTTGTCACTATTTCTTTTAAAGTCAATTACACAGTCAGAGATCAAACTCACTGGAGTCCAGCTGTGTGTCCATGAAGAGTGATCGGTCTATGGGAAAACCACCAGTATTTAAGGGAAAACACACATCAGCTGATCTGAGGTACAACCTTTTGTCTAGACGGACAGACAGATAAATACCCTTGTGTAATGTTAACATTTCTGAAGCTTCTCATGGGAAGACCAGATTCTCTGTGACGTTTATCTCTTCAAGAGAGTCCGCACACTCCAGCAAAGACAAAAGACGTAAAAAAGCGAGATAAAATCAAACGCTTTTACTGATAAAAGTGGCAAACGTTCCGGTCACATGTGTCCTTTCTCAATGCCAAACTTACAATGCTAAGTGGAGGAGCCATTTTAATTTATGAAGTCACATGGTTACATAGATGTGTCAATTTTGGCTACATGTAAAATCAACTGTATAGATTACTGTCCATATTCTAATATCTCTATTATATTGTCTCTCTTCTATTAAAGTCAATTCCATGTGAAGAGATCAATCTCACCGGAGTCCAGCTGTGTGTCCATGAAGAGTGATCGGTCTATGGACACATTAGTGACATTAAAGGGAAAACACACATCAACTGATCTGAGGTACAATATTTAGGTTTAGACAGACAGATAATAATCATGAAAAAAAAAAACCTGTTTAAACATTTCCTTTATTTAAAAAGTCTTTTGATCCTGCACCAGTTGGAGGGAATTTGGATTTGTCGTTTCTTCCTCTTTTTTTAGACAGTTATAAATGCCATTTCATTTCATCCCTCAAACCTTTAGTATTTCTTAACATCCATGCTTTGGACCACTTATACCAACTCACTGTAGTAACACTAGCCAAATGAATAAATTACTTTTAATAGAATAGTGTTTATTTATTTTACTATCACTTTCACATCTTTAATCATGTTGTAATTATTATTTTAATCTTTCAGTCATGACTCTCAACTGGTCCAAAGCAGATTCAAATCAAATCTGCTGAAGAAGTTTCAGTGTCTGTATGAAGGAACAGCAAAGCAGGGAAACCCAACACTCCTGAATGAGATCTACACAGAGCTCTACATCACAGAGAGTGGAAGTGGAGAGATCAATAATGAACATGAGGTGAGACAGATTGAGACACAATCCAGGAGAGCAGAAACAGAGGACACACCGATCAAATGCAATTACATCTTTAGACCTTTACCTGGACAAGACAAACCCATCAGAACTGTGCTGACAAAGGGAGTCGCTGGCATCGGAAAAACAGTCTCTGTGCAGAAGTTCATTGTGGACTGGGCTGAAGGGAAAGAGAATCAGGACGTCCAGCTCATATTTCCACTCGCTTTCAGAGAGCTCAACTTGATGAAGGACAAAACACTCAGTCTTTCAGATCTTCTTCATCGCTTTTTCCCTGAAGTGAAAGGAAAGGAAATATCCAGTAATGGATATAAAGTGTTGTTCATCTTTGATGGTCTGGATGAGTGTCGTCTGTCTCTGAACTTTAAGAGAAAAGTGAAACTGTTTAATATATCTGAATCAGCCTCAGTGGACGAGCTGCTGATGAACCTCATTGTGGGGAATCTGCTTCCCTCTGCTCTCATCTGGATCACCTCCAGACCAGCAGCAGCGGATCTCGTCCCCTCTGAGTGTGTCCATCGAGTGACAGAGGTACGAGGCTTCAGTGACCCACAGAAGGAGGAATACTTCAGGAAGAGGATCAGTGATCAGAGTCTGGCCAATACAATCATCTCACACCTGAAGTCCTCAAGGAGCCTCCACATCATGTGCCACATCCCAGTGTTCTGCTGGATCTCAGCCACTGTTCTAGAGAAGATGTTGAGTGAAGCAGAGAGAGGAGAGATTCCCAAGACTCTCACTCAGATGTACACACACTTCCTGCTCATTCAGACCAACATCAGACATGAGAAGGACTATGAGAAGAGAGTGAAAGATGAAGACATGATTCTCAAACTGGGGAATCTGGCTTTCCAGCAGCTTGTGAAAGGCAACCTGATCTTCTATGAGGAAGACCTGAGCGAGTGTGGCATTGATGTGACAGTAGCATCATTGTACTCAGGATTGTGCACTCAGATCTTCAGAGAGGAGTTGGGCTTGTATCAGGGGAAAGTCTTCTGCTTTGTTCATCTGAGCATCCAGGAACATCTAGCAGCTCTATTTGCACACATTTATTTTACAAACAAGAACATATATGTATTTGAACAAACCAAACCAAGTCTGTTGTCTAAGGTTTTAAACCAGAAGAAATATCATTCATTATCAGGTCTGCATCAGAGAGCTGTGGACGAGGCTTTACAGAGTAAGAATGGACATCTGGACCTTTTCCTGCGTTTCCTTCTGGGTCTCTCATTGGAGTCCAATCAGACTCTCTTACGAGAACTACTGACACAGACTGGAAGCTGCTCCTACAACAAAGAGGAAACAGTTCAGTACATCAAACAGAAGATCAGGAAGACTCGCTCTCCAGAGAGATCCATCAATCTGTTCCACTCTCTGAACGAACTGGGTGACGATTCACTGATGCAGGAGATCCAACATTATCTGACATCTGGAGAAATGGAAGGAACCAAACTCTCCTCTTCACAGTGGTCAGCTCTGGTTTATGTGTTGCTCACATCAGAGCAGAAGATGGATGTTTTTGATCTAAGAAAGTTTATTGGATCACAAAACACAGCAGATGAAGCTCTTCAGAAGATGCTGCCTGTGATTAAAGAATCCAGATCAGTTCAGTAAGTCACACTGACAACAATCATTACACTGATAAAACATGATCACATTTATGGTTTCAGCAGGAGCTTTCTGACCAAAGCAGCTGAAGAGGTGCGTGCGTGCGTGCGTGAGTGCGTGCGTGTGTGAGAGAGAGAGAGCTAGATGATTGTAGAGGTCAGTGTGTGAGACATGATGAAGGAATGTTTTACTGCCTCTATAAATCACATTTGTAGTTTACAGTTTTTATTCTATGTTTGCAGCTGGTATCAGTTCACCATGTATCTTTAATCTCTACAGGTTGTGGAATTGTGGTGTTACAGATGAAGGTTGTGCTGCTCTGGCTTCAGCTCTGAGATCAAACCCCTCACACCTGAGAGAACTGAATCTGACATGGAATAAACTAGGAAACCGAGGAGTGAAGCTGCTCTCTGATGGACTGAAGGATCCTCACTGTAAACTGGAGATACTGGGGTAAGATTGTATAAATGTGTCAACATCCTCCAGTTTCTTTATATGGTCAATAATGAACAAAATAAACAAAATCAAGTAAATAAATTTACAGATAAATAATTTTGTTGTTTAATCTTCATTAGATTGTTTCCAAAGTTTTAAGATTTTTGTATTACTAATATTTATATGTAATGGATAAAGCCGTGGCCAGCTGTGCATTCAGGGCGATAAAAGACCCTTCTGTTTCAGTCCTGATCACCCTGTCAGGTTTATTCTGTGATGAGAACCGCTTGAATATATATTATCCTGCTTGTTATATATCTACGTGCCACATAAGTACATCATTAGACACTAAATATTGATTTGAGTTTAAATATTATATTATCAGAACGAAAAAGCTCAAACAAAACGACCATTTAAGGGATGACATACAGTCGTGACACTTATTACACGGCTTTTATTCAGCGTCCAGGTCCAGACACACACACACACACACACACACACACACACACACACAGAGAGAGAGAGAGAGAGGAGATCGCGCTGCTCACACAGAAACATTCAGGAGCACAGAAACTTATCAACGCTCCCGCAACTTTAAGTAATAAAATAGCTTTGCAACTGAATCGCTAAATTATATTTCTCAGCAACGAAGGGGTTACATCGCTATACTGTAATTAAACTTACAGCTTCGTTGTTAATAGAGAGAAGCTGAACAGACACAGGTACACATCTCTCTCTCTCTCTCTCTCTCTCTCTCTCTCTCTCTCTCTCTCTCTCTCTCTCTCTCTCTCTCTCTCTCTCTCTCTCTCTCTCTCTCTCTCTCTAATAGACCGACTAGATAGACTGTCACGAAAGCTCTGAGAGTAGGTGAGATCCAAGCACAGCTTTATTGGAAAAATCCAGAATCGTAGTCATGCCAAGCAAAGGGTCAAAAACACTTGCAAACAATCCACAAAAGAACAAAAACACAAGGGAGAGTGCTCAGGAATGCCGTGTGACAATTACAAAACCTCGTGAAGCTTTGAGGAGTTGATGGACTCGATCGACTCCATCTGTGTTTTAATCATCGTTCTGAATCCCATCTGACTCTAGTCTTTGACAAAAGCTTGATTTTCTCAAGTTTATGCTCAAAGCGTTGCTTTTTTATGAAATTTGCCCACATTCAAGTGTTGATAAAAAAGAATGCATGAAGCTAGAATAAAATATTCTGGGGAAAGGGTTATATCTATAGAGCAGTGATTAAACTACCTGTGCAATGTATGGTATAATCTCAGTATTTACATTATTTTTCTATTTGAATTAAAAAAAAAAAAATCTGTATTTAATTTATTTTTTATTTCACATCCTGACCAATATTCTCCAACAAACAATGTTCATATTGAAGGCTATGAAAACAAACATAGTGAATGTAACCGTGCAGTCTATCTATTTATGTGCAAAAAAGGGGTCAAATCACATTACATTCTAACATTGTAACATTACAATCTAAAAACAAAATAATGCTTTTTAGAGAAGTTGAATTCACTAAACTAATAATGAAAAGAAATAAAAACAAAACTGCTATCATAAAAATACACTTGTATGTTTGAAATTCTACATATAGTACATTTATGTTCACCAACAACAACAAATATTTTAGCATATTTTACATTTTAATGTATATTTTAGTCAGAATTATTGCGCTGCTATTCTATAGAGATTGCTAATGTGACGTCATCGTGACGTATTACCAGTGGTGAACGCAAAGCATTTTGGGAATCCGCGGCACAAACAGAATGCGCCAGACTTGATTGCATGGAGGGAAGAACGCAGTGTTCAAGATGCCGTCTACCTGCTGTGTTATAAACTGCAATAGTCCTTCTTGCACAGTTTTGAAAACGAACGTTAAGGGTTGTTTTAAGGACATGTTTGTGTATGCTCGTAGATAGCCACTCTGAAGCGGTCAGAGGCGATTCTAAAAGATTCAAAAAGTCGAGACAGGACCATCGTCAACATTCTACCCACCACTCTAACTTAGTTCATCCAAAACAAACTAGAAAATAGACTCAAAGTGCTAAATACCTGAATTATCCTTTAGGAACGGATCAATATATTTGTTTACGTTAATAAGGTTATGACTTTATCTTGTGTTTGTGTTATAATAAGTTATCTAGTTTACTGTATTGTCACTTTCCACTTTTCACGTGCCCAGCAACAGTTAGACCAATCAGCAATCCCCCTTTGTTTCTCCACCAATCAGATAGTCTCCACTAGCGTAATCCCTAACTATTGTCATTATGCACGTAACTTTTATCGGAGACACTCGCTCCATCTCCGATCCTGTATCTAGAGGGAAATATCTCTATTCTTCAGTTCTGCTTCATGCGTCCATGAGAATGTGAGTTTATGTAAATATTGTTGTCTGTTCCTTGCTTAGATTAATGTAGTATGTGTACTATTGCTTACATTTTACTTTGCCTATCGATGTATGCATTATTGGAGCTAAATAACCAAACCAAATTTAGACTACATGATAGTTTCACTTCTTTGATGGTGTTTAGAGCGATTTCACCGTGTTTTATTTTGGATGTGCGCATCGTAGGCTTTAACTTTGATCACGCAACACCGGCATGCGCTCTCTGCATGTTTTTCGGATGTGGCGCGATTTAACCCCTTCTCGGCCAAATGTTATAGTTTATTCTTTTTGGTGGTTTTCAGCCATCCAGGCGGTTTAATCATTTATGTATGTGCAGTGACACCTCCTTTATATGGTCCTTCGAGCCGGATCTTCAGTTTCCTCAGCTCTACAATGGATCACACTCGTCCGCGCCGTGATATCCGCCGGCCTCGCTACCTCGATGACTTCCTGGTGAATATCCCGCCACGTCGACTTTCTTCTCTCACACTCCATGGCCACTCCAACAAGGGAGCAGCTTTTCAACCTCCTGCTCCAGTCATCACTCCAGATCAAGTTGGACCTGCGCCTCAGAACCTCAGCTCCGAAGCAGTCATGTCAGCTTTGCAGGAAATGAAAGAGGAAAATAACCAGCTCAGGTGTGATATGCAAAGTCTCTTCAATTCTCTCTCTCTGAGATCAGCGCCTCAGCCTCAACACCTCAATCCAAGGCATTCTAGTCAGTTTGAGGACAGCTCCACTTCATATATGCCTTATCAACTTCCTGAGAGAACATCCACTCCTAATCGCAATATTCAAGCAGTAGTGGAAGTAGTTATATGATTCACCTTATGTCAAAATGATTTATGACCCTATGATTGACAGGTGGGCGGGGCTAACCTTTGACCTTCCGGAGGGTGTTCCGGAGGTCCTTTGATGTAGGGATTAACCTTTGACCTTCCGGAGGGGTTGTTCCGGAGGTCGCTTAATTTAGGGATTAACCTTTGACCTATCGATCGATCAAGTTGACAGTACATTCCGGAGGATGTTCCGGAGGTCCTTTAATGTAGGGATTAACCTTTGACCTATCGATCGATCAAGTTGACAGTTGTCTTTACCCTATTGACCTTTGTATGATATATGAAGTTGCCAGTTGTCTTTGCCAGTTGTCTTTGCCCCATTGATTTTGACCTATTGACCCCGGGGGAAATAACTTCTTGGTGTGGGAAATCCCCTCCGTGTCGGGGTGAGAAAATAATTTTTCTAATGTCGCATATAGATTAGAATAGATTAGAATTACAAAAGTAAAATCATCTTACCGTTTCACTATGGTGAAGAATTGGATTAAAGTTGACAGTCTCCGCACTGTGTGTGTGCGTCTGTCTGTGAGTGTGTGCGTGTCATCCGATATCCTGGCATTCCTGAGCACGCTATATAAATGGGGATAGTGAGAAAATATCTCCCAGTAACTAAAGTTGAAACACATTCTGTTCTTTTAAAATGGTTATAAAATGTACATTTAGTAATTTACAAATATTTTTCATACTAACTAAAGTAGATTTGAAAAACATTCATTCCTTTAAAATAAATATCTTACTGATCCAAGTATTTAAAAAATAAAATCATCTCACCGTTTCACTATGGTGAAAAAAGCCCCCATGTGCGTTTCTCTCACACCCCTTGCATTTTGACAGTCTTTGAGTTAAATGTGTGTCTGTGTGACACCTGATATCCTGGCATTCCTGAGCACGCTATATATATATGGGTATAGTGAGAAAAAAGAGATTGTTTCTAATAATTTCACATATTTTACACTAGAGTTGAAAAACATTGATCTTTAAAATGGTTATAAAATGTACATTTAGTAATTTACAAATATTTTTTCATACTAACTAAAGTTGAAGTACATTGATCTTTTAAAAGTGTATCAAATATCTTTTCAAAACAAAAATAAAATCATCTTACATTTTAGAGAGTTGAAGAAGTAAATCCCAACACATCATTGTCAATATAATGTATGAATGTATTTACAAAAATATCCTCGAGTGTTTTTCTCCCACACCGGTCATTTTGACACTCTGTGATTCAGAGTGGAGGAGGAATGTGTGTGTGTGTGTGTGTGTGTGTGTGTGTGTGTGTGTGTGTGTGTGTGTGTGTGTGTGTGTGTGTGTGTGTGTGTGTGTGTGTGCGTGTGCGTGTGCGTGTGTGTGTGTGTGTGCATGTGCGTGTGTGTGTGTGTGTGCGTGTGCGTGTGTGTGTGTGTGTGTGCGTGTGTGTGTGTGTGTGTCAGGCCAGCAGCAGTATGAGACGTTGAGGATGTTTTGTTAGTATTAATCTTAAAAGTTAATCTTAAAAGTTTAAAAATAAAAGATAATTTAAATTCAATTCAATTAATTATTTAAAGTCTTAATAAAAACGTTTTAATACAGTCGAATCTTCTATTTATCTTTTAGAAGATTACTGTAATGATTTTGTTTAACGGAGACCTAAAGTATAATGTTTATTAATTTAGTCATAGCCATAATGATTTTTGTACTGTAACAGCATATTCTATCCCGTACACCTAAACACGACCATCACAGAAAAAGGCATCTTTACATTGTTTTTTACATACTGTTTTACTCTCACACACACACACACAGTAACCCGGTTCCATAAAATTAACTAATCTCTATTTTTAAATTAAATGATTATAAATAACGTATATAACTCAATGAATAATAACAAGTATGTTACTAAAATGAATTCAAACTATTTAAACATAGTTTTAGCTAAATGAATTTATATATATATATAATATATATATATATATATATATATATATATATATATATATATATATATATATATATATATATATAATATAAAAATACCTTACATTTCCACAGTGCTGAAGATGTAGTTCTTTATGCAATGATAAAAACAGTCCAAAGTCATAAACAAAATTGTATTCCTTTTTTATTCCTTCAGTGATAAACTACAGGGTGAAATGAATGCATGACCCCCTCACAGAGACGAGAGGAGTTACAGGACAGATGAGACAGATGTGTTAAAATTAAAAGACTGTTTAAATCAAAGCTTTAACGTTTTTTTAAAGTCGTATCTTCTATTTATCTTCTTAGAAGACTTCTGTATGATATAAATGATTTTACATAAATTTAACCTAAGGTATTATTTTTACTAAAGCGTCTGTTCAAAAAATAAAGCAAAAACTGTACTTTGGTATCTTAGATATTATACAAATTATTTCAAACAGTATTTTTGTCCATGCCGCATGAAATATGTTGTCAAAGTTTGTCACAATGTTTTTTTGTTTTTGTAGTTGTTGTTTTTGTTTTTAAGAAATCCCAGGACTCTACATTGCTCTTATTTAGATTACGTTGTATCATTTAGAAAACCACCGTACATTTTCAGAGACGCGATGTACCTTTTTTGGTCCATCACACAGCATATTTAATTTTACTCATCTTATTTCAAAGCATGATCTTACTTTTTCTACGGTAGCTATGATCTATTGCACGTATAAGGTGTATATCATTTTTTACTTTTCTTGTATCTCCCAAACTATCCTTAATCAGTGTGGAAACATACAGGCTGAACCCCTTTACTGAGAATATACTATCGGGTATCTATATAGCAGGAGGCATGCCCTTTGACCTCCTCCATTTTGGAGGCTTACAGCTTAGTCCTTAAGCGGCTACAGTAATTTATTGCCATGTGTAACCTGAAAAAACAAGAGGTGATAAAAAATGTTAACGATGACCTACGTGGACCTCATGGCTACGGCTGTGAGAGGACTCCATTCCCTACTGAAAGAACATTGTGGACACACAGCTCTGACGTTTTCCAAGAGTATTTTGCCCAGCCTCTTCTTTATATACAGCCAAGACAAATCATTTCTGGACCAAAAACTTTTGCACCCTCACTCCTCTTACCACCTCATCAAAAGACATGTCTAAAAGTGAGTATTGTCTTTATAATTCATTTATGCTACAGTGTTTTATTTAAAAAGATTGTTTACACATAAGGAAAAGACGGTATAATTCATTAGTGTTTTAAACATGCTATTGCTGTTATAGCATGCTTTGTTGCTCTTACACATTGTTATATGTTCTATATCAAATGTTTTTGACGTCATATACGTTTCAGAAATATATATATATATATATATCCCCCAGCCAATCACATTTTACTGTAGTTGCCCGCTGGGGGGTTTCCATAAAGGACATTAAAATAAATGTTTTAAATATTATTTAGATTATTTGAGTCAAACATGGTTATATGTGCATAGGCCTATTTAATTATTTAATCTGTATTTTATTCCTCTTCAGTTACTTACTTTTTAAATTTCGGTAGGCTACTTTTTAATTCTTCTTTTACTTTGTCTTTGATTTTAACTTTTAGCACTTTGCATGATAAAATTGTTTAAAATGTAAGCTGTAAATATGAATGGCACAATGTGATAACCAAAATATATAAAAGTTAAGTCAAAGCTATTTATATAGCCTAGCGTTTTTCACATTCCCATAATTTAGTTATACATTCTGACGCTGGGACACTGTCAAGCGTCTTCTTTCAGATGGTTCAATATTTATGATATTATGCTCCCCTGAATGGAAAAGAACTGTAAACTTCATCATTGTACTGTAATGAACTGCGTTACTGCCTATAGGATGATTGCATGATTTTTTTCCATTTAAAATAACATGGTCTTTCCTTTTCTCTCTCTCTCTAGAGACAGCAAACACTGCAGGACAACCGGACATCCAAGTAACATGTTAGTGTGGTTTATATTTATTTTTAATGAGAAACATTATAGAGTGCAACAGGCGTTTTCTGGAAGTAAAAACACTTCCGGTAACCAGCGACTGTGAAAAAGGGGGCAGGTACTCTATTGGCTGTATAATGAACAGATGAACTGACAGATATTTTATGTAAACAGGCAAAATCTCTTCATCTGACGGTGGCCATGTGTTTTCGCCTATCATAACTGGTTTAACTCATGGCTCCTCCTTTGAGATCAACATAACTTCTGAAGAATCAAGTGTACCGGCACATTGTAAGTGTAATAAAACAGTTTCGCCTATGTATTAAATTAATCTTAATTAAGCAGTCCGAGTTAACTATTTGGGACCAATTGGAAATTTACATTCTGATCTAACAGCGTCATGTACAAATTTGTCATGCTCCTGGATTATTTTACTATACTACATTAGCCTTTTATTTACTGATGATTTTATCAAAGCGACGAATTAACTCAATTCATGGTTGCAATAATAAAATAAATGAACAATTGACAGATGAACTGACAGATATTTTATGTAAACAGGCAAAATCTCTTCATCTGATGGCGGCCATGTGTTTTCGCCTATGATAACTGATTTAACTCATGGCTCCCCCTTTGAGATCAACATAACTTCTGACGAATCAAATGTACCGGCAAATTGTAAGTGTGATGCATGAAAAACTATTAAAACAGTTTCGCCTATGTAATGTATAAAATTTATCTTAATTAAGCAGTCCGAGTTAACTATTTGGGACAAATTTTAAGGAAAGTTACATTCTGATCTAACAGTATCATGTACAAATTTGAAATATTTTGGTACTATTGAATCAAGTTAAGTCATGATGAATTTATCTTATCTGGTGTCATGCTCCTGGATTATTCAGAATTGTAACTATAGCCTTTTATTTTACGGCACTTATTTATTTTACTACAGATTTTATCAAAGCCAAATACTGTCCAAAAGGGGCGACTGGGAAAGAAGAGAAACGGGTCAATACAAGGTTAGATTCAATCTTTATATTCTTTCCCCATTTTGCTTTCATTTTCCTTTTCATGTTTTAATTTTCAATTTTTATATTCTCAGATCATCAAGTGTTTCTGAAAGCAAACACCAGTCAGTTGGTTGAAAATATGAAGAACATTGATCCAATCATTGACGATCTTGACTTGCACAATGGATCAGTTGCAAATGTGCGAGCGAATCCAACACGCCGGATGAAGATGAGGGAACTGCTGGACTGTGTGAATTGTGAAAGCATTGCCAAGAACCTGGTCAATGCTTTGTGCAAGCCCATCATCAAAATGTTTTAACATATCGTAAATTTCAATTGTTTGATAAATTATCTAACGATTATACCTAACTATCAACAGTTATATGTGAAACGAGCTCAGTCGCATTAGAGATGGATTCTTGTTTATATTGAACCGCATGTTTAACAGCTCTAGGGTTCTTAAATTGTTTACCGCGGTTTCATTTTGAACAACACTATCGTAACACTTATCGTATCGCCGGGTGTGATTGTAATGTTTTGTATGGTGTTTTTCTTTACACTTTCCCCCTGGATATCTGGTTCCTACAGTTAGCGGTAATGTTAGTCAACTCTATGTCTTCTCTTTGTTCATATTTGACAGTATTCGCATGAATTGGCGTGATTTAATAAAATGACGGTTTAAACCATCATCTTCGCTTGAGACATTTACATTTTATTTTATGGTTTACAGTATATTTTACAGTATTTTACAGCATATTATACCATCCTAGTTTTAAATAGCGCTTAAATGTATATTTTACCCCTTTTATGCGGCTACAGAATACCGCACAAGGATCTCTGAAATATTTTTTGTGTAAAACATCTATGTAGGTCGTGTATAACATCTAGGTAGATCTATGTTTTTAAAAATACACCGAAACAAAGAATGAAGACATCTTTCTATAAGTGTCCCTCAAAACACAGTGCATCCGTGTACGATGATTTATCAGAAAATTACTTTTTTCTGAATAATCTCGCCAAGTGCGGGTGCTTGATAACTATTGAACAACCCTGAATTCGGTTACTCAATAATGCGCTAAAGGTCTATAACTGAACTTTAACATCTTAATAGTTGGTAAAAGTTCACTTAAAGTCTGCGCAAAATAAAATACATCCTAGCTACTTTCTAAACAGAGTTTATCGCGATCCATTCACCCATCCATATGTTTTGAACTTTTAATGTTTAATCAACATTTTGTTGGAAAACAACTGGTGGATTTACTCAACTTTTTATGTCAACAGGTTCTGCATAGCGGGGTAACGTCGCATTTAATTAACATTGTTTATTTCAGTAAACTTAAGTTTATTACATAAGATTAATTCAATGCCATTTAGTTGAATCAGGTTAACATTCTTAATTTAGTCCAAAACTATTAAGTTCAAATAATCCAATTGTTTCGTTTATTTAGGGATAGTGTTCAACAACCTTTACAAATATATCTAATAATAAGATAACCTTTTACAAAATCTTTACTCGGTAAAGACTCTTATTGGTTTTGTCGCATCCAATGCATCCCCAAAGTAGTTGTTTTTATAATGATTAAAACCGCTTTAATTATTATTATCATGGTCTACACTTTATGGTAAAACACTAACATATCAGAAACTCTTTTAAATATAAACATTAACATGTTTTTATCTTGCTGTTAAAACACATAAATAACGTTTTATTTCAAATGTACACCCCTATACAGCATGATGGGATGGGGAAATCCACAGGCTCACTGAAATATTTAATCTCTGAAATATTCTCATCTAGTATTTATTCATTAAATTATTAATGCGCAAGAATCAAGACTTATAATACCATTTTATTATAAAATTGTGAAACTCCAAAGCTCCGACACGGTCGCAAAGAATGATGAGTTAAGCGGTACAATCTTTTATTTCAACAGTATTTTTCTTTACAAAATGATGATAGACCGACATTAAATATACATAAAGTAGACGATAACTCCATTTATTTGTGATCCAACCAGAATAGAAAGTCTCGGCACGCTACCATGTCTTGGTCTAGGGTATAGTTGACGAGGCCTTGAATTATTTCGCCAAGATCTGTTTTGGCATTTTTTGATGCCAGTAACGCACAGAGATCTGTTACAAACGTAAACATAACGAGTAGCTCATCGACCGCGAATTCGTGACTAGATGCACACATCACATCCAGAACTTTTCTGAGGATTACGCCTGTCGGCTCTATGGTGTTAAAAAACATGGGCGTCACATCGGTCCATGTCCCCACCAACCCTCTTATGACATCCATTTCTTTTTTGAGATTTGTGACACGTTTGGTGTCCCGCTCACAATCGGTTTTCTTAACACACGCAGCATCGATGATCCTGTCCATCAAGTAAACCATCTGGTCTCTAAAATGATCTTTAAACATAGAGTCTAGCGTGGCCCTTAAACGACACTCTTTCCCCATGGAGCACTCACACACCGGATGATACTTGTGTCCCGCATCGCCGGAACTCGACGGGCAGTTGTTCTCCGTCAGCTTTTGCGTCGCCATCTCAGAGGTTTTTAGATTTTCAAATAGGAAACTGTTTGATGGTGAAAGTCCCCGGAATCTCTTGAGCGAATCCTTGCAGCACAATCGTCCAGGCCTAGTGCTTTAACGCTCGGAAGCTTGTGTTTTTGACAAATGCCAAATGCTCAGACAAACAGGAACATCTGATCAATGAGATCACTTTAGATCCACTTTAGATCAATGAGATGTTGTAGTACCCCCGCAGTCGCGTTTTTTACGATTTCGAATCCGACGTCGTTGAAGCATCCGTCCGTAGCGTTGAAACGGGGTTTCGTCGAAAACGTCGAAACTCTGTGTAGAGTTTATTAACCCATGCGATTGGGGTCCGCCCTCGCACCCCTGGTATGTACGGTGGGGGTCGTCATCAGGACGGCGTAAATAACCATGTCCTGAATATCGTCCGAGAGAATTCAGCCTAAAATTATTTTACGATACTATTCAGTTTATTTAAAAATATTTTTCATTGAACACCGTTATATTTGATTTCTCATTCAAAGTCATGTTGAAAGAACCTGTTTCAGTTAAGTAAACCAAAAAAAAATTACTTAAGTAAATGGAGTTATCGTCTACTTTATGTATATTTAATGTCGGTCTATCATCATTTTGTAAAGAAAAATACTGTTGAAATAAAAGATTGTACCGCTTAACTCATCATTCTTTGCGACCGTGTCGGAGCTTTGGAGTTTCACAATTTTATAATAAAATGGTATTATAAGTCTTGATTCTTGCGCATTAATAATTTAATGAATAAATACTAGATGAGAATATTTCAGAGATTAAATATTTCAGTGAGCCTGTGGATTTCCCCATCCCATCATGCTGTATAGGGGTGTACATTTGAAATAAAACGTTATTTATGTGTTTTAACAGCAAGATAAAAACATGTTAATGTTTATATTTAAAAGAGTTTCTGATATGTTAGTGTTTTACCATAAAGTGTAGACCATGATAATAATAATTAAAGCGGTTTTAATCATTATAAAAACAACTACTTTGGGGATGCATTGGATGCGACAAAACCAATAAGAGTCTTTACCGAGTAAAGATTTTGTAAAAGGTTATCTTATTATTAGATATATTTGTAAAGGTTGTTGAACACTATCCCTAAATAAACGAAACAATTGGATTATTTGAACTTAATAGTTTTGGACTAAATTAAGAATGTTAACCTGATTCAACTAAATGGCATTGAATTAATCTTATGTAATAAACTTAAGTTTACTGAAATAAACAATGTTAATTAAATGCGACGTTACCCCGCTATGCAGAACCTGTTGACATAAAAAGTTGAGTAAATCCACCAGTTGTTTTCCAACAAAATGTTGATTAAACATTAAAAGTTCAAAACATATGGATGGGTGAATGGATCGCGATAAACTCTGTTTAGAAAGTAGCTAGGATGTATTTTATTTTGCGCAGACTTTAAGTGAACTTTTACCAACTATTAAGATGTTAAAGTTCAGTTATAGACCTTTAGCGCATTATTGAGTAACCGAATTCAGGGTTGTTCAATAGTTATCAAGCACCCGCACTTGGCGAGATTATTCAGAAAAAAGTAATTTTCTGATAAATCATCGTACACGGATGCACTGTGTTTTGAGGGACACTTATAGAAAGATGTCTTCATTCTTTGTTTCGGTGTATTTTTAAAAACATAGATCTACCTAGATGTTATACACGACCTACATAGATGTTTTACACAAAAAATATTTCAGAGATCCTTGTGCGGTATTCTGTAGCCGCATAAAAGGGGTAAAATATACATTTAAGCGCTATTTAAAACTAGGATGGTATAATATGCTGTAAAATACTGTAAAATATACTGTAAACCATAAAATAAAATGTAAATGTCTCAAGCGAAGATGATGGTTTAAACCGTCATTTTATTAAATCACGCCAATTCATGCGAATACTGTCAAATATGAACAAAGAGAAGACATAGAGTTGACTAACATTACCGCTAACTGTAGGAACCAGATATCCAGGGGGAAAGTGTAAAGAAAAACACCATACAAAACATTACAATCACACCCGGCGATACGATAAGTGTTACGATAGTGTTGTTCAAAATGAAACCGCGGTAAACAATTTAAGAACCCTAGAGCTGTTAAACATGCGGTTCAATATAAACAAGAATCCATCTCTAATGCGACTGAGCTCGTTTCACATATAACTGTTGATAGTTAGGTATAATCGTTAGATAATTTATCAAACAATTGAAATTTACGATATGTTAAAACATTTTGATGATGGGCTTGCACAAAGCATTGACCAGGTTCTTGGCAATGCTTTCACAATTCACACAGTCCAGCAGTTCCCTCATCTTCATCCGGCGTGTTGGATTCGCTCGCACATTTGCAACTGATCCATTGTGCAAGTCAAGATCGTCAATGATTGGATCAATGTTCTTCATATTTTCAACCAACTGACTGGTGTTTGCTTTCAGAAACACTTGATGATCTGAGAATATAAAAATTGAAAATTAAAACATGAAAAGGAAAATGAAAGCAAAATGGGGAAAGAATATAAAGATTGAATCTAACCTTGTATTGACCCGTTTCTCTTCTTTCCCAGTCGCCCCTTTTGGACAGTATTTGGCTTTGATAAAATCTGTAGTAAAATAAATAAGTGCCGTAAAATAAAAGGCTATAGTTACAATTCTGAATAATCCAGGAGCATGACACCAGATAAGATAAATTCATCATGACTTAACTTGATTCAATAGTACCAAAATATTTCAAATTTGTACATGATACTGTTAGATCAGAATGTAACTTTCCTTAAAATTTGTCCCAAATAGTTAACTCGGACTGCTTAATTAAGATAAATTTTATACATTACATAGGCGAAACTGTTTTAATAGTTTTTCATGCATCACACTTACAATTTGCCGGTACATTTGATTCGTCAGAAGTTATGTTGATCTCAAAGGGGGAGCCATGAGTTAAATCAGTTATGATAGGCGAAAACACATGGCCGCCATCAGATGAAGAGATTTTGCCTGTTTACATAAAATATCTGTCAGTTCATCTGTCAATTGTTCATTTATTTTATTATTGCAACCATGAATTGAGTTAATTCGTCGCTTTGATAAAATCATCAGTAAATAAAAGGCTAATGTAGTATAGTAAAATAATCCAGGAGCATGACAAATTTGTACATGACGCTGTTAGATCAGAATGTAAATTTCCAATTGGTCCCAAATAGTTAACTCGGACTGCTTAATTAAGATTAATTTAATACATAGGCGAAACTGTTTTATTACACTTACAATGTGCCGGTACACTTGATTCTTCAGAAGTTATGTTGATCTCAAAGGAGGAGCCATG
The DNA here is from genome assembly GCF_051911475.1 of Siphateles boraxobius. Lineage (NCBI taxonomy): Eukaryota > Metazoa > Chordata > Actinopteri > Cypriniformes > Leuciscidae > Siphateles > Siphateles boraxobius. Next base: position 724,205 of record NW_027508728.1, read on the forward strand.
AGTTAAACCAGTTATGATAGGCGAAAACACATGGCCACCGTCAGATGAAGAGATTTTGCCTGTTTACATAAGATATCTGTCAGTTCATCTGTTCATTATACAGCCAATAGAGTACCTGCCCCCTTTTTCACAGTCGCTGGTTACCGGAAGTGTTTTTACTTCCAGAAAACGCCTGTTGCACTCTATAATGTTTCTCATTAAAAATAAATATAAACCACACTAACATGTTACTTGGATGTCCGGTTGTCCTGCAGTGTTTGCTGTCTCTAGAGAGAGAGAGAAAAGGAAAGACCATGTTATTTTAAATGGAAAAAAATCATGCAATCATCCTATAGGCAGTAACGCAGTTCATTACAGTACAATGATGAAGTTTACAGTTCTTTTCCATTCAGGGGAGCATAATATCATAAATATTGAACCATCTGAAAGAAGACGCTTGACAGTGTCCCAGCGTCAGAATGTATAACTAAATTATGGGAATGTGAAAAACGCTAGGCTATATAAATAGCTTTGACTTAACTTTTATATATTTTGGTTATCACATTGTGCCATTCATATTTACAGCTTACATTTTAAACAATTTTATCATGCAAAGTGCTAAAAGTTAAAATCAAAGACAAAGTAAAAGAAGAATTAAAAAGTAGCCTACCGAAATTTAAAAAGTAAGTAACTGAAGAGGAATAAAATACAGATTAAATAATTAAATAGGCCTATGCACATATAACCATGTTTGACTCAAATAATCTAAATAATATTTAAAACATTTATTTTAATGTCCTTTATGGAAACCCCCCAGCGGGCAACTACAGTAAAATGTGATTGGCTGGGGGATATATATATATATATATATTTCTGAAACGTATATGACGTCAAAAACATTTGATATAGAACATATAACAATGTGTAAGAGCAACAAAGCATGCTATAACAGCAATAGCATGTTTAAAACACTAATGAATTATACCGTCTTTTCCTTATGTGTAAACAATCTTTTTAAATAAAACACTGTAGCATAAATGAATTATAAAGACAATACTCACTTTTAGACATGTCTTTTGATGAGGTGGTAAGAGGAGTGAGGGTGCAAAAGTTTTTGGTCCAGAAATGATTTGTCTTGGCTGTATATAAAGAAGAGGCTGGGCAAAATACTCTTGGAAAACGTCAGAGCTGTGTGTCCACAATGTTCTTTCAGTAGGGAATGGAGTCCTCTCACAGCCGTAGCCATGAGGTCCACGTAGGTCATCGTTAACATTTTTTATCACCTCTTGTTTTTTCAGGTTACACATGGCAATAAATTACTGTAGCCGCTTAAGGACTAAGCTGTAAGCCTCCAAAATGGAGGAGGTCAAAGGGCATGCCTCCTGCTATATAGATACCCGATAGTATATTCTCAGTAAAGGGGTTCAGCCTGTATGTTTCCACACTGATTAAGGATAGTTTGGGAGATACAAGAAAAGTAAAAAATGATATACACCTTATACGTGCAATAGATCATAGCTACCGTAGAAAAAGTAAGATCATGCTTTGAAATAAGATGAGTAAAATTAAATATGCTGTGTGATGGACCAAAAAAGGTACATCGCGTCTCTGAAAATGTACGGTGGTTTTCTAAATGATACAACGTAATCTAAATAAGAGCAATGTAGAGTCCTGGGATTTCTTAAAAACAAAAACAACAACTACAAAAACAAAAAAACATTGTGACAAACTTTGACAACATATTTCATGCGGCATGGACAAAAATACTGTTTGAAATAATTTGTATAATATCTAAGATACCAAAGTACAGTTTTTGCTTTATTTTTTGAACAGACGCTTTAGTAAAAATAATACCTTAGGTTAAATTTATGTAAAATCATTTATATCATACAGAAGTCTTCTAAGAAGATAAATAGAAGATACGACTTTAAAAAAACGTTAAAGCTTTGATTTAAACAGTCTTTTAATTTTAACACATCTGTCTCATCTGTCCTGTAACTCCTCTCGTCTCTGTGAGGGGGTCATGCATTCATTTCACCCTGTAGTTTATCACTGAAGGAATAAAAAAGGAATACAATTTTGTTTATGACTTTGGACTGTTTTTATCATTGCATAAAGAACTACATCTTCAGCACTGTGGAAATGTAAGGTATTTTTATATTTATATACTTTATTTATTTATATATAAATTCATTTAGCTAAAACTATGTTTAAATAGTTTGAATTCATTTTAGTAACATACTTGTTATTATTCATTGAGTTATATACGTTATTTATAATCATTTAATTTAAAAATAGAGATTAGTTAATTTTATGGAACCGGGTTACTGTGTGTGTGTGTGTGAGAGTAAAACAGTATGTAAAAAACAATGTAAAGATGCCTTTTTCTGTGATGGTCGTGTTTAGGTGTACGGGATAGAATATGCTGTTACAGTACAAAAATCATTATGGCTATGACTAAATTAATAAACATTATACTTTAGGTCTCCGTTAAACAAAATCATTACAGTAATCTTCTAAAAGATAAATAGAAGATTCGACTGTATTAAAACGTTTTTATTAAGACTTTAAATAATTAATTGAATTGAATTTAAATTATCTTTTATTTTTAAACTTTTAAGATTAACTTTTAAGATTAATACTAACAAAACATCCTCAACGTCTCATACTGCTGCTGGCCTGACACACACACACACACACGCACACACACACACACACACGCACACGCACACACACACACACACGCACATGCACACACACACACACACGCACACGCACACACACACACACACACACACACACACACACACACACACACACACACACACACACACACACACACACACACACACACACACACACACACACACACACACACACACACACACACACACACACACACACATTCCTCCTCCACTCTGAATCACAGAGTGTCAAAATGACCGGTGTGGGAGAAAAACACTCGAGGATATTTTTGTAAATACATTCATACATTATATTGACAATGATGTGTTGGGATTTACTTCTTCAACTCTCTAAAATGTAAGATGATTTTATTTTTGTTTTGAAAAGATATTTGATACACTTTTAAAAGATCAATGTACTTCAACTTTAGTTAGTATGAAAAAATATTTGTAAATTACTAAATGTACATTTTATAACCATTTTAAAGATCAATGTTTTTCAACTCTAGTGTAAAATATGTGAAATTATTAGAAACAATCTCTTTTTTCTCACTATACCCATATATATATAGCGTGCTCAGGAATGCCAGGATATCAGGTGTCACACAGACACACATTTAACTCAAAGACTGTCAAAATGCAAGGGGTGTGAGAGAAACGCACATGGGGGCTTTTTTCACCATAGTGAAACGGTGAGATGATTTTATTTTTTAAATACTTGGATCAGTAAGATATTTATTTTAAAGGAATGAATGTTTTTCAAATCTACTTTAGTTAGTATGAAAAATATTTGTAAATTACTAAATGTACATTTTATAACCATTTTAAAAGAACAGAATGTGTTTCAACTTTAGTTACTGGGAGATATTTTCTCACTATCCCCATTTATATAGCGTGCTCAGGAATGCCAGGATATCGGATGACACGCACACACTCACAGACAGACGCACACACACAGTGCGGAGACTGTCAACTTTAATCCAATTCTTCACCATAGTGAAACGGTAAGATGATTTTACTTTTGTAATTCTAATCTATTCTAATCTATATGCGACATTAGAAAAATTATTTTCTCACCCCGACACGGAGGGGATTTCCCACACCAAGAAGTTATTTCCCCCGGGGTCAATAGGTCAAAATCAATGGGGCAAAGACAACTGGCAAAGACAACTGGCAACTTCATATATCATACAAAGGTCAATAGGGTAAAGACAACTGTCAACTTGATCGATCGATAGGTCAAAGGTTAATCCCTACATTAAAGGACCTCCGGAACATCCTCCGGAATGTACTGTCAACTTGATCGATCGATAGGTCAAAGGTTAATCCCTAAATTAAGCGACCTCCGGAACAACCCCTCCGGAAGGTCAAAGGTTAATCCCTACATCAAAGGACCTCCGGAACACCCTCCGGAAGGTCAAAGGTTAGCCCCGCCCACCTGTCAATCATAGGGTCATAAATCATTTTGACATAAGGTGAATCATATAACTACTAGTGGATGATCTTCCGCCCTGGCCTGACACTGTACCAATTCCTCTCTGGAGCGAGCCTCTACCTCCTCCACCTCAAGCTGACGTGCCGCTACCGCCTCCGCCGCCTCCGGCGTCATATTTACCTTCATATGAGGCAGGGATTCAGTCCACTCCAGCGTATGTAGAGCCGTATACTCTCCCTTACAATACATACTCTGTGGAGGGGACATACAGAGGGCCAAAGCCGGACATTCCATGTTTCACACATGATGATCCACGTCAATATGCCCGCCTCAAGATAGCGCTTGACAACCTCTTGCCCAGAGATGCAACTGAGCGGTTCAAATACCAAATACTAGTTGATCACCTCAAGTTCGAAGACGCGCTCCTTATTGCAGACTCCTACAGTAATAGTCCAACTCCCTACTCGAAGACAATGGCCTCACTGACTGAAATGTATGGGCAACCTCACAAACTAGCCCTGCAGCGCATCAATGAAGTCCTGGCCGAGCCTCCAATCAGGAGTGGGGACAGTCGAAGTTTTCGCCTCTTCGGCCTCAAAGTCAGAGCTCTGGTCGGTATGTTGGACCAACTAGGCAAGGAGGGCAAGGCTGAGCTGGATTGCGGGTCACACACTTCACGACTTCTGTCCAAGTTGCCGCATGAACTCAGAGCACAATTCAAGCGTTACATAGACCCCATCCGCACTCCGATACCTACTTTGGTGCACTTCTCTAATTGGCTTGAATACGAGGTCCGCGTTCAGGATGAGGACTATCAACCTTACCATTCACGGTCTCCACGAGACGAACACCAGAAATGCTTCAAGCCCAAGTTGCAGAAGTCCAGTGCACGCCCTACCACCGTTTTGCTTGGCTCTGATCCTTCTCCTAAGTCACCTGAGTCTGCATCACAAGTTCGACCTCACGTCAGCACTAAACTTGAGAAACCTAAGAAGTATTGCCCCTTTTGTGACAATATTCAACATTACTTCAATCAGTGTCCAGAGTTTAAGAAGTTTTCCACTGATCAGAGAGTGTCATGGATCAAAACTGGCATGCGCTGCTGGAGATGTGGCAGAAATCACCTTGCTGCTCAGTGCTATCTCAAGGCTAAGTGCCAGCAGTGTAATCAGACACACCTTGATATACTGCATGAGGTCAACACTTCTGCAACAAAATCAGCCCATTCAACAGCAGCGATTGGACAACCAGCTACCTATTACCTCGATCCAGACCTTAGGAGTAGCTGTGAATTGCTGAAGATGGTCAAAGTTCTTCTCCACAATGGCAAACACAGACTAGAGACGTACGCCATTCTCGACGATGGCTCTGAACGCACCATTTTGCTTCACAATGCCGCTCAAAAGCTACATCTCAAGGGACAGAGTGAGGATTTGGCGCTCAGAACTATCCGTCAAGAGGTCAAGACTGTTTCAGGAAAGTCAGTGTCATTCTCCATATCCTCATCTGCCCACCCTCAGAAACAATTTCGCATCCACGGAGCCTTCACTGCAGCAGGGCTTGGCCTTTCCAAGCATTCTCATCCCGTTGAGGCCCTACGGAAAACGTATCGTCATCTGAGAGGCCTACCGCTACAATCAATCAGCCAAGCGCAGCCACTTCTCCTCATTGGTTCAGACTACCCCCATCTTCTCTCTCCAGTTGAGCCTGTGCACCTAGGTCCACCAGGGGGCCCCGCAGCATTGAAAACTCGTCTCGGCTGGACTCTGCAAGGGCCTACCAAAGTCCTGCTGCACCAGACCTCCACCCCCCAGTGTCTCCATATTAGCACTCCCACTTCCTCTACTGACCTTCTCAGTCACGTGTCCAGATTATGGGAGATGGACATTCTTCCCTATCGGAATGAAAAGCTCATCACCAGGTCAAAACAGGATAATGCGGCCATCAAACTGCTGGAGGAGAAGACAGTCAGAGTTAACATCGACAACGTGCAGAGATACGCCACCCCACTGCTCTGGAAGGAAGGTCTTCCTCCTCTCAGTGCCCCTAAGGAAGCTGTCCTGAGTCACCTACGAGGCACAGAGAGTCGTCTCGCCAAAGACCCAGTCAAGGCTGCATCATACAGCCAAGAGATCAATAAATTGGTGGATTCGGGTTACATCAAGAAGCTCACATCACCTGAAGATCAGAGCAGGCAATCATGGTATATCCCACATCACATGGTCCATCACAATGGCAAAGACCGCATCGTCTTCAACTGCTCATTCACCTTCCAAAACACCAGCCTGAATGAACATCTACTTCCAGGGCCAACCCTAGGTTCCAGTATCCTTGGTGTCCTGCTCCGTTTCAGGCAATATCCCACTGCGGTGAGCAGCGACATTAAGGGCATGTTTCATCAGGTCCGCCTCCTGTCTGAGGATCAGCCCTTCCTACGCTTCCTCTGGAGGGACATGAACCGCAGCAGCAAGCCTGACGTCTACCAGTGGCAAGTGCTCCCTTTCGGCACCACCTGCAGTCCCTGCTGCGCGACCTTTGCCCTCCAAAAGCACGTCATTGAGCACAGCAGTCTTGATGAAGATACTCGGCTTTCAGTGGAGAACTGTTTTCATGTAGACAATCTTCTTCAAAGTTTCCCATCCATCTCAGAAGCAAAGCAGCTCGTCTGCAAACTTCAGACTCTGCTCCAATCAGGTGGCTTTGAGCTGCGTCAATGGGCCACCAACGTTCCAGACATCATCAGTCATCTGCCACCTGAACTCAAATCCGAGAGCAGAGATCTGTGGCTATCAATGGAGGGTGCAGATCCCCCAGAACGGACCCTCGGGCTGCACTGGCACTGCAGAACAGATACTCTCACCTATCGCCTTCGCCACACAAAGCAATCTGAGCCCACGATGCGCAACATTTACAGAGTCCTAGCTCAACAATATGACCCTCTAGGGCTGCTCATTCCCTACACCACTCGGGCCAAAATCCTGGTGCAGAGCCTCTGGGGAAAGAAACGGGACTGGGACGATCCTCATCTTCCCGAGGATCTGCTCCAGCTGTGGCAGACGTGGGTGAGTGAACTTCCATTACTTCCTAACATTACTGTTAAACGTTGCTATGTCCACTTAGACACTGACCTCCCAGCGGCCTCCCAGAGCCTCCACATTTCCTCAGATGCTTCAGAGAGGGCCTACGGATCGGTCGCCTACCTGCGTACTGTCAGCGCCGATGATGATGTCCAGATAGCGTTCCTAGCGGCCCGTTCCCGTGTTAATCCTGTCCGCCAGCAGTCCATTCCGAGGCTGGAACTCTGCGCTGCCCACCTCGGAGCTCAGCTTGGTGCAGTCCTGAAACGAGAGCTCACAGTCTCCATCTCCTCCGTCACCTACTGGACCGACTCCACCACCGTATTGGCTTGGTTGCTGTCTCCTTCCTGCCGCTACAAGGTGTTCGTTGGTGCCAGAGTTGCGGATATCCAGGAATTAACTGAGAGCCGCTCATGGCGCTATGTCCACTCCAGTGAGAATCCTGCTGACGATATAACTCGCGGACTGACCCTCTCACAGATCCAGAGTCACAGCCGCTGGAGATCTGGACCTGCCTTCCTTCATGAAAGGGAGTCCACCTGGTCTTCCTGTCCAGACATTACATGCCCTGATGATTCAATAGAGCTGCGTAAAGCCAAGTTCTGTGGCGTCATCTCTACTCCCCCTCATCCACCTTTACCTGACACTAGCCAGTTTAACAGCTTCCAAGAGCTACTGGAAGCCACAGTTCGAGCATGTCACGGGGCGGCCACAGACTCTAAACCCACAGCTGAGTCTTTCAGACAAGCTGAACTCTCTCTCTTCAGACAAGTGCAAAGTGACTGTTTTCCAGAGGAGTTTGCTCTCATCTCCTCCCAAAAGCCCATTCCATCCAGCAGTAGGCTTATCACTTTGGCCCCAGAATACGACCCAGGGACTCAGTTAATCCGTGTCGGGGACCGACTAAGACACTGTGAATCCCTCAGTTCAGACAATTTGCATCCCTTTGTCTTAGACCCTCATCATCCCATCACAAAGTTTATCATTGCTGATTACGACAGCAAGCTTGCACATCCAGGCCCTGAGAGAGTCTTCGCCGAGCTACGCAGAAGGTTTTGGATCTTGCGAGGCAGAGAGGCTATCCGCAAACAGCAACACCGCTGTCCAGAGTGCCGCAAGTGGCGCAGCCAACCCATTATCCCCAAAATGGCCGACCTCCCGCCTTCCAGTCTAAGGTTACACCATCCAGCTTTCTACTCAACTGGTATGGACTGTTTTGGTCCTTTCGTCATTAAAATAGGGAAGCGCAATGAGAAGCGATGGGGCATAATATTCAAATGCCTCACCACACATGCAGTGTACCTAGATCTGTTGGCCAGCATGGACACTGACTCGTTCCTCATGAGTCTACGCCGTTTCATCTCCAGACGGGGAAAGCCTCACGAATTGCTGTCCGATCAAGGTACAAACTTTAAAGGTGGCAGCTCAGAACTTCAAGAGGCCTTCAACTCCCTTGCCCCAGCTCTGCAGTTACAACTCGCTAGCCAGCAAATCCATTTCCGTTTCAACCCACCTAGTGCCCCTCATTTTGGTGGTTCCTGGGAGCGAGAAATCCGCACCATCAAGTCAGCGCTGCATGCCATACTGGGATCACAAACAGTCACCGAGGAGGTCCTCAGAACCATCCTTACAGAAGTGGAGAGCATTATCAACTCCAAACCGCTTGGTTACACCTCTTCTGATGTGGCAGACCCAGATCCAATCACTCCAAATGTGCTGCTGATGGGGCGGCTGGACCCATCTACTCCGCAGGTTGTTTACTCAGGGACAGAGCTCCTCAGTCGCCGCAGATGGCGACACTGTCAGGTCTTAGCGGATCAGTTTTGGATTCGTTTTATCAGAAACTACTTACCATCTCTCCAGATCCGCTCCAAATGGCAACAAGACAAAGAGGACATCCGTATTGATGACATTGTTCTTGTTGTTGATCAGCAGCTTCCGCGTGCCTTGTGGCTTGTGGGCAAAGTCACAGACGTTTTCCCTGGATCTGACGGCAGGATTCGTGTTGCTCAGATCCAGATCAAAGACAAATCCTACACCAGACCTGTCGCCAAACTCATCAAGCTGCCTGCACTTCCTCGAGACATTTCTGACTGATTCATGTTCAACTTTGCTACCCAAAGTTGGGGGCGGCTGTTAATAAGGTTATGACTTTATCTTGTGTTGTGTTATAATAAGTTATCTAGTTTACTGTATTGTCACTTTCCACTTTTCACGTGCCCAGCAACAGTTAGACCAATCAGCAATCCCCCTTTGTTTCTCCACCAATCAGATAGTCTCCACTAGCGTAATCCCTAACTATTGTCATTATGCACGTAACTTTCATCGGAGACACTCGCTCCATCTCCGATCCTGTATCTAGAGGGAAATATCTCTATTCTTCAGTTCTGCTTCATGCGTCCATGAGAATGTGAGTTTTTGTAAATATTGTTGTCTGTTCCTTGCTTAGATTAATGTAGTATGTGTACTATTGCTTACATTTTACTTTGCCTATCGATGTATGCATTATTGGAGCTAAATAACCAAACCAAATTTAGACTACATGATAATTTCACTTCTTTGATGGTGTTTAGAGCGATTTCACCGTGTTTTATTTTGGATGTGCACATTGTAGGCTTTAACTTTGATCACGCAACACCGGCATGCGCTCTCTGCATGTTTTTCGGATGTGGCGCGATTTAACCCCTTCTCGGCCAAATGTTATAGTTTATTCTTTTTGGTGGTTTTCAGCCATCCAGGCGGTTTAATCATTTATGTATGTGCAGTTCAAGACAGTATTGTATGTGCCATTTGTATATATACCAGTCGTATAGTATTTCGCACTTTTGAGACATGTTTATTGTTATATTATAGCCTATTCATTGTAGTGATTTAGAAATCTTCTTTTAATACCTCAGTTGCATTTATTGTTACAATTGTGTATGAATAATTATTATTCATGAGTCCATCCTTTTTGTTTGTTTTAGAAACCATGAACAAAACTCCCATCTATATAAAACTGTTTCATTAAAGAGTGGCATGAGAGTGTAAAAGTCGTCTTCATTATTGTTCTGACCGGACAACCTGGGGAGATTGAGGATTTTGTATCAACCCTAAGTACATTCCTTCTCAGAGGTCACAAGTTTGGGTCTCCTTCCCGACACCTCCTTTATAGTTTTCCTTAATTTTAATGAACCATTACTTTATTCCCATCTGAATGGTAAATAATTGATTTTCGTATAAAATTATACTACCATTAAAAACACATTTGATTTTTTTAATCAATGTAGAATATGTAACTGCTCTGAAGACAAGAAATGAAAACCAATGCGATATGATTAATGCCCAAAAGATGTTACCCACAGACTGTTTTGAAATGGGGTTGGATGTTGCTTTTAAAACTGTGTGTTTGGTTGGGTGACAGTTACAGCTTGACAAGAGTTTAGAGTGTGACAAAAGCACAATGTTGTGTTTTATTGCGAGTGTAAGTTACACAAATATAAGTAAACACTTTGCAGTTTGAATGATAACCTCTATGAACAAAATGAGGGAGTACAGTATGTTGTATGTTTCCACTGTTCGATGATCGCGCCCGCGCCTCTCTCTCTCTCTCTCTCTCTCTCTCTCTCTCTCTCTCTCACACACACACACACACACACAGTTCGATCGCGCCCGCGCCTCTCTCTCTCGCGGGCGTACAAACACACACACACGCACACACTCCAGCATTGCAATCTTGACATGAATTGCGATTGCATGCAGATAGATGAGAGAGAGCGAGGAGTGTGGTGCTTAAAACATTAGCATACTTTTGAACGGACGACAGTTTTCTGGTATGGTCCGACAATGTTTTCTTTAGCCCGCAGCATTTTGTAGGATTATATTCTGTTTTTCACGCTATTTTTATTTATTTTTCATGCCAGAACACTAGCCTGCTATGCCAGCCTATGTAAACGGGCCAAACATACTCATAATTCTTTGCGTTCTGATGACGTTGCCGCCCAGTTGGTCACATGTCTTAGCGATCTCTATTGCGCTCTGTCTGTTTGCCGCGCTCGTTCACGGAAGTTTAGCTTTCAGAAGCTCGTCCACTCCTGACAGCAAAATGGAAATATTTTCTTGACTTTCTAACATTTACAGATGGAGAATATGTCCGTGAAATGTAAGTTATGCACTGAGGAAATGATTGGATGTCACTTCAGTTTAAAGATTAGTAATAGAGATATTCCCCACCGATCGCTGCACAAGATAAGGTTATGTATCATGACGAAAGCACATTATTGCTAGCCCTCCCGGAACCCATAGAGAATGCATTGCAGTGCCTGCAGGTCGAAAACAACAACATCTTTGTATATGTCTTATAGAGCAGGGGTCGCAACAGATCGCCAAAACTGTCCCGCGTCGCAGATTATTCTGATAGTGGCTGGTTCTGACATAGATCTGTCATGACAGCAACAGTTACTCAAAATCACTTAGTCTATATAACTAACCCTAACAATCGCTTATCATATCCATAGACAGTAAAAGAAATGGACACAGCGACCCCATTGGTTTCAACGGAGAAGACTGAAGCCCGATTATTGCACTTCCTGTCTGATGGCTGAGCGACTGCAGGCTCAAACTGAGCTTGACGACAGTCTGACAGTTGTAAATCTTCTAGAAGCTGTGCCAAGACACATCTAAATCACCTAATTCCTCGAAAACGTTGTTGAAATATTTTGCCCCGTTGCTTTTATGGACTCTCTATCTATGGGCTTCTCCTTGACTTTATGCCTCTATGTCCCCCCGATTGCCTCATAGACAGTAAAAGATTGCCTGCGAGCTTCTCCTCCTGTCTATACGGTAATGTCTCTATTGTGCAACAGAAAGTCGCGTGGTTGTGAAGGCTTCTACGGGGCCATAACGTAAGATACAAAGTAATGGAGCCTTTTATACATTGTCGTGTTTCTTTAGAAATAAATAATGGACAAATGAAGTCTTTGGACGCCTCAGATGTAAAGTTATTCGCTGTCAAAGTGACGCCAAAATGAATGGGAGTCAATGTAATGCTAACAGCAGGTGAAGTTCTGCTACAATGGCGGCTCCCGCGAGGCTTCAGTTTCCGGCTGATGGATTACCCCCTTGATCATATCCAAGCGGCAACATTCTAATCTGAAAAATGAAGCCTACCCGGAAGTGCGAAAAACTGCAATACAACGAAAATCCGCTAGGGGCAGGTCCCAAAAGGGAGCAAATGTCCATAGACTCCATGTTAAAATGTCCGTTTTCACAGCATAAATTCATGTTTTTACAGGTTGGTCCCATGGACTTTTATTATATTTTTCGATAGGTTCCCAGTGCCTGACAACTGTGAGGGGGGTGATTTTTTTTTTACCTAACTCGTTAGTTTAGATCTTATTTAGATATAAAATGTATGACAAATAAGGGCGTGGTTAACTTTAATTGACAGCTTGATTGATAGCTGATAATGGCCTGTGCCGAGTGGAATTCCTGAAATTTGACGTCTCGGCCATGATCTGACACAACACATCATACCAACTCTGTATCCTTTCTGAACATTTGTATTGAAATATCGTCCATACAATGGGTTGCTCTGCTATAAACTGCACTAACCGACACTGTAGGAGTAAGTTACTTCACTCCATTTTTTCCGGTAAGTGACATTCCACAACTATTTCACGTAGTTAGCATTATTTAGCATCAATGTTTGTGGGCAGTGGCACAGCAACAGTTAGCATTAAATCGCCTCAGATAAGTTAGCGTCGGAGGTACTTTACCTATGGTTATAACTGATGTTTGAAACACTGTAAATGCGTCTGCCAAATGAATAAATGTAACATAAGAATAGACTGATATGTCCCACATTGGAGTGTTAATATATTTTGGGTTGTACTCTTCAGCAGCTTTGCAGTGAATGTAGTAGCCATAGACTGTAAAAAGTAGCCTAGTCTGCCAGTCGATCTTATAATGTTATGGTGTGTTCACACCGAACGCGAATAGAGCGTCAAATACGCGTCTATCGCATCTAGTTAGACGCTTGAACATTCGCTCGAGTTAAAATTTTTCAACTTGCGCGGAAGACGTTCGCGGCAAACGCGTCGCCCAATTCGCGTCATTCGCGACGCCCGGCGCGAATGATGCATCTATTCGCGTTTTTGCATTGACTTTGTATGTAATCTACTCACACAAAGCCCGCCCTTTTACCCATATATGCATTGGCCAGAAGGTGGGCGGGGTTAGGATTTTCAAAGATGGCGCCGCCCATACCCCCCATAAACGGCCTCAAAACCGTTATTCAGAAAGTCTATGGGTGACGTCACAGACGCTTTGTCCATTTTTTTTACAATCTATGCACTAGGTAGGATGAACGCATAGTTGTCTTCCATCTTCTTTGTATGTTTATTTTCGCTGTCAACTTTCCTCTTTAGACTCTTTGATAGAGCCATTTTCTCTCACCAGCTTAAATGTTAACATCTCTCTGTACATGACGTAATAGCGTAACTCCAGAACGCAAACAATTTAAAAAATGCAGTTTACTATGTGAGGATGCTGAGTGTAAAAGTAGGCTACGTCAAATAATTATTACAATAAGTTAGGCTCCATTGTCTAACAAGCAAATTAAAATGATACACATTTATTATTCACAATATGGAAAGAGGAAATAAAACATAGTTCGTTAAGAGACTCAAACATATTTATTCAATATGACTTATTCAAGTCAGTCCAGAAAAATGCGGAGGTTTTTTGTGATTATTGCAGGCAAAAATCCTTGATTATGCGGCTCGTTTTCTTAAAAAATGTGATGGAATATGCGGTTTATTTATGCAATTTTATTCTATTTTATTTATGAAATTGCGGGAACTTACAAAAACTGCGGGAACTTGCAAAAACTGAAAGCAAGAACTTTCATCAAACTTGCAAAAATTGCGGTTTGATGAAAAAGAGAAAAAAAAGTGATTCCCCCAACACCCTGTTCTCACTAGACTACTACCTTAAAGGGATAGTTCACCCAAAAATGAAAATTCTGTCAGTTTTTACTCACCCTCATATAGTCACCCCAATAGTCCAAGTGACTACAGTGGCTGAATCTTAAGTTTATCAAGGGACGAGAATACTTTTTGTGCGCAAAAAAAACAAAAATAACGACTTTATTTCAACTATTAATTTCCTTCTCTGTGGGCCTCGAGTGAGTTCACTAAGAATATAGCGCAGTTCTTCTGTTGTTGTACGTCACACGCATCACACACATGACCAGCTTCGGCCAATAGTGAGCCTATGTGTGACGTATTACTACGCTATCACACTACGCTAACTGACTAGAGGCCCACAGAGAAGAAAATGAATAGTTTAAATAAAGTCGTTATTTTTGTTTTTTTTGCTCACAAATAGTATTCTCGTCGTTTGATAAACTTAAGATTGAGCCACTGTAGTCACTTGGACTATTTTAACGATGTCTTTAATAACTTTTCGGGGCTGTCAAGTTTCAATCCCTGAAAAAGCCTATGGAGGAGTGATCCAGCTCTCAGATTTATTCAAAAATATCTTAATTCGTGTTCCGAAGATGAACGAAGGTCTTACGAGGTTGAACAACATGAGGGTGAGTAAATACTGACAGAATTTTCATTTTTGGGTGAACTAACCCTTTAAAGTCCCTGTAAAATCAAAATTAATTATGTGGTCTGAGTTATTCACACTACAGAAAAATGTGTTATCAGCCACCCAGCCAAATTTGAATGATAAAAAAAGCCGGTAAGTACATAAAATAAGCTATTAAAATCTTGAAAAAATGAGCAGTAGTCTCTGCTCTCAAACGCTGGGGGCGTGTCCGCTGCTGCGCTGAAACCACGCCCACTCGCGGGAAGTATACACTCACCAGCTGTCGGCGCGACGGTAGGATGAAGGCCGAGGCGGGAGATAGTCGGTTCGACCCCATTCACCAGTAACAGCGGATTATCAGTGAATCCCAGTTGTCTCCGACGAAAGTTTATAAAACTATCCTGTGTAAAAGGATCACTACAGAGGCGGGTTTTGGTCGTGATCCTCAGCTCTCCATCAAGCTGGCTCTTCACAAAATTAATCTACCTCTTCTTGATGTGATTGTTTTTCGTAAATTTAAATACGGACACCGATCTGTTTTGTACGTGATCGCATCCAGGTAGTACACATTTCCGTGACGAAGGCATTTAGCTAGCAAACTGTAGGCTGTAGTAAATAATAGTACTGACAGTAACTCGTGATTGAGCAGCAAACTGATGTGAATGTGTTCTTGTTAGGGGAGGGGCCAACCTCAGTGGCTCCAGTGTGCAATCAAGTAGGGGCGTGTCCAGGAGCTCAGTGGCTCCATTGCGTCATCAAGTAGGGGCGTGTCCAGGAGCTCAGGGGCTCCAGTGCGTCATCAAGTAGGGGCGTGTCCAGGAGCTCAGTGGCTCCAGTGCGTCATCAAGTAGGGGCGTGTCCAGGAGCTCAGGCACTCCAGCGCGTCATCAAGTAGGGGCGTGTCCAGGAGCTCAGTGGCTCCAGTGCGTCATCAAGTAGGGGCGTGTCCAGGAGCTCAGTGGCTCCAGTGCGTCATCAAGTAGGGCCATGTCCAGGAGCTCAGGCACTCCAGCGCGTCATCAAGTAGGGGCGTGTCCAGGAGCTCAGCCACTCCAGTGCGTCAAGTAGGGGCGTGTCCAGGAGCTCAGCCACTCCAGTGCGTCATCAAGTAGGGGCGTGTCCAGGAGCTCAGGGGCTTCAGTGCATCATCAAGACCCCGTTTTAGCCCCACCCAAAAAATACGGAACACAGCAATGGTGAAAAACTGTTTACTCCACAATTCAGTACTTCACAGTTCACCGTCTTTGTAATATGTTTTAGCAATACATTTCTAACATTTATAATGTGTTTAGAATCGCCTTTACAGGGACTTTAATGTAAAGAGTCATTTCTTTTACAGCGAATAACTTTACATCTGAGGCGTCCAAAGACTTAATTTATACATTATTTCTTTCTAAAGAAACACGACAATGTATAAAAGGCTCCATTACTTTGTATCTTACGTTATGGCCCTGTAGAAGCCATTTTTGTAAAAATAGGCTAACGATTGTGTCATAACCACGCGACTGTCTGTCACACTTTAGAGAAATTACCGTATAGACAGGAGGAGAAGCTTGCAGGCAATCTTTTACTGTTTTACTGTCTATAAGGCAATCGGGGGGATATAGAGGCATACAATCAAGGAGAAGCTCATAGATAGAGAGTCCATAAAAGCAACGAATCAAAATATTTCAACAACGTGTTTGAGGAATTAGGTGATTCAGATTTGTCTTGGCACCGCTACTAGAAGATTTACAACTGTCAGACTGTCGTCAAGCTCAGTTTGAGCCTGCAGTCGCTCAGCCATCAGGAAGTGAGTGCAATAATCGGGCTTCAGTCTTCTCCGTTGAAACCAATGGGGTCGCTGTGTCCATTTCTTTTACTGTCTATGTGCCAAAGATACTTGCTGACCCCTGCCATAGAGAATGCATTGCAGTGCCTGCAGTTCGAGAAAAAAAATCTTTGTATGTAAGTCTATGGGAACACTGGGCGATTCTAGGCTAGAGTAAAATCGCCCAAAAAGAGGCGGTACTTCACAGTACGAGACTTGATGCTGATTGGACTATATCCAGAGGCAGAACATCAGTGACGGCTAGCGAAGATTGAATCTACCCGAAAAACTCTAAAAACACTGTTTATTTCATTAGTAGCCTTTCTTTGTTCTATTGTATTTATTTATAAGTTGATTATTCGTTCTTATTTTGTTGCTGACTGCTTACCTTTAATAATGTTTTAAATTCACATTAATTAGGCTGGCAGTTTTTTGTTGTAGTATCAAAATTGGATTAAATAATTGATATTTCACTGGTGTCTAAACATTTGTACCACTGACCCAATCCTCAGCACTGACCCAATCCTCAGCACTGACTGAAATATGTGCTGTGCTATTCAATGAAAGATAAAATATGATAGAGCAATAGAATGTACAGTAACAGAAGCTCATACAATGCATTTTAGCAGGCTTAATTAAGCATGAAAATAATTGCAAGAAATATATATTTGATGAAAAAATTAAGCCAACTAATATGATTTATATTCTTTGGGTTTATCTACTAATACAAAAATTACAAATGCAGTGGAAATTCAGGGATCGGTTACGGTATCGGTATCTCGTTCTGCAGAAAGTGGTATCAGTGCATCCCTAATTCAAAATATTGTGATTTTTTTTGGTGTTGAAAAAATACAGTTGTTTCACGCTAAATCAACGCTGCAGCCCGTCTGAGATATAAAGCTATTTCTCATGGCTATGGGCATGCTATTAAGTATATGATAAGTATATAATACAACTTTCATTCTTCAGGTCAATCATATATATTAATGGAAAAAAAAATCAGTTTCAATATCCTTTCAATGGTTCAGGGGATTTCCCATGCCTGACAGCGCTGGTCAATGGATTGGCCTCTATGAAGTGAAACATCAGATACCATATACATTTAATTTGAGTAAAAAAATAAAATTAAATAAATAAAAATAATAATAAAGATATTGTTTGATAAGTGCTGATTGAAGTCTTTGAAATCCAAAAAAAAATAGTGCTTGAAAAGTCCTTGAAAGTCCTGGAATTTCATTTGACAGAGTCTGTATGAACCCTGTTAATACATTGATTGATTAATTTATTAATCTTTCATTCATTCATCAATTTTTGCTTCTAAGATTAATGCGTTGGTCGGCTGTGAAACATTTAGCGACAGCGCTTTCCCTCACTTTCACCAGCAGAGGTCCTCGTCGAGCTCTGATTCGAAAAGCTTCGAGTAATGAACCTTTTTCCGATACAATTGTGTTGAAAGCTTCGCTGGTTCAGAAAGCTTCACTTCGTCATCACTAATATTTTTGTCACGTTTAGGTTGTAGGAAGCTGGAAGCTGAAGGAAGATAGGAAGATGAAGATCATGTTAAAAATTCCATACAAGCGAACAATTCAAAAGGCAAGCGAACAAACACACCTTATCATTAATGTGACCAAACCAATGAGAAGTGTAAACACAGCAACTTAAATAGTAAGGCAAACGAGGATAATTAATGACACACAGCTGAACAGAATGATTAATCATATCAGTAACCAAAGCAACTCATGAGTGCGGGAAACTAGAACAAAGGAAACATGTGACTGAAGATAAACAAATTAAAAGTCCATGAAAATTAATTTAACAGAACATAACTGTGACAATTTTCCCCAAACCGTGCAATTTTTAAAAATAGTACGTTGGCAAGTGGGTCAACTATAAACGTCTCTAGGTGTGTGCAAGTCAGCGGACAGTTGCGGTACAGTGCTGGAGAAATTATGAAGACTTCATGCTTTAGACTGGACTTGTCAATAATGTCAAGGATTAAGTCTCTGTTTCTGATTGTGAAGTTCCTGATTATCTGATCCTGAACTGAGAGATTGAAGAGTGTCATTGTTCTCTACAGGTTGAGGAAGTGTGGTGTTACAGATGAAGGTTGTGTTGCTCTGGCTTCAGCTCTGAGATCAAACCCCTCACACCTGAGAATACTGGATCTGACTGTGAATGAACTAGGAAACCGAGGAGTGAAGCTGCTCTCTGATGGAATGAAGGATCCTCACTGTAAACTGGAGATACTGAGGTAAGATTGTATAAATGTGTCAACATTAGGGGTTTAACGGTACACAAACATGACGGTTCGGTACATTCCTCGGTATTGAAGTCACGGTTCGGTACGGGTTCGGTACAGCAGGGGGGAGTAAACTAAATGCGAAATTGCTTTCTCTTTTTTTTATTAAACAGTTTTTTTCTTTTAAACAAATGTGTATATGTGTTTAAATAAATTATATTTTAATTAATATTTACAACAAGTTTTTTAACTGACAAGTCTAAAAGTAAAAACCCTCTAAAGACTTGCATACAGGGCCTGAAATTAACACCTGACCACGCACCAAATGCGGGTGAATTTTGCAATTGGCGGGTAAAACTGTCAATCTACCTGCCACATTGGCGGGTAGCCAATGAGAATTGAGTGATTCATTCGTTTTTTTTTTTTGTGTGTCTGTCCGATAACATCAGCAATTTTGATTCAAGCAGCTGATTTCTGTGAATGCATGTAAAACTTAATGTATATTGCAGCACAGGGTGAAGTCAGTATATACATTAACGACGATTTGAGACAAATAAATGTACATTTAATGTAAAACTATGTAAACGGCGCTCAGTGGGGCGGCAGGATTTTGAAAAAGGTCCTGAGCCGTTGCTGGGCGCCACGGACAGACGCCGAATGGTGCCGCTGGTGTGTGTACACTGATAGAAAATAATGTGTTCGAATTTTAAAGACATGGTTCTGCGCGACGCGGCGCTACGCATCTGGTGTGCGACCCCCTTAAGAGTTATTATTACTTATAATGATTTCGTTAATAACTTGACAGCACTTAAATGTGTATTCTTACAAGTTAAAGAACAATGTTTGTGTGATTTCTATTTTTCACCTTTATGAGGCAAAAAAAAAATTGGCTGGTAAAAAGTTACTGTGGCAGGTGGAGTTTTAAATCAAAAAAGTTAACTTCAGGCCCTGCTTGCATATATATGATCCATTTGAGCACTTAATCTATGAATCAAACAGTCAAATCCCATAATAAACGCTGCTAAATGCCGCACAGTTGGTGAATAAAGTTGATTCTGAAGCTCAGTTATTTTCTCGTGTTGAAGTGAATACGCGATGGGCATTTGCTTGCTTCGGCTATCACACCTGCGTGCATGTGCTGAATAGGGTTAATCATGGCTCTAGTGGATTTATGCCAGTTTGAAATGGCTTACATAAAACTTTTCCGTTTTATTTCTACTTCAAATTACTCCCGCACCTCGTTTGTCTTTTGAGCGGCCATTTCTGTGCTCTCTGTGACTGACACGAAGACAACACATCTGAGGTCAAATAATAAGATTAAGTTATTATTTTTCCAAGTGTTTTATTTTAATGTGATCTTTAAAATCTTTGCAGCGCTCAGTGACGTTCATTAAAGGGATAGTTCACCCAAAAATGACAATTAAATTAAATGTTCATTTTATGAAAATTAAAAGTGTAATATAGCTGCGAGCAGCGATTGCGGGCCACAGCCGGTGGCACAGCAACCCCGGTTCCTTTAGTTACCTAAAGGCACCGGGGTGGCAGTGCCTCCGGCTTTGGCCGTTCATCGCTGCTCGCAGCTATATTTTATATATATATATATAAGAAGCCAGTGGCACCGCCAACCTGGTGCCTTAAGGGGTTATTGTGCACGACGTGCAAAAACGTAAACCTGCTTTGATTGTCAAAAAGAAGTGTGCTGTAGAGCTTGCATCAGTTTGGGTGCATCAAGTGCGCATCGAGGGCACATATTAACCACAAAGTATGCGTAAGCAACCTTCTGAAACCTAAAATGAAAAATGAGACACCTCATCCATGCTGCCCTACAAAGGCTAAGTGCAGTATCTACGCAAACAAAGAAACAGAGAAAAAGGCCTTTAAAGTTATTATACCAGCCAGTCAAACATGTTATGGGTAGATTAGTGGTAATGCATCTCCAAAATGGGACATAATTTAACCCAGATATTTTTTCACAAGACAGAACACATGTCAAAAAGCCTGAACACATGTCATAAAAACACATGTCACTTCACAGAACATATGAAGTGTGCCATTTGGGACAGGGCCTATGATCTTGAACCACAATAGCCACATATATGAGATAATTTAAATATAGAATAATTTTTAATGTCATAGGATGTCATAGCTCAATATGTTTTTCAGCACTTAAATGTGTAAATATAGAAGCCCAGTATTTATCTGGAGGTCTTTGTACAGGTTTATTAATGTAATTATATTTTACGCTTATTTGTCCTATGATATGCAATGGAAGTACATTTTAATGTTTAACATGGGTGTATTCACAACACATAGCATACGATATAATATCTTAAGATTATTCATCATTATGTTGTCTCTGCCTTTTCTGTTTTAATGATATTCAGAACAGAAAAACTAAATGTTCCTTAATTGTAATTAACACTAACTTTATTCTCATCTGAATTATAAATAATTGATTTCCGTATAAAATGATTTCCGCGCCTCTCTCTCTCTCTCTCTCTCTCTCTCTCTCTCTCTCTCTCTCTCTCTCTCTCTCTCTCTCTCAGACACACAGTTCGATCGCGCCCGCGCCTCCCTCACTCACTCACTCACTCACACACACACACACACACACACACACACACAGTTCGATCGCGGCCGCGCCTCTCTCTCTCTCTCTCTCTCTCTCTCTCTCTCTCTCTCTCTCTCTCTCTCTCTCTCACACACACACACACAGTTCGATCGCGCCAGCGCGCCTCTCTCACGCGCACACACACTCCACCTTGAGAGAGGCGCGGGCGCGATCGAACTGTGTGTGTGTGTGTGTGTGTGTGTGTGTGTGTGCGTGTGTAAGAGAGAGAGAGGCGCGATCGAACTGTGTGTGTGAACAGTGGAAACATACTCCGTCATTTTTTTTCATACAGGACATCATTCAGACTGCAAACTGTTTACTTATATATGTGTACACTCCCAATAAAACACAACATCCTCAGTCACATATGCAATATATTTATATATAAATATAATTTTGGACACAAGAGGGCAGTATAGCCCTATTTATGATTTTGTGTTTAAACTATCACCCGAAGAGACCCCCCCTCCCCCTCCCCACACACACACACACACACACACACACACACACACACACACACACACACACACACACACACACACACACACACACACACACACACACACACACACACACACACACACACAGATTGGCAGGGGACACTCTCTCTGTCAGAGAGAGGGAGAGAAAATGCTCAGAATCCACATTCAAACAAAAATATCTGACTTCATGCTGGTGGGAACTAATGACTGTAAATTAGAAAGTTGTTCGGCTTGACGAGAACAATATACACGCCAAGTTTTGGAACTGTAGGTAAAACTAACTAAGTTAGGTTACACTTTATTTTAAGGTGTCATTGTTACAGTGTAATTAAATATTTAAGTACAGTGTAATATTAATTAATTACATGTACTTACTATAGGGTTAGGGTAGGATTAGGATTTGGTTGAGGGTTAATTGCATGTAATTAGGCATAATTTACTTTTATTACTATGGTAATTACATGTAACATAAGTAACAAGGACACTGTAAAATAAAGTGTTACCCTAAGTTATAACACACTTTATGTGTCCTTTTTTAGTCATAAAATCATTTCCTTGCCACGGCCAAACAGTTCGAGATATTAAAAATCCGTGCGCAATTTAGCATCCCCAATGTCTTGACTTCACGCTGATCGAGTTTGGTCACAATTGAATGAATTGCCTTGGAGGAGAAGTTAAAATTCCAGAGCAAGCGTTCTCCAAACAACCCATAATAGCTGACTTCCTGTTGGGCTGGCGTAAAACTTGACCGAGGGAAAGTTGTTCGGCCCGATGAGATCTATATGTGTACCGAGTTTCATATTATTACATGCAAGTGTGTTTGATTTATGGACAAGCGTTCAAATCCCATTCCAGGGGATTCTCTGTTTCACAGAAACATTAAACTGACAGTAGTTTGAACGATTAAATCTTGTGTATTTTTTCTGTGTAATCTATTGTTTTCAGTGTTGACTAGTAGCAGCTGTACCGTTTACTCGACTAGTCTTGCACATCCCTATTAAAAACCTTTATTTCATATAGGCTAGTTAACTTATGTTCACGTTTCCCTCATTCATGTGTTAGCGCTACCGTGAGGAGCCATGAAGCAGCGACACCGGGAACAGGGAAATCTATTTAGAGCCTTATTTTATTAACGGAGAAGGACAACGATATATCACCAGATCGATATTTAGTCCCACCGCTATAAGGAGCCCTTCATTACACATTACTATAATATTACATTTTACAATTAACAACAGAGCTCAAATTATTAAAATCAGTTGCTATTTATTTTTAAATATAATAATCAACGCTCAAATAATAAAAAACATGTAAATTGCACATAAGGCAGGCTCTGCATTAACTTCTAAATATAATTATGAAGTTAATTTTTTACTCCAATTGACACAGTGGCTGTTATAACTTGTTTTCATGACAAATTTATTTAAACATACATTAAATAATGAAAACACTACTAACAGCTTAAGTAAATATAATGAAATGGCTAATATAGTGCATATACAAAATGCTTCTCTCTAGAGTTCATTTCTCTAGTGAACTAACCTGCTGTCGACACTAAATGCCAGAGGTTAATGTAATGCTACGTGAGATGTTATTCTCAAGATGTTTTATTGATATCTTTCCTCAGTTGAAACACTGGATTAGAGATGTGAACGTATTGAGTGATTTGGAAAAGTGACATTATTGTATTTATCATTATGATGAAAACATGAGTTAAATGATTATGACGTTTTTTATGTTATTGAAATGAACCCCCTGAAGCAGCATGTAGAAGCAGGTCTGAACCTTAGACTGGACCTGTCAATCATGTCATGGATTAAGTCTCTGTTTCTGATTGTGAAGTTCCTGATTATCCGATTCTGAACTGAGAGACTGAAGAGTGTCATTGTTCTCTACAGGTTGAGGTATTGTGGTGTTACAGATGAAGGTTGTGTTGCTCTGGCTTCAGCTCTGAGATCAAACCCCTCACACCTGAGAGAACTGGATCTGACTGAGAATTATCTAGGAAAAGGAGGAGTGAAGCTTCTCTTTGATCTGAAGGAGGATCCACATTATAAACTGGAGACGCTTGTGTGAGTAGTGATGACTAAACATGTTTGAATTTTAATTGTAAATGAATATAGTTTCTTCTTCTGAGGTTACTTTCTTGGATATATTTACGCACTGTAAACATGTTTAATAAGAGTTTGATTCCATTTATAGTTAGAATAAAGTATCTTAATGTTTATTTTTATGTCAAAACAATACAATATATCACTTGTATCATTAGCTGCGTTTGCATGGACCCTAATAATGCGATTGTAATCGGACCAGTAGCACAATTGGAATGAATTGGCCAGATCTGATTGAATTGTTATTCAGATTGTAAGGGGTGGTTTATTCCTTCTGTAATATGATCGAGAGGACATGTAAACTCCCGATCGTATTGAGAATTGAAACTGAATTGAACTGAAACAGGAGATTACTGTGAAATAGCGTAATGACGTATAACGCGCGGATCGAGCTGTTCTTCATGATGAATAAAGTGTCATAAATGAGTGTCCTGTCATTTTGAGATTCTCTTAGCACTCATCGTCTGTGAAGTGGAGCAGGACAGTCCTCGTCTCAGACTCTCTTCCACAGAACACACAGTTTTTGTCACGGATTTTCAGGAACGAACCCAATTGCAGACAGTTTGCTGACACACAAGGTTTATTGATAACAAAAAGGGAAAACAAAACCCCACGAGGGAGGAAAAACAGCACAGGCAAAGCAAAAGACTAACAACAATAGACTAAGACTTAAACATAAAACTTCACAGGAACAAAATAACTATAACAAGAAAACTTCTTTGTTTAGACAGAACTCAAGACAATGTACTCACAAGTATTACCGTGTGTGGATACGCACACAATCAATCACAATGAACCAGCACAGGACAGCAAACACAAGGGGATAATATAGGGAACACTAATGACAAAGACAGGTGAAGCTGACTAGACAAGGACAGGTGAAACTGACTAGACAATAATGACGAGACGAGGATAACAAGGGGGCGGGGTGACGTGACGAGACAACACAAGCACATGGCTCAAAACACAAGACCATGTGCTTGCACACAAAACATGATTCTGTCATGATCCTGCCTCAAGACTAGAGAAAATCAAGGACACGAGGGCAGAATCATGACAGAACCCCCACCTTAAGGAGCGGCTACCAGACGCTCCTCAAGGGGACATCAAACACGGGACATGACAGACTGAGACATCGACACAAACCAACAAAACATGACAAATAAAAGTAATGGCAAACACGAAAACACAACAACCGGGTTAGGATGAAACATTAAAAATAACAGACAAGGAAGAGGTGGTGGAGGAAACACAGAGTTCATGGGGGGTGGTCCAGGGTGAATGGGTGTGCTGGGGGTCTTAGGTCCACGGGATGAGGACGGGGAACGAGGAATCTGGGCTGGCTTGGAGGGGGACACACGAGGGAGGGACTTGGACAAAACAGTACGGGGTTTAGTGGCGACAGGGGAAACAGTCCGGGGACTAGTGGCGACAGGGACAAACGGGGAAACAGTCCGGGGACTAGTGGAGACAGGGACGAACGGGGAAACAGTCCGGGAATTAGTGGAGACAGGGGGTACACCGAGAGGTAGAACAGGAATCCGGATGGGGGAAACAGTAGAAGGCATAACAGGACTCATGACAGGGGAAATAGGTGACCGTGGAGGTGACACTGGGACTGAGCTCAAAGAAGATGGCTGGGATCCCATGCTCCACATCTCCGAATCTGGTATGGCGCTCTCGGCAGCTGACTGGGGTACAGCGCTCTCTTCAACAGTGGGCATAAGACTGGGGGACACAACAGGACTGGACGGAACTTCTAGGATCTTTGCAAGACTAGACAAATAATCAGAAAGGGTCTTAGCCGCAATGAAAACCGGCATCTCCTGACGAGCAGAAACAGCCCGCAGAACCTCCTTAGCAGCTAGATCGGCCACAACTTTCTCATCAGTAACTGCAGCGGGCTCTGTGACTGCAGCGGGCTCTGTGACTGCAGCGGGCTCTGTGACTGCAGCGGGCTCTGTGACTGCAGCGGGCTCTGTGACTGCAGCGGGCTCTGTGACTGCAGCGGGCTCTGTGACTGCAGCGGGCTCTGTGACTGCAGCGGGCTCTGTGACTGCAGCGGGCTCTGTGACTGCAGCGGGCGAAGAACGGAAGGCTCCCCTCTTCCTCCTCTTTCTCCTAGGTCGAGAAGCAGTGACCATCACCGGAGCTGAGACGGGTTGGGGAAGCACGGTGGGAACTGTGTCGGGCGAAGAAGGGGTTATCTCTGGCAGGATAGACTCCGACGCTGAGGACTCTGAAGGAGAGTCCCACGAGGTTCGCCTCCCTCGTTTCCCTCGAAGACCGAAGGGGGTAGATGAAGTGCCAGGAGTCGTGAGGGCGCCAGCCTGGTCCCCAAGCGTCGCGACGCCTATCATTCGACCCTCGGGAATGGCTGGCAGGCAGGCAGAAGGTGGAGAGCCCGAGGAAGAAACCTGCGGAACCTCCCGGGAAAAATGATCCCAGAGGCGGGCATAATCCCTCATGATCTGCTCACCCTGGGACGGGATAGGGCAAATGACCCGTTCTCCGTTGGTTGATGCGGACAACCAGCATCGCTCACGGAACTCCGTCTGGAACTGGAGTTGAGAGGTCATACTGTCTGCTGGGCTCTTAGTTGGCTGGTTCATTCTGTCACGGATTTTCAGGAACGAACC
The DNA here is from genome assembly GCF_051911475.1 of Siphateles boraxobius. Classification (NCBI taxonomy): domain Eukaryota; kingdom Metazoa; phylum Chordata; class Actinopteri; order Cypriniformes; family Leuciscidae; genus Siphateles; species Siphateles boraxobius. The sequence goes on from NW_027508728.1 coordinate 750,847, forward strand.
CAATTGCAGACAGTTTGCTGACACACAAGGTTTATTGATAACAAAAAGGGAAAACAAAACCCCACGAGGGAGGAAAAACAGCACAGGCAAAGCAAAAGACTAACAACAATAGACTAAGACTTAAACATAAAACTTCACAGGAACAAAATAACTATAACAAGAAAACTTCTTTGTTTAGACAGAACTCAAGACAATGTACTCACAAGTATTACCGTGTGTGGATACGCACACAATCAATCACAATGAACCAGCACAGGACAGCAAACACAAGGGGATAATATAGGGAACACTAATGACAAAGACAGGTGAAGCTGACTAGACAAGGACAGGTGAAACTGACTAGACAATAATGACGAGACGAGGATAACAAGGGGGCGGGGTGACGTGACGAGACAACACAAGCACATGGCTCAAAACACAAGACCATGTGCTTGCACACAAAACATGATTCTGTCATGATCCTGCCTCAAGACTAGAGAAAATCAAGGACACGAGGGCAGAATCATGACAGTTTTGGGCTCGGGAAGGGGTTTTACTGCTGGATAAACACAAGCAGCACGGCTCAACGGTTCATGTGCTCGTCCTCGCATAATTAGGACCCGGAATAGAGAAATATTAAGTCTGTGTTTTAAATCAAAGAAAAGGAGGATGGTTAGTATGCAACAACAGCGGGAAACTGTATCGTGCAGTGTGCGCATGTCAAAAGATTAAGATCAGAAGCTTGTGACGTATAAACACACATTAACCCGATCACTTTTATAGCGTTCATGTAAACACTGCGTCCGGATTCATCAATCAGAATGAATTAATTGAGATTAAAGCAAAAAGTGTCCATGTAAACGTAGCTATTGACTACATTTACATGAACTCTCATAATGCGATTGTAATTAGATTTAGTCGTGGAAACACAATACTTCAATCAAATTGATTCGATTAATCTCATAATTGAAGTAACTATAATCTTAGTAAAATATGTGCCGTGTCGATTTTAATTGCAAAAAACAGGCATGTGAACACCGTAAGGGATAGTTCACCCAAAAATAAAAGTTAAGTCATCATTTACTGACCCTTATGTTGTTCTAATGCCATTTATCCTTCTTTCTTTTCCAGACCACAAAAGGAGAATTTTAAAGAAATGTCGCGCTCGCGCTCGTCCATATAACATTTCTTTAAAATACTTAATTTTCATTGTTGGATGATTTATCCCTTTAAATTATTCCGCTCTGACCGAAGTGCACATGTGCTGGTACGTACACGGATATGACGTGTGTTGTTCACACAACTCCATGAATGAAGTCTGACATTATTGTGAAGTTTTCCCTCCGCTCTGAATCGCTGAACTCGCTGCCACCAGTGTCTGCTGCTTATCTCCATCCAGAGTCAGTGTGAAGAACACAATAGCCGCGTTTCCACTGCCGGGCCAGGGCCGAGCCATGCTAGTGCGTGCCAGGGCCAGTCGCGTTTCCACTGTCACTTCCGGGGCTTGATCGGGGCATACTCAGGGCCAACGGCCAGGATTTCTGGCCCGTCGAATACCTTGGGCCAAAGCGGGCCAGCTCGGGCTAGAGGCGTGGGCAAGGTTAAAGGCGGAGTTTATCGGTGTTAGGGAAAGTTATGGTCTGCGGCAAAGCCGGCAAGATGCACATTCACTTTTTTATATCGCGCAAAATAATCGCTGCTCGAAATGGAGAATCGCCTGTACTGGCCTGTCGAAGATACCAAAGCTCTTCTGAGCATTTGGGCAGAAGCAAGGGTACAACGTCAATTTGACGGCGTGTGAAGAAACGAGGACGTTATAAAATACATCGTTGCTGAATTTTCTAAGCTAAGCATTCAGCGAGCAACGCTTCAAGTTCGGGAAAAAATAAAAAGTTGCGGGCACAGTATTGTACAAGGCGATTAAAACGCACAATGGACAAAGCGGAGCTCAGAGAAGAAACTTTCCATGGTTCGACTTGATGGACGGTGTGCTGGGTCACCGTCCCTCTGTTAGTGACAACTCGCGAGACAAGTCGGGACACTATTGCAGCCATGGCCGGTGAGTTAATATACATGCTATCTTCCTAACTTAAAAAATAAATAAATTCATAATACCCGCTGAAATGGGTTGGGTTTTATGACGTTTGATCCAGAAAGGCGTGTTAGGGGCGGGGTTTAGGGCAGCGTTGCGGGGCTACTGACCCGGCAGTGGAAACGCAAGCCCGGTGCTTAAGGCCTGAGGCCACTGGCTCGGCTCGGCTCGCTGTTAGCCCTGGCCCGGCCCTGGCCCGACAGTGGAAATGCGGCTATTGGCAGTGTAGGAAACCCCGTCTGAAGCGGCATCGCTATCACAGTCTGATGTTCATCACAGCGCAGAATAACCATCCAATACGTCCATAGAATGTGTTTTGCGTTTTACTTAAGTAGATTAAAACAGTGGCCGGTAACACTCCTACTCTATGTGAGTTCATCATTTGTGCTGTGCATTTGGTGTATGAGAATAGTGGTTGTAAAAATAACCACAATTCTTATAGCGAATAATCAGAATGATGAAAGTTGCATTATTTTGAATGTCATTTGCAATAGAATATAATGGCAAATATTTATTACTACTCTTGTTGTCATAAATAAAACGTCTCGGGTTACGTATGTAACCCTTGTTCCCTGATAAAGGGAACGAGACACTGCGTCGGTTACGACACTAGGGGAACGCCCTTCAGCGTAGCGCGTCTGAATTTATGAATGAAATCGAATCCAATCCTATTGCCGTTGCGTGATGACGTAGCGTGTGACGGCATAAGCGGATGTATACAAAAGCACGCCGGCACACAGAAATGTCAGCTTTTGCTATGAAGCAAGTGCTCCAGGTGGGGTGAGGTGTGGCGAACCGACGCAGTGTCTCGTTCCCTTTCTCAGGGAACAAGGGTTACATACGTAACCCGAGACGTTCCCTTTCGAGGGAACTCGAACTGCGTCGGTTACGACACTAGGGGAACGAGATACCCACTATACCACAACGAACACCGCTCATCCTAGTGTGAAGCTGTCTTCAGGCAAAACCTGGGACGAAAGCACTCGTGCACTGGGTGAAGAGGGAAGGTCCAGACTGTAAAACCTCAGGAATGTGTGCGGAGTGGCCCAGCCAGCCGCCTCACATATGTCATGTATAGAAACCCCTGAAAGGAGGGCTCTAGAGGATGCTATGCCTCTGGTGGAGTGAGCCCTCACGGCCATAGGTGAAGGCAAATTGCGCACCTGATAGGCCAGGGAAATAGTCTGAACAATCCAGTTGCTGATGGTCTGCTTAGAGGCGGGAAGCCCCTTCTTGGGCGACCCTAAATACACCAGCAACTGGTCCGACTTCCGCCACGAGGAGGACCTCTGGATAAAACACTGCAGTGCTCTGACAGGGCAGAGCAGATGAAGTCTCTCCTCATCCGCCGTCACATGAGGTGGAGGATGAAATACCTGCAGAACCATAGGCCGTGCCACATTAGATGGCACCTTTGGCAAATAGCCGGGCCTGGGATGCAAGATGGCTCTAATGTTGCCGGGAGCAAACTCCAGGCACCCCATGGAAATAGAGAGCGCCTGGAGATCTCCTACCCTCCTCAGAGAAGTAATGGCCAACCAAAAGACCACCTTAAACAAAAGGTTCTTGGCCTCAGCCGACTCCAGTGGTTCGAAGGGGGCCTCGGCCAGCCCTTCGAGAACCACTGCCAGGTCCCAAGAGGGAACCCTGGTGCGAGTCGCAGGTCTCATCCTCCAGGCTCCACGGAGGAAGTGATGCCCCCCCAGAGGACCATCACTCAGAGGAGCGTGGAATGCAAAGGCAGCCACATTAACCTTCAGTGTGGACGGGGTAAGCCCGGCAGAAAAGCGGTCTTGGAGAAACTCCAGTACTGAAGCCACTGGGCAGTGAACTGGGTCCAAGTCACGCTCTCTGCACCAAATGGAAAAAACATTCCACTTAAGGCTGTATAACTTCCTCGTGGAGGGAGCTCTGGAAGGGAGTATAGTTTCAATCACTTCTGCTGACAGGCCGGCTTCTAGGTACTGTGGTCCCTCAGGGGCCAGACCCACAGTTTCCACAGCTCGGGCCGAGGGTGGAGAACCGCCTGAGACAACAGGTCCTTCCTCAGAGGGATCTGCCACGGCGGGCCTGCCAGAAGCAGGATGATGTCCGAAAACCATACTCGGGCCGGCCAAAACGGGGCTACTAATAGTAGGCTGACCCCGTCTCGACGGACCCTTTCCAGAACTGCTGGGAGCAGAGCGATTGGGGGAAAAGCGTACAGATGCAGCCTTGGCCACGTCTGCACGATGACATCCAACCCCAGCGGGGCTGGATGTGTGAGGGAGAACCACAGTGAACAGTGTGTCGTCTCTCGAGACGCAAAGAGGTCCACGTCCACTGGGCCGAACCTCTAGCATATCAACTCCACTATCTCGGGGTGGAGTCTCCATTCCCTGGGCCTCAGCCCCTGGCTCGACAGTACGTCTGCTCCCTCATTCTCGGCCCCAGGGACATACATCGCCCTGAGAGACGATAGTCTCTGCTTGGACCACAGGAGGTTCTGATGCGCCAGTCTGCACAGAGGGCGCGACCTCAGACCCCCCTGGCGATTCAAATAAGATACCACCGACATGTTGTCGGTTCTCACGAGGACATGGCGACCATGGAGGTCTGGCAGGAAGCCCCTCAGAGCCCGGAGCACCGCCAACATTTATAGGCAATTTATGTGCCAAGATGAATGATGGTATTGCCAGGGACCTTTCAAAAAGCAGCCGTCCACTCTTTGCCAATCTTTTCGCCACAGGAACAATGAAGTACCGGCTGTAGAACCCGGACTCCCTGACTGGAGGGGGAACACGTTCTATGGCCCCTTTTTCCAGCAGCGAGTGAACTTCCTGTTCCAACACTGGACCCTGCTCTGGGTGCACTGAAGTCCAGACCACCCCGTTGAATTTTGGTGGGCGGACCTGGAACTGCAGTCTGTACCCAGTTTCTACAGTGCGCAGGACCCATGGAGAAATATTCACAAGGTTTTGTCATGCCTCTGGGCTGCTGTCCAGTGTTTTGTGCAGGTCTTTGACGGCCCCCTGAAGCGGAGGACCGGCAGGGGAGAACCGACAACGACCCACAGTGTGCGAACCCGAACACTGACTGACTGCAAGCCTTTGGGGCAGACAGACCAGTGTGTGCTCGCTGGAAGCTAGCGTGTCCCGAAGCGTCAGAGATGGCGGGATACTGACGCCAGCTTCCCGAGGGCCCAGTGAGAGAGGGGACCGCAATCGCTCTCTCTCAAAGGACCTCAAAGAGACCTCAAAGGGGGCGGCCCTTTGAGGTCTCATATAAGTCAGGACCTCTTTCACTTAGCCTTTTTGGACTGGAGGACGGTCCTCATATCCGCCCTCTCAGGAGGCTGCGGGTAGGAGCGACGTCTAGAGTCCCAAGCTTTATTAGGGGGAGCTCTAGAACGGACACTCACTTTCTGTGCCTGGCGATGAGAGGAACTGGAAGACGGCTGTGGCTGTTCTCTAGCAGCCGCCCTCCTGGACCTTGAACGGCGAGGGAGATACTGTTTAAATGCTTCACCCTGCTTCTTAGCATCCTGAAACCTGTCCACTACAGCGTTAACAGCTTCCCCAAACAGACCAGAAGCTGAAACGGGTGCATCAGTGAGGAAGGCCCTGTCCTTCTCCTTAATGCCAGACAGTTTGAGCCACAGATGTCTCTCCGTGGTTACCAAAGCTGACATGGAGCGACCGATGGCACGGGCTGTCTCCTTGGTAACCGGAGGGACAAATCTGTGGTCCTGCGAAGCTCTGCTATATCGTCAGCAGAGGGACCCTCGCCCTGGTCCATGTCCCTCAACAGGTCGGCTTGGTAGGCCTGCAAAATAGCCATTGTGTGCAGGCTCGCACCAGCTCGACCCGCCGCCATATAAGCTCTGCTCACCAAAGCTGATGTGGTGCGGCAAGGCTTAGAAGGCAACGCCGGTGTTTTCAATGATGACGCAAGGTCGGGTGAAAGGTAGCTAGCTAGTGCTTCCTCAACCCGAGGCATCATCCCATATCTCTAACCCCCACGATATTACTGTAGTTTAAAATCGGGGGGTTAGACAGGCGCGCTGAAAAGGGCCTGTTCCAAGATTTACACAACTCATTGTGTAAATAAGTGAAGAAAGGAAGAGACCGGCGTGAAGGCTGCGTGCGTTGCTGCAGGAAGCGCTCATCCAGCTTGCTTTTAGGACGCGCTTCCTGCCGCTCTTGTGGCCAAGCTAATATCAAGCTTGGCCACAGCCCGCGTTAAAACCTCCACTAACTCATCGTAACTGGGTGTAGGCTGAACAGTATTGTGTCTCTCATTAGGATCATCCTCCCCAACACTGAGCACGTCTAATTCCTCGGAATTAGAGAGCTGTAAAACGGGGTCGTCATCCCGAACGGGAGAAGCCGCGGCGCGGGCTCCCGAACGGGGAATAGGGGAACCTGAGCTTTCAGATGAAGAGTGGGAAACTGCCTCGGCAGTCCCACTGTCGCTTAAAAGATCTCTCTGCGATCCCCACGATCTAAGCCGCCGCATTGCCTCGGCAGATGCGGGACCTGAACCGCGGGGAGAACGCATCTGGCCATCATCAGTAAACAAAGCCAACCGAGAACGCAGCACTCTCACTGATAAGGATTCACAGTGAGCGCAAGCAGCCCCCTCGAGAGCTGCTTGAGCATGCTGCCTTCCCAGACAAGACACACACATTTCGTTTGTGTCCCCAGCCGTGAGATGGCGCGGACAGGGGAACACATATTTTCTGAACTGTTCGGCCATGATGAGGGAATAACAGTGACAAACAACACCAAATAAGACTCACAGTTTCAATCACACAGAGCGCTTGCTGAATAGCAAAAAGCTGATATTTCTGTGTGCCGGCATGCTTTTGTATACATCCGCTTATGCTGTCACACGCATCGTCATCACGCAACGCCAATAGGATTGGATTCGATTTCATTCATGAATTCAGACGCGCTACGCTGAAGGGTGTTCCCCTAGTGTCGTAACCGATGCAGTTCGAGTTCCCTCGAAAGGGAACTGACCCAATGACAGAAAGAGGACGGTCATAAAGGATTATGGATAAGGGTCAAGGGTCATCATTAATGGTGGTTTCGATGCAAAATCAAAATGGTTTAAAATATATTTTAAAAAGTTGTACATCACAGGGTTATTTTATTATCTCTGACTAATAATTGTGGATAATTCGACTGTCTGTGTTTTACTGACAGGTTTTAATGGTGAATGATTCTGATCTTCTCTGGATCAGCTGATGGAGAATAAAGAGCCGCTACACACACATCACATTCAACAGGATCAACAGATACATACCCATAGTGATCATCACACACACACACATGTGTTTGTGTAACTTTCCAGAGTGATCCAATTCTTCATCCAGAGTCAAACATGGAAAACTTTTGTTTCTTCTTCAGAACTGACATGTGTCTTTTGCACATTTCTGTCTATTATGTTTTTCTATATAACTCTACATACTTTTAAGAAATGGTTATGGGCAAGTTTAGAGGTTTGAGTGGGATTAGCGGCTCAATGTATCGCTTTACTGCTATATTGTGACTAAAATTGTCATTTCCCTACATTTCTGTCCATGTTGTTTATATTCCTTTTATATTGTCTATAAAAATAAGTTTAAATTTGAGGTTGGTTTAGGGATATAACATTTATTTATATAATGGTAAAAGTAAAATTATACAGATGTCTTTTATGACATAAAAGATTTGTAAATATTTCATGTCTTTTTATCTGTGAATACTTAATGTTTACGTTTAAATGTTGCCAATAAATCCATATTGTATGTTTCAGCATCTATCCGAACTAACAAAAAATTGTTGTGTCTATAAAAGTTTCGTATTAATAGCTACATAACTATGAGACCACTCAATAAGTGCCATAATTAATGAGGATATAACTTTCAATTTAGAACAGGGGGTCAAATTGTCTTTATTACACTATTTTAGCAATTTATAACTGTAAAACCATCACTAATTATTATTATTTTATTTTTATTTATTTTTATTATTTACTTATGTTTACAGAATAAAATAACAAGACAAGCTTCAAACCCCCCACCCACCCCGATCACTCCCCCATACATTCATACTACAATCACAGCCACAATCATCCACACATTCATAGTGTTGCAGGAAAGCAGACTATAAATAGAAAAGAAACACAAAGCAAACAAAATTAATAAAATAAATCAATAATACTGATCAAAAATCAATAAACAAAATACAATACAGTTAGCAAAACATTTATGACATAACACATGGCACCTCTTTAAGAAAATACTCTAATATGTATATCTCTAACTCAAGTAAACAGACATTCCATTTCTTTTCATGCTCAGTTATTCTGTTATTATTTGTTGCTATAATTGTTTCCAGCATCTACTGATGATAAACTCTATTCTTACATTTTTTTATACATAATTTTGAGATAGTTTTAACTATAAAAATAAACATTTTACCCATCAAGATAATCATATTCAAAAAATCTGTGCATTTACCTTCAAAGACACATAACAAAATATTCTGAGGTGTGATTCGTAAATCAATATCCATAGACCTTAACCATGACTGTGTACTGACCCAAAACTTATGGGCCACATATGGGCAAAAATAAAACAAATGCATCAAGTCCTCCTCCTCATCCCCACAGAACCTGCAACAGGGATCCTTTTCTATCTGCCATTTGAACAAGGATTTTTTTGTTACAATAATTTTATAAAAGATTTTAAGTTGAAATATTCTGGAATATGAATCAATTGTAGTTCTATAAATTGTTCTAAAGTAATATTTCCATAGAATTGGATCATTAAATTCATCTTCCCAAAACCGGCAGGTTCTGTTTGAAAAAAGTGCAGTGCCTGTGACATTTAAATTCCAAATATATATTATTTTATTTATCTTTACACCAGACAACCATTTTAAGCATCTTATTGGTGGGAGACAAACCATTAATTTATTCTTCGTACCATTTTGCAATTTTATTTTCCAAGTTTTAGGAATTGCAGAAATCAGCTGGTTGAATTGTAACCGACCGAGAGAAATACTAAACAAATGTCTCAAGTTTTCATAAGAAATAAAATCTCCAGATAAGTCCAAAAGGTCATTGACAAAAAATAACCCATTCTTGATACATTCCTCCCACAAGAATGGCTTGTCTCCAACCGTAATGTTTGAATTCATCCATAGCAACTGTGTCTGAATGTCTTGAATTGTGTCTGGAGGGTAGTACTGAAAATTCAACCAAGCTTTAAGTGCATCCTTGAAGAATGGTGATAACTCCTTTAAATTATTTTGAAATAGTTTATCAATGTGTATTGTTTCTAATTGGTAAAAAGGAAATATATTGTTTGAGAAGAAGGAAAAAGGCTGAATATAATCTCTGGTTCGTGATCCATTGTTTTGTTGTGATCAATTTTAGCAACCCAGGAGGCTTTCAAGGAACGGTCCATCAATCGAAGATTTTTTACATTTAGTCCACCGTTATCATAAGAATTATACAGATACTGCCTTTTAATTTTATCTGGTTTATTATTCCATATACATTTTTTAAAAAATTGTTCAAAATGTTTAAAAAACTTTATGCTAGGTGAAGGAAGAAGCATTAATAAGTGGGCAAATTGTGGAATTACTAATGTATTAATCAGAGTTATTTTTCCTTGAATTGTCAAAGAGTTACCTCTCCAAGGTTGTAAAATTCTATCTGCCTTTTCCATCCTTCTCTCATGATTATGTTCAACAATTTCATTAAAATTGTCAGGCAAATAAATCCCTAATATATTAACTTCTCCAATAATCCATTTAACAAGAGCAGTGCTGTTTAAAATAAAATTAGTGTCTTTTAATGTCCCAATCCTCAAAATGTTACATTTCGCAAAGTTGGGTTTCAATCCAGATATTTTAGAAAAAGTATTTAATTCCTTTATTAGTCCTTCCAAAGTTGATTGTGTTGGTTTTATGAAAAAGATTGCATCATCAGCATACATTGTCAGCTTAATCTCTTGACCATTTGGAAATAGACCTGATATATCTGGATTGTTCCTAATTTTAATAACCAGAATTTCAATACATAAAATAAAGATATATGGTGACAAAGGACATCCTTGACGGACTTGCTTTAATAAAAATGTGTCTAATATATGACCATTATTGATCACTCAACTAACAGGATGATTATGAAGAGTTTCACTGTATTAAGTCATTTCCAAAATTAAAAAAGCCAAGACATTGTTTTATGAACTTCCATTGAACTTTATCAAAGGCCTTTTCAAAATCAGCAATAAACAATAATCCTGGTTCTTGATGGTTCTCATAAAAATGTATAGTGTCCAGTATTTGTCTCAAGTTGTCTCCAATAAATCTTCCCTTAATAAAACCTGCTTGATTGTTATTTATAACACTATATATTATGTTATATAATATGTAGACAACACAAGATTATTATTATAAAACTATATGTTAATTATAAAACTATATGTTATAACATCACTAATTATTAACCATAATTACTAACTTCATATTATTCAGTTAACTTAATAGATGGTGAATCACTGAAATAATATATATATATATATATATATATATATATATAATGGCTAAAAGGCATTTACTGTACATTAGTTTATTAATTACTAGCTTATTTTTGCTTATTCATCGCATGAATGTGAATCCTTCAATGACTAGTATGACCTTACTATATGTTAAGTTAATAATTACTAGAGTTTTTATGCTTAACAAATGCATAATTCTGGACACTTGAAATAAAGTGGTACCAAATGTTTTAAACAGACATTGAGATGTTGTAATGATGTTCATAAAGCTATTTATTTTTTTTAAACTTAATTTTTTTTACATTTTAATCTGGACTACAACATGCCCTAGAAATTTTTGAAAATGTTTTAATTCTTTATTGTTTGGTCGCACTTTAAATTAGCTTTAAATCGAGCTTTAAACATAAATTAAACCTCCATTAGTTAACAGTTAGTTCAAATAAAGTTAGTAAAATAAACTGACAATGAAAAATAAAAGCATTTCTAAAGCATTTATTAGTCTTATTAATTTCAACAAAGGACCCAAAGTTTGCAGAAGTTGGAGAGGTTTATTGAGGATCAGATAAATGACAAGAATAGTCTGTCTGCCGGTCACCGGCCGTCTAGGCGGACGCAGAACAGGACAAACACACACACACACACACACACACACATGCACGCTCACAGACACACACACACATGCCCGCTCACACACACAAACACACACACACACGCACACACACAGGAGATGATGAGGACTGACTCCACTTGGTGGACACAGCAGCACAGACTAGCACAGCACACACACACACACAGAGATTATGCAGAGGTAACTCACAATGATGAGGCGTCTGTAACGGGCATGAATGAACAAACAATAAACATACAGAGGGGAGAAGAAGACGAGATGTAAATAGCAAGAAGATTAGGGCAAATAGGAAACAGTGGGAAGATGAGCGAGGGAGCGAAGGCCGATTGAGAGAGTGGAAGATGAGCGAGGGAGCGAAGGCAGATTGAGAGAGTGGACAGAAGAGCGAGGGAGCGAAGGCAGATTGAGAGAGTGGAAGATGAGCGAGGGAGCGAAGGCAGATTGAGAGAGTGGAAGATGAGCGAGGGAGCGGAGGCAGATTGAGAGAGTGGAAGATGAGCGAGGGAGCGAAGGCAGATTGAGAAAGTGGAAGATGAGCGAGGGAGCGAAGGCAGATTGAGAAAGTGGAAGATGAGCGAGGGAGCGAAGGCAGATTGAGAAAGTGGAAGATGAGCGAGGGAGCGAAGGCAGATTGAGAGAGTGGAAGATGAGCGAGGGAGCGAAGGCAGATTGAGAAAGTGGAAGATGAGCGAGGGAGCGAAGGCCGATTGAGAGAGTGGAAGATGAGCGAGGGAGCGAAGGCAGATTGAGAGAGTGGAAGATGAGCGAGGGAGCGAAGGCAGATTGAGAGAGTGGAAGATGAGCGAGGGAGCGAAGGCAGATTGAGAGAGTGGAAGATGAGAAAGAGAGCGAAGGCCGATTGAGAGAGTGGAAGTTGAGCGAGGGAGCGAAGGCAGATTGAGAGAGTGGAAGATGAGCGAGGGAGCGGAGGCAGATTGAGAGAGTGGAAGATGAGCGAGGGAGCAAAGGCAGATTGAGAGAGTGGAAGATGACCGAGGGAGCTAAGGCAGATTGAGAGAGTGAAAGATGAGCGAGGGAGCGAAGACAGATTGAGAGAGTGGAAGATGAGCGAGGGAGCGAAGGCAGATTGAGAGAGTGGAAGATGAGCGAGGGAGCGAAGGCCGATTGGGAGAGTGGAAGATGAGCGAGGGAGCGAAGGCAGATTTAGAGAGTGGAAGATGAGCGAGGGAGCGAAGGCAGATTGAGAGAGTGGAAGATGAGCGAGGGAGCGAAGGCAGATTGAGAGAGTGGAAGATGAGCGAGGGAGCGAAGGCCGATTGAGAGAGTGGAAGATGAGCGAGGGAGCGAAGGCCGATTGAGAGAGTGGAAGATGAGTGAGGGAGTGAAAGCAGATTGAGAGAGTGGAAGATGAGCGAGGGAGCGAAGGCAGATTGAGAGAGTGGAAGATGAGCGAGGGAGCGAAGGCAGATTGAGAGAGTGGAAGATGAGCGAGGGAGCAAAGGCAGATTGAGAGAGTGGAAGATGAGCGAGGGAGCGAAGGCAGATTGAGAGAGTGGAAGATGAGTGAGGGAGCGAAGGCCGATTGAGTGAGTGGAAGATGAGCGAGGGAACGAAGGCAGATTGAGAGAGTGGAAGATGAGCGAGGGAGCAAAGGCAGATTGAGAGAGTGGAAGATGAGCGAGGGAGCGAAGGCAGATTGAGGATTGAGAAAGTGGAAGATGAGTGAGGGAGCGAAGGCCGATTGAGAGAGTGGAAGATGAGCGAGGGAGCGAAGGCAGATTGAGAGAGTGGAAGATGAGCGAGGGAGCGAAGGCAGATTGAGAGAGTGGAAGATGAGCGAAGGAGCAAAGGCAGATTGAGAGAGTGGAAGATGAGCGAAGGAGCAAAGGCAGATTGAGAGAGTGGAAGATGAGAGAGGGAGCGAAGGCAGATTGAGAGAGTGGAAGATGAGTGAGGGAGCGAAGGCCGATTGAGAGAGTGGAAGATGAGCGAAGGAGCGAAGGCAGATTGAGAGAGTGGAAGATGAGTGAGGGAGCGAAGGCAGATTGAGAGAGTGGAAGATGAGTGAGGGAGCGAAGGCCGATTGAGAGAGTGGAAGATGAGCGAAGGAGCGAAGGCAGATTGAGAGAGTGGAAGATGAGCGAGGGAGCGAAGGCAGATTGAGAGAGTGGAAGATGAGTGAGGGAGCGAAGGCCGATTGAGAGAGTGGAAGATGAGCGAAGGAGCGAAGGCAGATTGAGAGAGTGGAAGATGAGTGAGGGAGCGAAGGCAGATTGAGAGAGTGGAAGATGAGCGAGGGAGTGAAAGCAGATTGAGAAAGTGGAAGATGAGTGAGGGATGCGAAGGCAGATTGAGATAGTGGAAGACGAGTGAGGGAGCGAAGGCCGATTGAGAGAGTGGAAGATGAGCGAGGGAGCGAAGGCAGATTGAGAGAGTGGAAGATGAGCGAGGGAGCGAAGGCAGATTGAGAGAGTGGAAGATGAGCGAGGGAGCGAAGGCAGATTGAGAGAGTGGAAGATGAGAAAGAGAGCGAAGGCCGATTGAGAGAGTGGAAGTTGAGCGAGGGAGCGAAGGCAGATTGAGAGAGTGGAAGATGAGCGAGGGAGCGGAGGCAGATTGAGAGAGTGGAAGATGAGCGAGGGAGCAAAGGCAGATTGAGAGAGTGGAAGATGACCGAGGGAGCTAAGGCAGATTGAGAGAGTGAAAGATGAGCGAGGGAGCGAAGACAGATTGAGAGAGTGGAAGATGAGCGAGGGAGCGAAGGCAGATTGAGAGAGTGGAAGATGAGCGAGGGAGCGAAGGCCGATTGGGAGAGTGAAAGATGAGCGAGGGAGCGAAGGCAGATTTAGAGAGTGGAAGATGAGCGAGGGAGCGAAGGCAGATTGAGAGAGTGGAAGATGAGCGAGGGAGCGAAGGCAGATTGAGAGAGTGGAAGATGAGCGAGGGAGCGAAGGCCGATTGAGAGAGTGGAAGATGAGCGAGGGAGCGAAGGCCGATTGAGAGAGTGGAAGATGAGTGAGGGAGTGAAAGCAGATTGAGAGAGTGGAAGATGAGCGAGGGAGCGAAGGCAGATTGAGAGAGTGGAAGATGAGCGAGGGAGCGAAGGCAGATTGAGAGAGTGGAAGATGAGCGAGGGAGCAAAGGCAGATTGAGAGAGTGGAAGATGAGCGAGGGAGCGAAGGCAGATTGAGAGAGTGGAAGATGAGTGAGGGAGCGAAGGCCGATTGAGTGAGTGGAAGATGAGCGAGGGAACGAAGGCAGATTGAGAGAGTGGAAGATGAGCGAGGGAGCAAAGGCAGATTGAGAGAGTGGAAGATGAGCGAGGGAGCGAAGGCAGATTGAGGATTGAGAAAGTGGAAGATGAGTGAGGGAGCGAAGGCCGATTGAGAGAGTGGAAGATGAGCGAGGGAGCGGAGGCAGATTGAGAGAGTGGAAGATGAGCGAGGAAGCGAAGGCCGATTGAGAGAGTGGAAGATGAGCGAAGGAGCGAAGGCAGATTGAGAGAGTGGAAGATGAGTGAGGGAGCGAAGGCAGATTGAGAGAGTGGAAGATGAGTGAGGGAGCGAAGGCAGATTGAGAGAGAGGAAGATGAGCGAGGAAGCGAAGGCAGATTGAGAGAGTGGAAGATGAGCGAAGGAGCGAAGGCAGATTGAGAGAGTGGAAGATGAGTGAGGGAGCGAAGGCAGATTGAGAGAGTGGAAGATGAGTGAGGGAGCGAAGGCAGATTGAGAGAGAGGAAGATGAGCGAGGAAGCGAAGGCAGATTGAGAGAGTGGAAGATGAGCGAGGAAGCGAAGGCCGATTGAGAGAGTGGAAGATGAGCGAGGGAGCGAAGGCAGATTGAGAGAGTGGAAGATGAGCGAGGGAGCGAAGGCAGATTGAGAGAGTGGAAGATGAGCGAGGGAGCGAATGCAGATTGAGAGAGTGGAAGATGAGCGAGGGAGTGAAGGCAGATTGAGAGAGTGGAAGATGAGCGAGGGAGCGAAGGCAGATTGAGAGAGTGGAAGATGAGCGAGGGAGCGAAGGCCGATTAAGATAGTGGAAGATGAGCGAGGGAGCGAAGGCAAATTGAGAGAGTGGACAGGAGAGCGAGGGAGCGAAGGCAGATTGAGAGAGTGGACAGAAGAGCGAGGGAGCGAAGGCAGATTGAGAGAGTGGAAGATGACCGAGGGAGCTAAGGCAGATTGAGAGAGTGGAAGATGAGCGAGGGAGCGAAGACAGATTGAGAGAGTGGAAGATGAGCGAGGGAGCGAAGGCCGATTGAGAGAGTGGAAGATGAGCGAAGGAGCGAAGGCAGATTGAGAGAGTGGAAGATGAGTGAGGGAGCGAAGGCAGATTGAGAGAGAGGAAGATGAGCGAGGAAGCGAAGGCAGATTGAGAGAGTGGAAGATGAGCGAGGAAGCGAAGGCCGATTGAGAGAGTGGAAGATGAGCGAGGGAGCGAAGGCAGATTGAGAGAGTGGAAGATGAGCGAGGGAGCGAAGGCAGATTGAGAGAGTGGAAGATGAGCGAGGGAGCGAATGCAGATTGAGAGAGTGGAAGATGAGCGAGGGAGTGAAGGCAGATTGAGAGAGTGGAAGATGAGCGAGGGAGCGAAGGCAGATTGAGAGAGTGGAAGATGAGCGAGGGAGCGAAGGCCGATTAAGATAGTGGAAGATGAGCGAGGGAGCGAAGGCAAATTGAGAGAGTGGACAGGAGAGCGAGGGAGCGAAGGCAGATTGAGAGAGTGGACAGAAGAGCGAGGGAGCGAAGGCAGATTGAGAGAGTGGAAGATGACCGAGGGAGCTAAGGCAGATTGAGAGAGTGGAAGATGAGCGAGGGAGCGAAGACAGATTGAGAGAGTGGAAGATGAGCGAGGGAGCGAAGGCAGATTGAGAGAGTGGAAGATGAGCGAGGGAGCGAAGGCCGATTGGGAGAGTGGAAGATGAGCGAGGGTGCGAAGGCAGATTCAGAGAGTGGAAGATGAGCGAGGGAGCGGAGGCAGATTGAGAGAGTGGAAGATGAGCGAGGGAGCGAAGGCAGATTGAGAGAGTGGAAGATGAGCGAGGGAGCGAAGGCCGATTGAGAGAGTGGAAGATGAGCGAGGGAGCGAAGGCCGATTGAGAGAGTGGAAGATGAGCGAGGGAGCGAAGGCAGATTGAGAGAGTGGACAGGAGAGCGAGGGAGCGAAGGCAGATTGAGAGAGTGGACAGAAGAGTGAGGGAGCGAAGGCAGATTGAGAGAGTGGAAGATGAGTGAGGGAGCGAAGGCAGTTTGAGAGAGTGGACAGAAGAGCGAGGGAGCGAAGGCAGATTGAGAGAGTGGAAGATGAGCGAGGGAGCGAAGGCAGATTGAGAGAGTGGACAGAAGAGCGAGGGAGCGAAGGCAGATTGAGAGAGTGGACAGATGAGTGAGGGAGCGAAGGCAGATTGAGAGAGTGGAAGATGAGTGAGGGAGAGAGATTGAGAGAGAAGGCAGATTGAGAGAGTGGACAGATGAGTGAGGGAGCAAAGGCAGATTGAGAGAGTGGAAGATGAGCGAGGGAGCGAAGGCAGATTGAGAGAGTGGACAGAAGAGCGAGGGAGCGAAGGCAGATTGAGAGAGTGGACAGATGAGTGAGGGAGCGAAGGCAGATTGAGAGAGTGGACAGATGAGTGAGGGAGCGAAGGCAGATTGAGAGAGTGGATAGATGAGTGAGGGAGCGAAGGCAGATTGAGATTGAGAGAGTAGACAGAAGAGCGAGGGAGCTAAGGCAGATTGAGAGAGTGGACAGATGAGCGAGGGAGTGAAAGCAGATTGAGAGAGTGGAAGATGAGCAAGGGAGCGAAGGCAGATTGAGAGAGTGGAAGATGAGCGAGGGAGCGAAGGCAGATTGAGAGAGTGGAAGATGAGCGAGGGAGCGAAGGCCGATTGAGAGAGTGGAAGATGAGCGAGGGAGCGAAGGCCGATTGAGAGAGTGGAAGATGAGTGAGGGAGTGAAAGCAGATTGAGAGAGTGGAAGATGAGCGAGGGAGCGAAGGCAGATTGAGAGAGTGGAAGATGAGCGAGGGAGCGAAGGCAGATTGAGAGAGTGGAAGATGAGCGAGGGAGCAAAGGCAGATTGAGAGAGTGGAAGATGAGCGAGGGAGCGAAGGCAGATTGAGAGAGTGGAAGATGAGTGAGGGAGCGAAGGCCGATTGAGTGAGTGGAAGATGAGCGAGGGAACGAAGGCAGATTGAGAGAGTGGAAGATGAGCGAGGGAGCAAAGGCAGATTGAGAGAGTGGAAGATGAGCGAGGGAGCGAAGGCAGATTGAGGATTGAGAAAGTGGAAGATGAGTGAGGGAGCGAAGGCCGATTGAGAGAGTGGAAGATGAGCGAGGGAGCGAAGGCAGATTGAGAGAGTGGAAGATGAGCGAGGGAGCGAAGGCAGATTGAGAGAGTGGAAGATGAGCGAAGGAGCAAAGGCAGATTGAGAGAGTGGAAGATGAGCGAAGGAGCAAAGGCAGATTGAGAGAGTGGAAGATGAGAGAGGGAGCGAAGGCAGATTGAGAGAGTGGAAGATGAGTGAGGGAGCGAAGGCCGATTGAGAGAGTGGAAGATGAGCGAAGGAGCGAAGGCAGATTGAGAGAGTGGAAGATGAGTGAGGGAGCGAAGGCAGATTGAGAGAGTGGAAGATGAGTGAGGGAGCGAAGGCCGATTGAGAGAGTGGAAGATGAGCGAAGGAGCGAAGGCAGATTGAGAGAGTGGAAGATGAGCGAGGGAGCGAAGGCAGATTGAGAGAGTGGAAGATGAGTGAGGGAGCGAAGGCCGATTGAGAGAGTGGAAGATGAGCGAAGGAGCGAAGGCAGATTGAGAGAGTGGAAGATGAGTGAGGGAGCGAAGGCAGATTGAGAGAGTGGAAGATGAGCGAGGGAGTGAAAGCAGATTGAGAAAGTGGAAGATGAGTGAGGGATGCGAAGGCAGATTGAGATAGTGGAAGACGAGTGAGGGAGCGAAGGCCGATTGAGAGAGTGGAAGATGAGCGAGGGAGCGAAGGCAGATTGAGAGAGTGGAAGATGAGCGAGGGAGCGAAGGCAGATTGAGAGAGTGGAAGATGAGCGAGGGAGCGAAGGCAGATTGAGAGAGTGGAAGATGAGAAAGAGAGCGAAGGCCGATTGAGAGAGTGGAAGTTGAGCGAGGGAGCGAAGGCAGATTGAGAGAGTGGAAGATGAGCGAGGGAGCGGAGGCAGATTGAGAGAGTGGAAGATGAGCGAGGGAGCAAAGGCAGATTGAGAGAGTGGAAGATGACCGAGGGAGCTAAGGCAGATTGAGAGAGTGAAAGATGAGCGAGGGAGCGAAGACAGATTGAGAGAGTGGAAGATGAGCGAGGGAGCGAAGGCAGATTGAGAGAGTGGAAGATGAGCGAGGGAGCGAAGGCCGATTGGGAGAGTGAAAGATGAGCGAGGGAGCGAAGGCAGATTTAGAGAGTGGAAGATGAGCGAGGGAGCGAAGGCAGATTGAGAGAGTGGAAGATGAGCGAGGGAGCGAAGGCAGATTGAGAGAGTGGAAGATGAGCGAGGGAGCGAAGGCCGATTGAGAGAGTGGAAGATGAGCGAGGGAGCGAAGGCCGATTGAGAGAGTGGAAGATGAGTGAGGGAGTGAAAGCAGATTGAGAGAGTGGAAGATGAGCGAGGGAGCGAAGGCAGATTGAGAGAGTGGAAGATGAGCGAGGGAGCGAAGGCAGATTGAGAGAGTGGAAGATGAGCGAGGGAGCAAAGGCAGATTGAGAGAGTGGAAGATGAGCGAGGGAGCGAAGGCAGATTGAGAGAGTGGAAGATGAGTGAGGGAGCGAAGGCCGATTGAGTGAGTGGAAGATGAGCGAGGGAACGAAGGCAGATTGAGAGAGTGGAAGATGAGCGAGGGAGCAAAGGCAGATTGAGAGAGTGGAAGATGAGCGAGGGAGCGAAGGCAGATTGAGGATTGAGAAAGTGGAAGATGAGTGAGGGAGCGAAGGCCGATTGAGAGAGTGGAAGATGAGCGAGGGAGCGGAGGCAGATTGAGAGAGTGGAAGATGAGCGAGGAAGCGAAGGCCGATTGAGAGAGTGGAAGATGAGCGAAGGAGCGAAGGCAGATTGAGAGAGTGGAAGATGAGTGAGGGAGCGAAGGCAGATTGAGAGAGTGGAAGATGAGTGAGGGAGCGAAGGCAGATTGAGAGAGAGGAAGATGAGCGAGGAAGCGAAGGCAGATTGAGAGAGTGGAAGATGAGCGAAGGAGCGAAGGCAGATTGAGAGAGTGGAAGATGAGTGAGGGAGCGAAGGCAGATTGAGAGAGTGGAAGATGAGTGAGGGAGCGAAGGCAGATTGAGAGAGAGGAAGATGAGCGAGGAAGCGAAGGCAGATTGAGAGAGTGGAAGATGAGCGAGGAAGCGAAGGCCGATTGAGAGAGTGGAAGATGAGCGAGGGAGCGAAGGCAGATTGAGAGAGTGGAAGATGAGCGAGGGAGCGAAGGCAGATTGAGAGAGTGGAAGATGAGCGAGGGAGCGAATGCAGATTGAGAGAGTGGAAGATGAGCGAGGGAGTGAAGGCAGATTGAGAGAGTGGAAGATGAGCGAGGGAGCGAAGGCAGATTGAGAGAGTGGAAGATGAGCGAGGGAGCGAAGGCCGATTAAGATAGTGGAAGATGAGCGAGGGAGCGAAGGCAAATTGAGAGAGTGGACAGGAGAGCGAGGGAGCGAAGGCAGATTGAGAGAGTGGACAGAAGAG
This sequence comes from Siphateles boraxobius, assembly GCF_051911475.1. Taxonomy (NCBI): domain Eukaryota; kingdom Metazoa; phylum Chordata; class Actinopteri; order Cypriniformes; family Leuciscidae; genus Siphateles; species Siphateles boraxobius. Next base: position 770,741 of record NW_027508728.1, read on the forward strand.
CGAGGGAGCGAAGGCAGATTGAGAGAGTGGAAGATGACCGAGGGAGCTAAGGCAGATTGAGAGAGTGGAAGATGAGCGAGGGAGCGAAGACAGATTGAGAGAGTGGAAGATGAGCGAGGGAGCGAAGGCCGATTGAGAGAGTGGAAGATGAGCGAAGGAGCGAAGGCAGATTGAGAGAGTGGAAGATGAGTGAGGGAGCGAAGGCAGATTGAGAGAGAGGAAGATGAGCGAGGAAGCGAAGGCAGATTGAGAGAGTGGAAGATGAGCGAGGAAGCGAAGGCCGATTGAGAGAGTGGAAGATGAGCGAGGGAGCGAAGGCAGATTGAGAGAGTGGAAGATGAGCGAGGGAGCGAAGGCAGATTGAGAGAGTGGAAGATGAGCGAGGGAGCGAATGCAGATTGAGAGAGTGGAAGATGAGCGAGGGAGTGAAGGCAGATTGAGAGAGTGGAAGATGAGCGAGGGAGCGAAGGCAGATTGAGAGAGTGGAAGATGAGCGAGGGAGCGAAGGCCGATTAAGATAGTGGAAGATGAGCGAGGGAGCGAAGGCAAATTGAGAGAGTGGACAGGAGAGCGAGGGAGCGAAGGCAGATTGAGAGAGTGGACAGAAGAGCGAGGGAGCGAAGGCAGATTGAGAGAGTGGAAGATGACCGAGGGAGCTAAGGCAGATTGAGAGAGTGGAAGATGAGCGAGGGAGCGAAGACAGATTGAGAGAGTGGAAGATGAGCGAGGGAGCGAAGGCAGATTGAGAGAGTGGAAGATGAGCGAGGGAGCGAAGGCCGATTGGGAGAGTGGAAGATGAGCGAGGGTGCGAAGGCAGATTCAGAGAGTGGAAGATGAGCGAGGGAGCGGAGGCAGATTGAGAGAGTGGAAGATGAGCGAGGGAGCGAAGGCAGATTGAGAGAGTGGAAGATGAGCGAGGGAGCGAAGGCCGATTGAGAGAGTGGAAGATGAGCGAGGGAGCGAAGGCCGATTGAGAGAGTGGAAGATGAGCGAGGGAGCGAAGGCAGATTGAGAGAGTGGACAGGAGAGCGAGGGAGCGAAGGCAGATTGAGAGAGTGGACAGAAGAGTGAGGGAGCGAAGGCAGATTGAGAGAGTGGAAGATGAGTGAGGGAGCGAAGGCAGTTTGAGAGAGTGGACAGAAGAGCGAGGGAGCGAAGGCAGATTGAGAGAGTGGAAGATGAGCGAGGGAGCGAAGGCAGATTGAGAGAGTGGACAGAAGAGCGAGGGAGCGAAGGCAGATTGAGAGAGTGGACAGATGAGTGAGGGAGCGAAGGCAGATTGAGAGAGTGGAAGATGAGTGAGGGAGAGAGATTGAGAGAGAAGGCAGATTGAGAGAGTGGACAGATGAGTGAGGGAGCAAAGGCAGATTGAGAGAGTGGAAGATGAGCGAGGGAGCGAAGGCAGATTGAGAGAGTGGACAGAAGAGCGAGGGAGCGAAGGCAGATTGAGAGAGTGGACAGATGAGTGAGGGAGCGAAGGCAGATTGAGAGAGTGGACAGATGAGTGAGGGAGCGAAGGCAGATTGAGAGAGTGGATAGATGAGTGAGGGAGCGAAGGCAGATTGAGATTGAGAGAGTAGACAGAAGAGCGAGGGAGCTAAGGCAGATTGAGAGAGTGGACAGATGAGCGAGGGAGTGAAAGCAGATTGAGAGAGTGGAAGATGAGCAAGGGAGCGAAGGCAGATTGAGAGAGTGGACAGAAGAGTGAGGGAGCGAAGGCAGATTGAGAGAGTGGAAGATGAGTGAGGGAGCGAAGTTAGTTTGAGAGAGTGGACAGAAGAGCGAGGGAGCGAAGGCAGATTGAGAGAGTGGACAGAAGAGTGAGGGAGCGAAGGCAGCTTGAGAGAGTGGAAGATGAGTGAGGGAGCGAAGGCAGTTTGAGAGAGTGGACAGAAGAGCGAGGGAGCGAAGGCAGTTTGAGAGAGTGGACAGAAGAGCGAGGGAGCGAAGGCAGATTGAGAGAGTGGAAGATGAGCGAGGGAGCAAAGGCAGATTGAGAGAGTGGACAGTTGAGCGAGGGAGCCAGAGCGAGGGAGCGAAGGCAGATTGAGAGAGTGGGCAGATGAGTGAGGGAGCGAAGGCAGATTGAGAGAGTGGAAGATGAGCGAGGGAGCGAAGGCAGATTGAGAGAGTGGACAGTTGAGCGAGGGAGCGACGGCAAATCGAGAGTGGACAGAAGAGTGAGGGAGCGAAGGCAGATTGAGAGAGTGGAAGATGAGTGAGGGAGCGAAGGCAGATTGAGAGAGTGGACAGAAGAGCGAGGGAGTGAAGGCAGATTGAGAGAGTGGACAGATGAGTGAGGGAGCGAAAGCAGATTGAGAGAGTGGACAGATGAGTGAGGGAGCGAAGGCAGATTGAGAGAGTGGAAGATGATCGAGGGAGCGAAGGCAGATTGAGAGAGTGGACAGATGAGCGAGGGAGCAAAGGCAGATTGAGAGAGTGGACAGAAGAGCGAGGGTGCGAAGGCAGATTGAGAGAGTGGACAGATGAGTGAGTGAGCGAAGGCAGATTGAGAGAGTGGACAGATGAGCGAGGGAGCGAAGGCAGATTGAGAGAGTGGACAGATGAGTGAGGGAGCGAAGGCAGATTGAGATTGAGAGAGTAGACAGAAGAGCGAGGGAGCTAAGGCAGATTGAGAGAGTGGACAGATGAGCGAGGGAGTGAAAGCAGATTGAGAGAGTGGAAGATGAGCAAGGGAGCGAAGGCAGATTGAGAGATTGGACAGAAGAGTGAGGGAGCGAAGGCAGATTGAGAGAGTGGAAGATGAGTGAGGGAGCGAAGTTAGTTTGAGAGAGTGGACAGAAGAGCGAGGGAGCGAAGGCAGATTGAGAGAGTGGACAGAAGAGTGAGGGAGCGAAGGCCGATTGAGAGAGAGGAAGATGAGCGAAGGAGCGAGGGCAGATTGAGAGAGTGGAAGATGAGTGAGGGAGCGAAGGCAGATTGAGAGAGTGGAAGATGAGCGAAGGAGCGAAGGCAGATTGAGAGAGTGGAAGATGAGCGAGGGAGCGAAGGCAGATTGAGAGAGTGGAAGATGAGTGAGGGAGCGAAGGCCGATTGAGAGAGTGGAAGATGAGCGAAGGAGCGAAGGCAGATTGAGAGAGTGGAAGATGAGTGAGGGAGTGAAAGCAGATTGAGAGAGTGGAAGATGAGCGAGGGAGCGAAGGCAGATTGAGAGAGTGGAAGATGAGCGAGGGAGCAAAGGCAGATTGAGAGAGTGGAAGATGAGTGAGGGAGCGAAGGCCGATTGAGAGAGTGGAAGATGAGCGAAGGAGCAAAGGCAGATTGAGAGAGTGGAAGATGAGTGAGGGAGCGAAGGCAGATTGAGAGAGTGGAAGATGAGTGAGGGAGCGAAGGCAGATTGAGAGAGAGGAAGATGAGCGAGGAAGCGAAGGCAGATTGAGAGAGTGGAAGATGAGCGAGGAAGCGAAGGCCGATTGAGAGAGTGGAAGATGAGCGAGGGAGCGAAGGCAGATTGAGAGAGTGGAAGATGAGCGAGGGAGCGAATGCAGATTGAGAGAGTGGAAGATGAGCGAGGGAGCGAAGGCAGATTGAGAGAGTGGAAGATGAGCGAGGTAGCGAAGGCAGATTGAGAGAGTGGAAGATGAGCGAGGGAGCGAAGGCCGATTGAGATAGTGGAAGATGAGCGAGGGAGCGAGGGCAAATTGAGAGAGTGGAAGATGAGTGAGGGAGCGAAGGCAGATTGAGAGAGTGGAAGATGAGTGAGGGAGCGAAGGCAGATTGAGAGAGTGGAAGATGAGTGAGGGATGCGAAGGCAGATTGAGATAGTGGAAGACGAGTGAGGGAGCGAAGGCAGATTGAGAGAGTGGAAGATGAGCGAGGGAGCGAAGGCCGATTGAGAGAGGAAGATGAGCGAGGGAGCGAAGGCAGATTGAGAGAGTGGAAGATGAGCGAAGGAGCGAAGGCAGATTGAGAGAGTGGAAGATGAGTGAGGGAGCGAAGACAGATTGAGAGAGTGGCAAATGAGTGAGGGAGCGAAGGCAGATTGAGAGAGTGGAAGATGAGCGAGGGAGCGAAGGCAGATTGAGAGAGTGGAAGATGAGCGAGGGAGCGAAGGCCGATTGAGAGAGTGGAAGATGAGCGAGGGAGCGAAGGCAGATTGAGAGAGTGGAAGATGAGCGAGGGAGCGAATGCAGATTGAGAGAGTGGAAGATGAGCGAGGGAGCGAAGGCAGATTGAGAGAGTGGAAGATGAGCGAGGGAGCGAAGGCAGATTGAGAGAGTGGACAGAAGAGCGAGGGAGCGAAGGCAGATTGAGAGAGTGGAAGATGAGCGAAGGAGCGAAGGCAGATTGAGAGAGTGGAAGATGAGTGAGGGAGCGAAGGCAGATTGAGAGAGTGGAAGATGAGCGAGGGAGTGAAAGCAGATTGAGAGAGTGGAAGATGAGCGAGGGAGCGAAGGCCGATTGAGAGAGTGGAAGATGAGCGAGGGAGCAAAGGCAGATTGAGAGAGTGGAAGATGAGCGAGGGAGCGAAGGCAGATTGAGAGAGTGGAAGATGAGTGAGGGAGCGAAGGCCGATTGAGAGAGTGGAAGATGAGCGAAGGAGCAAAGGCAGATTGAGAGAGTGGAAGATGAGTGAGGGAGCGAAGGCAGATTGAGAGAGAGGAAGATGAGCGAGGAAGCGAAGGCAGATTGAGAGAGTGGAAGATGAGCGAGGGAGCGAAGGCCGATTGAGATAGTGGAAGATGAGCGAGGGAGCGAGGGCAAATTGAGAGAGTGGAAGATGAGTGAGGGAGCGAAGGCAGATTGAGAGAGTGGAAGATGAGTGAGGGAGCGAAGGCAGATTGAGAGAGTGGAAGATGAGTGAGGGATGCGAAGGCAGATTGAGATAGTGGAAGACGAGTGAGGGAGCGAAGGCAAAATGAGAGAGTGGAAGATGAGCGAGGGAGCGAAGGCCGATTGAGAGAGGAAGATGAGCGAGGGAGCGAAGGCAGATTGAGAGAGTGGAAGATGAGCGAAGGAGCGAAGGCAGATTGAGAGAGTGGAAGATGAGTGAGGGAGCGAAGACAGATTGAGAGAGTGGCAAATGAGTGAGGGAGCGAAGGCAGATTGAGAGAGTGGAAGATGAGCGAGGGAGCGAAGGCAGATTGAGAGAGTGGAAGATGAGCGAGGGAGCGAAGGCCGATTGAGAGAGTGGAAGATGAGCGAGGGAGCGAAGGCAGATTGAGAGAGTGGAAGATGAGCGAGGGAGCGAATGCAGATTGAGAGAGTGGAAGATGAGCGAGGGAGCGAAGGCAGATTGAGAGAGTGGAAGATGAGCGAGGGAGCGAAGGCAGATTGAGAGAGTGGACAGAAGAGCGAGGGAGCGAAGGCAGATTGAGAGAGTGGAAGATGAGCGAAGGAGCGAAGGCAGATTGAGAGAGTGGAAGATGAGTGAGGGAGCGAAGGCAGATTGAGAGAGTGGAAGATGAGCGAGGGAGTGAAAGCAGATTGAGAGAGTGGAAGATGAGCGAGGGAGCGAAGGCCGATTGAGAGAGTGGAAGATGAGCGAGGGAGCAAAGGCAGATTGAGAGAGTGGAAGATGAGCGAGGGAGCGAAGGCAGATTGAGAGAATGGAAGATGAGTGAGGGAGCGAAGGCCGATTGAGAGAGTGGAAGATGAGCGAAGGAGCAAAGGCAGATTGAGAGAGTGGAAGATGAGTGAGGGAGCGAAGGCAGATTGAGAGAGAGGAAGATGAGCGAGGAAGCGAAGGCAGATTGAGAGAGTGGAAGATGAGCGAGGGAGCGAAGGCCGATTGAGAGAGTGGAAGATGAGCGAGGGAGCGAAGGCAGATTGAGAGAGTGGAAGATGAGCGAGGGAGCGAAGGCAGATTGAGAGAGTGGAAGATGAGCGAGGGAGCGAATGCAGATTGAGAGAGTGGAAGATGAGCGAGGGAGCGAAGGCAGATTGAGAGAGTGGAAGATGAGCGAGGGAGCGAAGGCAGATTGAGAGAGTGGAAGATGAGCGAGGGAGCGAATGCAGATTGAGAGAGTGGAAGATGAGCGAGGGAGCGAAGGCAGATTGAGAGAGTGGAAGATGAGCGAGGGAGCGAAGGCAGATTGAGAGAGTGGACAGAAGAGCGAGGGAGCGAAGGCAGATTGAGAGAGTGGAAGATGAGCGAAGGAGCGAAGGCAGATTGAGAGAGTGGAAGATGAGTGAGGGAGCGAAGGCAGATTGAGAGAGTGGAAGATGAGCGAGGGAGTGAAAGCAGATTGAGAGAGTGGAAGATGAGCGAGGGAGCGAAGGCAGATTGAGAGAGTGGAAGATGAGTGAGGGAGTGAAAGCAGATTGAGAGAGTGGAAGATGAGCGAGGGAGCGAAGGCCGATTGAGAGAGTGGAAGATGAGCGAGGGAGCAAAGGCAGATTGAGAGAGTGGAAGATGAGCGAGGGAGCGAAGGCAGATTGAGAGAGTGGAAGATGAGTGAGGGAGCGAAGGCCGATTGAGAGAGTGGAAGATGAGCGAAGGAGCAAAGGCAGATTGAGAGAGTGGAAGATGAGTGAGGGAGCGAAGGCAGATTGAGAGAGAGGAAGATGAGCGAGGAAGCGAAGGCAGATTGAGAGAGTGGAAGATGAGCGAGGAAGCGAAGGCCGATTGAGAGAGTGGAAGATGAGCGAGGGAGCGCAGGCAGATTGAGAGAGTGGAAGATGAGTGAGGGAGCGAAGGCAGATTGAGAGAGTGGAAGATGAGTGAGGGAGCGAAGGCAGATTGAGAGAGAGGAAGATGAGCGAGGAAGCGAAGGCAGATTGAGAGAGTGGAAGATGAGCGAGGAAGCGAAGGCCGATTGAGAGAGTGGAAGATGAGCGAGGGAGCGCAGGCAGATTGAGAGAGTGGAAGATGAGCGAGGGAGCGAAGGCAGATTGAGAGAGTGGAAGATGAGCGAGGGAGCGAATGCAGATTGAGAGAGTGGAAGATGAGCGAGGGAGCGAAGGCAGATTGAGAGAGTGGAAGATGAGCGAGGGAGCGAAGGCAGATTGAGAGAGTGGAAGATGAGCGAGGGAGCGAAGGCCGATTGAGATAGTGGAAGATGAGCGAGGGAGCGAAGGCAAATTGAGAGAGTGGAAGATGAGTGAGGGAGCGAAGGCAGATTGAGAGAGTGGAAGATGAGTGAGGGAGCGAAGGCAGATTGAGAGAGTGGAAGATGAGTGAGGGATGCGAAGGCAGATTGAGATAGTGGAAGACGAGTGAGGGAGCGAAGGCAGATTGAGAGAGTGGAAGATGAGCGAGGGAGCGAAGGCCGATTGAGAGAGGAAGATGAGCGAAGGAGCGAAGGCAGATTGAGAGAGTGGAAGATGAGCGAAGGAGCGAAGGCAGATTGAGAGAGTGGAAGATGAGTGCGGGAGCGAAGACAGATTGAGAGAGTGGAAGATGAGTGAGGGAGCGAAGGCAGATTGAGAGAGTGGAAGATGAGCGAGGGAGCGAAGGCAGATTGAGAGAGTGGAAGATGAGCGAGGGAGCGAAGGCCGATTGAGAGAGTGGAAGATGAGCGAGGGAGCGAAGGCAGATTGAGAGAGTGGAAGATGAGCGAGGGAGCGAAGGCAGATTGAGAGAGTGGAAGATGAGCGAGGGAGCGAATGCAGATTGAGAGAGTGGAAGATGAGCGAGGGAGCGAAGGCAGATTGAGAGAGTGGAAGATGAGCGAGGGAGCGAAGGCAGATTGAGAGAGTGGACAGAAGAGCGAGGGAGCGAAGGCAGATTGAGAGAGTGGACAGATGAGTGAGGGAGCGAAGGCGGATTGAGAGAGTGGAAGATGATCGAGGGAGCGAAGGCAGATTGAGAGAGTGGACAGATGAGTGAGGGAGCGAAGGCAGATTGAGAGAGTGGACAGATGAGTGAGGGAGCGAAGGCAGATTGAGAGAGTGGACAGATGAGCGAGGGAGCGAAGGCAGATTGAGAGAGTGGACAGATGAGCGAGGGAGTGAAGGCAGATTGAGAGAGTGGAAGATGAGCGAGGGAGCGAAGGCAGATTGAGAGAGTGGACAGATGAGCGAGGGAGCGAAGGCAGATTGAGAGAGTGGACAGATGAGTGAGGGAGCGAAGGCAGATTGAGAGAGTGGAAGATGATCGAGGGAGCGAAGGCAGATTGAGAGAGTGGACAGATGAGCGAGAGCAGACGTGAAGGAGAGGTAGAAGAGAAACAAGCTGAGGAATCAAACTTGACTCCTGACAAACACTTAAAGGCCATGTTGCAGGGTTAATTTTTCAACGAATTTGTGCAATTTGCTTGTTGGTAATAAACATTTAAACACGTATCCATTGTATTTTATGTTGTTGGGTATCACAAAACGGAATATAATACGAAAAAGTAGGTACTATCTTAGAGCGGTTTGCAACGATTCTCCTTTCCCCCACAATGCATTGCATTACATCACCTTGGGGGGAGAATTTACCAAAGACCGCCTTGAGAGCATTGAGAGTGACTAGAGAGAGACGAGTAGTAGACGAGATTATTCAGATGGCAGATTATAGATAAATTAAATAGATAAATACATAGATATAGATAGATATATAGACTAGATATATAGATAGACAGACAGATATATGTATAGATATAGATAGATAGGCTAGTATATGCGACAACTGCACATCCAATGGCGCGGGCGCCTCTGACGTGCGACCAACTCTACGTTGTCAATTTACCTACTATATATTTATATCTATTTATCTATCTAGCTGCTAGCTATCTATGCTAATTTTATGCTATCTGGCTGTCTGCCTATCTCTCTCTATACCGCCCACACAAGCACCTGCCAAACACAGCGACAGACACGCGGCGGCTACGTTTGCAACAACATTTTCACCAGAAATGGGAAGAGATAAACGCTTATGGTGTGTTCCCACCGAACGCGAATAGAGCGTCAAATACGCGTCTAGTTAGACGCTTGAACATTCGCTCGAGTTCAAATTTTTCAACTTGCGTGGAAGACGTTCACGGCAAACGCGTCGCCCAATTCGCGTCATTCGCGACGCCCGGCGCGAATGATGCGTCTATTCGCGTCTTTGCATTGACTTTGTATGTAATCTACTCGCGCAAATAATTAAATTTGCGTTCGGTGTGAACACACCACGCCCATATAGCTAACATGATGCCTTCTATTTCTATATGACAAAGACAAAGTTTACCAGTACTACGAAACTATGACAAAGGTTACCGGTACTTATCTGAACTAACGTCATAATCACTGCCACTAGATAAAAAGACAGATTTTTCACTCTGTGCTATTCAATGACAGTAAAAAAAAAATATGTGTCGTTATTGTGCACGGCTGCTCGTAGACTAGCTCAAGTGCTCATTGCTGCGTTGCTAAATGATAGCAACTCACCAGGACACTTCACCAACTCTCCACTCATTCTCCTCGGACCATGCATTTAATTGGCTTTAACGGCCAACAGTTCTTTGCAATTCCTCATTTGCCCTCTCACGTCTGGCAGGTTCGAAATTATACGGCTGCGGGCCATCATTCATGTTGGCTCTTGCCACCTCTTCCTCATCCCAGTCAGTCGCCATAATACTAGACTGAGGCTACCTTTCCTCCACTTCTCCCCAACGTGACGTCATCACCGAATTGCGTTAAAAAAAAACATTACTACCAAAAACGTAAAAAAATGGTCTTTAAGACCATTTTTGAGACATTTTAAAAATGATATACATATCTTGAGTGATTTATGTACCCATTAATCGACAGTGGTGGTTAACCTGCAACATGGCCTTTAAAATCGAAAGTGTTTTTCTATAGGCTAGTAGACAATATTTTACGCATGTCATGCAGGGCTCCGTAATTTTACATCATTTATTTAGGATTCTTCGTTTTTCCATTAGAATCGAACTCTGGATTTTATACAAATGATGATAATGCACTGTATTTCAGTAAGAGATCGTATAAATCCGAAAGTGTTTGATTTTACATTTTGATGGAGAATAAAGAGCCGCTACAGACACATCACATTCAACAGAATCAACAGACACAAGCCCTGACCATTGTGTTTTGCACGTACAATAGGAATAAAACCTTGCAGTGCTGTAAAGTGATTTATTTTTATTTTACTAAAACAGATTTTATGTCAATCTATAGCAAATATTATTATGTATGTGCTCAAGAGCGTATTTAAGCAATACATGTTCATATCACTTCTCTACTGGGTATTTTTATTTTATTTTGAAGCACTGCACGTTATACTGCACCGATTTACAGCAATGATTGTTTTATAATTATGCATATGTGATTGTTAATATTTAGAAAAAAAATTATCCCACAGGTCTTTATCGTACATAGGCTTACGCAGATTATAACATGAACACACAATGAGGGGGTGGATATATAAATAATTAAATTTTTAAAAACTTACGAATGTCACAGTCACAGATAGTCGTACATGTTAACCGGTCGACACTTATTTAGGCCTAATCGAAAATAGGAACCTGTAAAACTATATACATACATAGGCCCTCGTATTTCATTAACAGGTAAACAAGGAAACATGAGTTTCCCATTAAAGGGTAACTAAACCCCTGGTCAGAGCCTGACTCCACCCTTTGGCAATATTTGAAAAATGCTGGAAAAGTGGGCAGAGCCCAGCAGAGGGGGGCGTGCACCTGAGATGCATCTCTTTGAATGGAACCTGCCTACGTCACGAACCACCGCAACCACCAATAGGAAAATTCAACTGCAGTAGCCACCGTTCAACCTGAAGAGGGCAGCACTCAGACGTTTTTAAACCATATATTGTAGAATTAAAACACTTTAAACCCAAATGTCAAAAAATTTACTGGAATCAGTGAACAGCATTTATGAAGCTCCATTCTTACAGATCATTAACTAAAAAAAGTTGTTTTAGTGTTTAGTTACCCTTTAAACATTTTATTTGCACTTTAATTTTAATATGTTCTGTACTATGATTGCATTTTCTATATGTTTGATAATCATCTATTAATGGAATTAATTAGAAAGGCAGTAATTGGGTAATTACGAGGACTGCGTGTGACCACATGTTCTTTGGGAAACATGGCTTACATCTTGTTCTCCTCTTGGGCTTGCGCTTGTCTCCTTGGGGGTGAGCAGTCGAGGTCTGGATCTGTGTTCAGTGTTTGCAGCTCAGCCACAGGACACAGATAGAGTGGTGGTGATGAAACAGACAACAGGACAATGGTTAATAAGTGTTGGTGCACTAGGTTTTTTCTCACTTTCCCACATGCCAGTTTCCTCTGTATCGACTTTCTCTCTCTGCTTCATCTAACCGGTACATTATTGTTTGCTTACAATCCACACACACACACACACACACACACACACACACACACACACACACACACACACACACACACACACACACACACACACACACACACACACACACACACACACACACACACACACACACAACAACAACCTTTTTGTATTTACTCCTCTCTACAACCGAGTCTCTCACCGTTGTGATTTCCAGAGTAGGTGTAGGTGTTAAAAGTTCATGCTGATTTGTACTCGGCTTTCGCCAAGATAATCAACAACTGAGACGTAGCTTTACAGTAACCTATGCTTCTCCATCCATTTATGCTTCTTTCCATCTGGTGAAGTGAATCTCCTTCTGTCTGGTGTTAATAGCTGCAGTGTATTGCGCGTCAGCACACACAACGGCTACAACCACAGTGTGGTCCCCCCATAACAACCCTCTGGATTGAGCGGAGTAGGGGACATCTCTAGGTTCTTCAAGTGGGCACCTTCCGTCCTCAGTGTTTCATCGACTAGCCCACGACACCTCAAGAGGGCTCGACAGTGACTCTGGCGTCCCAGAGTCACCCCCCTCCGTCCCCCACTTAACTCAGCCCAGCTTACTGACCTCTACTTCCCTCTTGCTGCTGAGACCTAACCACAATCTCACAATCTCTCCGCAACCCAACCATACGCGCCAACCCGTTTGACTAAGGCTGTCGAGCCCCACTGGTGCGTTAATATGCAGTTTCAGTGGCAACGGTTCCGTATGGCATACCACCTACCACAGAACACAATATCTGCCCAACCACCCGTTATTCACGCAGTATACACAGGAATGTAATGACTGTAAATACTATACAACCTATACAAATAAACCAACAGACTCTTCAAGTTTTCAAGAAATCTACGAAACCGTAGCATGGCGGCCTGTACACAGCCAGCTAGAATCTTTCCGTCTCAACCACAACCAGTTGCTGCTCCTTTCTGCTGCTTCAGATAAGTTCTTTACTGTGCGACGCAACTCTTGGCCACTGAATCCGACGTCTCTGAGGAACCGGGTTGTAGACTGTGCCACAAAACCTCGACAACCCGCTTGCACTGGATAAACCTGGACTCTCCATCCTCGCTGTTCTGCTTCAGTGGCCAGATGAGCATACCGCAGTTTCTTCCTCTCCTATGCCTCATCTACCGCATCCTCCCATGACACTGTTAACTCTATCAGTTGAACAATGCGTGCTGATCCAGACCACAAAACAATATCTGGTCATAGGTTAGTGGTGGCAATCTCGGGTGGAAAAATAAGCCGTTGATCAAGATCAGCCAGCATCTTCCAGTCCCTAGCAGCTTCCAATTGTCCTGGGCGAGAATTGGTGTTAGCACCTTTTCTTAGTGGTTGCTCGCCTGGGCGGAGGAATATTGTCTTCTGCGTGTAATGTTTTGCTAGAACAGGCGGCAACTTATTGGTCATACTACGCTTGCCTTTCAATGCTAAAGCCAAACATCGCAATACTTGGTCATGGCGCCAAGTAAACCGACCCTGGCAAAGAGCCACTTACATCCTGTCAAAATGTGCCTTATTGTGGCAGGTGATGAACACAAAGGACAAGAGTGATCCTCTCCCACCCAGAGGTTTAGGTTCTGCGGTGATGGGAGAACATCATATGTTGACCTAATAAGGAAGCTGATCCTACTCTCTTCCATTGACCAAAGGTCTTGCCAGCCCATTTTGCGTTGTTCCACACTCTCCCATCTCATCCACTCTCCCTGCTTGGCCTGGGAAATGGCCTTTATACATCTCATCCTCTCCTCCTGCTTTCGCACCTCGTTGACTACCAGCTTCCTCCTTTGAGCTGGGCCTGCCTTTTGCAATTTAGGAGGAGCTAAACTCAGCCCAAAACCCCCTCTTCCATGCTGTAACTGTCCCACGATATCCCCAATTTGAAGCTCAGCCTTTGCCTCTACTACAGATTTCTTTGCTGACCACTTTCTACCAGTTTTTACCACAGGGGCTGCCTCCCTTACACATTTGTCGCGTGACTCTGCTAAAGTCATTTCCAGTCTGACCTTGGCACACTTAAACTCCTCGGTTAAAGCAGAGACTGGCAGCTGCAATACTCCTTTACTATAAAGTCCCACTCTGCTGAGGCAGCGTGGAACTCCCAACCATTTCCTGATGTATGAACTTATGAACACTTTCAGCTTATCCACTGTTGTCAAAGAAACCTCGTACACAGTCAGTGGCCACAGCAACCTTGGCAGTAGACCAAACTGAAAGCACCAGAGTTTCAGTTTGCCTGGTAGAGCACAGCTGTTTATGCTCTTCAACCCTTCCACTGCTTGTCGTCTAACTTCTCCCACTCGAACTGTGTCCTTTAGATCCCCATCGTACCATCTCCCTAGACTCTTCACTAGCTTCTGAGAAACTGTTGGTGTTGCCTCACCATTAATGAAGAATGTTTTATCTACTACCTTGCCTTTAACTATTGAGATGCTCCTTGATTTAGAGGGCTTAAATTGCATTCGTGCCCATTCAATATTATCTGTTAACTTCCCCAATAACCGATTAGTGCAGGCTACCGTTGTAGTCATGGTTGTCATGTCATCCATGTATCCTCTGATTGGTGGTAGTCGCATCCCAGAAGCCAAGCGCTCTCCTCCTACTACCCATTTTGATGCCCTAATGATTACTTCCATTGCCATGGTAAAAGCCAGTGGAGAAATGGTGCATCCTGCCATTATTCCAACCTCTAAGCATTGCCATGTAGTGCTGGATTCTGGAGTTGAGAAACTAAATTGCAAATCTCCAAAATAGGCTTTCACTAAATTTGTTATCGACATCGATACCCTGAAAAAATCAAATGATGCCCAAAGAAGCTCATGTGGCACTGAACCATATGCATTAGCCAAATCCAGAAATGTCACGTGGAGCTCCTTCCTCTCCTTTTTAGCTGATTGAATTCGTTGCCAGATAACACTGATGTGTTCTAAGCATCCTGAGAATCCTGGAATGCCCGCTTTTTGAACTGAAGTGTCAATGAAGCCATTTTTTAATAGGTAGGTTGACAATCTCTGAGCAATAATGCTGAAGAAAATCTTGCCTTCGACGTTTAATAGTCAAATAGGGCGAAACTTACTGATGCTTGTAGCATCTTTTTCTTTGGGTATAAAGACTCCCCCTGCTCGGCGCCATGCTCTAGGTACAACCTGCTTTTCCCAAGCCACTTTTATCAATTTAAGAACTCGTAGAACTCCTGAAGCACTCTTGTACACTCTGTACGGAACTCCATTAGGCCCTGGAGATGATGAAGCCCTTGCCTTTCTCACAACCTGCTCTATCTCTTTCCACTTAGGTGCACAGACCTCCATTTGGTATTCTGGTGGATTGACAGGTGGGAGGTCTGACGGAATTGACATAGGCTCATGCCTTTTTGCATCTGTATGCGTTTCCTCCAAATATCTCTCTAGCTCAACCCTAGATGCTTTTAAAGTGCCATTCTTCTCACTGGTGAATAACTTCTTTACGAATTTGAATGGATCTTTATAGAAATTAGCCCTCGCACGCTCCTTCTTTTTGTAGCGTTTCCGTGGGCGCTCAGCTCTGCGTAATGTTGCAAGCTTATCTTTTATGGCCCTTTGTAAGAGATTGAGTCCCTCCTTCTGACTTTGTTCCGCTCTTTTCCATTGCTTCCTCAGCTGTCTCCTTTCTCTAACTAACCCTTCAATTTTCTGCTTCCGTCTAGACAATCCAGGAGTAGTCTGTACTTTTTCCTTCCTTTTTTCCACACCAAACCTCTCACTTCCATATGCGTAAATGATGTCCCCAAATTTATCCAGCTTCTTTTCAACTGTACCAGTTAATGTCACGTGACAACTAAAGAAAAATAGGTGAGGACTCAATTGCAAAAGAATAGTGATTTATTTAATAAAAGAAACATAAAGTAAAACAAAAACCCACAAGGGGGAAAAACATAATATAAAACAAAACAACAACTTCAAAATCAAACATACCGGAGGTCACGGGAAAACAGGAGACGTATACAAAACATTAGACAACGATCCGACAAAGACTGCAAACAAGAGGAGACTTAAGAAGGGAACAAATCAAGAGGGGACAGGTGGAAGAACTCAAACAATAATCAGGTAACGAGGGGGAGGGATCAGACCAGGACAAGAGCACATGGCCCACAATAACAAAACACCCATGTGCAACACAAGACAGGACAGGCATGTGACATTACCCCCTCCCTACGGAGCGGCTACCAGACGCTCCATAAGACCAGGGCAGGGCGGGATGGGAGGGACAGACCAGGGCGGGACGGGAGGAACAGACCAGGGCGGGACGGGAGGGACAGACCAGGGCGGGACGGGAGGGACAAAACCTTTAGTCCTGGGAGGCCAGGGCGAAGCACACAGTCCATCGGGCGGCCAGGGCGAAGCAGACAGTCCATCGGGCAGCCAGGGCGAAGCAGACAGTCCATCGGGCGGCCAGGGCGAAGCAGACAGTCCATCGGGCGGCCAGGGCGAAGCAGACGACCCATCGGGCGGCCAGGACGAAGCAGACGACCCATCGGGCGGCCAGGGCGAAGCAGACGACCCATCGGCCGGCCAGGGCGAAGCAGACGACCCATCGGGGGCCAGGGCGAAGCAGACGACCCATCGGGCGGCCAGGGCGAAGCAGACGACCCATCGGGCGGCCAGGGCGAAGCAGACGACCCATCGGGCGGCCAGGGCGAAGCAGACGACCCATCGGGCGGCCAGGGCGAAGCAGACGACCCATCGGGCGGCCAGGGCGGTGAAGACCCCCCATCGGGCGGCCAGGGCGGTGAAGACCCCCCATCGGGCGGCCAGGGCGGTGAAGACCCCTCGGGTGGCCACGACGGTGGCTCAGGCTCAGGAACAGCAGATACCGGATCAGGTACAGCAGACACCGGCTCAGGTACAGCAGACACCGGCTCAGGTACAGCAGACACCGGCTCAGGTACAGCAGACACCGGCTCAGGTACAGCAGACACCGGCTCAGGTACAGCAGACACCGGCTCAGGTACAGCAGACACCGGCTCAGGTACCGCAGACACCGGCTCAGGAACAACAGACACCGGCTCAGGAACAACAGACACCGGCTCAGGAACAGACACAAGAACTGTAACAGTCACAAGAACAAACACAAACACAGAAACAAACACTGGCTCTGGCGCTGGAACAGGCGCTGGCTCTGGAACAGACATTGGCTCCAGCTCTGGAACAGGCCTTAGCTCTGCCTCCGGCTCAGGAACAGACACCGGCTCAGGAACAGACACAAGAACTGTAACAGTCACAAGAACAAACACAAACACAGAAACAAACACTGGCTCTGGTGCTGGAACAGACACTGGCTCTGCCTCCGGCTCTGGAACGGGCACTGGCTCTGTCTCCGGCTCCAGAACAGGCATTGGCTCTGCCTCCGGCTCCGGAACAGGCATTGGCTCTGCCTCTGGCTCTGGAACAGGCATTGGCTCTGCCTCTGGCTCTGGAACAGGCATTGGCTCTGCCTCTGGAACAGGCATTGGCTCTGCCTCTGGCTCTGGAACAGGCATTGGCTCTGCCTCTGGCTCTGGAACAGGCATTGGCTCTGCCTCCGGCTCTGGAACAGGCATTGGCTCTGCCTCCGGCTCTGGAACAGGCATTGGCTCTGCCTCCGGCTCTGGAACAGGCACTGGCTCTGCCTCCGGCTCTGGAACAGCAGATACTGGCTCCGGCTGTGGAACAGGAGACACTGGCTCCGGCTCTGGAACAGCAGACACGGACATGTCCAGGATCCGAGCCAGACGCTCCAGATAGTCCGTAAGTGCCTTGGCGGCCACACAAATGGGCATTTCCGGATCGGTCTCTGACTGGGCAGACTGGACGTGCTCAGTCTCTGACTGGGCAGACTGGACGTGCTCAGTCTCTGACTGGGCAGACTGGACGTGCTTAGTCTCTGACTGGGCAGACTGGACGTGCTCAGTCTCTGACTGGGCAGACTGGACGTGCTCAGTCTCTGACTGGGCAGACTGGACGTGCTCCGTCTCTGACTGGGCAGACTGGACGTGCTCCGTCTCTGACTGGGCAGACAGAGCGTGCACTGTCTCTCGCTGGGCAGACGTGACGTGAACAGTCTCTCGCTGGGCAGACGTGACGTGAACAGTCTCTCGCTGGGCAGACGTGACGTGAACAGTCTCTCGCTGGGCAGACATGACGTGAACAGTCTCTCGCTGGGCAAACGGAGCGTGAACAGTCCCTGGCATGGCCCCTCTTCTCCGCTGAGTCCTCATTTGGTCGGATCGTTATGTCACGTGACAACTAAAGAAAACTAGGTGAGGACTCAATTGCAAAAGAATAGTGATTTATTTAATAAAAGAAACATAAAGTAAAACAAAAACCCACAAGGGGGAAAAACATAATATAAAACAAAACAACAACTTCAAAATCAAACATACCGGAGGTCACGGGAAAACAGGAGACGTATACAAAACATTAGACAACGATCCGACAAAGACTGCAAACAAGAGGAGACTTAAGAAGGGAACAAATCAAGAGGGGACAGGTGGAAGAACTCAAACAATAATCAGGTAACGAGGGGGAGGGATCAGACAAGGACAAGAGCACATGGCCCACAATAACAAAACACCCATGTGCAACACAAGACAGGACAGGCATGTGACAGTTAATCTTTCCAATGCAAAGCATAGATCTGTGTTTACCATGTCCCATGCAGTTTTCTCACAAGGCCTATGCCCGTTGAGGTTCTTTTCTCTCTTATGCTGGTTAGTCTGACCGGGTTCACAAGAATCAATGTGTTCATCACTAACTGTGCAAACCCTCCTCTCCTCTATGACAGGGGTGCTGATATCTTGCGGACTGTGGTTTGCTTCCTGTCGCTGGATTTCATTCAACTGACTTGACTGACTTCGTAAGAAGTACTGATCAATGCGAGGCCCTTGTCCCTTCTCCCTCAAGCATTTCATTTTCCCTTGATGAACCTTCCAACCCCTGACCGTTGTCGCCTTGCTCCAGCCACAGACACAAACTTGGAGTTCAATGGCTTTGCTAACTGCAGAACCTTAACTAGTCTTTTGTGAAGTACTCTCCATACTCATATCCGTTTCCATTCCAAAGTCGTTAACCATGTTGTCCACCATTGAGTCATCTTCCGCCCCTGCTCTCGCAGACTCTAGGGGTATTTTCCTCTTTAATTTTTCAGAAGCCTTGGGCGGGTGTCTCCAGCATCCTGTAAACCCAGAGCTGGATACTGCCGACAAGGGTAGCTAACCCTTACCAGCCCCATTGGGGTCTCTTTCCTCCTGTCAGCTGTCTCTCCAGGCTGTCACAAGGTCTTTCTCTTGTTGCCAGCAGCACTATTCACCGCAGTCACTGGACGTATCCAGATCTTCATGATTTCCATTACACGAGAGTAGGTGTTAAAAGTTCATTCTGATTTGTACTCGGCTTTCGCCAAGATAATCACCAACTAAGACGTAGCTTTACAGTAACCTATGCTTCTCCATCCATTTACGCTTCTTTCCATCTGGTGACGTGAATCTCCTTCTGCCTGGTGTTAATAGCTGCAGTGTATTGCGCGTCAGCACACACAACGGCTACAACCACAGTGTGGTCCCCCCATAACAACCCTCTGGATTGAGCGGAGTAGGGAACATCTCTAGGGTCTTCAAGTGGGCACCTTCCGTCCTCAGTGTTTCATCGACTAGCCCACGACACCTCAAGAGGGCTCGACAGTGACTCTGGCATCCCAGAGTCACCCGCCTCCGTCCCCCACTCAACTCAGCCCAGCTTACTGACCTCTACTTCCCTCTTGCTGCTGAGACCTAACCACAATCTCACAATCTCTCCGCAACCCAACCATACGCGCCAACCCGTTTGACTAAGGCTGTCGAGCCCCACTGGTGCATTAATATGCAGTTTCAGTGGCAACGGTTCCGTATGGCATACCACCTACCACAAAACCCAATATCTGCCCAACCACCCGTCATTCATGCAATATACACAGGAACGTAATGACTGTAAATACTATACAACCTATACAAATAAACCAACAGACTCTTCAAGTTTTCAAGAAATCTACGAAACCGTAGCATGGCGGCCTGTACACAGCCAGCTAGAATCTTTCCGTCTCAACCACAACCAGTTGCTGCTCCTTTCTGCTGCTTCAGATAAGTTCTTTACTGTGCGACGCAACTCTTGGCCACTGAATCCGACGTCTCTGAGGAACCGGGTTGTAGCGTGTTGGTCTAGTGAAACTTAAAGGTCCCTCTCCAGGGAAATCATGGTATTTGATTAATCCTTCAATAACCCTCAAACATTTGATCCCATATGCTTTTCTCATCAGACAAAACACTGGTGTATCCCATTGATCAGTTTTACTCTGGGACTTCTCCATGATGGTCAGAACTTTTCTGTGTTCTTTCGGCGCTCCTGTATAACTCTAGACATCTCTAGAGAGATCCAACTTTCACCTCAAATGGGAAAGGGAAACTCTTGCTCGGTTTGGTCAACGGGACCCTCGGCGTCTCCCCCACTACAGTTTAGTCCTAGTAGTCTTAGACTACCGTGGATTAACTAAATCCACTCGAGTAATATCCCCATTCTAGTCACCATAGTGTTCCCTCGACCATCCTGAGTCAATCCCTCTGGTACCTTATATAATTAAAATGTTGTCTCTTAGCAGTCTGAGCTTATGCCACTTCAGTTCTTCTGATGGTTCCAGTGGTGTCCCTCCTGGGCCCTTGCGGTCGCCCCCTGTCTCTCAAGTTTATGAGGTAGACCTGGAACAGCTCAGTCCAGATAGCCAAACACCACCCGCTCTCGGGTCCAAGAGACACATCCAACGAATCCTGCCGTAAACGCCAAATCGTGGTGGCAAACTAAATTATATCACTGAATAAGAGACAAACATATACCAATTCATACTATGCACGTGACGTCACAAGTACTGGCTGGGGGGCAAGAACGTTGTTCTCTAGCAACGAAACCCAGTAAACTAATCAAAGATCTTGCCAGGACATCGCCAGTTTTAATATACAAAAGTTGGTGTTTTGAGGTGTAAACGACATGCCAGATAGTTGTTGTGCGATTGGATGCACTATTATTCAGCATAATCTAGTTAAGAACGTGCATGTAAACACGCTCATTCCCTGGAAGTGAAAGTAGAAACGGACTGAGCTTTCAGCATCTGTCGCTGCATTAATGCCGCGTTCTCTCAGAGACGACGATGAATATAACGGTAAAGCGAAGTCTATCTTAATTTACTGGCTTAATATTTCTCTTGTGGACCTACATTAATGATAGTAAAAAATTAGAAGAATATTTCTTTTTAAACAAGTTTTTGAAACTGCTTTTGATTTTCACAGATGGCAGAGTTGTGCTGTTTGTGAACTAAAGACTGAGAGGACCAGTTTGAGTTTTAGACCATTGGAGTGAGGACAAAGAGAGTAAAGTGAGGGATTTTTGGCCGGTCCTCACTTTCTGAGACCCCTTTAATGATATGATTTCAGATTATAACCTAGATGGGCTGTGTTTGACAGAAACCTGGCTAAAACCAAACGATTACATTACTTTAAATGAGTCCACCCCCCAAGCTTACTGTTATATACATGAGCCTCTTTTGAAAGGCAAACCCTTGTGAAAAAGAAGTGTGCTTAATTGTATTGAAAGTGTACTTTTTGTGTGCTTAAAATAATAAAAGTATACTTTTTGAAAAGTGCACTTGCAGATAATATAATATAATTACAATTAAAGTCCACTTAAGTATACTTAAAGGGAATACACTTTAATGACAATATTTATTAACACACTTAAGTACACTTTTTACAATGCACTTTGTAGTCATATCTAATTAAGTTTAACTTAAAGTAAGTACACTTTCATCACAATATTTCTTATCACACTAAAGTACACTTTTTAAAAATGCACTTTGTAATAATGTCAAATTAAGTTTAACTTAAAGAAAGTACACTTTCATCATAATATTTATAAACACACTTAAGTGCACTTTTCACAAATGCACTTTTTAATAAAGTTTAATTAATTGTTACTTAAAGAAAGTACACTTTCATGACAATATTTCTAAACTCACTTAAACGCACTTTTTAAAAAATGCACTTTGTTATAGTCTAATTAAATATTACTTAAAGAAAGTACACTTTCATGACAATATATCTAAACACACAAATGCACTTTTAAAAAAAAAATTACTTAAGTTTTACTTAAACATACATTTTTAAATAATTATGATTTTATAGTGTTTTAAATAAGTACAGTTATGTTTATGTATTGACTAATATACTAAATAAAATATTAAATTTAATGGAAAACATGGAAAATAACTGATTTTAATGTCAACTCAAGTGTGTTGTCCAAAATTATTTTGTTACTGTATTTTTAATGTTTAGTCTATAATATACTGTGTGCATTAATGCATTTGAAATGTATTTTGCCTCTAAACTGCAGTACATTTGCTTATACAGTATACTCCAGTATACTTATTGTTGACATTTTTATCAGCTCCTGCTCTATGAACTAAATTAAGTGTCAGTTTTCTACATATTTGACAATTAAAATGTCATTTATCAATTCTTAATGTAATAATAATGTATTGTACTTTACATCTGTGTACAGAATACTTTTAATATCAATATGTTGTTATAAGTCAATTAAACACATTAATTGCAAGCAAAATTTAAAAAGTCTAAACAAAATTAATTTACATATAAATTCAGTTAAAATACATTTAATTTAAATTAGACTAGACTATAAAAATTATTGACTTTTAGTTAGGTGAATGAGTCAAGTTTTGTGAACTCACAGAGTCTAAAATTTCTAAATCATAAAGCACACGGCATAGCTGGTTGATATGTTTTTTTTTTTTAAAAATGATCTCAGAACTTACATGTGTTATAATACACTTATTCCTTTATTAGTTACATTGAGTATATACAACAAAATTTTACAAATGATTGTTTTAACATTTCTATTCAGTCAAAGAAACCATTTAGCTTGTCAAGTCTCTCTCATTCTCACGAAAAGCATGTTTCTGATGGTGTAATTTAAATCTAGTTTCTATGGTATTCTCACCCAATTCAGCTATACTCTACAAACCCTTCAGTCCCTTTCTACATTATTTGGGAGGGGTATGACAAATGTGCAGTTCTGTAATTTTACCATTACACATTTCCTTTTAAATGAGTCAGTGTTCACAGCATACACATAACTGTTTTCAGACACCTCATACACAAACTTGGATGAGATATTCAATTGAATGTCCCTACACAATGGTCTTCTTGACTTTCCAAGATTCTGCACGACTACACAGCATTTTTTTCCACCATCACTGTCTGAAGCACTGGTGACAGTTTCATAAGAAACTAAGCTCAAAACTTTACACAATGTCCCATCTTTTAATTCTGCAATAGAATTATTTCTTTTCTTTAATCTGCTGTTAGCCTCTGCATGATACAGTGTCTCACCGATTAGGAAACGGGTGTAGGATGTACAGTTACACACTATACCACCATTCAATTCTTCTATGGCAAAGACATGTGATGGACTTACAGTGTCAGAATGAGGACCAAACACAGTGACATTTCCAGTCAGATTTTTCCCTTTACAACTCATGGAATTACTATTTTGAAGTTGTGTGAAGAGGTCTTTCAGTGTATCGTCTGTGTTGACTAAACATTTTTCCACCCTTTTTCGCAGACTCTTCCACCTAAGGAATGTCTTCACTATTTGAACAGGGACATGAGTAGTTCCATTGAAGTACTTTAATAAAGTACCATTGAAAGATTCAAATGAAAACGTTGATGTTGCCCACAAAGGACCCCAGTTCTTAACACTGTCTGCAAGTTGTGTCAACAGGTGCACATTGAACGACACATTCTTAATACCATACAGCACCTCAAACTGAATCACAAACTTCTTCAGTGCAATTTCTGCTACACTGACTTCACAGAGTTTCACCTGCTGTTGAAGAAGTATATGCAAAGAAAAAACTAAAAGAAACAGGTGGTTCCAATACTTCTTCTTTAGAACACCATTTAGAATAGGCAAAGAATAGAAAAGAAGAAATGACTGCCATTCTGATGCTTTCCAGTATTTCCTGTCTTGTATTGACCTGGGTGTTCTTGTAATCTCTACCGGAGGTTTTATAGCCATGTACCACCATATGTACCACTCTTTGTTGTGATTGTTGGAGTCCAGCCACAGAGTTGCCAGTTGTCGAGTGACACCAAGACAAACACTGTGCTGATATTCTGGTACAAAACCATTAATTATCTGAAACTTTTCTAATCTCATCAATTCCGTTGGGCCTTTTACACCCTTGACTGGCAGTTGTACGGTAGCTGCCATAGCATGGTCATAATGTTCTGTTTCAGATCTGAGAAGAGGCTCTGGTCTTCTATATGGATAAGGACCTCCACCTATGTGATAGCAGAAATCACAGCCATATTGTCCATTGAATTGTTTTGTGTTTCTTAGGAGTGGGCGGGCAACTGAGTCAGAGCTACATATTAGTGCATACACCTTGGAAATATGCTCTACATTTTGTGAGTCTTTCCAAATTAACCCTTCCCTCTCAAGAGAACACAGCTCATTCACAAAAGGGGTTAGCAGAACCGACATGATAGGTTTCTTTGCACCAAACCAAATGCATGGCAAACAGATGTTGTTTTTTCTGTCCGCTGGCCGTAGTTCTATGACCTGACATTGAATGGGCCACACCTGGTAATTTGAGCTTCTGAAAATGGGAATTCCATCCCAATTCCACAGTAAGCTTATGTCACAATCACGTAATTGCCCATTTTCTCTCAACTTTCTATATTCAGCTCCACACTGTATGTCATTTATTACATCTTTCTCATCTGTAGTGTGCCTTGACAAAGTTAAACTTGGATTTTCAAGAATGTCTTTGAGCTGTGATGACAAGCTCAATACTAGAAAAAAAGAGCCATTTTTCAGATTAGCATCTGCATCAAATGCTGCCTTACAGACAGCACAATTCATCGGGCTTTTCTTTCTTGTTCCTAATTAGTTACAACATGACACACAGTAAAAATGGGGCTCATAATGACCAAACTCACCATATGATTTGTTAAAAAGGTATACGGTTGCTGGTACCAATCCTGGAAAATGTTCATTAAACATTTTTAGAAGATGTTCTAAGGCAACTCCTGTTAGATTATGTCGTAACACATATGACATCAACAGCAGCAAACTCTGGCCTTTGGTAAGAGATGATCCAGGATACAGCAACTCATCACCGTTATACGGCTCCTAAGGACATGCACAGATTTGTAAGTAGTTATTTTTCCATGTTTATATTAATAGCATTCATTACATTAGTCAATTATTTTTAGGTAAATGATCTCATGAAAGAAATATCACTGTGTGTATATATATATATATATATATATATACTCCATAATCAGTGGCTCCATAATCAATGCGTTTACCTGTGATTTGCTGCTTTGAAAATCTACAACTCGATCTGGTAGAC
Organism: Siphateles boraxobius; assembly: GCF_051911475.1. Lineage (NCBI taxonomy): Eukaryota > Metazoa > Chordata > Actinopteri > Cypriniformes > Leuciscidae > Siphateles > Siphateles boraxobius. The sequence continues at coordinate 795,474 of NW_027508728.1, forward strand.
TCTGGGTGGCATCAGACAGGGTTTCATCATAGTGAAGCTCAGTTAAGGTTGTCTGTATGATAAATAACAAATAAAACAAATGTCTGTTATATTTTTGCATTAAATTAAAAAAGTAAATACTATGTATAATCTACAAGACCACAGCAGCTTTTAATGACATTAATGGCAGTCTGGTGGTTACTGCTGATTTGTAGTAAACTGTATGACTAATTTGGTATTTCAATACATTAAAGGAACATTACAAAAGTACTTTAAACCAAAACAATTACTCAGGAGTTGCCACTGAACACAAGTCTCGAAGACATTTACAGAATGTAAAGTTTCAAGAAAACATATGTATACAAACTACACACACACACACACACACACACACACACACACACACACACACACACACACACACACACACACACACACACACACACACACACACACACACACACACAGTCACACACACAAAAACATGTTGGTTTCACTATATAGCATCCACCAGTAAATGTACCCAGGACACTTGTAGCCTGGTTAAAACCAGACCATTCTCAGTAGTAACTGAGTTATGGTCTGGCAAAGCTTCATAGACAAATCATTTCCAAAGGGGCGTCACCAACGGACGTCGCTCAAAGGCCTCTGGGCGCAATTGGATAGAGCTAAAACCAATCAGAGCGATGAAGGATATGACATATGCAGAGCGAGTGTTGTTCTTTGCTCGGGTTTTAACAAAAAGGAAACGTTCAAATCGCTTTAAACAGCGATAGCTGATTCGAACGAGTGATTTTCCACGGCGTAATCCATCTTTGTAATGTACAAAATCTGCTTCACCGTCGCTGCGCTGTAGTCATCATGTAAAGCCGCCACAACGTTTCTGATTGGTGCCTCGATTTCGACCCATTAGAAATGGGCTTGAATGAGAATCTATCTAGAATCTAATTTTGCCGGAAGTTGTCTGGGTTTTCCAAGGCTAGGACACTTGCAAAACACTAATTAAAATCATGTTTTAGTTATTTTAGAAGCCTTTTTAAATGGTTAGGACCAGTAATATGCGCTCGCAATATTGTTTATCATCATACTTCTCTATATATGTAAAGACATTTGTCTCTCAAAAGTGTAGTGACACAAATACGCACACACAAATGACAATCGTGTCACAATACCTACAATGTGCTGCTGTTGCTATTCTAGTGTTATTTTTGTAAATAATTCATAACTTTTAACATGCATTGATGTGTATTTGTGTCACTGTAAACCGATGTGGTCCATCACATGATGTGTGTAACATTACCTGTGATGTGTTGCTTTCCAATGGCTCGGGTGGCTCCTGCATAGGATCAATCTGGGAGAAATTCTCCTCATAGCGTGCATCAAGTAAGGTTGTCTGTATGATCGTATATATGGAATAGTATATAAAATGTCAATAATGGTGTAATCTCTGATAATATATGGGTGTGTGTCTCTCTCCTGTGGTCTTCTGCACTGAGGGTAAAAATCCAGCCAAACGATTATAGTAAAAACATGCTTCTGACGTTAACACATCTAACATCACAAAGTTAAACTAAAGATATGGATAAATTTTGTCTTTTCAAGACAATAAATGCAAAAGCTCATTCCAAAATCTTACATGTATTACATATCAAAAGGCAAGACATCTGAGGATATTTAAAATAATTATGTTAATCTGCATCCGTGATTTTTAAAATTGGAAGCATACTTGCCTGTAGCACTGGCTTTCTACATGAGGTAATACTAATGTTATTTAATTTTTGTCTGAGGTCATAAATCAGTAACTTCACAATGAGGCTATCAAAGTGACTGATTTATGACCTCAGACAAAAATTAAATAACATTATGACATTATAACGTCATTGATTACTTATTATTAAATTTAAAACTTATTTGTGTTTATGTACGTGTGTATCTATAAATTAATTTTATTGCATATAATAAATTAAAGTAACTTTTGCATGTACCAATTGCATAAAAATGTTTATGAAAAAACAATAACAGCAAAAATGGGCATATTAAAAAAGAGACAAATTCTTACCTTGTACTGTGTGCAGAAAAGGTGTGAACATATTATGTTCTCTTTTTCTAAGAAATATTTATAGGTCCTTCTATTTGAAACCTGACATATAAAATGAGATATGTGTCAGAGTAACATTATAGCCTACCTCTTTAAATATTAAGTAAAAAATATTTAGCCTTATAAAGGTAAAAATAATAGAACTAAAAAAATAACAACTTCATCAACAACATAATAATATAGTAATAATAATTACTTACCTTTTTTTTTTATACTTGGTTGTCCTTGGTTCAGGTTCATCGTTGTTTATATATGTTTTGTACTTCCTTTTTGTACGATTCATAATGGACTTCTAACTTAACGATTTTTAAATTTTCCTTTAATTATCTCTACAACATTGAACCAAATTTCCCGGTCAAATTTTGAATACAAACCAGCCAATGACGTGAAGGCGCATGATCGAATGTCAAGTAATTGGTCAAGTTGAGAGTCAAAATATCCTCTAACGTTAGCTTAGTAACGAGTCGACGACGGAAATTTTTGTGCATTTCCATCCTGACGCATTAAGGTAAATATTACTAAAATATTCACAAACGTTTTCAGTAGGGGTAAAATCTTTGCGTGGCAGGGGGAGCTGCCACTCGACCAGTCACAGATATATGCGCCTGCCACTCGACCAGTCACAGATATATGCGCCGGCCACTCGACCAGTCACGGATATATGCACCCGCCACTCGACCAGTCACGGATATATGCACCCGCCACTCGACCTGACACGGATATATGCGCCTGCCACTTGAACTTACACAATATGTAATATATGTTTTTAAAACCAAATGCAGCGCATATCCCCTGAAGCCAGCGGGAGCCAGAACGGTACGCACAATAGGTCAATATTCACCATTAACCAAACGCTTTTCGCCTGACTTACAACTACTACCAGCTTTTTTTAATCCTGAGCAACAGTCTCGTGAGGCTTGCGCCTGCCTCAAAATCTCTCACTGTTTTAATATACAAGACAAACCCACAGACAGCGCAATACAGATCTTATTTACCTATTTCTCATCTGATCTTATATTTTATTCGCTCTTTTTATCCGTATATGGGAGTGCGCTCGTGGCTCTATTAAGCCTCGCGCCAGCCACACCAGCCACACGATCTCTCACTGTTTACACCTATCAGACACTCCTAAAGATACAGGAGAGCGCACAGACAGTGCAATACAGATCTTATTTACCTATTTCTCATCTGATCTTACATTTTATTCGCTATTTTTATCCTAATATGGGAGTGCGCTCGGCTCGTGGCTCAAAGCCTCGCGCCAGCCACACCAGCCACACGATCTCTCACTTACACCTATCAGACACTCCTAATGATAGAGGAGAGCACACAGACAGTGCAATACAGATCTTATTTACCTATTTCTCATCTTATCTTATATTTTATTTGCTCTTTTTATCCGTATATGGGAGTGCGCTCCTGGCTCTATTAAGCCTCGCGCCAGCCACACGATCTGTCACTGTTTACACCTATCAGACACTCCTAAAGATACACAAGAGCACACAGACAGTCCAATACAGATCTTATTTACCCCTTTTCTCATCTGATCTTATATTTTATTCGCTCTTTTTATCCATATATGGGAGTGCGCTCCTGGCTCTATTAAGGCTCGCGCCAGCCACACCAGCCACAAGATCTCTCACTGTTTACACCTATCAGACACTCCTAATGATACAGGAGAGCACACAGACAGTGCAATACAGATCTTATTTACCCATTTCTCATCTGATCTTATATTTTATTCGCTCTTTTTATCCGTATATGGGAGTGCGCTCGTGGCTCTATTAAGCCTCGCGCCAGCCACACGATCTGTCACTGTTTACACCTATCAGACACTCCTAAAGATACAGGAGAGCGCACAGACAGTGCAATACAGATCTTATTGACCTATTACTCATCTGATCTTATATTTTATTCGCTCTTTTTATCCGTATATGGGAGTGCGCTCCTGGCTCTATTAAGCCTCGCGCCAGCCACACCAGCCACAAGATCTCTCACTGTTTACACCTATCAGACACTCCTAATGATAGAGGAGAGCACACAGACAGTGCAATACAGATCTTATTTACCTATTTCTCATCTGATCTTATATTTTATTCGCTATTTTTATCCGTATATGGGAGTGCGCTCGTGGCTCTATTAAGCCTCGCGCCAGCCACACGATCTCTCACTGTTTACACCTATCAGACACTCCTAATGATAGAGGAGAGCACACAGACAGTGCAATACAGATCTTATTTACCCATTTTCTCACCTTATCTTATATTTTATTCGCTCTTTTTATCCGTATATGGGAGTGCGCTCGTGGCTCTATTAAGCGGCGCTAGCCACCAGCCACATGATCTCTCACTGTTTTCATCTACCAGACACTCAGATTGATACACGAAAACACACAGACAGTGCAATCCTACTCTTATTTATCCCTTTTCTCACCTTATCTTATATTTTATTTGCTCTTTTTGCCCGTGATGAAGCGCGTCTCGATCCTGGCTCTTACATCACCAGCCACCAGATCTCTCACCGTTTTCATCTACCAGACACTCAGATTGATAGACAGTGCAATCCTACTCTTATTTACCTTTTTGTCATCATATCTAATAATTTTATAAGCTCTTTTTGCCCGTTAAGGAGCGCGTCTCGTGGCTCGTCGCGTCAGCCTCTAGCGTACTGCCACAAGATCTCTCACTGTTTTACAGCTGCCTGTCATCCAGAAATGGTGCAGGAGAACAAACTGTCAGTCACAGAACATGTCAAAGTCAAGTGAGTAAATTGAATATTTAAACATTACATTGTGGTTTATGAAATATTGTTTAAGTACCTTTTTAAGTAGTTAGGCTACCTGTATACACTTTTGGGTGGGGATGGCTGATTTCAATTAATACACCTTTTCTACAACCAATACTCGTAACTCGACTACATTTTTTTAGCTTCAGATATCGAGCAATTAATAAGATAGGTTATTTAGTGAGCGTGTGGGTGGCACGGGGTGACAACCACCACCTCCACCCATCCATAAAGTGTTTTCTGTGACGGTGTTGGCTACAAAGATGAAGTTGGACTTGCCAACTTCGCAGTAGTGAACGCGCGGAGAGAAATGCTCATTTCATATGGATTACATAATCTGAGAGTATAGCCTATTTATTTTTGTTTTGAATTGTTTCGTTTAAAACTAGGCTAGACATTTCTACCTTTCTAGATACTAGATATATTTCTCATGCATGTGAGGAACGTGCAATGCAAAACTGTCATGATTTTATTGTTATAGGCCTGTCTGCTATATTTGCTTCTTTTTTTAATTAAATCCAGGGAATTGGTTGATCAAATATTGATTAAAATTAAGATACAATTTATACAAAACGAAATTCATTTTAAGCAAATGCTTTATACAAAACAAAACTTAATGGAGTGGTCAAAAACATTCTCCTTCAGAATATGTCAATCGGAGTATCAGTATGTCCATAGTATGGAAGGGTATGTGTAGCAATATTCAATCTGAAATGCAATATGCAAAATGATAATGCAATATGTAAAATGGCAATGCAATATGTAAAATGGCAATGCATTTCTGTATTTAAATTTACATTTTTCATTACATTTGTGCAACGTTTGGTGCAAAATGAAAATTCAATTATATAATTTACATTTGCCATTTCATACATATGTTTTAATATGTAAATTGAATACATATTTTATGGCTTTATAAGTTGCAAAATAAAAATGAAAATGTATTAAAGAAATTATTAGATCTGTTTAAAATGTTCAAGCAAAAACTGTAGCAAAATGATCATTTAAATGTTATTTTTCTTAATTGCATTTACACTCACAGTTAAGACACTTGCGATTGCGTTTTCATTAAATGTCCCGCAATGAATGTAGCAAAATTCAATGTGCAAATTGAAAATGCATTCCGAGCCAATCACGCCCCCGCCCCGCCCCGCCCCCTCCCTCCCTCCCGCCCTCCCGCCCGCCCGCTCTTGTCAATCACTGCATCAAGACGGGGCTCGGCAACATTTTGAGGTGTTGGAAGGAAACGTGGCGGCGGCAGAGCTGATACGAGCGTACATTTACTGGCAGATGAAGAGGATCGTGAACAGAGAAATTGTAGTGTTTCCGAAGATTATTACGCGGCGTCTGCAGGTGATAGAACCAGTGGGTTGTTGGACCGTCTGGGAGAATGTTCTGCCTTATCACCCGTTTGATGTCATCATTATGCTGTGGTGTTGTTGTCTGATGCAGGACTCTGTTAATGCTTGTTTCGTTTTGTATTAAATATCCTCATTGTCTGATACACATATGCTTAACTTTATTCTTATTAATATTAACTATAATTACCCAATAATGTTGGAGATCCTACAGGTTTTCTTTACACATGCATTGGCCTACTCTGAGATCACAGAATATGACGGGTCAAATTCATAGCTACCAAACAATTTGACCGCTCTTTATTTCTTCAAAAACTGACTGTAATTTTCAATAAAGTGACTCATGTGATGTATGACCATCTCCCATTTATATTTTATTAAGCATATTGATAAGATATATTAATATACTAGCTATGTGTTGCGGAATCTGACGGTTCATAGCCTTTACATCCTGGAAAATGTGTCCGCTCTTTATTTCACCATATCTGAATGTAATCTTCAATAAAGTGACTCATTTGATGTTTAACCATCTCCCTTTTCTATTTTATAAAGCATATTGATCAGATATTTATAAATATATAGGGCCATCACGGAATCTGATGGGTTTCGATGCCACCGTCTATAATTGGTGTAATATTTTAAAAACTGAAGCTGCACAAACAAAACTTTAACCGGCACAAACGAACGAGACTATTTTATTTGGAGGATGTGGGTGGCTGGGTGACCTCAGAATGACCTATAAATATTCTTTAAATATCTATTAAATATCTAAAAAATTGAAGCAGCACAAACAATAAAACAAAGTAACAGCACAAATGAAGTAAAAACGATTGAGCCTATTTTGCCGACGTTTTGCATTGGGTGGGGGCGGGGCCAACTTCACGCAGTGATTGACAAGAGCGGGAGGGAGAGAGGGGGCGGGGCGGGGGCGTGATCGGCTCGGAATGCATTTTCAATTTGCACATTGAATTTTGCTACATTCATTGCGGGACATTTAATGAAAATGCAATCGCAAGTGTCTTAACTGTGAGTGTAAATGCAATTAAGAAAAATAACATTTAAATTATCATTTTGCTACAGTTTTTGCTTGAACATTTTAAACAGATCTAATAATTTCTTTAATACATTTTTATTTTAATTTTGCAACTTATAAAGCGTTAAAATATGTATTCAATTTACATATAAAAACATATGTATGAAATGGCAAATGTAAATTATATAGTTGAATTATCATTTTCATTTTGCACCAAACGTTGCACAAATGTAATGGAAAATGTAAATTTAAATACAGAAATGCATTGCCATTTTACATATTGCATTGTCATTTTACATATTGCATTATCATTTTGCATGTTGCATTTCAAATTGAATATTGCTACACATAAGCTTCCATATATCAGGCGCTGTAACGTGAGAGATCTTGTGCCTGGCGCGCCACGAGATGCGCTCCATATTACGGGACAAAGGAGCTAATAAAAAATAAGATAAGATGTCAAATAGGTAAATAAGAGCAGGATTGCACTGTTTGTATGTCGAGTGTATCAATCCGAGTGTCTGAAAACAGTGAGCGATCTTGTGGCTGGTGACGTCAGAGCCACGATCGAGACGCGCTTTATCACGGGCAAAAAGAGCAAATAAAATATTAGATAAGATGACATTAAGGTAAATAAGAGCAGGATTGCACTGTCTGTGTGTTTTCGTGTATTAATCCGAGTGTCTGGTAGATGAAAACAGTGAGAGATCTGGTGGCTGGTGACTGGTGAAGTTTAGTAAGAGCCCCGATCGAGACGCGCTCTATCACGGGCAAAAAGAGCGAATAAAATATAAGATGACAATGTGAGAAAAGGGGTAAATAAGAGCAGGATTTGACGCAAGTTTGTGTGTTTTCGTGTATCAATCTGAGTGTCTGGTAGATGAAAACAGTGAGATATCTGGTGGCTGGTGATAAGAGCCAGGATCGAGACGCGCTTCATCACGGGCAAAAAGAGACAAATAAAATATAAGATCAGATGAGAAATAGGTAAATAAGACCTGTATTGCACTTGTCTGTGTGCTCTATCATTAGGAGTGTCTGATAGGTGTAAACAGTGAGAGATCGTGTGGCTGGCGCGAGGCTTAATAGAGCCAGGAGCGCACTGCATATACGGATAAAAAGAGCGAATAAAATATAAGATCAGATGAGAAATAGGTAAATAAGATCTGTATTGCACTGTCTGTGTGTTCTTGTGTATCTTTAGGAGTGTCTGATAGGTGTAAACAGTGACAGATCGTGTGGCTGGTGCTAGGCTTAATAGACCCACGAGCGCACTCCCATATACGGATAAAAAGAGCGAATAAAATATAAGATCAGATGAGAAATAGGTAAATAAGATCTGTATTGCACTGTCTGTGTGCTCTCCTCTATCATTAGGAGTGTCTGATAGGTGTAAACAGTGAGAGATCGTGTGGCTGGTGTGGCTGGCGCGAGGCTTAATAGAGCCAGGAGCGCACTCCCATATACGGATAAAAAGAGCGAATAAAATATAAGATCAGATGAGAAATAGGTAAATAACATCTGTATTGCACTGTCTGTGTGCTCTTGTGTATCTTTAGGAGTGTCTGATAGGTGTAAACAGTGAGAGATCGTGTGGCTGGCGCGATTAATAGAGCCACGAGCGCACTTCCATATACGGATATAAAGAGCGAATAAAATATAAGATCAGATGAGAAATAGGTAAAATAAGATCAGCATCGCACTGTCTGTGGGTTTGTCTTGTATATTAAAACAGTGAGAGATTTTGAGGCAGGCGCAAGCCTCACGAGACTGGTGCTCAGGATTAAAAAAAGCTGGTAGTAGTTGTAAGTCAGGCGAAAAGCGTTTGGTTAATGGTGAATATTGACCTATTGTGCGTACCGTTCTGGCTCCCGCTGGCTTCAGGGGATATGCGCTGCATTTGGTTTAAAAACATATATTACATATTGTGTAAGTTCGAGTGGCAGGCGCATATATCCGTGACTGGTCGAGTGGCGGGTGCATATATCCGTGACTGGTCGAGTGGCAGGCGCATATATCCGTGACTGGTCGAGTGGCAGGCGCATATATCCGTGACTGGTCGAGTGGCAGGCGCATATATCCGTGACTGGTCGAGTGGCGGGTGCATATATCCGTGACTGGTCGAGTGGCGGGCGCATATATCCGTGACTGGTCGAGTGGCGGGCGCATATATCCGTGACTGGTCGAGTGGCGGGCGCATATATCCGTGACTGGTCGAGTGGCAGGCGCACAGTGGCAGGCGCATATCTGTGACTGGTCGAGTGGCAGCTCCCCCTGCCACGCAAAGATTTTACCCCCTCTCAACGTTTTGATAAAACGATAAATGTAAAAGAAAAATACATTCGTTTTTCGATGTCTGTCGAGTTGTAATTTGCACTTTATTTTACTGAAACTAACGTAACTTCGACTTGATCCGCAACTTGTGAGATTTATTGTGTGACCCTTTCAAAAGATTGACTGGAGATGAAAACTCAGAGGAAAGGAAAGGTATGTAAAATACTTTAATAATATAAATTTTTATATATTTACCCCCCCCCCCCCCCCCCCCCCCACATAATGTATGTGTAAGTTAACTATTTAATGTGAATAGACATTTGTACTTGGCTAAAAACATATTCTACTAAAGTAATGTTACAGTTGATAATACATTTAAAACGTTTTTCTGAGTGCTGACTTTATATTGTGTTTCTGTTTTAAAATGTGTACAATTTCCATTTCCAAGGAGTAGAATAGAATATTAATTTGACTGATGCTTAAAAGAAATTCCTTTATGGTTTTTGATGTCATAGTAGTAATATTTTGTATTGAAAAAACCCCTCATAATTTTAATTAGGCAGAACAAAGTGATTTTTTAAGAATTAATACAACATTTCAGTATACAATTTTTAACTCTGCAGACAGAATTTGTTTTATCCCTATTTACAAGTAACAGAGGTATAAAGAAGTTAAATGTCATGAAATAAGTGATTAAATAAATGTTAAGTGCCTTGTAATTCAGTGATCAGATACTGTGTTCCAACTGTGTGATTCAAATAGCCTACACTGTTTAACTTACTTGTTAACTTCTTCTAATTGTAAAGGTTGTCTTCAAAACTTCACGCATGGAAGCTGCTGGATTACGAGCTAATCCAAAGAAATCAGCAAAGGTGCATTTGTGCATTTCAAAGCAATCTGGGATTGCCAAATTATAAAGATTTTCAAATCTATATTTTCTTAATTGGTCTTCAGAAACTATTACTACAAGCAACAACCTTAGAGGTTCACCCTACTAAATGAGTCAGATGTAGGAAAACAGTTTAATTAGATACATTATGTGACGTGGCATTGACGCACAGAAGCCAATGGCACATATTGCTATGCTTAGTGACACTTTCGGAATTCATTGGTATGTCCCACTGACATTGTCGCGACACACTGACATGACACCTGACACTGAGTCGCAGAACATGTCCGTATGTTGTGACACCTCCAGTAGTGACTGGCAGATGAGTTGAGCAGCTTTACTGACATAATTGTGACACTAAATCCTTAATAAATAGCCTAATTTAGTGATATTTTAAATTAAACACATTAAAGTCAGTCATATGTGTTTTAAACATGTTATCCGTTACTGTAAAACTTTTTCAACATGATGCTGAAGACCTACACCTCCTGGTGTATGTCCATGCAGCATCATTTAAAAAATAAAGGTTTACTGTAACTCAGTGTCAGTCAGGTGTCATGTCAGTGTGTCTCGAAATTGTCAGTGGCACATGCCAATGAATTTCAGTGTCACTAAGCATAGCAACATGTGTCATTGGCTTCTGTGCGTCAGATGCCACGTTACCATGTTAATACCGCTACTGGTTACCTCTAGTCATGTAAAATATAAATAAATTCATTTATTTTGATTAATAGACAGGCAATTTTCTTTTTTAAATCTGTTGTTTGTTTACTAATAGGCTATAATAAATAAAAAATGTTTAATGTTATTATTATTATTATTATTTTACAGGCACTTGAACTGACGGATTCAACCCCTATACCAAAGCAACCACACAAGAGAGACTTAACAAGAGCTGTAATTATTATTATTATTATTATTTTACTTAATGTAACCAGCCGAATGTAAGACACTTATATCACATGATTATTTCACAATGATAGAGATTAAACGTTTCCATACAATGGCTGTAGATAGTGCTTTAACTTAAAACTTGAAAAAGGGACACAGAAGTATGACAGCTTTTGCATTTCTGGTTGAAGGACAGTATTCTTTCTTATATTTATTGTACTCACAAAATTCTTACTTTGTAGTGATAGATTGTCTTGAAATCTTAATCTTGACACTGTCCTGTGCTAAGACCCTGACAAAACAGGCAGCCACACACATGGTTGATGCCCTGAAGGAGGACCTGAGAAAACAAAAAGTACCTGATCCTAACACGGCCCCACCACTTTATGACTCAGACTCAGACGCAACAGCCATTGATGCAGAATCCTCTCCCATGCAGGAACCACTAAGAAATGTAAGTGTTGCAATAAATAATATAAAAATAATTATTTTATATTAAACACAATGCTAAAATCTTTTTCTCTTACAGCTTGAAACAGAAAGTGAGGATGATAGCTCATCACAGTGCCCAAAAAAGACACCAAAGCTTGACGATGAAATTCTCAGTGCATTGAAAGGTATTTATGATGAAGTGTAGTTTGTTTTATAGTTGACGAAACACATGAGTTTTAAACCAATATAATGTTCACCATGTTTGTATCACTAGAGTTGCCAAAGGTAGTAAAAACACTAAAAGATATAGTGGCGGCCATGAAGGTAGCTCCAGCCTCATCAAGTGAAGTGCAACATACAAAAGTTGTATCACCACCAGCAGAAATGGTATGGATACATGCACAGACATGTTTCTCATGTTAACATATTATACATTAACACATACATTATGCTTAAATGTAAGCAAACTACTAAAATTAAATACATTATCGACAATGTTGTGAACAAAAAATATAAACTGAGCAGTATAAAAAAGAAAATTAACTTTTTAAATGTCTTTATGTAGGTGTTTATCTGAGTTAGTACAAAGGTCCGTCTTAAAGGGATAGTTCACCCAAAAATGAAAATTAGCCCATGATTTACTCACCCTGAAGCCATCCTAGGTGTATATGACATTCTTCTTTCAGACGAATACAATCTGAGTTATATTTAAAAATGTCCTGGCTCTTCCCAGCTTTATAGTGAGAATCAATGTGTATATATATATTTTTTAATGTCCATCAAAGCCTTCTATCCATGATAAAAGTGCACCACAGGCTCAGGGGGGTTAATTAAGTCCTTCTGAAGTGAAGCGCTGAGTTCGTGTTAAAAAAAAACTTTTGGTTATAACTGGTAGTGTCTTAAAGGGATAGTTCACCCCAAAATGGAAGTTCGGTCATTTCCTCAGCCTTCAGTTGTAAAAAACCTGTATACATTTCTTTATCCTGCCAAACACAAAGGAAGATATGAGTGGTTTGGAACAACATGAGAATAAGGAAATCATGACAGAACTTTAAATTTTTTGGTGAACTATGCCTTAACTGTTCCACAGTTGCATGTTTATCAATTGTTTCTAAGTCGTTGAAAAAGCCAAACATTGTTTAAATTTTTTTACCAAAAAGAGATATGTAGATTTACTTAATTTTTTTTTTAGCAAATTATCCTTAATTTTTTGCAGTATCCTGAAAAGTTTTTTTTTTTTTTTTTTTTGCAAGTGTATATATAATATAGCCAATGTTAATGTCATTGATGCGCGCACACACACTTCTGACACAATTGTTTTGTTTTTTACTGTTATCTAAATAGATGTCCCTGGGTGAAGGAATCACCATTCCAAAAAGGGCGTTCGAGAGATTGTCTAAGACCAAAATGTCAGTATTTACCCAGGAGCTGGCTGTTGTCATTTTTGGACATGAGGCTCTGGCGACATCAAGTCTAACGGGCAAAAAAACCACCAAAACAGCACTGGACTCCATCAAAGTGAATGCGCTCATTGGTATGTTTGTTGTTTCCTTTATTTAAACAGATGATAGCTACACTGAATAAATGGTACCTGGAAAAAATTGTGCTTCATGTGATGGTAGAATTTAATTTAAATTATTTTATTTAAATGCAGCATGTTAACTCCTTCACCGCCAGCATTTTTATTAAAACTTAAAACCTCCACCTGAATTTGATGATTTTTACCCATCTTCCATGGCCCCCACAATATTGTTTCTATGATTATCTGCACAAACACTATATCAAAATTAAGATCAGAGTCTTTGTCGTTAAAACAGTGTCTCATAAATGACAATCTGTCAATGGTGGGGAAACAATCAATATTGCTGATTCAAACAAAATATATTACGCTACACCAAGAAGGACTGGTAGAAATAGCTCTCTACATAACAATAGCAGGTTACCACTTTTTACAGAGGAGATGTATCTTTGTTCTATAAGTTCTGTAAGCTGTCTCTATGTGACACTGTCAGTCTGTTTTGAGTTATGTCTTTGGCCGTTTCTTAATATGTGTTCTTGTCTCTACTTGTGTTCTTGTTGACTTGTGAAACGTCATCAGTCGCTGCCCAAGTACTGTCCCAATACACAAGTTTGCATTTTGCAAGAACGGTTAAAAATCCCGGAAGTGTTCTTGACACGGCCATTTTACAGAGGATGCATCGGTTGGTAACTTGTGTGAACTTGACGGCAGAAATATCCCAGCATTCATTTCGGCATTCGAGGAAGGAGCGGGAAGCAGAGAGGCCGGTCAATATTACCAGAGACAATTTATATTACCGCCGTTTTTCCCCCGCTGTTGGCTAGTGATGTACACAAACAAACAACAGAAGCAGAATGAAAAGGAGACAGGCGTTGCTTTATTGTTATGAACATTACATTGTAGTGTATGTAGAGTAGTAATCTCTTGAGCTGAGGGTAAGCTTGGGCGATAAAGCCGGGCTGTTATCGTCAATAATTCTTGTCATGTTTGGGTACTGCAGACGGCGTCTGTGCGGGGGTATTATTGCGCAATACCAGCAAGAACACATCGTCTCAAACTGTCAGCAGCGTTCTGTGTGCTCGTCACCTTGTGAGTTCATTCTTGCAAGAACAACTAGCAAGAGCGTTCTCCCCAAGAACACAAGTCCGTTCTTTGCATTCTTGGTTTTGAGAAACACCCTTTGTCTGTGTTCTGGAATTTAGTTCAGTTCTGTCGTTCCCCACCCCCTGCCTGTTTGTTTCCATGGTGTTTGGTTAATTGTTTGTTCTGTTTAGGTGTGTGTTGTTAATTAGTCATTATGCGTTCATTTGTCCCAGCTGTGTCTCGGTTTCCCTGATCTGTTCTGTATATTTAAGCCCTGTGTTTCAGTCTGTTCCTTGTCTGTTGTCGTTGCTATATTTGTGGTTGTTTGGTTCCCGATTTTGAGGAATAAAGAATTACTGGACTTGGATCCTGCTTCAACCTCCGTTGACACTCACACTCTCTTAACACTCTCATTAGCTCTCTGCATCACTTCTATTTTATTTATTTTTTTACTATGGATGATGTCCAAACCTTTGTATTTGAATGTGTTTATGCACTATTAAAAAATTACTATTCATAGTGCTTAACTGTACATTTAATTTTTAGCTTTCAGGTAAATGCCTTTCCGTCTCATTTTATGTGAAGGACAAGTATAAACTTTTTCTGAAGATTTATAGATTTGATTTTGTCCCTTGGTCTTTTCATCCATCATTTAATAATGCTATAGAGATTGCTAATGTGACGTCATCGTGACGTATTACCAGTGGTGAACGCAAAGCATTTTGGGAATCCGCGGCACAAACAGAATGCGCCAGACTTGATTGCATGGAGGGAAGAACGCAGTGTTCAAGATGCCGTCTACCTGCTGTGTTATAAACTGCAATAGTCCTTCTTGCACAGTTTTGAAAACGAACGTTAAGGGTTGTTTTAAGGACATGTTTGTGTATGCTCGTAGACAGCCACTCTGAAGCGGTCAGAGGCGATTCTAAAAGATTCAAAAAGTCGAGACAGGACCCATCGTCAAAATTCTACCCACTACATTAAAGGTATTGTAGGTAGAAAGCCACAAAAATACTTTTTGTCCAAATTTGTTTAAACTGTCTTTATATATCAATGCATAATTAAAATGTAAGTACTCTGGAAAAGAAATTATAAAAATCGAGTGTCTGTAGTCCTCTCAGGACTGCAATAAACACAACTCATTATTCCATTAACTCCCACCCCCTCCCTTCTCGGCTCCTTCCAAAGCCACGCCCCCAAAACAAATGAACGCGCGATCCCGGCCGTTCGCATGAGGTCTATGGTTCGCTCAGTTTGAGGAGTCGGACGCGTTTACCAGCTTTACCAGATGTAGTGACATCATGTCAGAATCACAAATAATAAAATAACTAACTTTATCAGTATGAATATAAACAATTAACATGACAGTTAGTACTCACTATCAAGCTCGCATATCGATACTGGTAAAGTTTAAAATATTTTACTAGCTCGTAACGGAATCAAACTCAATATAAGGCAAAGCTATAAATAGCTTCATTGATACACGTTTGCCGTTACTATCAGTCACACTTTGATGAAGGTGAATTTGTAAGATTCATAACATAAGATTGTTTACAGATAAACTGAATTACATACACTCAAACACCTTCTCACAACTGCATTGCAGACTCAAGATAATATAACACACACACACACAACATATATTGTATAGCACATACAAATACAACATAAAGACATAGGTAAACATATGTAGAGCATATAACAACAAACCAAACGTGAAAAAATGGAGCAGGTACAGTTCACGGTGAACATAGGAACAAAGTTTAGGCAGAGGGTAAAGCTAGGTATAAAAATAGATCCCCTAAACTTTTTAACCTAAATTTGGCGAAATTAAACAAAACAGCTTTCAACTGCAGATGGGCCTATTGCTTATTTATCGTCTCAACCCTGGCTCAGTAACGTTATACCAGTCGACACCAAAGTTACACTGTCATAGCTAAGCAAGTACCGTTAGTTATGCTACGTAACGTTAGGTAGCTATATTATGTAGCTACGTGTGCTAGTGATACATGCTTCATGAAAAAATAAATACCATCAAAATGAAAACAGCAAGATTACCTGTCCAGCAGAAATAAAGCCATCATGGAGTCACTTTTCAGCCCCTTGAGAATGAGATCCCTCAGTAGTCGCCACCGCTGGAAAGCCACGCCGATATTGACTCTCGTATGATTTCTTTATTTATCCAAAGACTTTTTGTTCATAGCCTTTTCAAATACTGTCTTCCTTTTTTTAACTTGTTTGACTTCGCTGCCTCTATATGCAGGTAACGTTACTGTGCGTTCACACCGGACGCGAATAGCGCGTCAAATTCGCGTCTACCGCGTCTAGTTTGACGCTTGACCACTTTGTGTTAATTCGCGTGTCAAGAGTGAAACTGACGCGCGTAAAAACAAAAGTTTGAAGCGAAATTTACGCGCGTCACGCGCGTCAGAATCGAAACCCGTTGGCGGCCATCTTTTTATGTTGATCGAGCATTCATCGGAGAGTCACCGCTCTGTATTTGCTCTAGAGAGCAGAACGGCGGCGTAGGGGTAATCGTCGCCGTATTTGTGTCCACCAGACCCTTCGAAGGCGAACCCAGTGTGGCGAGTTTCACCATTGGCTCGCTCCAGGAGCTGCGCCTGGATGACGGCGGCTTTCAGCGGTACTTCCGCCTGTCCCGCGCCCAGCTTGATGACCTGTTGTCCCTCATTGGAGCGAGGATCACCCTCGCCCTCATCCACCTAATCTGTCATTTATTTTTGTTTTGATGATAAATGGAGCCAGCCTCCAAAAGTGATTAATCTGTCCTGTGATTTTTCTCTCTCTCTCACACAACACTGTCCAGACACGAACTTATGCAGTATGTTGGTTGTCTTTACATTATAATAATATTTCATATAATCTAGATATGGAATAAATAGCATTCAATACAAAATGAATGTCTCATATATTGAAACCAAGTTTTATGTGATAAAATATTTGCTTTGTTGTGCATTAGAACCACAGTCATATTACAAAATAATTTATTGAAGCATCCAGATACTTCACCACATGACAGCAGCAAGCAGCTAGGCTCCTGATTGGTTAACGCGGCGCGAATTGACGCAGAAGTTCAGATTTTTCAACTCGGGCGGCAGACGCGATTTCGCGTCAAACGCGTGAATGCACAAATAGCACTAACTAAATCATTCGCGCGTAACGCGCTTAACGCGCCAGACGCTTAATTCGCGCCATTCGCGCGAACTTGACGCGCGAATGAGGCGAATTCGCGTCTACCGCGCCGCGCTCTACGCCTCATTCGCGCCGCAGGAATTTTTTACGCGCGTAACGCGTCTTTGCATTGACTTAACATTGAAATCACTCGCGCCTGACGCGCTATTCGCGTCCGGTGTGAACGCACCATTACTGAGAATTTTGACTGTTCTTTCTCTGCCATAATTGTTATTACTAGCTTCCATGCCTCTTCAAACGGGTGCGCGCATTTGGGCTGCTCCTGTATCAGCAAAGGTGGTATCCATGGTAGCGAGGGAGAGTGACAGTCGCCCCAGCCAATCATTTCTTTCGTCCCGAATGGAATAATGAGCTGTGTTTATTACAGTCCTGACAGAACTACAGACACTCGATTTTTATAATTTCTTTTCCAGAGTACTTACATTTTAATTATGCATTGATATATAAAGACCATTTGAAAGAAAATTGAAAAAAGTATTTTTGGGGATTTCTACCTACAATACCTTTAACTTAGTTCATCCAAAACAAACTAGAAAATAGACTCAAAGTGCTAAATACCTGAATTATCCTTTAAGAACGGATCAATATATTTGTTTTCCTTAATTTTAATGAACCCTAACTTTATTCTCATCTGAATGGTAAATAATTGATTTTCGTATAAAATTATACTACCATTAAAAACACATCTGATTTTTTTTAATCAATGTAGAATATGTAACTGCTCTGAAGAAAAGAAATGAAAACCAATGCGATATGATTAATGTCCAAAAGATGTTACCCACAGACTGTTTTGAAATGGGGTTGGATGTTGCTTTTAAAACTGTGTGTTTGGTTGGGTGACAGTTACAGCTTGACAAGAGTTTAGAGTGTGACAAAAGCACAATGTTGTGTTTTATTGCGAGTGTAAGTTACACAAATATAAGTAAACACTTTGCAGTTGAATGATAACCTCTATGAACAAAATGAGGGAGTATGTTTTATGTTTCCACTGTTCGATCGCGTCTCTCTCTCTCTCTCTCTCTCTCTCTCTCTCTCTCTCTCTCACACACACACACACACAGTTCGATCGCGCCCTCTCCTCTCTCTCTCGCGGGCGCACACACACACACGCACACACTCCAGCATTGCAATCTTGACATGAATTGCGATTGCATGCAGATAGATGAGAGAGAGCGAGGAGTGTGGTGCTTAAAACATTAGCATACTTTTGAACGGACGACAGTTTTCTGGTATGGTCCGACAATGTTTTCTTTAGCCCGCTGCATTTTGTAGGATTATATTCTGTTTTTCACGCTATTTTTATTTATTTTTTCATGCCAGAACACTAGCCTGCTATGCCAGCCCATGTAAACCGATGTAAACGGGCCAAACATACCCATAATTCTTTGCGTTCTGATGACGTTGCCGCCCAGTTGGTCACATGTCTTAGCGATCTCTATATCAACAATATGCATACAATTTGTGTGGATGGTAACCCATCTATTGCTGTTGTACTACACAGAACTATTAGACCATTACAGGTTTATTTGGTCAAATCTATGCATTATAATTTATGAAAAAATATATATATTTAGGTTGCATAAATTGTTTTCATGTCTCTTTACTTTATAAATGTATGGCCTAGATAAACCAATTGCATCTAAATCGGATAACAGTGATTATCATATTAAATAAAATGTTTTTATTTTTGTGTTCACAGATGCTGTGATTACTCGTTTTGAAGGGACCACTCCTTCTCAAGTCAGGGCTGTACTTCGACAGAAGTGCAACAATGAGAGTTATGCAAAAAAAATTCAGGAAAGTGGTGTCTTTAGAGGCGATAAGAATTAAATGATCATTAGACTGAAGTAACCTACCAAAGGGGTTGTTAATTTAAAGTTCATGCAGTTCTTAATTTGTTGTCTGTTAAAATGTGAAGAATTAATAATGTAAGTCAAGTTTTTTTTTTTCTAAAGGATTTAATTATGCAATATTGATACTTGTATGATTCTAATTTTACAATATTAAACTACGATTATCCTTATAATTTTTTTTGTTTTCTAATTTATTAATTTTTTTGTTTGGACATTAAAAACTTTATTCATTCATTAAATTTACTTTTGGAAAACCAAAAATTTGATTCATCATTTGACTACCAACCTTTTTTATTGTTAGTGTAAGCATTGTGGTTTTTGTTATTTTGCAATGCATTAAACTGAAATGAATACATATTTAATTAACTAGTTTTTTTCTCAGTTATATTACATAATAAGCCTATTTTACATACAATAGAAGTAGTTAAAGTACATTATGTAGAAAGATGCATTAAAATCACTCTTAAGTTCAACTGATTGCATTTAATGTAAATTTAACAATTATATTTATTTTGCAAATTTGTATTTGTGTTTGAAACATTACATTTAATTAAGAATTAAGTGTACTGTTAATTTACATTAAAGTATATTTTAGTTCACATTAATTGCTTGTCGGGAGATTGAACAGTGCACTTTAACTATATTTTAAAAACACTAGAAGCATTTATGAAAGTAGGTATAAAATTGTATTAAAGTCCCACTTAAGTTGTTCCAAAAAATCACTCTTAATGGCAACTTATTGCATTTTATTTCTACTTAATATTTGATATATTTGACATTAATTACCCTTAATGTGCATTCAGTGTGCCGAAAACATTGCATTTAATTCACACTTAAGTGTATTGTTGACTGACATTTAAGTATATTTGAGTTCACATTAATTGCGTCATTATATTGTGTAGTGCACTTTAACTGTATTTTAAATACACTGGAAGCAATTGTGAAAGTATATATCAAGTTGTATTAAAGTACCAATTAAGTTGTTTAAAAAAAATCACTCTTAATGGCAACTTATTACATTTTATTTTAACTTAATATATGATACATTTGAACTTAATTACACTTAATGTGCATTAAGTGAGTTGAAAACATTGCATTTAATTCACACTTAAGTGTATTGTTAACTGACATTAAAGTATATTTTTAATCACATTAATTGCGTGTCATTATATTGTGTAGTGCACTTTAACTATAATTTAAATACACTAGAAGCAATTATGAAAGTATATATAAAGTTGTATTAAAGTACCAATTAAGTTGTTCCAAAAAATCACTCTTAATTGCAACTTATTACACTTTATTTCAACTTAATATGTGATATATTTGAAATAAATTACACTTAATGTGCATTCAATGCCCCGAAAACATTGCATTTAAGTCACACTTAAGTGTATACATTTAAAGTGTATTATTTTTGTAATAAGTACACTTTATAAAAGTACACTAAAGTACACTTTTTTTCACAAGGGAAGGGGGAGGTGTTGCTGTAATTTATACTAATATTTTCAAAACCACTAAGAAATCTAGTTTTAAATATCCTTTTTTTGAAGTGTTGGTGCTTAACGGCACAGATGGGCGCTGTTGTTTATGTTTAGCCTACTATGTTACAGATGAAATATGAAAGACAACATTTCGTAGTTTTGGATAGATTATAAAGTTTTTATTCTAAAATATCAAATAAGCTTTTGTCATCCGGTTTCTGCTCATATTTTAAATATATAACGTTAGTAGGCTATGTTCTGTCAAAAATAAACTCATCAACTAAGATGTTATTATAGTGTTTGATCCAATGTAAGCTATATAAAAACTAATGAATCCTTAACTTTAAAATATGTATGATAATACTGTAGGATAATACTGAGGAATACTGTAGTAAGTTTTTTTTCATTCTCACGTGAATCGCGTTTCTGTGTGTGAATGAATGACCCGCTTTTAGCAAACTATATTGCTATACTGAGATGAGTAAAAATCGACTGAAATATGTTGAAATAAAATGTATTTGTATAAGCAACGTTTTAAACTGCAAATTAACATTTATATTTCTTATATAAACGAAAGACCTATGTTACAGACATATGAAAGACAACATTTCGTTGACTAGTTTTGGATAGATTATACATTTTTACTGTAAAATATTTGCCACCTCAAATAAGCTTTTGTTTGCCAATTTTTGCTCATATGTTAAATAGCCTATAGTATGTTTTGTCAAAAATAAAGTAATCAAGTAATATGTTATTATGTGTTAGTTCCAATGTAGCCTAGGCTATATCCAAAGTAATGAATCCTTAACTTTGAAATATATATGATAAAATGTATACTTTAGTTTTTACAAAGAAAGATTGCACTTGAATTGTTGTTGTAATTGTAAAATTTTAATAAAAAAATATATTTACAAGGTAGATGTAAACAAACTATTAAAAGGTAAATATAAGCCTTTTCTTTAAATAATTTTTATTGAGTTTTATTAGTGACAAATTTGGGGAGAGGATACATATTCCAAAACTGAAAATACAGTATGAGAAATAACTGCACAATTACTAGACATGGAAAAATATATAAAAAATGAGATGCTTCCAACTGTGAACCAATTTGGTAGAATATATATACACACACACACACACACACACACACACACACACACACACACACATGTTGCTCTTGCATTCTTTCTTGTAGCTCAGTGACACACCTGAATGAATGGCTCATTAAGTATGCGGGCCCCATTGTCTCCTCAAGTGTGAACCACTAAATATGCATGATGGTGTTGAAATCGTTGACGCCCCTTGCGCATATTGCCTTTCCAAACAAAAAGTGCCTTACAAAATTTAAATCAATGTATTGTTTTGTGTAAATGATTAGGCAGGATGATTTTCACATCATTTTGAAGAAAAAACTCTAGGCAACGACATCCATTAGTCAAAAGTCTTGTGGACTCATATTTAGTATGTGTTTTGTGGCCTTATTTCAGACACTTTATTATTATTTTTTTCAATAATCATGCATAAACAATATTCCCTCAAAAATACAAACATGTACATACATGTTGCTCACTTATTATGGTAGCCCTGTTTGTGCTATATAGAGTGTAATTACACCTTTGCCATTAATATGTTTATAAGCAACTGAAAAAAGCACAAATGTCAGGGCATGTCAGAACATCTCAAGGACCCCAAAAACCCCTTAGACCTCAGAGGGTTAAAGCTCGAGGCTGTCAAACAAAGTCCTGCACTACAGTAAAACCTGCTGATAAAATTGCACAAAAGTAAATGCTAGAGGCCAACTTGCTAAGAAAGTAAATACAGCACGAGCCATTTAAAACAAATACAGGAAAGCCACTTGCTACTAGTCGATTACGCTGTTTGCATCATGTTTCTTTTTGTTTTTGTACAATTTGCAAAACTACAGTCTACGAGCGTGGTCAAACATGCTCATATGGGAATTTATGAAAAACATGGGCAAATATAGCATAAAGAGAAGTAAATCCTTCTGTGCGACTGTTTAAGACTAAACCAATCTTTTTTTTTTAGAACATCTTTCTGCTATGTCTACGAAACATTGTCATGAAAGACGAGTATTGCTGTTTTTCTGTTACCTATAAAACTATTACACTTCAAACTCGTCTAACTATTACACATTTCACAGCACGGTCATAGATACACAGCTATGTTGTGTACGTAGCCAAACTACGGTTAAGCTAATGAATTACCGGTAGCTATTTTTACGTGTAAGGTGAGATGATTCATTTTTTATTCCGTCCACATCAATACTTTGACACCAGAGTTTTAGGTCTGATCTAGAAAACAGATGTTGTGTTTTATGTCTTACTAATTGTTCTTCTTTTTATGAAAACATGTGGTAAGCAGTTTTTGGCCTCATCATCAAAATGTTTTAACATATCGTAAATTTCAATTGTTTGATAAATTATCTAACGATTATACCTAACTATCAACAGTTATATATGAAACAAGCTCAGTCGCATTAGAGATGGATTCTTGTTTATATTGAACATTGTTATTGAACCGCATGTTTAACAGCTCTAGGGTTCTTAAATTGTTTACCGCGGTTTCATTTTGAACAACACTATCGTAACACTTATCGTATCGCCGGGTGTGATTGTAATGTTTTGTATGGTGTTTTTCTTTACAATTTCCCCCTGGATATCTGGTTCCTTCAGTTAGCGGTAATGTTAGTCAACTCTATGTCTTCTCTTTGTTCATATACGACAGTATTCACATGAATTGGCGTGATTTAATAAAATGACGGTTTAAACCATTATCTTCACTTGAGACATTTACATTATATTATACCATCCTAGTTTTAAATAGGTCTTAAATGTATATTTTAACCCTTTATGTGGCTATAGAATACCACACAAGGATCTCTGAAATATTTTTTTGTGTAAAACATCTATGTAGATCTATCTATGTTTTTAAAAATACAGCAAAACAAAGAATGAAGACATCTTACTATAAGCGACCCTCAAAATCTGTGCATACAACAAAATACAGTGCATCCGTGTACGATGATTTATCAGAAAATTACTTTTGTCGCTTTTTCTGAATAATCTCACCAAGTGCGGGTGCTTAATAACTATTGAAGTTATTAAACAACCCTTAATTCGGTTACTCAATAAAAAACTCAATACATTTGAACGCGCTAAAGGTCTATAACTGAACTTTAACATCTTAATAGTTGGTAAAAGTTCACTTAAAGTCTGCGCAAAATAAAATACATCCTAGATACTTTCTAAACGCTTGTTACGGAGCTTATTGCGATCCATCCATATGTTTTGAACTTTTAATGTTTAATCCACATTTTGTTGGAAAACATATGGTGGATTTACTCAACTTTTTATGTCAACAGGTTCTGCATAGCGGGGTAATGTCGCATTTAATTAACATTGTTTATTTCAGTAAACTTAAGTTTATTACATAAGATTAATTCAATGCCATTTAGTTGAATCAGGTTACCATTCTTAATTTAGTCCAAAACTATTAAATTCAATTATCCTAAAAATTAAACCAAACAAAAATGTAAAAAAAATAATCCAATTGTTTCATTTATTTAGGGATTGTGTTCAACAACCTTTTACAAATGTATCTAATAAGATAACCTTTTACAAAATCTTTACTCGGTAAAGACTCTTATTGTTTTGTCACATCCAATGCCTGCCCAAAGTAGTTTTTTTATAATTATTAAAACCGCTTTAATTATTGTTAGCAAGCACAGGTGCTGATTGGCCCAAGAGGAGTCCTGTGGGCCAATGAACGCTATCTATTGATCTGCGCTCGATTGCTCTTCCTTCATCCTCCAACTACCCAGATGTCTGTCTCAGTAACTTGAAATTGAATTTGAGAACTGAATCTGAATTGTGAGAAGTGAATGTGAAGATATATAGAGAGTTTAATTTTCAGGGAGGATCACATTTTATTGGACTTCAGTTCCAAACGAATAAATTCAATTTCAAATGATACAATTCAGATTCAGTTTTTCAATGCAATGATTCAAATTAACCCTCTGAGGTCGGCAATCGCGCCGGCGCGATAGTCTCGCTTTTTTTCTTATCAGTGCAAAAGAGACTCAAAATACTCTGTTGATTTTGATCTTACGTGTTAGTGTTATACATCATTCGATCCTGTTAAGTTTCTATTTTTTTGTGTATACTCACAATATAAACAAAGTATTGTGCTTTTAGTCAAATAAAGAAAAATAAACATGATGCTAGTTTTGCCTTCTCTCTGTCAGTGAAGTCCATTCTGAAACGCGTCCGAAAATTAACTGTAATTCCGCGAATACTTGTCATACAGGCACGAGTGTTTTTCCATAATGAAGCTTGAACTCTCTTCTTCTAAATGAATTAATTTATATAAAAAACAAATATTCTCAGTTTATGTAATCTGTATGAAAAGAGAGAGATGTCAGTCTTTTTCTTTCCAGCTCATTATACCTGATTACGCGTTAATGTGCCACGCCCACGGAGAGCGCGCGGTATTCAAACGCAAATGATCTAAGGCAAGCCATGCAAACATGCCAACGCCCACCAGCTGGATTATAAAACACATCGTGTTTAGTAAGTATCTTACTACAGCTGTGTACACAGTGTATCCATACGCTGTGAGGAATAATACTAATAACCCTGGAAAATGTACCAGAAGTGCTGGTAGTTTCATTTCGAGGAGCAACGGATCCAGCTGATGTAGTAAGTCATTTATTCTTAAGTGCTTTGTTCTAATTGCGATATTGAATAGTGTCTGTAAACCGCAAAAAGACTGTTTAAATATGAATTGCGTGTCTGTGTGTAGGCTAAATGATGAATGAACGGCACAGGCGCGCGTGTTTTGTTTACTACAGTTATACAGCGCGTGTCTGTGCCGTTCATTCACTCTCGCACCTACATTAGTAAACATGTACATGAACACATCCAAACTATATTGCTATAGCCTACTAAGATGAGTAAAAATAGACTGAAATATGTTGAAATAAAATGTCTGTATAAGCAACAAACTGCAAATTAACATGCTAATATAATATCATAAACACGATATGTTACAGACTAAATATGAATGTTTAGACAAGATTTCGAGATTAGTTTTGGATAGATTATAAAGTTTTGACTGTTAAAAAAAGACTACTGTCGCATTAAATAGTTAAGCTTTTGTTCGCCCATTTCTGCTCATATACTATAGTATGGGATGTTTTGTCAAAAATAAAGTAGGTATATTGAATTATCAACTAAGATGTTATTATAGTGTTTGTTCCAATATTCAAACTAATGAATCCTTACCTTTTTTAATACGTATGATAAAATGTATACTTTTTACAAAGAAAGAATACACTTGAAATATTGTTAAAATTGTAATTGTTGTTGTAATTGTAACCTATTTGTAATTGGTTACAATTTCTAATTGTAATATATATATATATATATATAACATTTATTTTGTCCTTGCATTCTTTGGGACCCTGTGACACACCTGTGTGAAAGGCAGTGTTGTGCAAGTTACTTCCAAACTGTAATACATTATATATTACTTGTTACTGTTATTTAAAAGTAATTCATTACCTTACAATATTACTGTCTCAGAATTGTAATGCGTTACATTACTCCTGTATTACTTTTGAGTTACTTTCACCAAAATAACTATACAGGAGTAGAACTTAACATTCTAAAATGACTAGGGCTGTAAGGATATGCCATATCATATGAAACCGAAATCGCGACACTCAGATCCACGAACCTGCAGAATGGCGACACACCCCTTCCAACTCCCACCGTTATCCTTCCTGTCCAGATCCAATGCTACCACATCTTTAAATTACTATTAGTATTATCTGAAGTTAACTTAACATTATAAAATACGTAGACCTACACCACAAAACTAGTTGAGGATAAATTATTTAAAATTTGGGAATTCCAGCGTTATGGACATGACATTTGCAGTCAAAACTTGAAATATAAATTCTCAGAAAATGCATTAATACCAAAATATTGAAAAGTCTGTTTATCCATAGGCTCCTCCCAGAAAGGAGTCCAGACATTAGAAAAAATATCAGTCTACACATGCGTTTTATATTTAATATTAGGGAAATAGACAGTCATGTGTGACAAAAAAATCTTTAACTTTTAGGAGGCAACGATTATTATTATTATTATTTTTTAATTCTGTGAATTACACTGCGCAAATCGGATGAAGAAGGGTTGGCTCTCCACAGAACATAAAAAATTCATTTTATTTTATTTTTCGTGTTCCCATTTATGAGGAAAAAACAATTTTACAGACGTGACAGTTCTCCGTTATGGACGCGACCGCTCTGAAGCGGCACTAAAAGACTGCTTTAAAACTTTCACAGAGACCTTACACACACAAAGCCTTTCTTTAAAGTGAATTTCGTTTTGTATTAATTGTATCTTAATTTTAACCAATGTTTCGTCAACCAATTGCCTGGATTTAAGCGCGTGAACTGGAGCGCGTCTCACAAATGAACCGAAACTCAGCGTATAAGTATAGCCTATTCACGGACTTGAAAAATATATCTATATTGAAATGTCTACTTGTAAACAGAACGAAAGAAAACATGCTCTCTGCTTATGAAATGAAATGTGCATTTCTCTCTGGTGCATTCACTAGTAGGCTACTGCGAAGATCGCGAGTCAGCATCGTCAACTTCATCTTGACTTTATTAATAGACAATTAAAATGTCTCCTTGCTATATTTGACATATTCATAATCATTGCTTTTGCCGGTTCTTTGTGACAGCTTTTAAATTGCTTTATCGGCAGCGCCGCCGCCCTTACATGAACGTGTCACCACCGCATCAAAAAGATTGCGTGATGAAAACATGAAAAATACCAAATAAACATAGCCTAACTGTTTAGAAAGAAAACACAGAACGAATAGCCTAATGCGCATACGTCCATCTCGCGAATGTATAGTCTTCTTCATGCCATCTTTACCATTAGCCGCTTTTTGCACTGGCCAGCGCGAGCACAGAGGCCGAAATCATACCTCACTGCACTCCTGTAAAAAATAAATCGCTATACAAATATATCAGACGCTGCCATTTAGTCTTTATTTACAGACTTGGACACCACACGCGGCTATTGACTGACCACGAACAGGTAATTTAGCCTAATTGCATTTTTCATTCGTTAATGTCTCGCGGTCTTGCTGTTTTTTGTTGTTGTTTGTTTTACAATTAAAACTAAAAGTCTGTTGTAACGCAAGCCTTACTGAACATGTACCGAGTAAAATATTACTGAAAATTGATAAGTAATGCCTTACACTACTGCGTTACAGCAAAAAGTAATATGTTACTGTAATGCATTACTTTTGAAACGCGTTACTCCCAACACTGGTGAAAGGCTAATTAATATGCAGCTCATTATGTATGTGGCACATTATCCGGCCTTTGTCTTCTCAGGTGTGCACACGCCTCCACGCATATTGCCTTTCCAAACAAAAGGTGTCTTATAAAATTTAAATCAATGTATTGTTTTGTGTAAATGATTAGGCAGGATGATTTTCAGATCATTTTGAAGCAAAAACTCTAGGCAACAAACACTCATTTAGTACGTGTTTTGTGGCCTTATTTCAGACACTTTAAGTTTTAGTTTTTTCAATAACCATGCATAAACAATATTCTCTCAAAAATACAAACATGTACATACATGTTGCTCACATATTATGGTAGCCCTGTTTGTGCTATATAGAGTGCAATTAAACCTTTGCTATTAATATGTTTATAAGCAACTGAAAAAAGCACAAATGTCAGGGCATGTCAGAACACCTCAAGGACCCCAAAAACCCCTTAGACCCCAGAGGGTTAAACAATACAATTTCAAATGATGTTATTCAAATTCAGTTTTTCAATGCAATTATTCAAGTTTAGCAATTCAAATTCAAATATAAATGATTGAAATTCAGTTTCAGGTGGCACATATTTCAGCCCATAGACTTCTTTCAAAACATAAAAAATTGTACCAACAACATTAGTGTATGTTTTAGTTCAGTTCCTTTACTGTCCACAAGTGGAAATTTGTCTTTGGCTTAGTTTTACTTACTAGTCATATGGCTGATGGTGCCTTAGAGATGATGATCAGCTCAACTCTGATACGGAGGGCATCAGCACGGAAGATCTAGGAACACAACAAACCATTTGTCACAGAGCCAAAAATATTATACAACGACAGGTTTATTAAAAGGAAAGATTAATCATAGGTCTCATTTATCTGAGAGTATGCATCTCATTTTTTTTTTGTAAAAAAAAGCATTATTTATGACTAATTTTGGAAATATTAAAATAAAATATGAACATCTTCATTTACACATATGTACATGTGTGCTTGCAAACATTGAGCCCTTGGATCTGTGCATGTGTCGATACATGCATACCCACGCTACCCAAACAAACACACACATTAAAACACACAAAGTATTTCAAATTCTTTTTCACAGAGATAAACTTGATTCTACCCTGAACTGCATCTAATATCCATTCATCCATCTGACATTCTCACAGACACACACACACACACACACACACACACACACACACACACACACACACACACACACACACACACACACACACACACACACACACACACACACACACACACACACACACACACACACATGCAAACTGGTTTTACTCTGCAGTGACCCTGTTTCAAAAGAATCTTTCATGTTCTTTGTTTCATCACAGTTTTCAGACTAAATATGATGATATTGTGTTTTGGGACTTTGATGTTCTCACACAGAAAAATATGAAAATTTACAAATAAAGTATACAGACACATATAAATGATTCTCAGTGTCTTGCTTGTCATTTATTTTGTCGCTGCACAATGGCAAATAAGCTCTCTGTGCATGATGTTCTTCATCAGATCATTGATCGAGATTCTAGTGAGGATGTCATGAATCTCAGAAGAAAAACTATCTTCCCTCGTGGGGATGAAGACCAGGACAAACGTACATCTTTCGACCAGAATGTAACCGTAGCATCAGCTGGCCCTCATCATCAGAAGATGCTGCTCATCAGTGGTTTCAAGGTCTGCTCAGTGGTTGCTTCTTCTTCTGATACTTCTTCACTGCAAGATTCCTCCTGCATCGCCTCCTCCTCACTAGTGTCTCGATCAATGATCTGATGAAGAACATCATGCACACAGAGCTTATTTGCCATTGTGCTGCTACAAAATGAAGTATTTATGCTATAACATCTATATTTGTACATTTTAGTCCCAAAACACAATGTCATAATATTTTGTCTGAAAACTGATGAAACAAAGAACAAGAAATAAAGATTCTTTTGAAACAGGGTCACTGCGGACTAAATCCAGTTTGTGCATACATATATAACTTAGTTATACCCTTTGTGAACAAAGTCACTAAGTTTCAATCCAATGCAATGACATTAACTAGTATTTTAGGGAAAAATAAAATCTCCTCTGGGTCAAAATGACCCAAACACAAAATGAAGGTTAGTATTGCTCATACAGTGTCACTTACGTTTAGATGTCAAAACCTTCTTAAAATAAATTAAACAAAAAAAATTGTAAATATGAGAAATTTACAACAAAAAAATAAGAACAGATGCATGGTGATATAGGAGAAAAATATTGTAAAAAAATGGATATGAGGTTATTTAATGAGCTTCCTCACTTCACCTGTGTTTCCCACTTCTCCAGCAGCAGCTTTCTTCAGAAATGTTGAAGTCGTGGAACTTTCCCTCTGTTGTTGAGGGATTATTTGGTTGCTGCTGAAATCACAAAACAATTTTTATCAATATGTATTAACCATTGAGCTAGTTTCAGCCGTGTAAGTGACGTCATCGATTACAGTACTTTTATGTTCATACGTTTATGTTAAATAAATTAGCTCACTTCCAAGCAAAATCTTTACAAAACTATCAAAACCTCTCATCTACACATAAGATGTGATTAAAAGCCCAAACATTCATAAACAAAAGCTCAAGCTATAAAGTTAGCCTACCTCTTCTGAAAACGGTTGAGATGCTAACAGACTTTTTCAAAGACACTAAACCATTTCTATAAAGTAAATATTAAACAGAAGCGTGTCAATTACAGTAAGTAAAAAAATTACATCCTGAGAAAAGTGGATTTCTGGGGGTGAAACCCCATAGACTCCCATTCATTCTGCACTCGCCTGCGAGCGCCCCCGCATGGACAGAGACTGTTACTGCAGCCAGTCCAGAAACCGGAAGTAACCAGATAGTGCTGCTCATACTTTTTTTTTTAACCAAGCAGAGAAAGCGAAAGCGAAATTTAGAATGCTTTGTTTATGACAAGACGCCATTTGACCGGTACAAACAAAAGTTTTTAAGGTATGTGTTAATATCTGTCCAGTATTGGTATTCTTATAATATGTTTCGAAATATATTTGATCTATTTTAACAAAAAAGCGGGCTAGACCATTTGCAACTTTAATGTTTCTGGCTTCCGGGTGACCACCATCAAACAAACCAGATGTGGGACGATTATAAGTTTGTGTGGGACATTACCAACACTAAAACATAACCTGAAACTGTGATGTAATGTTTATCTAACTTAATAAAACATTTGTATTCTGCCTTTCAGCTGATACATTTTTTTTTTGTTTAAAAAATTAGAATAACATCACAATGTAACATAACATGTCCTTTATTTTACATGACATTTAAATTCAACATCACTGAGCCCAAAGGCATCATGCAGATCACTATTTCTGAAACTGTTCTGACCAAGTCCAACTAAAATCCAACAAAATAAATAATAAACAAATAAAATATAAACCAACATGAATTTAGATCATTGACAGTCTTATATATTAAGAATATATTAGATCAAAAACTTTCATATTGTTTAGAAAGGATCTGAATTAAAACAACCACAGCAGGCAACAAGTCGATACATTCTGTTAAATTTTTAATTTTCCGAATTATCCATTTGTTTTCTGACAGGGAACACATGGAACGAATCACATTTTGATCGACATCCGTCACAGCCCACTAGTGACCGTGTTTACTCCTTTCTTTTCAGCCATTGGAAAATTTTTTAAAAACAGCGGTTGTATTTGTAACATAGGCCTACTTCTGACGAAGCGCTGTTAAATACAGGTGAAAAACTACACCGCAAAAAGAATAAATAAAATGCTTTCTTAAAAAGCCAAAAGAACGCATGCACGTTTTCTTAATATGATCATTAAAAACCAACAGACTGATGAAAATGCGGGACATTTTCTCAATATGCGCCGTGCGGGACGAGCGGAAATGCTGTGCGGTAACGCAACGCGGGACCGGTAATCATGTCATTCGCTTCCAGTTACAGTACAAACACGGTCTGTTATGCTGCTTTATTGCAACAATTCAATTGATATCATTGTAATTATAATTTCATTATCATAAACACATTGGTTTGTCGGACAATCTTTTTATTTATTTATATTTTTACCTTTTACTGCACTTTGTTATTCTTCTAAGTTAACTATTATATTAATGAATCGAAAGTTTCACATTCAAAGAAAATAGCTTACGTCCGCATTGCAAAATAAGGTGTTGGTAAATCATATTTATGACACAAGGGAACATCCTTATAGTCAGATCCTATCCTACATGGTAATTTCACTACAACTTGTTCATATCTTCCCAGCAAACACGAACGATCCCAAACGTTCCCATGTGGTTCCAGTTTTGGTTATTTTTTGGGGGGAACCAAATAAGACTCCCTGCAGGTCATTTTCTTTAGGTTATTATCCTTATTTTTTATATAACCTAACAAGGTTAAGCGCTGTGTGAAAAGAATAGGTGGGTTTGTTTGTATCTTTATTTATTTTTTTAAGGTCTGTTATTTGGCACTATAAGAAATGTAAAGTTTTGGTACAGTGTCAGTTAAACAAGTTACAAATTCTTACATATTAATGCATAAATTTAATCTTATTTAATCCTCCATAGGAAGGTGTATGTGCTCAGATTATTTCTATAGATTAAATAATAGTTTAAAACAATAGGCCAACATGGTTTGTAGTATCCTGATTACTGACCATGCCACTTACACTACAGTATCAACATTTGAAGCAGATCAAAACCTTTCATCAAAGATATACATGAATTTTGAACTATACCCGTTCTTGTCCTAGGACAACTTTAATGAACTTTTTTGATCCACTTCAAATATTGACTACTGTAAATGGGACGCGGGAGTTTGAGGCGAGTAAAAATAATGAGGCCCTTCATTTGTGTGTTACTGATTGCAAGTGGAGGTGAATATATTAGAGACACTTGTGTGGGTGTGACACTTATATTTACATGGTTAGTTTAATGAATAATACAGGACATGTTTCAGAATGAGCTGCTGTAATGGGACACAGAACACACTTCTGCTGTTTGACCAGAAGATGGCAGTAAATGAAACCTGTTGGAAAGTAATACACTTTGAATTGAAGGGCTCCTTGCTTAAAGCTTAAGCATTGCTTTAGTTTAGTTTCCATGTGTTTAGAGTGTAATTATTCTGTCTTTTTCTCTTTGTCCTGCTGAAGTGAATCTGTGAAGGAATATGGCGTCTGTTAGGGAGCTTCTCTTGAACTCACTGATGGATCTACTACAAGATGATCTGAAGCTGTTTCAGTGGCACTTAACGAATGATCATGAGTGTATTTCAAAGTCTCAAATGGAAAACGCGGATCGCTTAAAAACAGTGGACAAGATGGTGGCGTGTTTTGGACCAGAAGAAGCCGTGAAAGTCACGGTGGACATCCTGAGGAAGATCAAACAGAACAATCTGGCCGAACAGCTAGAGGACAAACACAAGAAAGGTAATTACACACACACACACACACACACACACACACACACACACACACACACACACACACACACACACACACACACACACGAACACACACACACACACACACACACACACACACACACACACACACACACACACACACACACAGACACACACACACACACACACGAACACACACACACACACACACACACACACACATTCAACAACACCTTCACTCTATGCTGGATTTAATGTGTATTATTACTCTACAGTGTCTCCGTGTGACATTAAACAGTGCCCTGAGAGAAACAACAGTGATACACACACAACCGGGTGAGTGACTACCGGTAATAGTTCAATGTTCTCTGCACAACAACAAAAATACATCCAAGGTAATATGATATCATCATCTTGATATTGCAATTTTACTAAACAAATTAGCCCACTTTCTGTAAATGTAGTCATTTAATGTTTGTTTTTCCACCATTAAAACACTGATTTATAATACATGTGAGGAATACTTTAGCTTATTGATAGAGAATATAGCTTTCATGTAGACAAGAAAACCGAAGCAGAAAAAAAAATACTGTCACACCTGCCAATGGTGAGTGTTGTTAAAGCTGCAGTCCGTAGCTTTTTTGGGTTAAAAAATATCCAAAATAAATTAGAGCAGGTACATAACCAGCCCGTGTTCAAAACTATCACTTGCCGTAGCTCGATTCACAACGGTAAGCTCGTAATAATGTTTTTAACCTTTAACCTTTTCTCACAGCACTTGTAAGTTTGTTATCAATTTGATGGCGGATAGGTTTAAAACGACAATCACCAACTGGAGATTCACCTGCTGTAAAATGCAAAAGACTTCGGAGTGACTACAGAAGAAATGAGACTGCAACCGGCCCATGGGGAAACAAGGATAGTATCGGAAGGGCATTAAATGTAGTCACGCAATGCTGATGCTGTTAACATGAACAGTTTGAGAATAAAGTATAATTTGCACGGTTGACATGATATGATAAGTGATCGTTAGATTTAATCAGCGTGATTTACTGCAATACTTTTTTCCCTTAGTTGGTCACAACAAAAGTGTATGTTACTTGTTCAGATGATATTTTCTGGGGAAAATTCTTACGTTGGTCATACTTCCAAAAAGTAGAACCGGCGGCGACTGACAGCCGCACATTCTCCTCAAAACACTAGAATCATCCGCACTGTGCCGAGCCGAGGCACAACCCACGTAAAGCTGATCATTCCAACAATAACTGCAATTGCAGATTTTGAACAGAGATGGCGACAATAACTGCGGACTGCAGCTTTAAAAAAATTACAGTACATGTATTTTTCCTGCCTGTCATGAAATGCTTAAAT
Organism: Siphateles boraxobius; assembly: GCF_051911475.1. Classification (NCBI taxonomy): domain Eukaryota; kingdom Metazoa; phylum Chordata; class Actinopteri; order Cypriniformes; family Leuciscidae; genus Siphateles; species Siphateles boraxobius. Next base: position 830,535 of record NW_027508728.1, read on the forward strand.
TTGCTTATTTTTCAGTTGCATTATATACTTGCTAGTTTCGGTCTTAACTTTGCAGCTTGTTTGTCTCACTCTCTCATTCTGCTTCTATCTGTGCTACAGGAAACATCTGGAGAGAGGCGAGCCGCATCTGAATAGTGAGTCAGATAAAGCAAGATATTTCAATAATCATTGGTCAGATCTCATTCAGGGGGTTACAAATGTCCAGATCATGGCAGATAAACTGTGTCAGCAGCAACTAATTCATGAGGAACAATATTCAGAAATCTCACATGAAAGTTTAACCAGTCAGGAGAGCATGAGAAAGATCTGTAACATTATACGCAAACACAGAGATCCTGTGAAAGCTAAACTCATCTCAGTTCTTCAGGAAGAGAAGCTTTACCACTTTTGAACATTGGTCAGCTTAATCAACATGTGTTTAAAACTGCTGAACACAAACTGAAGACTTTTCTAGTGGTGATTCAGGAAAAATATTGCTTTAACCGAAATATATACATAGCAGCTTTGACTATCTTCCAAAATATTAATTCATACTAACATTTAGGGATGCTCATTACGGTTAATTTTCCTGACCGACAACCGCCGCTCGTTAATCGATTATTAACTGTTAACTGCTAAGATTATAATATTGAATTGGCATTAAATAAAAAATAAAATTGACGCGTATCTGTGACCTGTTAAAAATACAGACAAATGTTTTTTATTTATCAAAGGGTTTATTTTAACGTGCAAAGTGCAAACAGCAGCATACAGAACAGATCAACAACAGAACCTGGATTCACTCACCTGCAGCATTTCTGACAGTGACAACAGAGAAAAACAGAATGAAAATATAGCTGCGAGCAGCGATGACGGGCCCAAGCCGGTGCCACCGCCACCCCGTTGCCTTTGAGGCGGTGCCGCCGGTTTTGGCCCTTTCATCGCTGCTCGCAGCTATATTTTCATTCTGTTTTTCTCTGTTGTCACTGTCAGAAATGCTGCAGGTGAGTGAAAATGTGATGTGAATCCAGGTTCTGTTGTTCTCACATAATATATATATATACACTCACCTAAAGGATTATTAGGAACACCTGTTCAATTTCTCATTAATGCAATTATCTAATCAACCAATCAGTTGGTTGCTTCAATGGCAGTTGCTTCAATGCATTTAGGGGTGTGGTCCTGGTCAAGACAATCTCCTGAACTCCAAACTGAATGTCAGAATGGGAAAGAAAGGTGATTTAAGCAATTTTGAGCGTGGCATGGTTGTTGGTGCCAGACGGGCCGGTCTGAGTATTTCACAATCTGCTCAGTTACTGGGATTTTCACGCACAACCATTTCTAGGGTTACAGAGAATGGTGTGAAAAGGGAAAAACATCCAAGTATGCGGCAGTCCTGTGGGCGAAAATGCCTTGTTGATGCTAGAGGTCAGAGGAGAATGGGCCGACTGACTCAAGCTGATAGAAGAGCAACTTTGACTGAAATAACCACTCGTTACAACCGAGGTATGCAGCAAAGCATTTGTGAAGCCACAACACGCACAACCTTGAGGCGGATGGGCTACAACAGCAGAAGACCCCACCGGGTACCACTCATCTCCACTACAAATAGGAAAAAGAGGCTACAATTTGCAAGAGCTCACCAAAATTGGGCAGTTGAAGACTGGAAAAATGTTGCCTGGTCTGATGAGTCTCGATTTCTGTTGAGACATTCAGATGGTAGAGTCAGAATTTGGCATAAACAGAATGAGAACATGGATCCATCATGCCTTGTTACCACTGTGCAGGCTGGTGGTGGTGGTGTAATGGTGTGGTTTTCTTGGCACACTTTAGGCCCCTTAGTGCCAATTGGGCATCGTTTAAATGTCACGGCCTACCTGAGCATTGTTTCTGACCATGTCCACCCCTTTATGGCCACCATGTACCCATCCTCTGATGGCTACTTCCAGCAAGATAATGCACCATGTCACAAAGCTCGAATCATTTCAAATTGGTTTCTTGAACATGACAATGAGTTCACTGTACTAAAATGGCCCCACAGTCACCAGATCTCAACTCAAGAGCATCTTTGGGATGTGGTGGAACAGGAGCTTCGTGCCCTGGATGTGCATCCCACAAATCTCCAAATCTGTCCTATCAATATGGGCCAACATTTCTAAAGAATGCTTTCAGCACCTTGTTGAATCAATGTCACGTAGAATTAAGGCAGTTCTGAAGGCGAAAGGGGGTCAAACGCAGTATTAGTATGGTGTTTCTAATAATCCTTTAGGTAAGTGTATATATGTCGTCATAAACTCACATTTTAATATTAACAGAGAAAATCATCCTATTCACATGTGCAAAAATTTGCTTGCAAACATCAGTGGAGCGGTGTTTATGCTGAATTGTACAAATTGTACTTCAGAATATTTAAACAGAGCAGTGTAATTATTAAACGTTAGGTTGACTATAATGAACAGGCTGCGATGTCAAGATCTCAATGCCGGAATGCACAATGTGTGTGTGTGTGTGTGTGTGTGTGTGTGTGTGTGTGTGTGTGTGTGTGTGTGTGTGTGTGTGTGTGTGTGTGTGTGTGTGTGTGTGTGTGTGTGTGTGTGTGTGTGGCACGATCAAACAATGGAGACATAAAAACATAATCCGTCATTTTGTTCATACAAGGCATCATTCAAACTGCAAAGTGTTTGCTTATATTTGTGTACACTCGCAATAAAACACAACATTGTGCTTTTGTCAAACTAAACTTTTGTCAAACTGTAACCTACAACTGTCACCCAACCAAAATCTAAGCTTAGTTATGACTGGCTGAAGTCTTCACGCAAGTACATTTTCAGGTCAGCATTTAGAAGGAACAAGGGCCTATAACTTGAACAAACGTTAGGGTCCTTGTCCTTTTTGAGCAAAAGTAAAATAACTGCAATATTCACATCTCTGGAAAAGGACCCTCTCTCAACAGTGGCTTGAATCATATAAAAAAGTAGAGGCCCAGACTGTCGCAGAAAGCTTTGTAAAATCCCATCCGACCCAGGGGATTTACCGCCACACATATCAAAGCAGCCTCCGTAACATCAATGATGCAGTTTCATGATTCAACTAAAACTAATGCTAGTCGCTTCCATATATTCACAGAAATGATCATAATAAGCAGTAGAATTATAATATAGGCAAAATAAATGATTGAGCATGAGACATTTATTGATCAATTGATGTCTCTTTGAAAAAGACTAATAAGGAGGTTGAGGTTTAATCCAAGTCTTATGAAGTGATATGATTACTTTGTATGATGAGCAAAGTGAATTTTGAGTCCTATTTTTTCTAATCAAATCTGTGATCAGTCCATGTCTACAGAAGCCAAATCAAATATGGTGACATGTCAATAATATCAAACCCTCAATAGTGGTTGTGTCAGGATTTGGGCTATGTAAACAGCAGAGACATTTCTAAAGATCTTCTGTGTTGGAGGATTTCTGCATGTGTTAGCAATGGATACAGGATCATTTTCTCTTGACATGATAATCACACTCTTCATGTCTGTTGATTTCCACAGTCGCTGTTCCCAAGACCAGGAGCGAGTTTCTTCAATGTAAGTCAGAAAACAAGCAGAAAAACTCTCTGAGTGTGTTCATGTTCTTCCTGTTGAAGCTGAGAGAAAAGTTGATCATGTAAATGATGATTAAACTGTACTGAGATATGCTGATATATTGAACATGAGAGAGTTCAGCTACATAAAAGATCAGATTCATAATTCCTGATTCTGATGTGTTTTATCTCCATCAGATTCCCATCCGCTCACTCTGGATCTGAACACAGTGCATACACTCCTCCATCTGTCTGAGGAGAACAGAGAGATTACTTTCACTATCCAAGAGGAGTCGTATATTGATCATCCAGACAGATTTGATCATTATCCTCAGGTGTTGTGTAGAGAGAGTGTGAGTGGACGCTGTTACTGGGAGATCGAGTGGAGTGGGAGTGGTGTTCTGCAGATAGCAGTGTCATATAAGAGCATCAGCAGGAAGGGATCAGGTGATGAGTGTGTGTTTGGAGGTAATGATCAGTCCTGGACTTTGATCTGCTCTTCCGGTAAAAACGTATTCCTATACAATAGCAAAGTGACTTATCTCCCTGTAGTGTCCAGCGGTAGAATAGGAGTGTATGTGGATCACAGTGCAGGAACTCTGTCCTTCTACAGCGTCGACAGAGACACAATGAGACTCATACACAAAGCCCAGACCACATTCACTAAGACGCTCTATCCTGGGTTTGGGGTTGCTCTTGGATCAGTAAAACTGTTGAAGAATTAGAATAGACTGTAGAGGGATTCTACCCATAATGCTTTGAGCTGTATGATAAATCATAAACACTGAGATGTTATAGAGTCTCTTATTTTCTCTTCATTACATTAACACAGCTGAACTTCTGTCACTGAAATATCATGTCAGAATAAATGTGTGTAATAAATCCTCATAAAGACATCAGTGTGTGTGACGGTGTGTATCTGTGCTTTTCTCACGCTCTGTTTGTGTTGATGAAGATCACAGTCATTTAGTTTAACTGTAGAGTCACATCACTCATTTATAATTCATGTAGAAGTGGGATTTCTTAAAAGTATTTTAATCCAGGTGTATTTTAGGGGTTCAAGCACTGAAGCTGCTGCAACATTATTGTATTTGCACCGTTTTATCAATTATTCTTTTTCAGCTCTAAACATGTGTGGGCGATAGAGACTGTAAGTCGAACTCAACTATTAAACTCGACACATTATAATGATTTATCTGTCATCCAGCCTCGATTAATTGGAGTGTTATGTTTTTATTACTTGCCGCGCCGGACCCGCGGATTATGATCCGCGCTGCACTATCGCCAAACTATTGGTTCGAGAATAGACATAGGTCGGTGATGTGCCGAATTTCAACTAACAGAACCGTCACAGAGGAAAAACTGTATCTGAGCATGTGACTGTCTGTCCGAGTTTTGTCGAGGCCGGAGGCGGCACTACATTTGACGGAGGCGGCCACCTCGTAATTCTCTATGCAGGAAAAACCCTGCACAACATATTACCTACCCAATTGAAATAGGCCTGGTTGAAATGTTTAATAAATTACATGACTAGTAGATTATATAACATTATAAACCAAAAATATCCTTAGGCTACCTCCAGCGCTGAACTCTCAGGGAGAAATGTGTTGCACTGGCAGACATCATAGACAGTAAAAGATGCGCAGCAAGAAGAAACACTAGTGGTTCACGGCTGCGCATACAGCTGTTCTGGCGCGCAATACAACAAACAGAAATAAACATGTATCTGTACTTACATAGTTGCATGAACGCATTACACAAAGCATAACCAGGTAAACCATGTGTGGAGGGCCATCAGGGCCAGAAGGCCTTCTCTGCTGCGCTAAACACTATCAGAATCCCTCACTTCAGCTTTAATATATTTTTTTCCATGAAGGAGTATTCAATTATTCCCAATAGTCCATTCTCTTAATTCCATAGCTTTTCTCTTGGTTGTGCTGCTTCCAGTAGTGTATGTTTATGTTAGAGCTTTTATCCAATCATATTTCAGCCATCATGTGTTGCCATGGCCAAAGAAATATGCCTTGAGGCCTTCAGAATCGATAGTGCGGGCGTTCGTAGCTTAAAATGAATGACAATGAAACCGTTGCTTTAACCAATCAGATAATCAGTCAGATTTAATCAGCCAATCAGATTTCGCATAGACTGCACCGGGGCCATCTAGCAGGCGTACAATAACGTCAGCATTTTCACGTCCTTTGATTGGATGGTCAGAGCGCGTACTGTCACTGGTAGTCAGAGCTAGCTAACCGCATCTGTAGCAAACGAAAAGATAATCGGGCTGATTTTGGGGCGTTTCCCTAGCCTGGTTCTACCAGACTCTCGTACATTTCATTTGTACAGAGAGTCTGGCACCGCTCCATTGACAAGCGTTAACTTCCTTGTAGGCGGGTATTCTATTGAAGTCTAAAACTATTGGATCTGCCCAGAGTCACTCTATCTGCCATAACCAATCACTTACGTTTGGTCGTGACATATGTCAGGCTAGCGTTTCCCCCCTTCCGACAATCCTAGCTATGTCCCGATTATCTTGATGGTTCTACAGATTATCTTATCAGATTTTCCCTTGGTGTGAGGTGTGTTAAGAGTGTCCGAACCTGATCGGAAGAACGTCGGAGATGGAGCTGATTCTCTGGGCGGTGCCAAAACGAATGTGACAGCCACGCGGGTTTGGCAACTTGAAGGCGGATCCGCTTAGGAGTCTCCTGCTCTTATGGCTATAATCGCCCATACCTAGCCCAGGAAACACAGATTTTTTCTCACCACTTTGCTGATCTCCAGATGAGAATGGCTTTTATATAAGCCTTCCTTCAATTTTGTTACCAAGTGCAGAGAACAAAACATTAACCAAAAAAATAATCACACAATTGTGCACATCATTAAAAGTGTAGGCTATTCTAGGACATCTGACAGGTTTGAATTAAAGGTCAAAATAATACTAGTTTCTAACAGTAGGGGTCCAGCGAAAAAAATCGGCAGCTGCCCAGCAGGAAGCCCTGCCAAATTAGGAGGGACCTGCTATTTCGTGGCAGCCAATCAGTATCGTCCAACGTAGCAGTAACCAATCACATGTAACTGGAAGTCAAGCGACGGCAAGCAAATGGTCAGTGGTGGCGCCGGCGATACCTAGTAAACCATACTAGAAACATGGTTAATCATGTTAAACCATGCTAAACCATGCTAGAACATTTTCAAACTTTCTGGCTACGCTTTTTCAAGCCAACTTAAAGTTTGTCTACGAACTACTATCTAGTTCAGGATTGTTGTTGATCATTCTGATTTCAGAACAACAAATACCAACCCTGTTTCAAAAGCTACAGCTGCTTTATTAAACCAACACAAGAATGTATTTAAGTACTATAAATGTAAAACTAACTTAAATGATAGCAAAATATGATTTTAAATAAAGGTCATTGATGAGACAGTGTTCTTTTTTTTTTCTTTTAGACGGGACTTTTATTATTTAAGTTAAAAATTATGTTTATGTATATTTAATAAATATACAATATGATTACATCATACTAGGCATTTCTTTCTGTATGTATATTTATACATATATCATTATTTAACAAACATGTACACTCATTCAAAAAAATATATATTTATACACGTACAAATTCAAAATAATATAAATCAAATAATATAAAATAATTACTAATAAAAGTAGGCCAATTTTATTTATATAAGTACTAAAATTGAATATAAATTGATATAATAACTTATTTGCCTGGCTAAAAGCGGCATCCACCTCCGACTTCTGGTTATTAACGGCAGCTGATGTTATATTGGCAGGTACGGTCAGCTGTGGTATGGACTTCCTGCTGCCAGCTGCTGATTTTTCGCTCATGACATAATATTGTTTCAAATCGAATGCAATGTTTCAAATCACAAGGCCTGTTATACATCAAACAAATATTAGGTCTTCCTATAAAATGAATACCAATTTTTTAGATCAATTGTTTATTGTTAAATGAATACCAACTTAATATAATTATTTTCAAACAAACAAATTAAATGTCAAGGCCAAGAAAATAGGCCACGAAAAACACGTCCCACCTGGATTGAGATTTTTTTTAAACATTCATTTTCATTGTAAATCTAGACCTATTCATGGGGCCGGATCAAGAAGTGCATCACAAATATTCAATGGTGCTCTATTTCTCTGTTCTTGTCTAGTTTGTAGCAATGAAACAGACAACACCACCATTCAATGTATTTATTTTTACAACATTAGAAACAATGATCAATTTTACACACCTGATTGCAACCTGTCTTTCTTGAAAAAAACCTGCAACCTGTCTTTCTTGAAATGTCTCTTTTAGAACAAAAAGGAATAGAAAGACTGTGCCTGTCTCCTTATCAACATTAAGGCGAAGGACACGTGTAGACGTTCAAAAAAGGCGAGGTGAAAGGAGGACCATTAAATTATTTTATTTTTTTTAACCTTTATTTAACCAGGAAAAGTCCCATTGAGTTACAGTAAGTCTTCTCACAGGGAGTCCTGGCCAAGACAGGCGGCCAAAAAGTTTCAAAAATAAAAATAAGAGACAGGACAAAGATTACATATTACACCACAAATCTCTATACATACACTAACAAAACATTTTACCTACTTATATAGGCAAATACAGACAAAAAAGGGCACCTAGTTAAAAGCAATTACATTGTTCAGTCAGAGTGGACTTTAAAAGGCTTTTAAAAGTATTAATAGGTGGAAGTGATTCTAGATTTAAGGTATTTTGGAGTTCATTCCAGACATTTGGTGCATATGACGAAAAAGCTTTTTTACCAAGTTCAGTTCTTGTTGATGGAATAATTAATATAATTTTTTTTGACGACCTTGTCCTGTAAACACTATTTTGGTAAGTAAGCAGATTTGAAATGTAAAGGGGTAATTTACCCATGAGTGCTTTGGCAATAAAAATCATTAAATGTAATTTTCTTCTGAGGGAGAGGGAGGACCATTGTACAGTTTCATACAGAGTGCAGTGATGAGTCCTAGCTGCTGCACCTGTAATGAAACGTAAAGCTGAGTGGTATAGTACATCTAGTTCCCTTTCAAGGGAACTCGAGCTGCGTTTGAGACGCGGTGGGAACGCTCTGCGTAATTACGTCATGAAGCACGTGTAAAATCAGTCCAATGGAAGCCCACTACGACATAGCCGACGTCATAGACCAGGAAACTATAAAGCAGCCCTGAAATCAGACCGCGACAGCTTCTGTACCTTCAGCAAGCGCTCTCTGTATATCTGTCCTTGTCTATTTATTGTTGTCTGTCAAGCCCAATATATCTATCATTATTATGGCGAGCAAGCAAGATTATAGACGGTGTGTTGTTCCCTGCCCTCGTTATATTACGGGTGGGGACGGACATCAGCTTTGTGTTGCTTGTTTGGGAGTGGAGCATGCCCAGTCAGTCCTCGAGGGGGCTGATTGTGAGCATTGTATGAGTCTATCTATGAAGACGCTCCGCTCTCGCCGATCGTTCTTTGAGGAGGACGGTACGGTTTGCGCTCCCCGCGCGTTTCCCGCTGATGCCTAGACACGGCGGCGACTCGCATTTTGGGGTTCGCAAACGGATCTGACAGCGTGGGTTGGGACGGGCCCCGCCCTATCTCAGCTTTCACCTGCAGATCCAGTGTGCTGCGATTTCCAGTTCCGAGGAATTGGTATCGTTAGTGTTTTGTTAAGAAAAAGTGAACAAAACAAATAAAAATATTAAGAAAAAGGCAGATGTTTGATATTCAATAAATAGGCAGCTCATAACTCTGTTGAATAAAGAGGAGCTTTTTTAAACGAGGTTTTTCTAATGATGTTGCTAGTTAAATATTTACTGGCATCTGAACATTATGAGAGTGACAATAAAAAGAGTTTATTAGATGAAATATATCTAAAAAAACAGGAAAACTCTGTATCTCAGCCTCCTCGTCGGGGACTACTGGTTTTTCCCTATCTCCACACTGAGGTGTCGAGATCGTGGAATAAACCGTTTTCTATTTTATGTGTTTAATACCCAAACGTCTAACTAGAGTAATGTTATGGGTATTAAGTATCATGGTATGACAGTGCCTTGGATTATAAAGACGCTTGCGAGCTTTCTCTCTCCCGAGTCGGCGTCATCATTTTTTAACCCCGACGTTACCCACCAGCCATCTTTAATAATAAATAAATTTTATGAGGCAGTACTGGTGGGTAAAGTATTTAAGGACATAGATGAATGTGAGGATGTCAGCATTGACTCTATTCGAGAATATATTCGAGAATATATATATATATATATATATATATATATATATATATATATATATATATATATATGTTTATATGTATACGTTTTTCTGATATAAAAATAAAGAAAGATAAAAATGTCTGTTCTTCTGGACGCTCCGCTTTCAAGAAAACTAAACCTTTCAGCGGCATTCCAGAGGTTTCCTCCTCACCAATCTATGTTCATGAAACTGGCATAGAGTGCAAAAATAAAATAAAAATGAAGACCTGATGCCGAGGCTATCAGGCTTCTAAGGGTGGTCCCCTCCGGGGTAGGGACGGTTTTGAGAAATCGTTTCTCCTCGGCGCCCTCTGGGGTGCGACTCTCTGAGGAGGGTCGCAGCGCTGCCAGTTCGGTTGTTCCCTGCCGGCTCGCCGTTCAGGGCACCGAGGTGTCAGCGTCCCCATACGATCCTCCGAGGAGGGTCGTAGAGCAGTCAGTTTGGTCTCCCTGCCGGTTCGCCGTTTCAGGGTGCCGAGGTGCCTGCTTTTTCCTACGATCCTCCAAGGAGGGTCGTAGGAACTAAGCTAGTTAGAGGTAGGCAAGATCTAAATTAAAAGAGGACTGTCGTCATCTCTAATAAAGCTTAGACAAGAAGTCTTGCCGAAAGAAAAAGGGAGGGACGGTTTTGAGAAATCGTTTCTCCTCGGCGCCCACTGAGGTGCGACTCTCTGAGAAGGGTCACAGCGCTGCCAGTTCGGTTGTTCCCTGCCGGTTCGCCGCTTCAGGGCGTCGAGGTGTCAGCGTCCCCGTGCAATCCTCCGAGGAGGGTTGTAGAACGGTCAGTTCGGTTGTTCCCTGCCGGTTCGCCGCTTCAGGGTACCGAAATGATTGTTCAATCAAATCCAGAGGCCAGTCTCGAGAGACTGGTTCCCTTATCTGAATTTCTGGCAGCGTGGAAACTTCTGCCTAATATTTTCTCTATGGGTCCTGCACATAATAGAAAAGGGTTAAACGGAGTTGTGGAAACGGTGGGCTTGGTCTCTGAGGGGGCCCAGCTCATAGAATCCGGTCTCTCGACTGAGGTCGTTGAGACCGTCCTTCAATCCAGAGCTCCTTCCACGAGAAAACTATGTACATTGAAATGGAAACTGTTCTCTACATGGCGTGGAGAACGTTTTTTAAATCTTGTTAACTGCCCGGTTGGTACAGTTCTCGATTTTCTCAAGACCGTTTCTCTGCTGGATTATCTCCCTCCACCTTAAAGGTGTTCGTAGCGGCTATATCTGCTTATCACCCCTCTCGGTACTTCTTTTGGGAGAGATCCTCTTATTATTTGTTTTCTCCGTGGTACATTGAGGCTCAGGCCTGCACTGCAATCTAGAGCACCGGCTTGGGATTTGGCCATTGTACTTGAGGGTCTGGCCTTGGCTCCCTTCGAGCCCATCGAGGAGGTTTCAGAAAAATTCCTCACTCTAAAGACTATATTTCTCCTTGCTATTTCGTCTATCAAGAGAATGGGTGATTTACATGCTCTGTCGGTTGCTCCTTCATGTCTGGAATTTGCACCTGGTATGGTGAATGCATTCCTCTACCCTAGACCGGGTTATATTCCTAAGGTCCCACTAAATGTTGGGGAACCAATAGTGCGGCAGGCCTTTTATCCTCCTCCCTTTAATACCCCAGATCAGGAACAGCTTAACCTGTTATGTCCAGTCCGGGTTTTAGATGCCTACGTTCACAGAGCTGCTCTGTGGCGTAAATCTGAGCAATTATTTGTTTGTTTTGGGTCACTCAAGAGAGGATGCCCTGCATCTAAACATGTGATGAGTAAATGGATAGTCAAGGCTATTTCATTGGCTTATGAAGCGGCCGGACGGCCTTCACCTATGGCTGTGCGGGCCCATTCTACTCCGAGTTTGGCGGCCTCTATGGCCTTGATTTCGGGAGTTTCCCTTCTTGACGTGTGTAATGCGGGAGGATGGTCCTCTCCGCTTACATTTGTCAGGTTTTATGACCTTGACCTCTCCACTCCTGGGTCGAGGTTGCTTGCTTCTTAGTGTGCGCAGGACTTCACACAGAACGGGCATTTGTCACTATGGCGTAGTGAGTATGGGGTTCCTACCGCGTCTCAAACGCAGCGTCTCGTTCCCTATCAGGGAACCAGGGTTACATACGTAACCTGAGACGTGTTTTTAACAAAAATGAAGTAGAGTGCATATAAATTTGGTCACCATAATCCAAAACTGATAAGAATGTGCTCTGCACCAACCTTTTTTCTTGCTGAATAAGGATAGCACTTCTTTAATCTAAAATAAAAACCTACCTTTGGTCTACGTTTTTTTAAAAGGCTCTCAATATGGACCCCAAAGGACAATTTATCATCAAACCAAATACCTAGGTATTTGTAAGAATTCACTCTCTCTATTGGAGTACCACTTTGTGTTAAAATAGAAAAAACAATAAAAAGAATTTGAACGTGTAAAAACCATTGATTTCGTTTTTTTAGCATTTAATACCAACTTTAATCCTACCAAGGATTTTTGTACCTGACTAAAGGCAGACTGTAAATAATGAATTGCTTCCTTCAATGACGTAGCAGAGGTATACAAAATTGTATCATCTGCGTAAAAATTAGCCTTTGTTTGATTCAGATCCATACCTAAATTATTTATATAAATAGAAAATAAAATAAGACCCAGAACTGATCCTTGGGGAACACCCATTTTTACCTCTAGTAAGGATGAGGTACAGTTATCTAATGCCACACAATGAGTTCTACCACTCAGGTAATTAGAAAACCAATTTAGCACAGTGCTACTAAAACCTATGTTTTGCAATCTTTGCAGAAGAAGATGATGGTCTACGGAGTCAAATGCTTTATTTAAGTCAATGAATAAAGCAGCACAAGACTTTTTGTCATCTAAAGCTTTTACAATATCATTTGTAACAGCGGTTACAGCCGTAATTGTACTGTGTCCTTGCCGGTGTCAGGAGCCAATCAGATCCCTCACATGTCACCACGCAAAGATCACTGTCCCCAGATTACTGATCACCTGCACCTGTTTCCACTCAGCACTCACTTCCCAGCCAGCACAAAAGCACCCGATTCACTCCCAGTCATTGTCAAGCCTCCAACAGGAACGACCCTTACCAGTCACCCCTTGTCTCACTCTGAGCCATCCTTCAGCAACGGACGTAAAGTATACTTACCTGAAAGAAACTAACCTTGTTGTCCTTGTTCTGATGTTCCCAGGATCCGCTCCATGACTCATGTTCTCCGTTTCCTGGAATCCGCCACGAGTCCCGTTTCCAACTGGATGAGCTGCAAGAGAAAGGGAAAGTATCACTGAACTGGTGAGCTCATTGTCAAGTGCACTTCAAAGGATCTACTCACCTGGAATCCTTCCTGAATCACGCCTATCCACGAACGATCTGAAAAGAGAGAAAAACTCAAGTTATTGATCTGTGTTCCCCGCCACGTTATTCCTTAAGAAGAGGATTCACTCACCTGGATGCATTCCTGCCACATATATCCTCTTCGAGATCACCGTTGAACTCCCGAAACCCTGCATACTTACCTTTGAGTTAAATAAAGATACATTTATGTTTATCACTTACCTCTGTCTCCGAGCCTGAATCCTGACAGCCGGAAACCAGACTGAGTGGAACTTAAAATACAGTTGTCAGTTAAAAAATATTTTAGTTGCTCATTTATAAGAGACTCAAACAGTTTAGCCAAGACAGATAGTCTGGAGATTGGCCGATAATTGTCTAAGACCGCTGAATCTCCACTTTTTAATAGTGGGAGAACAAATGCAGATTTCCATGACTTAAGGATAGAACCACTGTATAGACTGAGATTAAAAATGGAGGAGATTGTCATGATCCTGGCTCTTCTATCTTTCTCTGTCTCCCTCTTGTGCTCATTCACATACACTCATACACACATTTACGCACCTCTACTCGCATTCACGTCCTCATTATCTCATCTCCTTCAGCTGTTCACATACACTCACACACACATTTACGCACCTTCTCGCATTCACGTCCTCATTATCTCATCTCCTTCAGCTGATCCCACTCTCCTCATTCTCTGCGCTGGCTTTCACCAGCTGTTTCCTAATTTTCCCCTGATTGCTTCTTCTTCTAGCTCTTCCTGTCCTTGGCTCTTTGTCAGATTATTCGATGTATAAGCTCATGCTATACGCTCACTCTATTCATCCGTGTCCTGTCTTGTCCTGTCTTGGAGTGTGGTGATGCTCAATTACCTGCAAGTATTACTGTGTTATCTGCTCTCTGAATTCTGTTCAGTTCTGGACGCTGAGATCCTCCACCTCGCCATAGACCTATAGCTGGCGTCGACTCTCTTCACTGGAGGCTCGAGGGTTCTCTGATTCGACAGTCACCGACCGCTTCCGCACTATTTGCAGTCCAGAGGAGGGGATTTCTGTTCTCGTTTAGAGCCGAGTGGCCGATCCTGATTTCTCCAGTTTTTCCCCTTGAACTAATGTCTGTTGCTAAGGACAGTTGAATGTTAATTAAAGACTGTTGATTGCTGCACCTCGCATTAGGGTACCTTTTAATAACAGAGATAGGATCAGCAATCAAATTTGCAGCAGTTTTGAGTAAATATGGCTCAATCTGGTCTGGGCCAGCAGACTTTTTACAGTCCAGGCCTAACAATGCCTTTCGTACTTCAGAGACAGTTACAGGAGTAAAATTAAAATTATTCAAACTTACATTAGACAAGTTTGTGATCGAGGTCAGTGGCGTCATGCCCATTCAAAGTGAATGGGGGGCACGTGCCCCCTCAGATTTTTCCTCCCTGATAATTTTTTTGTCACAACTTAATTCCTATTATGCTCCATAATTACCAGAGCCTATAAAGACTCAAATGTATTCTCAGGTATGTGATTTTTCCGGATTAATCCGGATTTTCGGACCTGAAAATGTGACCTACGTGAATCATGCAGATCTATAAAAAAAATAAAGGGGGGGGGGGGGGTCTGCCGGAGTGAAAAGGAGTGGATATGAGGACATAACAGGCTGACGTGCGTACAGATTTTTTCCTTCCTTTCCAAGTATCAAGGACGTATTTGCGTTCAACTTGTTCACCTGCTCAATTTCTTACCTCAGTCGCTCTCGCGCTACAGTGGTATCGTTGTCAGTTGACAAGAACATCGCCGTTAGGCCACCAGTAGGGCTGGCCGATACATCGATATAAAAAATATATCTATATATTTTTAAATGTGATATGGAATTAGACCATATCGCATATATCGATATAGTTCAAATTTGCGCTATGATCCTTGCTCCAAACAAGCTGACTGCTTTTGTAGAAATATGTATATCGTGCATTCTATCAGTTGCAGTTCTGGCGCCTCCGTCTCAACAGCATTAGTGTACAACGCGACAAATACTCACATCAAATGTTAACGCAGAGGAACGGGACACATCAGTTCAGTGAGTTCACAAAAGTTAATTATTTGCATGTGCTTTAAAGCCTTGCCGGTTAAACATGTCATTCACTGCTGATGCGCTGTTCTAACATGCGATATACTGAGCGCAAACACCCGACGCGCACATTCACTAAAAAAGCCTGTCTAACAGCGCCTGGTTACTGGACTAAGTTATCTTTCGAGTCTTATTTCGCTAATACTCTCAAATACACACAAGGTTACACACAAATACATAAGGAAAGTTGGTTGTGTCTAAACTGAAAGCAAACCGAGGAAATTGAGAGAAATCTGTTTGTCAAATGCGTGTATAGAGGCGTCGCGTACAGGTCTTAAAGAGACAGTAGCCCAAATAATAAACATGCAGCCGCTTGTCCTTAAAGGGATCGTTCACCCAAAAATAAAAATTCTGTCATCATTTATTCACTGTAATGTTGTTCCAAACCTATATTAATTTATTTCTTGTGCTGAACACAAAAGAAGATATTTTGAAGAATGTGGGTAACCAGACAGTTGCTGGTCCCCATTGACTTCTATAGCAAAAAAATATACTATGGAAATCACCGGGGTACATCAACTGTTTGGTTAGCCACATTCTTCCAAATAACTTCAACAGAAGAAAGAAACTTATTCAGGTTTAAAACAACTTGAGAGAGTAAATGATGACAATTAAAATTTTTGGGAGAACTATCTATTTAATGTTAATAAAACAACAAAATCGGTATATTTTCCTGCTTTTTTGTCCTTAGCCAATCACATGCCTGATTCTTCTGGATGTGTAATAAATCGGTCAGCATCAGCCCGCCCCTTTTTCCTAATATGGTGTCTGTGTATATCAAACAGCGCTCTAGAATCTTTGCTGTGTATGTTCAAGCAACTCACTCGTCTCGCACGTTGAGCTGGCAATGTTTTACAGATGGTCTTGAAGTGGTAAGTGGGCAAAGCAACAAATCGGCATTTAATTAGTTATCGGATGATATTAAAAGATAGTGGGATTATTTGTGGTTGACCTGGAAATTTTAACTTGATCAAAAAGTTATGGATTTGATATTAGCTGCGAATTCAGAGCATTAACTTAAGTTGTGTCAGTGTAACGTTATCGATAGCTAGCCTAGTCTAACCGTCAGAAAACAATTGCCTCTGATTGTGCCCCCCCAGAATTTTGGCTTGCATGACGCCCCTGATCGAGGTTACACTATCTGTGGGGTTGACTGGCAGTGTTGACTGAGTAATGATTCCTGCATTAATAAAGTGCTTGTTGAAAGTATCTACTATATTTTGTTTACCCCTTACTTCACCTTGGCTTGCTATTATAACCTCAGGGATAGTGGGCAGTGGCACGTCACCCGAAGAAGATTGAATTGCTTTCCAACATATTTTGGGGTCATTAAGGTTTTCATTTATTAAATTCAGATAATATTCACTTTTTGTACTTTTTATTAGTCTTGTGCATTTGTTTCTTAAAACCCTATAATTTAACCAACATTTATCATTATTATTTCTTTTTGCTTTGATCCATGCTTCATTCCGTTCTCTAATAGCTGTTGCAATAGAGTCATTAAACCACGGATTATCTCTGCCCCTTACCCTATATCTTCTAATAGGGGCATGTTTGTCAACTATGGATAATACGTTTTTTTAAAATAGTTCCAGGCCAGCTCAACCTCATCTATATCACATACTGAGTTTAAATCACTCTGATAGATTTCATGAAGGAAAGCTTGTTTATTAAAATGTTTGTAATTTCGTTTAAATATAAACCGTGGCTTGGTTTTAGTTAATTTGCAGGTTCTAACACAGACAACCATACAGTGATCACTGACATCATTACAGAAAACTCCAGTAGCCGAGTAGGCTACTTATGTGAAGCATTAGTCAGAATGACGTCAATCAATGTGGACTTGTCCATTCGTTTTGGATTTAGACGTGTAGGTGACTGTATTAGTTGCGTCAAACGTAACGCATCACATAGGTCTCTTAGCGCCGATAAAGTCGATAGCCAGTCCCAGTTCAGGTCTCCTAGGACAATATACTCGTTGGACAGTTTATGCAAAAACTCAGACAGTAGGGTAGTTGCTCCAGCTACAGCCGAAGGTGGGCGGTAGCATCCTACCACAGTTAAATAAGCGCCATTTGGGAGATTTAATTTGATGGCACATAATTCTAAGAATTTTGGCTTTGTTATTGTTTCAATGGAACAACATTCCAATGATGCCTTAGCATATATGGCTACTCCCCCTCATTTACCCACACGATCCGTCCTAAAGAGATTGTACCCATCAATGTGAATCATATTGTTCGTGATTGATGGTTTGAGCCATGTCTCTGACAAGACAATTATGTCACTTTCTGTCAGTTTAGCACACAGACGAATAGCATCGATTTTATTAATCAGGCTGCGCACGTTGACGTGAATGAAACGCAAGCCACTACTATCTTTCAAATCGCCAGGGCTCAAAAGCTCAATCAGTTCTGGGCCTGGGTTGGGGTGGATGTTACCTGATAGGAACAGGAGTAGTATAATCCAAAAGCCTGCCGATCTTTTCGGGCGAGCGTTGTCGACTCCATGGTCACGCCTGCAGGAGATGGACTGGAACTGCCGTATTTCTGCCCAACTAAGAAGATCATACTTGTGCAGGGTCTCAGTAGAATAGTCAGAAAAGACAGACAAAGGCATGTGGATTGATGTAAAGCCACCAATATCAGAAAACAGCATAGTTGCAGATTTTCGGGGAGTATAATCTGGGAAAATACAAATGATCCATCGCCAGATCCAGATCCCATAGTGTCCACAGTTGATGAGCTCAGCACATAAGCGAGCAGCAGGTAAACCGGTAGCTTCATGTTGTTGATGTAGCCAGACCAGCTCGTTTCGTTGTTAAAATGGGCTAAATTATTGTTCAATGTTTATCATCACCAAGGTGTTAGCACAATTCTGAGACCCAGGATGAAATTTCTAGAAATTTATTCCGAATCAGGTAACCCGTTAAGCTAATAAAACACTATACAGACACAAATAAACTATGCAGACAAACGGAAAAACACTGGCGCCGCCATCTTGGATTAATAAAAGGGGACTTTCTGGTGGGGGATAAAGTCTGCCTTATCAAAAACATTATCCAAAATGATAATAGTGTGTACGCTATTTACACTGAATTTTCCCGGCAGTCTCCCTTCTATACCTACCCCTTCAACTCCGACAGAATGAACATATTTGTTGTAAATAATGCATCTGACGAGCTGAAGTCGGTTGAGGTGTCAGCGCTGCGACAGAAATGTGTTGCTTTGCCATACAGGGATGCCATACCCCTTCTCCGCTAAATGAAAAAAACAAAGAAAAAAATAAACAAATCAGTTCTCAATCAATCAATCAGTTTAAACAATCAGTTCAAGTTAAAAACTCTAATAATATAGTTGACTTCTGACTATGACTTCCATTACTCTGGATGAAATTTGTGAAGTGTTTCACAAAGTTGGTATTTTTCCATACACATCCATAATTTACGTGTTTTTTTTTTAAATATGAGATGACATATTATCCCTCAAAATACCAGGGGAAATTTTATGCTGAATTTAACGTGCAATACATGTCCCACCTTTTTCAATACCATGGACTGTACATAGTCCACTAAATTATTAGCATTATGCAATGGTTTTTTTGAGATTATGAAACAACACCCCAACACATTCTGCCAAAAAATTGCAATAGTACCCTACTTTACGGTTGTGCTAAAGTCCTACCTAACAATTATGACCTGTACATTTTCCTTCCTTATACTTCTTCCCACCTTGTGGCACCATTCAAGTTAACTTTCAGCCCATCTTACTTGCATATTTCTATACACTGTACACTTGTGCATGCGTTAGTCCATGTTATTTCTTTTTTAATGATTAATAAATACCCCTTTTCTTTCTTTCTACATTAAGGATGCCTTTTCATCTAATTGAATTTCAAGCGAGCGAGGACATTGCTGTTGTGCCAGTTGACTGGTATGATGACGGGATGGTGTACTGGCCCAGCTTTAAGAGCACTGAACGTGTGAAAAGGGCCGCTGCTAACGAGGAGAAGCATGAGCCAAACTGGCCAAGATATGATGTTAAGGTCGTCAGAACTTGTGGTATGCCAATTCATAAAATTCTTGTTTAAAAATAATTTCATGGTTGCTTCTCCTTCTACTTGAAATAACGTATTATTTCTATGTTCTGAAAATGCACATGAAATTATCTTTGCCTTGCATTGTTTAAAATATTCCATTTATATCTACTGATGCTATTCTTGGCCAGGACTCTCTTGTAAGAGATATTTTGTGTTCTCAATGAGACCAACCTTGTTAAATAAAGATGATAATAATAATAATTATTATAACCATCATCATCATCATCAATAATAGTAATATTCTCTGCAGCTCTACAGCTAGTTTGAAACTCATGTTCATTTTAACATATTCAACTTTAGACAACTACAAAGACGCCATTAGGCTTATGACTCAATATGAGACCGGCTGCAACACCTCTGAGCTACAGTCGGAGGCAGAGCAGGAGGGTGAGCTTCAAAAAGATTCAAGAAGCCAGTGTAAGTGTGTTCTGTCTTGTTTTTGTTATGTTTCTACAGTAATAGGAAGGTTGTTTCCAGTAGCATTCAAAAATAGACCAGAGATGCTTGTACCATATCTATATTAGGCAATTTTGGGATTGCAATAACCATAATGGTTACTTAACAGCCATTGTTTTGGGGACTCTGATGAGAGTGAAGAAGAGCCAGAAAAGGGTGGCTTTGCATCTCTGAGGATGCCACGACCTTCCAACTTATCTGGTATATCAGTTGAAGCCTCAATGCCAAGCCAATTGCACCGGCAGAGTAAGGAATAATCTCTTAACATTGAAATAACAAATCATAATATTAATATCAGAGATATGGTTAACATTCTTAGTGCTAAATATATTCCCCTCTCCTTGTATCCATTCCTTCAGCTCCACCATCTCGCCGAGTGCCGGGCAGCAGAGTAAATACTCAACCTGGAGAAAACTGTCTAGGTAAATGTCACGGATCACAGAGGAACAGAGGTTTTAAGTCTCTCTCTTTCTTTCCCTCTCTTGCAGGTGGCGTGGCGATGGCTGGTACGGATGGGTTGATCCAAGATGAGTGAAGCGACGGTAAGTAGAAGGTAAGTGATCGGGAAGTCTGTGAGCCATGGAATGACGAGACCAGACAAGTGACTGCAGTGAAGGTGAGTGTTTTATAGTCCATATGGTTGATGGGACACAGGTGACGGTGATTAGTACTCAGGGGATAATGAACGGGGAAAAGTCTGGTTGGGTGAAAGGGAACGAGTGGGCGGAGATGGTGATCTGGATGATGTAACCCTGACAGTACCCCCCCCCTCCCGAGGCGGCTCTTGACGCCTGAGACGGGCGCTGCCGGCGGCGAGGTCGACCACGACCCCTGGGAGCCGGACGATCCGGATGATCACTGTGGAACTGGGTGAGTAGCGTTGGATCCAAGATGTCATCTCGCAGGACCCAGGAACGTTCCTCTGGTCCGTAGTCCTCCCAGTCCACCAGGTACTCCAGCCGAGGACCTCGCCGCCGAGAATCCATGATAGAGCGGACTCGATAAATGGGCTCCTCTTCAACGGGAACGGGAGGAGGTACGTCAGTGGGA
This sequence comes from Siphateles boraxobius, assembly GCF_051911475.1. Lineage (NCBI taxonomy): Eukaryota > Metazoa > Chordata > Actinopteri > Cypriniformes > Leuciscidae > Siphateles > Siphateles boraxobius. Next base: position 851,419 of record NW_027508728.1, read on the forward strand.
AGGTTATCTGAGGGAACAGGGGTGACAGGGTCAGTGAAGGGTTTAAGTAAGGAAACATGGAATGAAGGAGCAATCCTGAAATGAGGGGGAAGATTGAGCCTGTAGGTCACTTCGTTCAACTGCCTCTGGATGGTGAATGGTCCGATGAATCGAGGACTCAGCTTACGTTAAGGTAGACGGAGACGGATGTCTCGAGTCGACAACCACACCTTTTGACCTGGCTGATACTGAGGGGTGTCGAGTCGGTGACGGTCCGCTTGTTCCTTGTGTCTCCGTACTGCCTGCTGTAGATGCACATGAGCTGAGTCCCATACCCCCTCGCTCTGATGGAACCAGAAGTCGACAGCTGGAACCTCTGAGGGCTCACCCGACCAAGGAAAGAGTGGAGGCTGGTAACCAAGGATACACTGGAAGGGGGTGAGCCCGGTGGTGTTCTGCCGCAGAGAGTTTTGGGCATACTCAGCCCATGGGAGGTAACGGTTCCAGCTGTCCTGGTACTGATGGCAGTACGTCCGCAGGTAACGTCCAATCTCCTGAATCTTCCGCTCAGTCTGGCCGTTAGTCTGCGGATGGTAGCCTGAGGAAAGGCTGATGGTGACCCCGAGGAGTTTGAAGAAGGCTTGCCATACTCTTGAGATGAACTGAGGTCCCCGATCCGAGACGATATCCTCTGGGAGGCCGAAGTTCCTAAAGACGTTGTGGAATAGAGCTTCAGCTGCTTGTAACGCAGTGGGAAGACCAGGTAAGGGAATCAGCTTACAACCTTTAGAGAACCTGTCCACAACAACGAATACGCAGGTAAAGCCTTCTGAATTGGGTAGATCAGTCATGAAATCGACACTAATGTGTGACCATGGTCGCCTGGGAAGAGGTAACGGCACGAGCTTGCCTTCTGGGACTCTCCTCGGGGTGTTGGTGATGGCACAGACTGAACAACCACGGATGAACCTGGAGACATCTCTGGAGATGGACGGCCACCAGTACCGTTGACTGAGGAGCGAGAGGGTACGCTTGCTACCCGGATTTCCAGAGCCCGGAAGGGAGTGAGCGGAGTCCAGAAGGGGAGTACGTAGATGTGGAGGTACGAAAATACGCCCTTCTGGACCTCCCGGCGGAGCGGGTTGACGTGTCAGTTCCTGGGCGATCTGTTGGTCAACCTCCCAGACGATTGGACTGAGGATTACGGCTGGAGGGAGGATAGGTTCGGGATGAAGATCTTCAACAGAGGTGTGATGGAGTCGTGAAAGTGCATCAGCCTTGCAATTCTTACTCCCGGGACGATATGACACCACAAAGTTGAAGCGTGTGAAGAATAGAGCCCAGCGGGCTTGTCTAGGGTTCAGTCTTTTAGCCTCCCTTAAGTACTCCAAGTTGCGATGATCGGTGATTACTGTGAATTGATGGTTAGCTCCCTCCAGCCAGTGCCTCCACTCCTCAAGGGCCAGTTTGATGGCCAGCAGCTCTCGGTTACCGACGTCATAGTTCCGCTCCGCCGGGGCTAATTTCTTGGAGAAGAAGGCGCATGGAAGGAGTTTGGGTGGCTCACCCTGCCGCTGAGAGAGAACTGCTCCTACTCCAGTAGATGAGGCATCTACATCTACCACAAACGGAAGGTCCGGGTTTGGATGAATGAGGATGGGAGCAGTGATGAAAGTTTCCTTTAAACGCTGGAAGGCCTGTACTGCGGAGGGAGATAGGGACAGAGACTTGGGCCGTCCCTTGAGGGAAGAAGTGAGGGGAGCACTGATATGACTGTAGTTCCGGATGAATCGTCTATAGAAGTTCGCGAACCCCAGGAATCGTTGCAGTTCCTTTACGGAGGAGGGTTGTGGCCAGTTCTGGATAGTTTCCACCTTCCTCTGGTCCATTTGGATGCCCTGTTGGTTGATGACATAACCCAGGAAGTGAACGGTAGAGGTGTGAAATTCGCACTTCTCCAGCTTCAGATATAACCTGTGTGCTCTCAGCTTCTCGAGGACCTGGATGACATGTTGATGGTGCTCAGACATAGAAGAAGAGTATATGAGTATATCATCAATGTAGACGATTACAAAACGGTTGAGGAACTCTCGAAGGACTTCATTCATATGACCTTGGAAGACGGCAGGAGCGTTGGACAGTCCGAAAGGCATGACCTGATACTCGTAGTGGCCCGAGGGGGTCCCAAAGGCAGTTTTCCACTCATCTCCATGCCGGATTCGGATCAGATTATACGCACTTCTAAGGTCCAGTTTGGAGAAAATGCGTGCACCACGCAGCTGTTCCAGGGCGGCAGGTACCAGAGGAAGGGGATAGCTGAATTTGACAGTCTGAGAGTTAAGATGACGGTAATCGATACAGGGCCGCAAGCCTCCGTCCTTTTTGGCCACAAAGAAGAAGCTCGAAGCGGCAGGGGAGGTAGATGGTCGAATAAACTGCTGATGTAAAGCTTCCTTCACATACTCCTCCATGGCCTTCTGTTCCGGGATGGACAGAGGATATATACGACCTTTGCGAAGGGTGGCTCCGGGTAGCAAGTCGATGGCGCAGTCCCATGGCCGGTGTGGAGGTAGTTTGGTTGCCAGTTCCTTACTGAATACGTCCTGGAACGCCTGGTACTCCACTGGGATTTCGCCTTGAACTTGGACTTCAGGGCTTTCCACCGAAGTAGAACAGACAGGAACTCTAGTTTCCCCCGCGGGTGACTTGGAACGGGACGAAGAATGAACCTTCTGGATGGAACTGAGGCAGGATCTATGGCAATCTTCTCCCCAACGGAGTACCTCTCCAGTTCCCCAGTGGAGTACCAGCTGATGTTGTACTAACCAAGGACGTCCCAGGATGATATCCGCGGTGGACTCCTCCAGCACCATAAGAGAAATTTCCTCAGAGTGTAAACAGCCGATACGAAGAGTTAGAGTGGGTGGAGTCTACTTCCATTGGAACTGGTGCTGGAGGAGTGACTGAAGGCACCGGAGGCGGAGAACTTAGAGTGGGTACAAACCTATCACAAGCGGTGAGACGCTGGGCTGTACGGATTGTCTGCTGGATCAGATTCTCTAACCCCATGCTGTCCTCATACACCACCAACAGCTGGCAGACGTTGGAATTCAAACCATGACGAAAGGCGGTGATCAGGGCGGTTTCATTCCAGCCGCTAGCTGCGGCTAGTGTGCGGAACTGAAGCGTATACGAACTCACTGAAGAATTTCCTTGACGGAGGTTATAGAGTTGGGCGTGAATGGACAGTTCTGATATTGTTTGCCCAAAAACCTCTTTAAAGTGCTGTTTAAAACTTGAGAAGGATTTGACCACCGGGGCATCTGAATCCCACAATGACTGTGCCCATCGAAGTGCTTGACCAGATAACAGTGAGATAATGAAAGCCACCCGGGCGGTATCACTACGGAACTGATGCTCATTCATGGAGATATACAAGGATACCTGGAGAAGAAACCCACTGCAGTTCTCCGCCTCACCAGAGTAGGGCGCTGGCCGGGCCATGGGACTCGCAGAGGCAGTGAACGAAGCAGCGGGAGGTTGCGGAAGTGGAGGTGGTGGAAAGAGTGCCGCGGCGACCGGAGGATTAGCCGCTGAGGAATCCTCTTCTAAATCCGACTGATTCTGCATAATTACTCCTTTCTGTGGTCTGGTCTTCTGTCACGGATCACAGAGGAATCAGACAAGATGGTAAGTTATCAGTGTTTATTTTGCAGAAGGATTGCGGTCGGAGATAACAGGTGAGAAGAAGTAACATAGAAAGTTCAATGAAGCTTAGCTGTGGTTTTAAGTCTCTCTCTTTCTTTCCCTCTCTTGCAGGTGGCGTGGCGATGGCTGGTACGGATGGGTTGATACAAGATGAGTGAAGCGACGGTAAGTAGAAGGTAAGTGATCGGGAAGTCTGTGAGCCATGGAATGACGAGACCAGACAAGTGACTGCAGTGAAGGTGAGTGTTTTATAGTCCATATGGTTGATGGGACACAGGTGACGGTGATTAGTACTCAGGGGATAATGAACGGGGAAAAGTCTGGTTGGGTGAAAGGGAACGAGTGGGCGGAGATGGGGATCTGGATGATGTAACCCTGACAGTAAACACTGTTCTCCGAAATAATATTGAATACAGTGGCCCCATCTATATTAACACAGCAATGGTCACTCTGTTTCAAATCAATAGCCTGCATCTGCATTACCATCTCAGATTTGCGATGATGTGTAACACATTTACAAGTGATGAATAGTTTACACTTTAGATTAGGGGATGCAGAAAGTGTTGTACCGTATTTTCCGGACTATAAGTCGCTCCGGAGTTTAAGTCGCATCAGCCCAAAAATGCGTCATGACGAGGAAAAAAACATATATAAGTCGCACTGGACTATAAGTCGCATTTATTTAGAAATTTATTTAACAAAATCCAAGACCAAGAAAAAGTTATTTAAACAGACTTGAATTCATTAAAACAGAAGGCATTTAAGTTATTCAGCTACACACAATAGCACAAAGAACAACAGGCTGAATATGTGTCCGGTAACTTATGTTGTTAACGTAGCACATCAACAGTTAGCTACACAATAGCGTAAAGAACATACCTGAGAGGCTGAATAAGATAAAATTAAATAAAATAACATAACAAGACAGCGAGTCCAACAGTTATCGGTAAAGCAATTTCGCCAAGCTCCCGCCATCTTATTCCACATCACTGAACCCGTTGAATTCTTCATCCTCCGTGTCGCTTCTGAACAACTCCGCTATTTCCGGAGGAAGATGAAGCGCCGTCTCCTCTTCTGCGGGGCTGTCCCTCCCACAGGTGACGCAAGACTGCCTTAAAGCTCCGGTTCACCGAGATGTCGAGTGGGTGGAGTACTTTGGTTAAGCCTCCAGGGATGATGACAGGTATGGAATTGCAAGTTTTTATTTTATCTTTGAATTGTGGCGTTATGTGCGCTCGCATACTGTCCATCACAAGCAGGGCTTTGCGTGTTTTAAAGAAGCCATCAGGACGCTTAGTGTAGCACTTTGTAAGCCAAATGTTCATCATTTCTTGATTCATCCACCCTTTCTCATTCACGGCCACGACAACTGTGGGGGGAAATTCGTCTTTGGGCATGGTTTTCCGTTTGAAAATGACCATCGGTTGTAATTTCGATCCATCTCCACAACATGCCAGCACCACTGTGAAGAGTGATTTCTCATGACCAGTTGTCACTATATCACACTTTTCTGCCCTTTCTCTGCGACACTTCGGCCCATGGGGATGTCAAATGTGAGGGGGACCTCGTCCATGTTGATTATATGATCCGGTGACACGTCGTGTTCAGTTACCTGCTTTTCAACAAACTCACGGAAACTGTCGATCTTAGCTTGGAAGTCTGCTGGCAGTTTCTGACACAACGTTGTCCATGCCCTGATAGAGAGGCGGTTGCGTTGCATGAAGCGGTAACACCAAGAAGGTCCGCCTTCAAAGTCACTTATATTCATCTCCTTAGCAACTACCAGGGCGTGGAGACGCAACTGCACCGTTGACAAGCCTCTCCCGGCAGCGCGTTGTTCAAGCACCCATCTGTGGACTCGTTCCTCCAGCTCTGGCCATCTTGCTTTCAGCCCGCGATTAGCTTTCTTTGTTTTCTTCATTTCAGTTAGAGTAACCTCTGCTTTTCGCCAGTCCCTCACAAGTTTCTCATTCACTCCAAACTTTCTTTCTGCTGCTCGATTACCGTTTTCGGCTGCATATTTTATTACCTGCAGTTTGTAATCTGCAGAATATGATTTTCTTTTTGGGGGCATTTTGTTTGAATTTTATTGGATGTTCAGTCTAATATTTCAGTTAATATCAGTTGTTTTCAGTTAATTTTTTCAGCGGTAAAACTAGCTGTAGTCTAGAGCGCATAGAGCGCTCTCTCGTGGCTGTAGACGGTAATGTCACCCCCAATTTCGGCAAATGATGCATTCACGTCATACCACAAATACATCAAAAACTCGCAAATAATAATCTGGGGCCGTCAGCGATCCTGTGACGAGTAAATCTTGGTAATTTTGATATATAAGTCGCACCTGACTATAAGTCGCAGGACCAGCCAAGGTATGAAAAAAAGTGCGACTTATAGTCCGGAAAATACGGTGAGTGATTTATTCATGCCTTTAAACATCGTGTTAAAGGAGACATATCATGCTTTTAAATCGTTCCTTTTTACATATGAATCATACATTTGTGGTCTATATAAAGCGGAACTGCAATCAGGGGCGTCATGCAAGCCAAAATTCTGGGGGGGCACAATCAGAGGCAATTGTTTTCTGACGGTTAGACTAGGCTAGCTATCGATAACGTTACACTGACACAACTTAAGTTAATGCTCTGAATTCGCAGCTAATATCAAATCCATAACTTTTTGATCAAGTTAAAATTTCCAGGTCAACCACAAATAATCCCACTATCTTTTAATATCATCCGATAACTAATTCAATGCCGATTTGTTGCTTTGCCCACTTACCACTTCAAGACCATCTGTAAAACATTTCCAGCTCAACGTGCGAGACGAGTGAGTTGCTTGAACATACACAGCAAAGATTCTAGAGCGTTGTTTGATATACACAGACACCATATTAGGAAAAAGGGGCGGGCTGATGCTGACCGATTTATTACACATCCAGAAGAATCAGGCATGTGATTGGCTAAGGACAAAAAAGCAGGAAAATATACCGATTTTGTTGTTTTATTAACATTAAATAGATAGTTCTCCCAAAAATTTTAATTGTCATCATTTACTCTCTCAAGTTGTTTTAAACCTGAATAAGTTTCTTTCTTCTGTTGAAGTTATTTGGAAGAATGTGGGTAACCAAACAGTTGATGTACCCCGGTGATTTCCATAGTATATTTTTTTGCTATAGAAGTCAATGGGGACCAGCAACCGTCTGGTTACCCACATTCTTCAAAATATCTTCTTTTGTGTTCAGCACAAGAAATAAATTAATATAGGTTTGGAACAACATTACAGTGAATAAATGATGACAGAATTTTTATTTTTGGGTGAACGATCCCTTTAAGGACAAGCGGCTGCATGTTTATTATTTGGGCGACTGTCTCTTTAAGACCTGTACGCGACGCCTCTATACACGCATTTGACAAACAGATTTCTCTCAATTTCCTTGGTTTACTTTCAGTTTAGACATGACCAACTTTCCTTATGTATTTGTGTGTAACCTTGTGTGTATTTGAGAGTATTAGCGAAATAAGACTCGAAAGATAACTTAGTCCAGTAACCAGGCGCTGTTAGACAGGCTTTTTTAGTGCATGTGCGCGTCGGGTGTTTGCGCTCAGTATATCGCATGTTAGAACAGCGCATCAGCAGTGAATGACATGTTTAACTGGCATGGCTTTAAAGCACATGCAAATAATTAACTTTTGTGAACTCACTGAACTGATGTGTCTCGTTCCTCTGCGTTAACATTTGATGTGAGTATTTGTCGCGTTGTACACTAATGCTGTTGAGACGGAGGCGCCAGAACTGCAACTGATAGAATGCACGATATACATATTTCTACAAAAGCAGTCAGCTTGTTTGGAGCAAGGATCATAGCGCAAATTTGAACTATATCGATATATGCGATATGGTCTAATTCCATATCACATTTAAAAATATATAGATATATTTTTTATATCGATGTATCGGCCAGCCCTACTGGTGGCCTAACGGCGATGTTCTTGTCAACTGACAACGATACCACTGTAGCGCGAGAGCGACTGAGGTAAGAAATTGAGCAGGTGAACAAACTGAACGCAAATACGTCCTTGATACTTGGAAAGGAAGGAAAAAATCTGTACGCACGTCAGCCTGTTATGTCCTCATATCCTCTCCTTTTCACTCCGGCAGACCCCCCCTTTATTTTTTTATAGATCTGCATGATTCACGTAGGTCACATTTTCAGGTCGGAAAATCCGGATTAATCCGGAAAAAACACATACCTGAGAATACATTTGAGTCGTTATAGGCTCTGGTAATTATGGAGCATAATAGGAATAAAGTTGTGACAAAAAAATTATCAGGGAGGAAAAATCTGAGGGGGCACGTGCCCCCCATTCACTTTGAATGGGCATGACGCCACTGACTGCAATGCTTGGGTCTGAATTCCTCATTATTATAGCTCCACAGGCCCCTTTTCTACCCCTTTTCTGATGTGCGTCTGAGAGCAACTCGTTTTGGTGCGGTCTCTTTAAATGCAAATGAGACACTTCATACCCCGCCCCCTCTCCAGCTCGCAGAGGTGACACTCGTTTCAACTCCACCCCGTTCAGCACTTTCTGTAGTTTGATAGCAGAGATACGATTATCTAGCGGCAAAGAAACTTTTTATTCACACGTTATTAATGTACAGGTACTTTTAAAAAAATAAATAAATTACAAAGCAGCTGATATTGTAACGTTCTATTGCCTTTCACTTCTTGTCAATATACGTTCTTTGGCTCGACTAACAACACCAGGGGAGACGCGCTTGATTCCTGCCAGGTCCACAGGGAGAGCGGCGCGGCCACAGGAATTTTGGGCGCTGCGGCATATTAAATATATTACAAATAGTTTTTCCGCGTGAGAAATACAATGCGTGACAAAAGACCGAAATGAGGGACTGTCAGCCTCAATGCGCGACACTTGAGAGCCCTGTCTTTTTCCCGATCCAAACTTCAGTCCTGATGAAAAATGGCGCATGTAACACTGAATATCCACTTTCACTTCATTCTGAAAAAAAAAAAAAAAATCCATTCACTCAGCAATAATTCCACACTGTGAACTTTGTGTGGAGACATGTGAAAATATGTGAGAACGACGGTAATAGAAACTTATGTTAGATATGTGTTGGATAGAAAAATAGTCACCCAAACAAAGCAGAACAGGGACAGACGTCTTTACATCCCAGAGCCTTTTTTATTGTTATTTAATTTATTCTTGAAGATGATAACCCATCGGAATAGGATTATCATTATACATTATTTTGTTCATCACTAGTGCCTGTTATATCCACAACAGCACATTGGAAAAAAATGGTTTTCTGGTTGGAAAAATGGTAAAACAGTTTCCTGTTTTGTGTTATAGCGCCACTAAAAATATTTGCAGAAGCTCTTCCAATCTGGGGATAGACTTACATTTCTAGTGTTATATATGTTTCCAAAATTGCACACATGCATTAAAACATACTAATGCACTTTAAATATATTTGAATGACTATCTTAATAGGGCATGAGGAATTATGCATGTGATAATATAAGGTCTAATATATCCTTGATTCTTTTCCAAAGAAGACTAGTCAGTAAATATCCCTGTACACCAGATAAAGCAGACACTTTGTTTTTCCACTTTGTTTTAAACATTACAGTGTATTTTAAATTTTCATAATACAGGTTTGTTTTAAATATCAATTGATTATATTTTTTAGATTGAATGTGAGTTGCACAGGCATAATTTCCTATGGAGACAGGGGGGACATGTACCCCAACTTTTCAAAATCCCGTTTGTGTCCCCCCCACTTTCAAGTTTGTTTGTTCTGATTTTTTTAACCGCACGCCGTCATCGCCACGGAGGAGCAGGAGATACTGTGGCCTGTGCCCATGCGCGCGTCCGCGTCCAGGTACGTCGCGTCCACACTGTTGTGATATATAACTACAGGTTGTGGGAGTCGCGCAACGGTGATGTCAGTGGGGGGCGCCTCGGGGAGCGCAAATAAAGACATGTGACTGTGTTATGCTCAAGTAGCGTAGCTGTAGCAATAAAGGTCAGTTAATAAAACAGTTCATTCCCAGCAAGACCACACGGTTCCTCTTTCATTTAAAAGCATCGACACATGACATGGTGTCAGAAGTGGCCGACTTCACGCTCTGAAAATAAGACATGGCGAAGCTCGGACCTCCGGAATCTTTTGACTTCACGCGGGCGGCGGAATGGCCGATGTGGCGCCGACGTTTCGACCGCTTTCGGGTGGCGTCAAAGTTGGACAAAGATAGTGGTGAAGTGCAAGTAAACACACTTCTCTACGCAATGGGGAGAGAGGCGGAAGCGATTTATGATTCCTTTGTGTACGATGACGGCGGAGAGGATGACGAGGAAGAGGAAAGAGGTAGACCGGAGTTGGACTATGACACGGTGATAGTCAAATTCTCTGATCATTTTGTGTCCAAGAGAAACATGATCCATGAAAGAGCATGTTTTCACAAGAGAGCACAAAAGCCCGGTGAGTCAGTAGAGGCTTTTGTGAGAAGTTTATACGAACTGGCACAGTACTGTGTGTTTGGGCACACTATAGATGAGCAAATCAGGGACAGAATAGTTATTGGTATATATGACAACGATCTATCACAGAAGTTACAGTTCGAGCCGGAACTCTCTCTTGAACGAGCTATTCAAATAGCGTGCCAGAACGAACAAATAAAGCAACAGAATGTGAGCCTGCGCTCGGAGTGTGCAGTAGACGCCATGAGACAGGGGAGGCGGCCGTTCCATGGCAGATGGAGCAGCAACGATGGACAATGGCACACAGTGAGTCAAAGAATCATCCTAACTTAACATCCTAACAAAGAATCATCCTAACTATCAACAGCAACAGGATTGCTTCGACTCCACCGACTGGGATATCTTTAGAGGACAGGAGGTATTGACACCAGGCTCTCTGAATGAATTCACTGAATCAGTTTTGGATTACATCAACTTCTGTGTGGATGCCGTTACAACTTCGAAGCAGGTCCGTGTAGCTCCAAACCAAAAACCATGGATGACACCAAAATTAAAAACATTAACTAACGCCAGGGATATAGCTTATAGATCTGGGGACACTGAGGCATACAGTACAGCCAGGGCAGCTCTTAGAAAGGGCATCAGATATGCCAAATTAGCATACAAGAACCGCGTTGAGGCCCACTTCTACAACTCCTCAAACCCCCGGCAGGTCTGGGAGGGCATTAGGGAAATCACAGACTACAAGGGAGTGTCATCTATCCCTGTCAACAGTTGTGCCACCTCAGTTGAAGAGTTTAACATCTTTTATGCCCGCTTTGACAGAGATAACAAAGACTCTGTGTTGCCCCCTCTCCCCCCTAATGACGCTGCCCTAGTCTTGTGTCCTCATGATGTCAGACTTTGCCTACGCAACATCAATCCAAGGAAAGCAGCAGGACCAGATGGAGTACAGGGTCGGGTGCTTAAAGACTGTGCAGCCGAGCTAACAACGGTCTTCACTACCATCTTTAATCTGTCGCTGGCGACCTCATGGTTCCCTGCATGCTTGAAATCGGCCATAATAGTTCCAGTCCCCAAACAGTCTAATGTCACAAGCCTGAACGACTACAGGCCAGTGGCACTCACCCCCATCATCGCAAAATGTTTTGAGAGACTGGTCATCACATATATAAAATCTGCCATACCGCCCTCACTAGATCAATACCAGTTTGCATACAGGAAGAACAGGTCAACAGAGGATGCCATAGCTATTGTGTTACACACTTTGCTAGAACATCTTGAGCACAAGAACACATATGCAAGGCTTCTCTTTGTCGATTTTAGTTCAGCATTTAACACAATCTTGCCAAATAAACTACGCAACAAACTACATGGACTTGGACTAGGCAACTCATTATGTAACTGGATACTGGACTTTCTAACAAACCGCACACAATATGTCAGAGTGGGCAAGCACACATCCTCCACCCTGATTATTAACACCGGGGCTCCCCAGGGTTGTGTGCTCAGCCCACTTCTCTTCACACTTTTCACACACGACTGCAGTTCTTTCTCCCCTTCCAACTATGTAATAAAATTTGCCGACGACACAACAGTGCTCGGCCTCATCGCCGGGAATAACGAGACTGCATACAGGCGAGAGGTCCAACTGCTGGCGGCATGGTGCAGCAGCAACAACTTGACCCTCAACACAAAGAAAACCAAAGAGATCATCGTGGATTTCCGCAAGACTGGACAGTCAAACCATTCTCCACTCCTCATTGGAAATGAGGTGGTGGAGAGGGTCTCTAGTTTTAAGTTTTTAGGTGTGACTGTGACGGAGGATCTGACGTGGGGGAAAACCATCGCCTCTGCCACAGCGAAGGCCCAACAGCGCCTCTTTTTCCTCAGGAAGCTGAAGTGGCCAAAACTGCCACAGAGACTCATGATCAACTTTTACCACTGTGCAGTAGAGAGTGTGTTGACCTACGGGTTATTGGTGTGGTTTGCGGCCTGCACCAGCTCAGAGAAAGAGGCCCTACACAGAGTGGTGAGAGCCGCAGGAAAGATCACTGGGGTCACTCTCCCAGACATCCCAACTGTGTACACCTCCCGCTGCATGAACCGAGTGAAGAACATCCTCCAGGACCATCTACATCCAGCACATCACCTCTTCCAACTACTGCCTTCGGGGAGAAGATATAGGTCCATCAGGGCCAAAACCAGCAGGTTAGCCAACAGTCTCTACCCCCATGCAGTTAGGCTGCTTAATGAGAAGTCTACCCTCCCACTCCCCATTGGACATCCCTCTGTGACATAATGTTTCTGTCCGCACACCTCACTACCTGTGATTTGGACTTTGCATTGCTGCAAAAACACTCCAACAGCCCTACCTTTACTAGATTTATTAATTGCATTATGTACTTTACTGGACATAGCACTTTAATTTTTTATGTATGTATTGTATTTATGGGGGGTTAAAATTAGGTACAAAGTCATGGGTAATTTAATTTAATTTATGAGGACACATACTCATAAGGTAAATGGGTGAACAACTTAAAACTATATGCCTGTCTGTCTGTTTTTTGCTCTAACAACTTTTCGTTGTTCTGTAACAATGACAAAAAATAAATAAACTGAAAACTGAAACTGAAACTGTCCCCGCTGTAACAGACAACATGGTAAAATACATCATTGCCCAGCCAAGAATAAAAAGTGCAGAAGGTGTAATATAATTGGACATTGAGGCAGCTTGTCAGACGAGGATGCTGAAAGAGGTGGTTCAATGCCTAGCAGCACCACTAACACAGATGAGATGTTTTTCCTTGGAGAAGTTACTGAACATGTGTCAGACATAATGGATCAACCTGATTCAGAAAATAAATGGCTCGTTGACTTACCTGTTAATGGCAGCACTGTGAAATTCAAAATATACTGCCAATGCAATGTCATTTTATTATATATATGAAGTGTTCAGATGCAAAAGCCTCATAGTGCCATCTGAAAATTTCTTCTAGAATGATCATTTTTATCAAGCTCGTATATTTCAGTTCATTAATTTCAAATAAATGTTAATGAAAATTAACTGTTAATTGTCATTTAAGTGAAATTACTGAACTTAAATATACGAGCTTGATAAAAATGATCATTCTAGAAGAAAATTTCAGATGGCACTTAGAGGCTTTTGCATCTGAACTCTTTATATATATATATATATATATATATATATATATATATATATATAGGCCTATGTCTGTATTAAAAAAAAAAGATTGATAAACACTTATTTGGAATGGAATTAAATAACAAGTACTTTGGGTGTCTTGTTCATTATATTTATTATCATATAAAAGCAACAGAACTTAAATTACATCCATTTTATTAGCAACACTGTGCCCGAGCGTGAATCCCGCGATATCCATAATTGATCTCGCAGGTGTCAGATCCACTGCGAGAAGCGAGAACTGTCCGGCTTGCCTGCGCTCTTTTCAATCCTCCTCTCACTGCAGCCGCTACTCTCGACTACATTTAAAGCGAGGCAAGGCACATCTCAAACAAGCCTATTCACAGACAGCGCGTCAGAATCCAGTTCTCTTTCACGCTTGAATAATAACACACACATTTATGCCAAAATGTCCGTTTTGTCAATTGTATCCTCACAAGAACAGTGTTAAATGAGTTGAATAAAATCTTAAATGAAAGTCAAGAGTAAATGAGAAAATTAAATGCATAAGATCCTGTCATCAAAATATACTGCCTTGAATAACTGATTCAAGATGGCGCCACGGATGGCTGCCTCGGTGTGGAGCTCTCCAGCTATTGTGTTGTTTTTGTTCGTTTGTTCTGCGTTTAGTCATTCTTATCAGTTTCACCAAAGACGAACTACTGGACATTAGGAAACACACACCAGAAACCTTTTCTACAGTTTTTGATTATTCGGACGTTTTGCTGGACATTCTCGTCGGAGGGGTAGCGGTGTTGTTCAAACGGGTGTTCAGACGCAAATGAGGAAAGCGAGCCGGCGCGCTGGTTAAACTCCGCTAGCGCAGCCTGCGCACTGCACTCCCCAGTATTCATCTCGCGAATCTCCGATCCCTTCCTAACAAAACGGATGAACTTCTCCTCACCCACACTAACAAGGATTTTTTAAACTCTGCTGCTTTGTGCTTCACTGAAACCTGGCTGAGTGAAGCCATACCGGACAACGCAATACATCTGCCGGGCTTCCAGCTGTTCCGAGCGGATCGCATCGCGGAGCTAACGGGGAAAACGAGAGGTGGTGGATTGTGTTCCCTTTCAAGGGAACTCGAGCTGCGTTGAGACGCGGTGGGAACGCTCTGCGTGATTGCGTCGTGAAGCACGTGTATAATCAGTCCAATGGAAGAGCGAGACGTCATAGGCGGTGACGTCATAGACCAGGAAGCTATAAAGCACACCAGAAAACAGACCGCGACAGCTTCTGTTGCCTTCAGCAAGCGATCTGTCTATTCTGTCCTTGTCATATTTATTGTTGTCTGTCAAGTTGCAATATATATATATATTATGGCAAAAGAGAGCAAGCAGCTTTTGTGTTGTTCCCTGCCCACGTTATATCACGGGTGGGGACACACACATCAGCTTTTTGTTACTATTTGGGAGTGGAGCATGCCACAGTCAGTTCTCGAGGGGGCTGACTGTGAGCATTGCGAGAAACTGTCCGTGAGGACGCTCCGCTCCCGCCGGGCGTTCTTCGAGGAGGACGGTTCGGTTCGCGCTCCCCGCGCGGGTCCCGCTGTTGCCGATGCACGGCGGCGACTCGCATTTTGGGGTTCGCAAACGGATCTGACAGCGGGGGTTGGGACGGGCTCTGCCCTATCTCAGCTTTCACCTGCCAGATCCAGTTCTGGCGATTTCCAGTTCCGAGGAATTGGTATCGTTAGTGTTTTGTTTAGAAAAAGAGAACAAAACAAATAAAGATATTAAGAAAAGGCAGATGTTTGAGTTTTCAATAAATGAATAAATAAGTCAGCTCATAACTCTGTTGAATAAAGAGGAGCTTTAAAAGGAGGTTTATCTAGTGTTGTTGCTAGTTAAATATTTTCTGGCCAGCTGAACTTTATGAGAGTGAAAATAAGGAGTTTATTAGATGAAATAAATCTAAAAACAGAAAAACTCTGTATCTCAGCCTCCTCGTCGGGGACTGCCGTTTTTCCCTATCTCCACACCACACTGAGGTGTCAAGATCGTGGAATAAGTCGGTTTCTATTTTATGTGTTTAATGCCCTACGTCTAACTATAGTAATGCTATGGGTATTAAGTATCATGGTATGACAGTGCCTCGGGTTAAAGAGACGCTTGCTAGCTTTCTCTCTCCCGAGTCGGCGTCATAATTTTTAACCCCGACGTTACCCACCAGCCATCTAAAAAAAAAAAATGAATGTGAGGTTGTCAGCACTGACGCTATTCGAGAATTGCGTCGTGCAAAAACAGATAAACTATACTGGGGAGGGACGGTTTCGAGAAATCGTTTCTCCTCTGCGTCCTCTGGGTGGCGACTCTCTGAGGAGGGTCGCACACGGCCAGTTCGGTTGTTTTCCTGCTGGTAACTAAGAATAAACCGTTCAGCGGTGTTCCAGAGGTTTCTTCCTCACCAATCTATGTTCCTGAGACTGCTGGGCGGAGCAGTCTCAGTCTACTAAGCTCCTCGCAGCACAGCGAGCATCGCCATTTGGGCTCCTCCACAATCAAAGGGGACTTGGGTGGCGGTAGCAGTCTAGCCAGTTAGAGATATGCAAGATCTGAGGACTATTTTATCTCTAAAAAAGCTTGGACAATAGGAAGCCCTGATGACGAGGCTATCAGGCTTCTAAAGGGTGGTCCCCTCCGGGGTAGGGATGGTTTTTGAGAAAATCGTTTCTCCTCGGCGCCCTCTGGGGTGCGACTCTCTGAGGAGGGTCGCAGCGCTGCCAGTTCGGTTTTCCTGCTGGTTCGCCGTTCAGGACACCAAGCTGTCAGTGTCCCCAAACGATCCTCCGAGGGGGGTCGTAGAGCAGTCAGTTCGGTTTCCCTGCCGGTTCGCCGTTTCAGGGTGCCGAGGTGCCTGCTTTTTCCAATGATCCTCCGAGGAGGGTCATTGGAACTAAGTTATTTAAAGGGAGGCAAGATCTGAGAACTGTCATCTCTAATAAAGCTTCTGAGGGCTCCTCCGGGGCAGGGACGGTTTTGAGAAATCGTTTCTCCTCTGCGCCCTCTGGGGTGCGACTCTCTGAGGAGGGTCGCAGCGCTGCCAGTTCGGTTGTTCCCTGCCGGTTCGCCGTTCAGGGCACCGAGGTGTCAGCGTCCCCATACGATCCTCCGAGGAGGGTCGTAGAACGGTCAGTTCGGTTGTTCCCTGCCGGTTCGCCGCTTCAGGGCACCGTACTGACTGTTCAACCAAATCCAGAGGCCAGTCTTGAGAGACTGGTTCCCCTAGTAGAATTTCTGGCAGCGTGGAAACTACTGCCACATATTTCTCGGTGGGTCCTGCACACTATAGAAAAGGGTTCAGAATTCGGTTCTTGTCCGCCCAGATTTCTAGGGGTCCTCCCCACTGTGGTGGACCCCGAGCAGGCTTTGGTTATGGAGCAGGAAGTACTGACACTTCTGCAAAAGGAGCTGTAGAAGGGGTTCCTCCTCCCGGCAGACAGTCAGGGTTTTACTGCCATTACTTCATTGTTCCGAAAGAGGATGAGGGGTTGCGTCCTACTCTAGACCTGCGTCAATTAAACAGCATATTATGCTTACGCTAAATATGATTGTGTCACAGATTCAGTCCGAGGACTGGTTTGTCACAATAGAGTTAAAGGACGCTTACTTATCTATCCATCCTCATCACAGGAGGTTCCTGAGGTTTGCTTTCAGGGGCGAAGCATACCAGTATCGGGTTCTTCCATTCGGCCTAGGTTATCACCCCACACCTTTTACAATATGCGTGGATGCAGCTCTGGCTCCTCTGAGATTCCAGGGCATTCGCTTATTAAATTATATCGACGATTGGTTGATTTTTAGCTCAGTCCGAGCTTTTGGCAGTTCAACATCGAGATGTCGTTCTGTCCCACATAAGGAGGTTGGGGTTGTGGCTCAACACCAAAAGGAGTGTACTCCTCCCAGCTTGAGGACCACTTTCTAGGTGTATTATGGGATTCGACAACAATGCAAGCACGTCTGTCTCCTGCACGTATTTCTGCGATTCTCACAGCCGTAAAGAATGTAAAACTAGGTCAGTCACTCACTGCAAACAGTCTCTGAGACTGTTGGGGCTCATGGTAGTTGCGTCTAACGTAGTTACTTTTGGCCTTCTGTACATGAGACCCCTGCAGTGGTGGCTCGGGACCAAGGGGTTTTCTCCGAGGGGAAATCCGTTTTTCGCATGATCAAGGTCACGCGGCTATGCCTTCGTGCCTCGGTCATGTGGAAGAAACCTTGGTTCCTTGCCCAGGGCCCAGTGCTGGGTGCTTCTTGTCGACGCGTCACGCTATCGACGGATGCTTCCCTCACAGGATGGGGGGCGGTCATGAGTGGCCGCTCGGTGAACGGTCTTTGGCTGGGGCTCATGGCAGTTGCGTCCAACGTAGTTACTTTTGGCCTTCTGTACATGAGACCCCTGCAGTGGTGGCTCGGGACCAAGGGGTTTTCTCCGAGGGGAAATCCGTTTTCGCATGATCAAGGTCACGCGGCTATGCCTTCGTGCCTCGGTCATGTGGAAGAACCTTTGTTCCTCGCCCAGGCCCAGTGTTGGGGGCTTCTTGTCGACGCATAATGCTATCGACGGATGTTTCCCTCACAAGTCGGGGGCAATCATGAGTGGTTGGTCGGCGAAGGGTCCGGACAACACACTGATGGTCTCGTATATCAGAGCAGATATCCTGTTGAGGCAGGGGCTGTGGCCCGGGGAATGGAGACTTCACCCCGAGGTGGTGGAGCTTCTTAGGGAGAACTTCGGTCAAACTACAAGTCGACCTTTCGCATTGCTTGTACAATGCATTGCCCTTGTGTTTCTCCCTCACGCATCCAGCTCCGCTTGGACTGGATGTAATGTAATAGGTGTGGTTGCCACTACACCTATACGCTTTTCCCGATATCTTTGCTCCTGGGAGCTCTGGAGTTGTGGATACTGTGGGCTCGGCCTCTGAGGGGGCCCAGCTCATAGATTCAGGTTTCTCGACCGAGGTCGTGGAGACCATACTCCAGTCTAGAGCTCCCTCCACGAGAAGACTAATATGCTGTTCTCTGCCTGGTGTAGAGAACGCCTTCTGAATCTCGTTTCTGCCCTTTTTGGTACAGTACTTGATTTCTGTAATGAATGTTTCTTTGCTGGGCTATCTCTGAGGAGAGATCCCTAATTTCGTCTTCTCCGTGGCCTGCATGTACTTGGATTTGCACCTGGTTGGTGGTAGTATTTCTTCACCCCAGATCGGGTTGTATTTCTAGGTCCCTACTAAATGTGCGGTCATTTGTGCTCCAGGCCTTCTGTCCTCCACCTTTAATACCCCAGATCAGGAAAATCTTAAATCTGTTATGCCCTGTCCGGGCTTTGGATGCTTAGGTCCACAGAGCTGCTCAGTGGCGTTTATCAGAACAATTATTTGTCTGCTTCGGGTAACCTAAGATAGGTTGCCCTGCATCTAAACAGATAATGAGCAAGTGGGTAGTTGAGGCTATCTCACTTGCTTATGAAGCGGCCGGACAGCGTTCACCTGTGGCTGTTCAGGCCCATTCTACTAGGAGTATGGCTGCCTCTAGGCTTTAATTTCGGGTGTTTCCCTTCAGGATATTTGTAATGCGGCAGGCTGGTCCTCACCTCATACATTTGTCAGATTTTATGACCTACACCTCTCCACTCCCGGGGCTAGGTTGCTTGCTTCTAGTGTGCGCAAGGACTTCACACAGAACGGGCATTTGTCTTATGGCGTAGTGGGTATGGGGTTCCCACCGCGTCTCAACGCAGCTCGAGTTCCCTTGAAAGGGAACGTCTCAGGTTACGTATGTAACCCTGGTTCCCTGAGAGGGAACGAGACGCTGCGTTCTCCCGCCATACTTCCTGCATGCCCTGATCGACTTGCTTCAGGCTTTTTCAGAAGCTGTCGCGGTCTGTTTTCTGGTGTGCTTTATAGCTTCCTGGTCTATGACGTCACCGCCTATGACGTCTCGCTCTTCCATTGGACTGATTATACACGTGCTTCACGACGCAATCACGCAGAGCGTTCCCACCGCGTCTCAACGCAGCGTCTCGTTCCCTCTCAGGGAACCAGGGTTACATACGTAACCTGAGACGTTTCTACATTAACGAAAGTTGGTGTTCAGATGTAACAACACTGAAGAAGATATGCTCTCCTAATTTAGAGGCACATTTCATAAACTGTAAACCTTTCTACTCGCCTCGGGAATTTTCCTCTTTCATTCTCGTGAATGTTTACATCCCTCCAGATGCGTGTGTGAGCGCGGCGCTACAACAGCTGGCTGAACAAATAGCTGAAACGGAACAAAGGCACCCAGACTCTCTTTTAATCATTCTTGGGGATTTTAACAAAGCAAATCTTTCCCGTGAACTACCAAAATACAGACAGCACGTTACATGTCCCACCAGAGACAGTAATATACTGGACCACTGTTACACCACAATAAGAAATGCGTATCACTCGGTCCCACGGGCAGCTTTGGGTCTCTCTGATCACTGTTTGGTCTGATCACCGACCTACAGGCAGAAACTGAAATCAGCTAAACCTGTAATAAGTACTGTTAAAAGATGGACTAATGAAGCAGAGCAGGATCTACAGGCCTGCTTTGATTGCACTGATTGGACTGTTTTTGAAGCTGCTACCAACGATCTGGATGAGCTCACAGATACTGTAACATCATATATAAGTTTCTGTGAGGATACATGCATTCCTACCAGGACATTCTTATCATTCACTAATGATAAACCATGGTTTAGTGGGAAACTCAAACACCTTCGTCATGCCAAAGAGGATGCCTACAGAAGTGGGGATAAAATATTGTATAACCAGGCCAGAAACAGATTAACAAAGGAGATCAGAGTTGCTAAAAGGAACTACTCTGATAAACTGAAAAACCAGTTTCATCCAACGACCCATCATCAGTCTGGAATGGCCTGAGGAACATCAACTACAAGTCACCATCCCCTCGATCTGTGGACAATCAACCCCTGGCTGACGATTTGAATTCATTTTACTGCAGGTTTGAAAAGCCCTCATTCACACCACACACCCGGTCTGATCTGCACTTCACACATTCACCATCACCTCCTGCACTCCCATTATTACTCCCCCCTCCTGCCATCCAATCTGAGCTTAAGGTCTGTGTGGAGGACGTGAGCAGAGTCTTCAGAAAACAGAAGACTAGGAAAGCCTCAGTACCAGACGGCATCTCATCTGCTTGTTTAAAAGCCTGCGCTGACCAACTGGCCCCGGTCTTCACGCAGATCTTCAACAGATCATTGGAGCAGTGTGAAGTTCCCTGCTGCTTCAAACGCTCCACTATCATTCCTGTCCCCAAAAAACCCAAAATCACTGGACTTAATGACTACAGACCTGTCACTCTCACGTCTGTGGTCATGAAGTCGTTTGAAAGACTGGTGCTGGCCCACCTGAAGGACATCACTGGACCCCTGCTGGATCCCTTTCAGTTTGCTTACAGAGCAAACAGGTCTGTGGATGATGCAGTCAACATGGGACTGCATTATATCCTGCAACATCTCGACAGACCTGGGACTTATGCAAGGATCCTCTTTGTGGACTTCAGTTCGGCCTTCAATACCATCATGCCTGGTCTTCTCACAGCCAAACTGACCCAGCTCTCCATGCCATCCTCGATCTGTCAGTGGATCACCAGCTTCCTGACGGACCGGCAGCAGCGAGTGAAACTGGGGAAACACACATCCAGGACTCTCACCACCAGCACTGGTGCCCCCCAAGGGTGCGTTCTCTCCCCACTGCTCTTCTCCCTGTACACTAATGACTGCACTTCTAAAGACCCCACTGTCAAGCTCCTGAAATTTCTAGACGACACCACTGTCATAGGTCTCATCCAAAACGGTGACGAGTCTGCTTACAGACTGGAGGTTGAACAGCTGGCTGTCTGGTGCAGTTATAACAACCTTGAGCTAAACACGCTCAAAACAGTGGAGATGATCGTGGACTTCAGGAGGAACAGCCCAGCACTCCCCCCACTCACCATCATGAACAGCACTGTGCAAGCAGTGGAGTCATTCAGGTTCCTGGGCACTATCATCTCTCAGGACCTGAAGTGGGACAATCACATTGACTCCACTGTGAAAAAGGCCCAGCAGAGACTGTACTTCCTTCGCCAGCTGAGGAAGTTCAACCTGCCACAGGTGCTGCTGATTCAGTTCTACTCAGCCGTCATTGAGTCTGTCTTATGCACTACTATCACTGTCTGGTTTGGTTCAGCTACCAAATCAGACATCAGGAGACTACAACGGACAGTCCGGACTGCGGAGAGGATCATTGGTGCCCCCCTGCCATCCCTCCAGGACCTGTACTCTTCCAGAGTGAGGAAGAGAGCAGGTAAAATCATCAGAGACTCCACTCACCCTGGACACCACCTGTTTGAACTGTTACCGTCAAGACGGCGACTCAGATCACTGGCCACAAGAACATCTAGGCTCAGGAACAGTTTCTTCCCACAGGCCATCTCCCTTCTGAACAGTTAACATATCTCCCAAGGCATATGCCTGTAAGTGCAATGCTCCCACTGTTTAGTGCCATATCTTAAAAAATCAGGTGATATTTATATTTATTCATACTATACAAAATACTGTAAATATGTTCATTATCTGTAAATGTTTATGCTGACAAAACCCAACTGTGACCATATATTTTTATAGTATTTTCATATTTTTTATAATTTTATTTGTAGAATTTGTATTATTATTTGTAGTACTATTACTTGTATCTGTATCTGTATTTGTATATGTGCACTGGAAGCCTCAGTACCAAGGAAAATTCCTTGTGTGTGCAAGCACACTTGGCAATAAAGCTCTTTCTGATTATGATTCTGATTCTGATCAGCGACAGATCTTAAAGGGACAGCAGCTAATTCTTTCTGTCAGTAAAGTTAATCAAAAACAAAGGGGAACAGAGCAAATTACTCACTGATCTTGTCTAAAGAACGTTTGTAGCTTTAATAAGGATTAATCTATATTTAATTTATAATTTATGCAGTGCAGACTATTTGATAACCTCTGTATATTTCGTACCTGTTAGACAGGATGGGGCGTGTTTGTGTTGGGAAGTGACGTCACTCACAGTCGACGGTCAAGTGGTGTTTTATCGAATACAAAATTATACATACAACCAAGGCAAATGTATTCATCTACAGTGTCTAATAAGAACAACTAAAGATAAAGGCAAAGATAAAGTTGATGATACAGACTCGCCATCTTCACATGTAGTGAACGTGCCTATAGAGAGAAATGCACACTTCATATGAATTAGCCTACATAAGCAGAGAGCAGCCCATTTATTTTAGTTTTCTTCAAGCTTTCTATAGATATACTTATCAGGTATGTGAGACAAGTATATTATAGGCCTACGCTGAGTTTTGGTTCATTTATGAGACGCGCTCCAGTTCACGCGCCGGCGCCTCCGTGTATATTTGCTTCTTATTTATTAATCCCTTCAATTTGTTGATGAAACATTGATTAAAATGAAGATACAATTTATACAAAACGAAATTCATTTTAAAGAAATGCTCTCTACAAAACACAACTTAATAAGTGGTCAAAATCATGTCTGACCCATTCCAAATGTTTTCCGATATATTGGCCATCTTATGATCCTATCTTTATCATCTCATGCGGTTCCCTTTACATATAATCAACATAGATGGAATTAAAAAAATAACATTATATTATTTAAACATAAATATGAAACGTATGTTTAAGTTTTTTAAAGGTGCAGTGTGTGGTTTTTAGCGACATCTAGTGGTTCGGTTGCGAGTTGCACTGAGGGCTCAGCCCACTGCTCACCCCTCCCTTTCGAAGAAGCTACGGTGTCTAAAACTGGACAAATATATCGTCGTCTGAGACAGCAGAGAATAGCCAGAGTAAGCCAAGAGTGTTTAACATTGTCACTGTAGTGAGGAAACGCGCTCTGTAAAGCTGTTTGTTCGCTGTCGGCTACGGTAGAAACATGACGTCACAATATGTCGACCTTCATAGAAGGGGGTGCCCGTGGTTATGTAGATATAAATGTCTCATTCTAAGGTAATAAAAACATTACGGTTTATTAAGTAAGTTCTTTATACACCACTGAAAACATAGTTATGGATGTCATATTGCATTTCTGTTAATAGATACTAAAAATTTTTACACATTGCACCTTTAACTTATATTTAAGCGTCACACCGCTCCGCTTTGCTCACATGCTCTGGTGTGTAGCCTACATGCATGTGTGCGTGCATGTGGTGGAGGGGTGCGATTTTCGAAAAATAATCAAATAATACCCAGGGATCTTCAAATATTATTTTTTCTTGAAAAATTCGTTTTTTTATAAATTGTATCTTCATTTTAATCAATGTTTTTCATCAACAACTTTGCCGGGATTAATAAATAAGAAGCAAATATACACGGAGGCGCGGCGAGTGAACTGGAGCGCGTCTCATTTGAAATTTGGCAGTCAGTGTGCGTTTGCTTGAACGAAAATGCAAATGGTAATGCGCAATTTGCAATTGCGTTTGGATTATGTCACATTTTATGCATCCACAAATTGAAAACGCAATTGCAAATACAATTTGCAAATCCTTTTGAATAATGTCCGGAATATCATTCCATAGTCTCTAAAGTTACATACGACATTGGTATACACGTTTCTAACTTCAATAGCATTTGGAGAGAACGACTTGCAGTCATAAAACCAACTGTAAAGTGTTCATGTAGGTGATGTCAGGCATAATGCGCAATTTATTCAAATAAATTGAAGTTTGCTATTGAAGTTAGAAACGTTTAGGCCAATAGGACTACCAATGTTACTTTAGAGACGGTCCCTAAATGTGCGAATGTCAAGCCAATTTTACATTTAATTATTTAGCAGACGCTTTTATCCAAAGCGACTTAAGTTACAGTTAAACTAACAATATAGGACAACAATATGAAAGTGCTATGACCCTTCCCAGATTAATGATGTATGTAGGAATATTAACATGTATGTAGGCATACTTCCCCAATAAGGTGCGAGTTTGGTCTTTTATATCACTGTATTAGTCCATTAAGCTACGTTAAGCGTTTTGTCCTGATGGAAGGGGAATCCTTGAGTATGATGAGGTATCGAGGGAAACCGATTATAATCCCGTTCATGGTAGAAAAAGTTAATAACATGTAGCCTAACACAAGGAAAGTAACAATGAAGTTAATGAATGAAACATAAAAACAGCTTTTGTGCCTTTATCATCTTTTCTGCATATATACTGACCCAGATAATCATCACAAAAAACTTAATGCATGCTCAATTATTGTAAATGAGTTTTTATGAATGAATGGCTTGCTCTAACTGTTGTTCGGTCTTCCCCAACACACACTTGCACCCCCTGCTGGTGAGGTCGACTAACAGCAGATGGAGATTATGATCGGTAATCTACTGCTTTTCCTGCAGTTCCTGGACGTCAGCGGTGAATTTACTGTCGAATTTGAACCACTGAATTTGTGGAAGTGAATTTGCAAAGCGAAATAAAATGGACTGAAAACCACCTGTTGAATTTTATAGGTTGTATTTTTAAACAGTTTGATTTTGGAAGTGAAATATGAAAGGTGAATATGGATTATTGAAATTTTACTAAAGAAAATGTGTTTGAAATGTTTTGAATTTAAATATTCGCAGCTTAAATATTCAACCATGCTAAATTTCAGACCATAAAAATGCAAGCCCTAAAAATACAATGCATTAAAATACAAGCAGGGTTAATGCAAGGCATATTTTTTTCAAGTAGTGCAATTCAACAGGCTTTTTGTTTCAAAAACATTTGGCATTATTTTACTTCCATAAATTTCACCTCAGAGCAAATTTTACATTGTGTGTTTTTATGTTTACAGGTAATAATAGTTTTAAAATTGACAAGATGTTAGATCAGATGCTGTTTTTTGCACACAGAGAGTCTTTATATTACTCATTGTATACCTTTAAACTGGGGACTGTCAAAAAAATCTTACTTTGAACTTCAGATGTAAAAATCTATGGTTTGATTATTTCCCTGTAGGAAATGCATGCGGCAGTTTACTCTTTGTGGGCCAACCTGACCATCTAATCCCTTCACAAGTTTCGGCGCAGAATGAAATGTTTATCATGGCAGGGAGAATGATTGGCCATTCTTTTGTGCATGTTGGTCCTCGTCTGACAGGTCTTAGCCCTGCAGTTCTTCATGTGCTGTTCGGTGGAACACCCCAGACAGCCACCATCACACTTGAAGATGTGGCAGATATAGACATCAAGGAGACCATCAGACCGCTATGTTCCAAGAAGTTCAATGCAATCCATATCTGTACTCCAGTTTTTTTTTTTTAAATGCAGATTTGAAAGTGCCCAATGTCAGCTTTAATTTTAGGGTACATCCATATCAGGTGAACTGTGTGGGAATTGAATGTAATTTTATACTAAGTACACATGTTTTATCTTAACAAAATTAATGAGACAATTCTATAGAATCTTGATACCATGAGATTTATGCCTGGGTTTCTATGCAGTTTGAAAAAGTATGGAATTTGAGTCATTTATGGAAAGTAAGTGTTTTCTTGGCAAAAGTTTATTGATCATTTAACATGACTGAATTAATTTAAGGTGCACATTTTCATTATGCAAAACTTGCAAAGTCTTCTCTCGTGCAACATCAAACCACATTAGCAGTATTGAACTGATGTGTCAGAGGTGAATATATATATATATATATATATATATATATATATATATAGCATTTTAGGTTTCAGAAAAGCAATTCAAAAAAGAAAAAAATATTTACAGATGACTGTACTAAATACCAGATATAATGCTGAAAATAATGATATTAGAACTGTTTATGTTAAATATGGTCTGAAAAATGTTCAGAGTGGTTTGCAATTTTGAGTGTGGAAAAGAATGGATTTTTGTAGGAATTTGTAGGAACCCTGGACTTGTTACAACTTCAACAAATTCTAAATGTAAGCACCACATATGGATCAAACCTAGACTTTTCCCATATAAACTAATATTAAACACAACTAGCCAAACTTCAGGCATCAGATGATTGATCACTTACTCTGGGACACAGTACAGTGGGTTAATGTTTTAAAAGGATCATAATTCGAACACAGTTCACCAGATATGAATGTACCTTAAAATTAAAGCTTGACCAGTCTCTTCTACTGAGAACGTCAAATATGTTGCATTACATACGCCAAAACAAAGCTATCATCGTAAAAATAATTTAGACTGCTCTGTATTAAGTGGTATATACAATTAATATGTAATTGTGATGGGTCTCATATTGATTCTAAAGCTTTTGAAGATGAAGCATCCAAGAACCAATGCTGTGGACTCGCTGAGGATCAGACGGCAGCTGTAAATGAGTTGGCACTGGCATGGGATCTCCCTGTATTAACAGAAACCAACTTCACAATCTGCTTCAACATGCAGTAAGTCCAAAGTTCCAGCATTAAAACAAATATGAAGGATTGGGTCATTTGGGTGTGTAAAGTATTTGTCCCATCTAACTGGACATTTTCATATTTTAGACATGCTTTGTACTTTTTTTGAATGTACATTCCTGGTTACTTTTCCAGACCTAGTGGTAATTGGACTTTTCCTCATAGCTTGTATGCAACTGAAAAGGGCTTAATGGTGTTTCTAACCCTTTACCAGCATCTCCAATGCAGTAATCTATGAGTAAACTTATGAAACACTCTCTCCAAGCTCCATACTTAAGATAGCAACAACAGACGGTAATATATGTGACAGATTAAATCATTTTAGACAAAGCAGCATACTTTGAAACAAAATAACATAGACATAGTAAAAGGGAAAAAAATGTCTTAGCAGGAAAAATACTATTTTATCCTTCTGATATTTTGAGGCTCTTGGACAAACGCACGCCAGCTGAAGCAGTTCAAGCAGGGATTGAGGGAATCATTGATTTGGCCACTTTTGGAATCTCGACCTGACAGTGTCATCAGTTTTTTCAAGTTAGTTAATGGGTGAATGCAGTGCTGAGGTATTCAACTTTTTGTCCAACAGTAATTGTAACCGGAAAAAGTGGCATCTGACAATTTTTGTAACTGTGGTATGTATCTTAGTATCAAGGAATAGTTTTCTTGTTCTTGGAGCAGTTAGAAATGCAAATAAATGGGACACAACACATACTAAGCCACAAAAGAATGAAACCTGCAAGTGATGATAGAATGTGTATAGTTGTCATAATCATCTTGCGTTCTTACTTAGGTTATTCTAGACCACATCAAATGGCCTGATGAAGGAGGGTTGGAGGATGATGAAGACAACAGTGGGTACTCAGTTGACATAAAATGCAGAATTATGGGGTACTTGCGTCCGTTTATGAAAACAGGTAAATTGCATACTGATATTATTTTTCCTATTTGATGTCCCATCAAGTGGTTTCCAGTTTTAGTGTTAAATAACTACCCCCACCCACCCCACTCATCCCACACACACACAATTTCCTTTAATATTAGGATTTTGTAAAGGTACCTTATGGAGGAACTTAAGTTATTATGTTCATTAAAAAAATTCTCTGCATTTTGATTTTGAATATTTAATATTGGCGGTGGTTTATAGACACCTATTGAGAAAGTGCGTTGCCTGTTTGTGTACAACGCATGAAGAAATAAAATAATTATAAGATCTGTCCCTCTGCCGTGCTGAGCACTTGTTTTGTCCTACTTGTGAAATCACATCAACAAAGTTTCTTTACTCGATTATACAAACATGTCAGACATCATAGGATAAACAAGTACACTATAGACTTTTAACCTTAACATCCTTGCAAATTAGCCAAATATTTTTTTACTGCAACATGTAGGGTTAGAGACTCAGTTTTCTTGTGCTTTGGCTTTTTTATTTTTTAGTGTCCCAAGAGCAGCTGAAACAGCTTGTGAAGTTTTGGGTTGGATGGGAGATCCCCATAGCTAACATGAAAGTGGAGGTGGTTAGAGCGGAATATCCCACTTCATCCACATGCTACCGCATGCTTCGCTTGCCAGGTTACTACAAGAGTTACAGCGAATTTAGTGTTCATTTAGAGAACTGCATTGCCACAAATGACAGTGGGTTTGGATTACTGTAGAAAGTGGAATGTTCTGAATTCACAAGTTTCATTATGTTTTCCATTAAATTTTAGCTTTACAATTGAAGAATCTAACCATTTAGATTGTTAAATTGCATTGATCGGTTTTTCAATGTTCCAAGATGTTGAAATGTTGGCTTTTATTGAAACGGTTTAGAGTTGTGTACAGTTGTACAAATGTATTTACAATGAACTTGATATAAAAAAAATCATGAAGTTGTGTCTATTTGATTTTCATAGGGAATTAAAGTTCATACAGATGACCCTACACACAGCCAATGCTGTGCATACACTCCAACGCAGCTAAATATTTATCTACTCCCATGCATGTTGAGGGTCCCATTGGGTCCAGCTAGGTCATCAGGTCTCAAAGGGCAGTCACTCTCAGGGACATGGACACCACAGTTGGGATCACAGGGTATAAGACCACTACTTTCCCAGTCAACCAAAGTGATGTGCAAATCCTGTAACATAAGTAGTCTTTACTTCACCTGGCACAAATGCATGCTGAGTATGAATAACAAATATGTACCTCATTATTGTACTCTTCAGAGTTGTGCTGTAGACCCATGTGCCACAGTTGATTGGGAGTGAGAATTCTCTCAGTTGTAAGGGGGTGATTGTCCCAGCCATCTCTGAATCCATCAAGCTGGGCTTGCAAGCGGGGAATAAAAACATAATGGCAGCAGAATAGATGAAGACTACTGGACAGGTCAAGTAGACCATCCCCTTCCATCTCGTGCAGCACATTGTAGAAGTGGCATGTGACCGCTGTGAACACATCTCGCCAGAGATGTTCAATTCTGTTAAAAGCACATACATTTATTTCAGCATTTAGAATATTCCTGTCCAGAAACAAGTTATTCCAACTGAATAATAATTGTAGCATGCAAATAAAAAAATGACTATTACAACAAATCAAAAACTATAGTTAATGTAATATAATAGTCATTTTTTATCAATAAGGGCAAAGTAACTACTGTACTCATGTTGGGCAATTGAGGTGAGAGAGGATTCTAATCCTGGCCTTTGGTAGCAAGGTTTAACAAGACATAAAAAGTTGTGGATCATCCAGATAACCTACAGTATTCGAAAATAAAGTGTATATAAACATTTTACCCGTTTATATATACATATAAACATATATCCATGGTTACCTTTGATTATGTACACTTTTCCCTGCGATGAAGCTGTTTCTCCCAGATCCGCGGATGGAGAACATGAGGCGGGCCACATCAACATTTTCCACACCATGGTCACCACGAACCCTTGAGAAGTAAATGTGCCAGAATTGAAGACTGCAACTTTCAGCTACAGTAATATAAGAGGCCATTTAAACAAAGGACAATCAGAGTGGTATAGTTAAGAGTAAAATATATACATTTAACTACAAGATTGACCTTTGTGGTGTGTGACCCCACATCTCTCAACAGCTTCACCGAAGAAGGCAATCATGCATCATATACAAAATCAAACATTTTAATTTTCTAAGTTTGATTAAGTTATATATACTCTTTAAGTCATTGTTTTGCTACTGTTAAGATATACTGCAAAAAAGGCCTGCATCAAATAATTATCAGTACCTTCCTGGAGAAGCCATCAATTCCTCCGAATATCACCATATTGTACATTAATAGAGAGAGTGAAAAGAGTGTATCAACATCCACAACCTTACTTTTATATTGAACAAGCCCTGCCATAGATTTGTTTGAAAAACACAACCAACCTTATAAGTTTGTGGTTTGTGTCGATATGCATCAGTGATCTGGGTCCTGGGACAGAGTATGTCCTGCGTACCACACACCGCAACTCTGACATTCTTAATACAATCCCTGCAGTGTCAACTCTGTGCATTGATGCACGGACCCTCCGCCACTGAAGTCGATGTCCCCGAGCCTGCAGCCGTCCCAACATCATTCGATACCCGGCTGGTGTTGTTCTGTTTTGGATGTTTCGTGGGAGTCGTTTCAGTTTCTGGATTTTCCTGTGTTTGGATTATTTTGTTCTTTGCCTGGTTTCTTGTTATGCTCTGCCTGGATTTACTTTCTAAATGTTTTGTTTAATTATAAATGTCAAACTGCATCTGGATCCAATGCCCTGTCTTTACTGAAACAGCCCCGTTACAATTATGGGGATAATTAGGCACGTACACACATAGAATTTATTAAATCCTAAAGTGAAGTGTAAGTTCCCTTTCGTTGTCACTCCGAGTTACGTCGGATGACGACGAATGGGGTTTTGCTTAGAAAGCCTATCAACTTCGAGTATTACAAAACGAGCCAATGGCAAAGAAATGCCATGGGTCTGCGGAATTTGCATGACGTAACTCCGCCCCACCTCGTGGGTATAAAAGGAGGACGCCAGCAACAGGCAGATATGTTTTCGCTTCGGAGCCAAGTGTAATTCTTCACTCCTTAAGCTATCTCTGATTGTCAGCTTCTTACGAGACGAGCAACTCTCCAGTGTTGGTGTGACGGCGATCTCCCGGCGAGTGCACACTTCCTGCTTATCTGAGCGTGGTTTGCCAGCGAGTGTGTTCTCCACGGGCGCTTCAGCACTGAGTTTCTCTCACAAAAAGAGCTTGCACGCGGCACGTCTTTTTAAAGATGCCTCGCCCGTGCACTTCTGGTTGCGGTCGACTGGTGTCTGACTCTGATGGGCACGAGCGCTGCTTGGTGTGTTTGGGCTTTGATCACGCTAAAGCAGCGCTCGTGGATGAGTCATGTTCTTTCTGTGGGAACATGACCATCGCAACACTTAGATCGAGACTCAAGGATCTCGCAAGAGTGAGAGTCCCCTCATCCACACCCCGATCTAGCGCCTCCTCGAGAGGCTCTACTTCGGCTGGTGGCCAGGGTGATCTGAGGGTGACTGTGTGGAACAAAGCGCCGACTATGTGTCCGTGCCCCGCAGCACCTTCTCCAGTGTTGCAACCCGCGAGCGTTCAGGGGATCATCGCGGGACCGTCCTTTGAGGTCCCGCGGGTGTCCTTTGGCGCTCCAGAGGAAGATGCGATGTCGATCGCAGCATCACTAGGCGGGTCTGATTCGTCTGGAAGTTACGACTCGTCACAGCTGCCACCCTCGGGTGTGAATACGGCTGTGGCTCAGTCTGATCCAGAGATGACGGCCATGCTTTCCCGGGCGGCCGCGAGCATTGGTTTGGAGTGGAACCCTCCACCCTGTCCTGAGCGCTCGCGGCTGGACGATTGGTTTTTGGGTGCAGCTGCGGCTTCCCGTCCTCAGCCTGCCCCAATACCTTTCTTCCCGGACGTGCATGATGAAATCTCGAAGTCCTGGAAGACTCCCATGTCTTCCCGCGACCGCTCGTTGATTTCATCCGCCTTTCCTCCCCTCGATGGGGCAGCTGCCCGTGGGTACACTGGGCTCCCCCCGGTTGAGCGCTCTGTTGCGATGCAGTTGTGTCCTCAGAGTGCCTCTTCTCGCGGCGAGCCTAAGCACCCATCCAAGGCCTGTAGGTTCTCGTCTACCCTAGTGGCGAAGTCCTACAGAGCGGCGGGACAGGCGGCTGCCTCTTTGCATGCCATGGCCACTCTGCAGGTCTATCAGGCGCAGATGCTAAGGGACATGCACGAGGGTAGGACGGACCCAGGGCTCTTCGATGAGCTGCGCGCCGCCACCGACCTCGCCCTCCGGGCGACGAAGGTGACCGCACGCTCCCTGGGTCTGGTGATGTCCACAGCTGTGGTCCAGGAGAGACACTTGTGGCTGAACCTGGCTGACATGCGGGACGCTGAGCGCTCTCGCCTGCTCGACTCCCCTATGTCCCAGGCCGGCCTATTCGGCGGTGCGGTGGAGAATTTCGCCCAACAGTTCTCCACCGCCCAGAAACAGACTGAGGCCATTAGGCACATTCTGCCCCGACGGCCCGCTGCTGCCTCCACCCAGCCGACCGGGCAGATCCCTCAGTCTGTTCGCCGCCGAGGGCGCCCTCCTGCGGCTCCCGCCCCTCCCGCCCGGCCCAAGCAGCAGCCTCCACCCAGGCCCGGTCGCGGAGGAAGCCGTAAGAAGGCGCCCCAGCCCTCTCCAGCCCCGCCCCCCGCTAAACGCCGGGCCAAGCGGCGCTCCTGAGACGGGCTGCTCAGGGATGCTGAAAATTACTTCTCAGGAGATGGTAGCAGGACCACTCCTTCCCCCGGTGGAGGGCCGGGGGAGAATCTTTTGTTCTCCACTCCCCGCTGCTCACCCACGGGTGGGCAGCACCCTAATGTGGTTAAAGAAAGAAGTAACATTCCCATCCCTGAGCACACAGAGTTCTCGGATGACACGGTGCGCCGCCTCCGAGCCGTGCACCCCTCGTCCCCCTCTGTCCCAGAGCCGGCTGGCAGTGCGCGCCGTCCCCGGACCGTGCCGCTCCCTTCCGCCTCTGTCGCCAGCCCCCTGGCAGAGCAGACCCCCGTGGAACGTTCTTCCTTTCATTCCGCCCTGCTGCACCATCGGTGGGAAGTCTGTGGTCCGTATGACCCCGCTGGTACAGTTTTTGGGAGCCTGGCTAGAGCTCCCCCTCCTGTCCCGCTGGGTCGCACGGACGATCAGGCTCGGCTACGCGATTCAGTTCGCGCGGTCTCCTCCCCGCTTCGGGGGAGTCCGCTCCACTTTGGTCGGTGGCAACGCCCCTATCATGAGAGCAGAGATCGCCACCCTGCTGGCGAAGGGTGCGATCGAGACCGTCCCTCCGGCCGAGATGAGGACCGGCTTCTACAGCCCGTACTTCATTGTCCCCAAGAAAACCGGTGGGTTACGACCAATCCTGGACCTGCGTGTGCTGAACCGTTCCCTTCACAGGCTGCCGTTCAAGATGCTCACTGCCAAACACATTCTCGGATGTGTGCGGCCCCAGGATTGGTTTGCAGCAATCGACCTGAAGGACGCCTACTTTCATGTCTCCATTCTCCCTCGACACAGACCGTTCCTTCGGTTTGCCTTCGAGGGGCAGGCATACCAGTACGCGGTTCTCCCTTTCGGGCTAGCCCTGTCTCCTCGCGTCTTCACGAAGGTCGTCGAGGCAGCCCTTGTTCCCCTTCGGGAACACGGGGTTCGTATCCTGAACTACATCGACGACTGGCTGATCCTAGCTCACTCTCGAGACCAGGTATGCGAACACAGGGACCTAGTGCTCCGGCACCTAGCTCGTCTGGGCCTTCGGGTCAACTGGGAAAAGAGCAAACTTTGCCCCGTGCAGAGGATCTCTTTTCTCGGTATGGACATCGACTCGGTCGCCATGTCCGCGCAGCTTACGAGCGAGCGCGCGCAGTCACTGCTGACTTGCCTGAGACAGTTCAAGGGCAAGAGTGCGGTTCCACTGAAACTCTTTCAGAGGCTCCTGGGGCATATGGCATCTGCAGCCGTGGCAACACCGCTCGGATTGCTTCATATGAGACCGCTTCAGCTTTGGCTTCGCGACCGAGTCCCGAGGTGGGCATGGCAACACGGCACCTTCCGAGTAACTGTTACTCCGTCCTGCCGTCAGACCTTCACCCCGTGGTCGGACCTCAGTTTTCTACGGGCCGGAGTGCCCCTGGAACGAGCTTCGCGGCATGTTGTTGTAACGACAGATGCCTCCTCCACGGGCTGGGGTGCCATGTGCAATGGACGTGCTGCCGCGGGCTCCTGGACAGGACCCCGCCGCCTCTGGCACATCAATTGCCTCGAGTTGCTGGCCGTACGTCTTGCTCTGCGCCGCTTCCGGGCCGTGCTCAAGAACCAACACGTACTAGTCCGTTCAGACAATACCGCCACTGTAGCGTACATCAACCATCAAGGTGGTCTACGCTCCCGCCATATGTCGCAACTCGCCCGCCACCTCCTCATATGGAGTCAGAAGCATCTGAGGTCGCTTCATGCCATTTACATCCCCGGAGCCCTGAACTGTGCAGCCGACGAGCTCTCACGGCTTCAGCCCCTCCCGGGAGATTGGCGACTCCATCCCCAGTCGGTTCAGCTGATTTGGGACCAGTTCGGGGACGCACAGATAGATCTGTTTGCCTCTCACGACTCGACCCATTGCGCCCTGTACTATTCCCTGACCGAGGGCACGCTCGGCACGGATGCACTGGCGCACAGCTGGCCGCGGGGCCACAAATATGCGTTTCCCCCAGTGAGCCTTCTTGCGCAGACCCTGCGCAAGGTCAGGGAGGACGAGGAGCAGGTCATTCTGGTCGCGCCATACTGGCCCGCCCGGACCTGGTTCTCCGAACTAGTACTCCTCGCGACAGCACCTCCCTGGCCGATTCCCCTGAGGAAGGACCTCCTTTCTCAGGGACGGGGCACCCTATGGCACCCTCGTCCCGATCTTTGGAACCTCCACGTGTGGCTCCTGGACGGGACGAAGCAGGTTTGAGTACCCTTCCACCTACGGTGGCGGCTACCATCACTTCCGCTAGAGCGTCGTCCACGAGACACGTCTACGCGTTGAAGTGGAACCTCTTCGTCAACTGGTGCTCTTCTCTTCAAGAAGACCCCCGGAGATGTTCGGTTAGTGTCGTGCTTTCCTTCCTTCAAGATAGGCTGGAGCGAAGGCTGTCTCCCTCCACCCTGAAAGTCTATGTTGCCGCTATTGCCGCACACCATGACCCAGTCGAAGGTAAGTCTGTTGGAAGGCACGACCTGATCATCAGGTTCCTGAGAGGAGCGAGGAGACTGAATCCTCCTCGTCCTCCTCTCGTTCCCTCTTGGGACCTCTCAGTGGTTCTAACTGCCCTGCGGAGTGCTCCCTTTGAGCCTTTGCAATCAGTGGAGCTTAAGTTCCTGTCTATGAAGACAGCGCTCCTGGTTGCATTGGCCTCCATTAAGAGGGTGGGGGACTTGCATGCATTCTCCGTTGACGAAGCGTGCCTGGAATTTGGGCCGGCTTACTCTCACGTGATCCTGAGACCCCGGCCTGGATATGTGCCCAAGGTTCCTACCACTCCCTTCCGGGACCAGGTGGTGAACCTGCAAGCGCTGCCCCCGGAGGAGGCAGACCCAGCCTTGGCACTGCTCTGTCCAGTACGCGCCCTCCGCGCCTATGTAGACAGGACGCAGTGTTTCAGGACCTCAGACCAGCTCTTTGTCTGTTATGGTGGGAAGCTGAAGGGAAAGGCTCTCTCCAAGCAAAGGTTGTCTCACTGGATAGTGGACGCCATTGCCTTGGCATACCAGCAGCAAGGTCGACCGTGCCCCCTTGGTGTGACCGCCCACTCCACCCGGAGTGTGGCATCCTCTTGGGCTCTAGCGCATGGCGCCTCGCTAACAGACATCTGCAGAGCTGCAGGCTGGGCGACACCTAACACATTCGCCAGATTCTACAATCTCCGAGTGGAGCCAGTGTCCTCTCATGTACTCGCTTCAACCAGCTAGTACTGGACCCGCTCAGGTGTCTTCGCTTGCTCGCCATTCCACTCCACGGACTGGATACGTGCGATATTCTCCTCAGGTGAGCTTCCCCGAAAAGCCCTGAGTTCCTCCAGCACTCCTGACGTTGGCGCCAGTGTATATTGCCTGTGCGTCGGCTAGGTGCCTCCCGTGTGCATGGTCCCTCCTCTGAGCGACCCCCA
Source organism: Siphateles boraxobius (assembly GCF_051911475.1). Lineage (NCBI taxonomy): Eukaryota > Metazoa > Chordata > Actinopteri > Cypriniformes > Leuciscidae > Siphateles > Siphateles boraxobius. The sequence continues at coordinate 887,467 of NW_027508728.1, forward strand.
CATGTGTATTTCCACTGTAAGCCTCTCTGAGCGTGTGTCTTTCCCTTGGCAAGCCACCTTGCCACCCCTGGGGTTGAAATATTCCACCTGCGGCTGGACACCCCAGTGTTCTCCATATGTCTCCTTCGGGTCATATGTGTATTCTCTAAGTCCCCCCCCTCTGGGTTGGCAGTAATTGCATATTTCCCCTAAACTTTGGGATATGCTCCCCAGTGTACCTTGGTATTCCTGTGCTAAATAGGAGTCCTTCGTCCGTGCCAGTCTCACGACAGGGATCTCAGATTTACGCAGGGCACTGGAAGACAGCTGAGAAGGTGGCGTGATTAGACTGATAACCCCATTCGTCGTCATCCGACGTAACTCGGAGTGACAACGAAAGGGAACGTCTCGGTTACGTATGTAACCCTCGTTCCCTGAGTAGGGAACGGAGACGTTACGTCTGCCTGCCACCTTCCGCTGTACCGCGGGGATCGCCTGAGCTCAGTCTTGGCTCCTCAGCGAAGAAACATATCTGCCTGTTGCTGGCGTCCTCCTTTTATACCCACGAGGTGGGGCGGAGTTACGTCATGCAAATTCCGCAGACCCATGACATTTCTTTGCCATTGGCTCGTTTTGTAATACTCGAAGTTGATAGGCTTTCTAAGCGAAACCCCATTCGTCGTCATCCGACGTAACGTCTCCGTTCCCTACTCAGGGAACGAGGGTTACATACGTAACCGAGACGTTTTTTATATATAATTATTTAATTCTATTCTACAAGCTTTCCATGACTTTAAATTTTAATTACATTTATTTAACAGTTAAAATAATAGATTATGTAGTAATTTGCACATTTACTGTAAATATATCACAGATAAACGTAAATCATGAGAGTGGTTTCATTTTGAATAAAAAAGATCAACTGATTCTGTGTTGAATTTTTATTCACAAACGAGAAGTCATTTATGAAATAAAATGAGCAAAAACACTCTTGGGATCCCAGACAAATGGAAATTTGTTCTGCTCATGCAATCCTCGTGATACCAGCTTTGCAACTCACACATTCAATCTAAAAAATATAATAACATGTATTATAAAAATTTTAAATACACTTTAATATTTAAAACAAAGTGAAAAACAAGGTGTCTGCTTTATCTGGTGTACAGGGATATTTACTGACTAGTCTTCTTTGGAAAAGAATCAAGGATATATTAGACCTTATATTATCACATGCATAATTCCTCATGCCCTATTAAGATAGTCATTCAAATATATTAAAAGTGCATTAGTATGTTTTAATGCATGTGTGCAATTTTGGAAACATATATAACACTAGAAATGTAAGTCTATCCCCAGATTGGAAGAGCTTCTACAAAGAACGCTAATATTTTCAGTGGCGCTATAACACAAAACAGGAAACTCATGAATATTCATGTATAAGCTCCGCCCAGTGCCACCGAATATTTCAGAACAACGGAGGAGTGACTCAAAATGTATGCCCAAACTTCAATTGTTTACATTTTCATAACATTGTATAATGATTTAGTCTAATTAACGTGCACGTTTTGACTGAATATTGATTCGGGTCACGTAACAGGATACAACAAATTATTATTTTATTAATTGAAAGAGGTATTTTTTATGTAAATGCATGTTTGCGAATGTTTTTGACAAGTGCTGTTCATTTTTTTCCAATGTGCTGTTGTGGATATAACAGGCATTAGTGATGAACTAAATAATGTATAATGATAATCCTATTCCGATGAGTTATCATCTTCAAGAATAAATTAAATAACAATAAAAAAGGCTCTGGGATGTAAAGACGTCTGTCCCTGTTCTGCTTTGTTTGGGTGACTATTTTTCCATCCAACACATATCTAACATAAGTTTCTATTACCGTCGTTCTCACATATTTTCACATGTCTCCACACAAAGTTCACAGTGTGGAATTATTGCTGAGTGAATGAACGGCAACCGCGACAAAGTTTTTTTTTTTTTTTTTTCAGAATGAAAGTGAAAGTGGATATTCAGTGTTACATGCGCCATTTTACATCAGGACTGAAGTTTGGATCGGGAAAAAAGACAGGGCTCTCAAGTGTCGCGCATTGAGGCTGACAGTCACTCATTTCGGTCTTTTGTCACGCATTGTATTTCTCACGCGGAAAAACTATTTGTAATATATTTAATATGCCGCAGCGCCCCAAATTCCTGTGGCCGCGCCGCTCTCCCTGTGGACCCGGCAGGAATCAAGCGCGTCTCCTCTGGTGTTGTTAGTCGAGCCAAAGAATATTGACAAGAAGTGAAAGCCAATAGAACGTTACAATATCAGCTGCTTTGTACATTTTTTTTTAAAGTACATTAAAGATCAAATCCAAATGAATGATGACAACACAGAATAACAATCACTAGACTAGTGATCAGTTTTCTACTTTTTTCCCACAAAACCTTTAGTATTAGCATTACAAACACTGAATTAATAGGACATGCTATATCAGATAATTGGGAATGTTGGACAATATTTATATATAAAAGCAATAGAATAGCTTTACAGTCAACTGTTTTTTTTCTTTTCTTTTTTTGCAGTAGCTTCTATCTTATATTAATGACCGTTAAAGCAAGACTATGTAAACAAAAACAAAAACACAGCCACTCTTCTGCCCTCAACTGAGTGTGTAGCGACTCAGCCTATGCAGCGAGCTAAACAATACAACAAGGAAAGTAGGTTCCAGGAATGACAAGACTCGGTTTTCTTCTCACTATTTTTCCTTCTTGTCTTTTTACTGTAAAACTGTGAACATACAAAAAAATACTATCAAAGATACATTTAACAAATCAAAACACATTGTTGTGCCTTTACATATTAGAAATAATTAGAATACAAAACATAAGAATCACCAGATTACAGTGATAAAACAATACAACTTGCACCAAGACGCTATCATGCAGGCTGCTGAATATACTGCAGATAATTGTACACAAATTCACAATCAGTTCAGAATATTGATCAATGTGTCTGAGATCCCGGCATAAATTCCCGCTACTGAATAATAAAGCTATAAATTTGTTCTTTCTACATTACATTTAGTCGAACGCGAATTCACCCAGTCTTCATCAAAGCTATACAGGAATCACCGAGACTATTCGTTCAATCTTAAACAACCTATAAGTACAATCTGACGACCGGGATGACAAAAAAAACAACAGAGTTATATATAGCATCGACTTATAGTATATTGCGCGATCGCATACTAAACACGAAGCTAGTAACGTTCGCTAGGAAGAGTTAACATAACCTCTCAAATAACAGATTATTTAGAAAAACAATATGGGCAATAAATTAGGCTACTTACAGATTATGTCATATCAACGCTTCTCGAAGATATACGGGGGTTTGAGAGGAGAGAAGAAATGTAAACGCCTCAGGAACATTTTCCTAACACCTCGTGAGACAAACTTTTCTGCCTGTTGCTTCCGCTCATCACTAACGTGCGTTGAACTTGCGCACGCGAAAAAACATAGAAGAAAAACCCAAACCCGCTAAAGAAGATACTGACCCCTAGAGGGTAGGATAAATAAATACAGCGGCAAACTAATGCAATACCAGAGGGCATAGAGAGCCAGAACACTCCCCGCCTGACATCAGTAAGATGTCATCCATAACCAGCATGTGAATATAGATAAAATACAATAAACCAAAATGCCTGATTTCTTCTTTTTTTTTTTAAGCATTGTCCCTGGACACCAACAACACAACCTCACTTATAGGTCTTATGTATGCTCTGAGTTCACCCTCGCGGAAAATCTTCACCTCTACTTTCCTAACAAGTCCATCCCCGCTTGGGAAGATTTTGGTGATGAGTCCAAGTGGCCAGTTATTCCTATGTTCAAGTGCCTCCTTTAGCAGAACAACATCTCCTGTTTGTAGATTTGGTTTTACTGCTTTCCATTTGCGGCGGTTCTGAAGTCCTGAGAGGTATTCCCTTTGCCATCGGCTCCAGAAAACATCGGCAAGGTATTGCACGCGCCTCCATTGCGCTCTGTAAAGATCCCTGCTTTCAAACTGACCTGGTGGGATAGGTGGAGTCGCAACCTTTTGTGTGAGTAGCATGGCAGGGGTAAGAATGGCTGGGTTTTCTGGATCTGTAGAAACTGCTGTGAGCGGACGAGCATTTACTATCGCAGTGATTTCAGCCATTAATGTCACTAATATCTCATGAGTGAGCCTTACATGTCTGTGTTCCAGGAGCATTGCATCGAGGATTTTACGTGTGACCCCAATCATGCGCTCCCAGGAGCCACCCATATGAGATGCATGTGGGGGGTTGAAATGCCATTTACAGCCGGAGTCTTTGAGGAAGTTGTGAAGTTTGCTGTTGTGACAGCCCTGTTTGTCTATTTGCAGTTCCTTGCAGGCACCCACAAAATTTGTGCCACAATCAGATCTAAGAAGTTTGACTGCTCCCCTGATGGCAAAGAAACGACGCAGGGCATTTATGAACGATGACGTGTCCATCGATTCTATAGTTTCAATGTGGATGGCACGTGTGCTCATACACGTAAATATGACTGCCCATCGCTTAGCATCTGATTGCCCACCACGTGTTTTTCTGATCATGACAGGCCAGGGGCCGAACACATCAAGGCCTACATGTGTGAAAGGAGGGTCCGTGGACAGCCTGTCCTCTGGTAGCTCAGCCATGATCTGTTCCTGTTGTCTCCCCCTTAGTTTGCGGCATGTGACGCATCTGAATATCACTCTGCTTATTGCTCTTTTACCTCCCACAATCCAAAAACCTGCAGTCCTAACTGCCCCTTCCGTAAAATGCCGTCCCTGATGGCATACTTTACCATGGAAGTGTTTTATAATGAGCTGAGCAAGGTGGTGCTTTCCAGGGATGAGGATGGGATTTGTTTCATCCGATGTCAACTGTGCACGCTTCAGCCTCCCACCTACTCTGAGGATTCCATTCGAGTCGACAAACGGGCTCAGTTTGCTGAGTGGGCTTGAGTTCTTAAGGGGTACCCCTTTTTCAACTTGTCTCATTTCTTCGGAGTAAACCTCCTTTTGAACAGTGTGAATGATCATTTTCTTGGCTTGGTTGAGTTGTTTTTCGGATGAGTGTTCGTTACAGCTGTGCCAGCCGTGACATGAGCTCTTTGGGTTCAGCTTAAATGACTGGGCAATGTGTTGGAGTTTGGATATAGCTCTGAGTAGTACATTCCAACTCGAAAACCTTTCAAATCTGACGCTACTGAGTCCATCCTTTGAGATAGTGGTGGCACAAGTAGTGACCTCAGGTCTCAGTTCATTGTCAGTCTCTGGGTCTACAAGATCAAACAACTCTGCCTGTACTTGACTTTTTCCTGAATTGGAAAGGAAAACGGGTCCACTGATCCATGTGGAGTTAGAAAGCTGCTCAGCAGGCAGTGATCGTGTGGCATGATCAGCGGGATTTAAATGAGTGGGCACGTAATGCCACTGGTGGGTTTGTGTGAAGCGCCTGATGCGTTCTACTCTGTTGTGCACATAAACATGAAAGCGTCTCTTTTTGTTAAAGATGTAACCGAGCACTACTTTGGAGTCTGTGTAGAAGCTCATTTGTTCGACTGTGACGTCTAGCTCCTCCTGGACTAACTCGGCCGCCTCAACAGCCAGGACTGCTGCGCAAAGTTCAAGTCTGGGTATGGTGATGTCTGGTTTTGGGGAAAGCCGTACTTTGCCGAGAAGAAAACCCACTTCACTGTGTCCATCTCTATCTGTGAGTTTGAGGTAAGCAACAGCGCCCACTGCCTTAGTGGAGGCATCACAAAAGACATGGATCTCCTTAGTTAGAGCTGCAGATAGTGGTATTGAGGTGTACATTCTGGGGATTTCAAGTTGTCGTAGATATTTGAGGGAGTCCTTCCATTGTTGCCACTGTTGTAATTTTCCTTTAGGCAGTTCGGTGTCCCATTCACAAATGTCAGTGGAAATGTCTCTCAGTATGGCCCTACCTTCTACAATGACTGGGACGGCAAAGCCAAGTGGGTCGAACACACTATTAATAACTGACAGCACTCCCCGTTTAGTGAAGGGTTTTTCATTGACTGTTACCTGAAACTTGAACAGGTCTGTGGACAGGTCCCAGCCCAAGCCTAAGCTGCGCTGGATGGGAGGGGCAGTCTGCCCGAGGTCAAGGCCCTGCATGTCCGTTGCAAGGTCCTCACTTGGAAAGGCACTTGTGATGATAGGACAGTTAGATGAGATTTTGTGCAGGCGTATGTTACACTGAGCCAGCATTTTCTGGGCTCTAAAGAGAATGTCAATGGCCTCATCTGTGGAAGAGAATGATTTTAGTCCATCATCTACATAAAAGTGACGTTCAATGAACTCTCTTGCATCACTGCCGTATTCCCTTTCCCCCTCCATCGCTGACCGTTTCAGTCCATAGATGGCCACTGATGGGGAGGGGCAGTTCCCAAATACGTGCACTCTCATCCTGAATTCCTGCACTTCTCCATCCAGATCGTGGTTTTTGAACCACAAGAAGCGAAGGTAGTTACGATGGTCCTCTCTGACTAGAAAGTTGTGAAACATTTGCTCCACGTCTGCCATGACTGCGTATGGGTCAAATCTGAAACGCATCAGAACTCCCACGAGAGTGTTATTGAGATCTGGCCCTTTTAGTAGCACGTCATTGAGAGAAACATTGTCGTATTGAGCACTCGAGTCAAAGACTACCCTAATTTTCCCTGGCTTTTGATGGTGGTAAACTCCAAAACTAGGGAGGTACCAGCATTCTTGGTCTGGAGAAAGAGCATGAGCTGGTTCGGCGTGGCCCTTACTGAAGATTTTATCCAAAAACTCAACGTAATGCTCCCTCATTTCAGGTTTCCTTTTCAGCGTTTTGCGGAGCGACATTAAACGACTGAGGGCCTGGCCCCTGTTGTTGGGCAAACGCTGTCTGGGGGTGCGAAATGGGAGAGGAGCTACCCAATTATTCGCATCATCTTTTGCAAATTCTTTGTGCATAATTTCCAAGAACAAAGCATCTTCTGCTGAAAGTGCCACTTTGTCATCATCTGCTGTTTGCTGGAAAATGTGTCTGCCCAATTCAATTTGTGCCTTATTGAGGGTATGACAGCTTTCTGTGTATTTGTCTTTGATACAGATTTTGTTTTCACAGGGGCTGAGGAAGGTAGGGCGGCCATTGTTAAGAATGTTCGTCTTAAAAGAGTTCACTGTGGGTTTGTGGACCCCTGAGAGGCAGACATCGCCTATAACTACCCATCCCAGATCAAGGCGTTGAGCATAAGGCGCACTGTTTGGACCATTCACCTGACTGCGGACCTTGTGAGCTTGGATGATGTCCCTGCCCAAGAGGAGAAGGATTTCTGCTGATGGGTCCAGGGGAGGAATCTGCGAAGCAATTGCCTGTAGATGAGGGTGAGCCGACACAGCCTCAGAGGTGGGAATCTCGTCCCTATTATCTGGAATCTGATCACATTCTGTTAGTATGGGCAGCAGCATGGACACTTTGCCATTTACATTCTCGATAACAAAGTCACTGGCTCTGCGCCCTCCAGTCTCTGATAAACCAGCGCATGTTTTCATGGTGTATGGGAGTATGGTACCTTTTACCTTAAACATGTCAAAGAAGGCAGACCTGGCTAAGGATGAGTTGCTTTGATCATCTAACATGGCGTACATCCTCCTTTTCTCTTCAGGGGATGTGCGGGGATACACGTTGACTAAGCAAATCTTAGCGCAGGATTTACCTTTGAGGCCTTGGCCGCACACCTCTGTGCAACTGGTTGTAGTTACAGGGCTCTGGGAATCGGACTCCCCGCCGTGGCTCTGAGACCGAGGGTTAGAGTCTTTGGGTGTCCACAGAGGTGGACCAGCATGCATGGCGGAGACGTGCACATCACTATTACATTCTGAGCATTGGATGATGGCTTTACAGTCTTTAGCTCTGTGACTTGTGGAAGAACAACACTTATAACAAATAGCGTGTTCTTTGAGAATACCTTTCCTTTCATCTAGTGTTTTTGACCTAAATCCCCTGCATTTAGCGAGTGAATGGGGCTTGTGGTGAATAGGACATTGCTTGTCCGGATTGAAAAAGAATGTTTGGGCTGTGCCGTTTGTTTGACTGATATCTGTTTTGTTCACTGCAACAGGAACTCTGTATCTGGTTGGTTTTACCAGTGTCTTGTCAACCTTTGGAGCTACTATGTTTGGACTTTGTAACATAAAGCTAGGGTCTGTTTTCATTTCGGCATAGTCATTTACAAACTGAACAAAATATGAGAAAGGTGGGTATACTGCACCATTGTCTCTTTTGTATTTTGTCCCTTGTTTCACCCATGACTCCTGGAGTCCATAAGGGAGCTTTTCGACAATCGGGTTTATCCCCCTTGGGGTGTCAAGAAAGCTAAGGCCTGGCAGATAATTTTCACTTTGAGCATACTCTAACTCTAGCAGAAGATCTGCAAGCTCCTGCAGCAGATGAGCGTCTTTATTCGATATCTTTGGAAAAGTCTGTAAGCGTTGGAAGAGTGACGCTTCGACTACCTCTGGGGAGCCATAACTCTTATCTAGACGCTGCCACAAACGTTGGAGGCCTGCTTGTGGGTTGTTCATATGGACCGCCCTGATCCTCAGAGCGTGTTGAAGTGACTCCCCACTGAGCCACTTGGTTAGAAGGTCAAGTTCTTCGCTGGGCTTGAGGTTGAGGCCTACTATGGCGTTGCCGAAGATGGACTTCCAGGACAAGTAAGACTCAGGACGGTTGTCGAAAACCTTGAATCCGGCTGTGAGCAGATCACGGCGTGCTAGGTAGGCTGCTAGATCCGACAGTTCAGACTGTGAAGTCACTGAAGGTCTAGTCTGGGGTGTAATGTCCATTTTTATGTGTGTAGGAGGGGACATCAGCTGCTCTCTGCCTACAAAATCAGTGAGATGTTCATCTGGAGAGGAAGCGACTGGTGTTTGGCTCTGTTGTAAATGGCGAGAGTCGTCATGACTGACCAGTTGTCCTGTGTCAGGCCTTTCTTCTTTGACCTCCGAACTGACGTTGGTGAAGTGAGCGTTTACATAGTCTCGAGCACGTCTGATGGAAGGAGGCGTTTTAGGGGAGATGCTCTGATCAGTGAGGTCGATGGCGTGGTGCTCCTCGTCAGCCGCCGCTTCCAGGACATGAGCTGCAGCAAGCGCTGCTTCAGCCTCACCCTCCTTCTTCAGAGCGTTTAGCGTTGCCTCGATGCGCGCCTTCTCAACCTCCATATCGATCTGGCGTTTGGCGTACTGTGCTCTGGTGCGGGCAGCTCCTGCGTCTGCTCGGGCTCGTGCTGCAGCTTGGCTGGTGGACGAACGGCGTGAAGAACGTGAGTGGCACTCCGACCGGGCTACCATCTGGGACATAGGTGGCGTAGTTCCTGATTGAGACATCTCGAATGCTTGCTAGATGGATAATCTTTTTACTCTTCTGCCCTCAACTGAGTGTGTAGCGACTCAGCCTATGCAGCGAGCTAAACAATACAACAAGGAAAGTAGGTTCCAGGAATGACAAGACTCGGTTTTCTTCTCACTATTTTTCCTTCTTGTCTTTTTACTGTAAAACTGTGAACATACAAAAAAATACTATCAAAGATACATTTAACAAATCAAAACACATTGTTGTGCCTTTACATATTAGAAATAATTAGAATACAAAACATAAGAATCACCAGATTACAGTGATAAAACAATACAACTTGCACCAAGACGCTATCATGCAGGCTGCTGAATATACTGCAGATAATTGTACACAAATTCACAATCAGTTCAGAATATTGATCAATGTGTCTGAGATCCCGGCATAAATTCCCGCTACTGAATAATAAAGCTATAAATTTGTTCTTTCTACATTACATTTAGTCGAACGCGAATTCACCCAGTCTTCATCAAAGCTATACAGGAATCACCGAGACTATTCGTTCAATCTTAAACAACCTATAAGTACAATCTGACGACCGGGATGACAAAAAAAACAACAGAGTTATATATAGCATCGACTTATAGTATATTGCGCGATCGCATACTAAACACGAAGCTAGTAACGTTCGCTAGGAAGAGTTAACATAACCTCTCAAATAACAGATTATTTAGAAAAACAATATGGGCAATAAATTAGGCTACTTACAGATTATGTCATATCAACGCTTCTCGAAGATATACGGGGGTTTGAGAGGAGAGAAGAAATGTAAACGCCTCAGGAACATTTTCCTAACACCTCGTGAGACAAACTTTTCTGCCTGTTGCTTCCGCTCATCACTAACGTGCGTTGAACTTGCGCACGCGAAAAAACATAGAAGAAAAACCCAAACCCGCTAAAGAAGATACTGACCCCTAGAGGGTAGGATAAATAAATACAGCGGCAAACTAATGCAATACCAGAGGGCATAGAGAGCCAGAACAGCCACTGTCCATCATGTTCTATAAGATCATCATGTTTGTAGCATGATCCAGGGGATTACCCACAGAAATGTAATATATGTCAATATAAGTAAATTACATGTCAGTGCCCATGTATATATGCAAAATTCATATAGCCTATATAAAACACAGTCATATATGAAACATATTTCAAAATATAGCAAAAATGGCCGTTTTCATGCAAGTGCCATATATTTTCCCGTATATGCACATAAATGTTAAATATATGTAGCCTAAGAGACGCATATGTATTCATATGTACTTATTTCAATGCATCAGTATCACATGAATGTATGTTTAGCTACATACATTTATTAAATATGTGGGAAACAAATATGTATGTCACATATTTATACTTAATGTTGTCCTTATATGCGAGAAAGCAATACTATACTGTAGCCTAATATATGCAGATATGTCACGAAGACTGCTGCGTGAGGAAACTTCAGGAGACGAAAAGCAGGTTAACAGTCTTTAATGGAAACAAGGCAGAGCCGAGAGTGAAACACGAGAGACTAGAAATAGAGAGTAGCTTATGATAGATGATAGAGAACAGTTGCGATAATGAGAGGATGAGATTCAGCTGGGGGAGATAAGAGGTAAATGAAGAGTGAGAGCGAACAAGAGGGAACAGATACAGAGAATGACCAGAAGAGGGAGACATACACCAATAAAACATATGAGAAGAGAACCAGGATCATAACAGTATCATATAGATGAACTCAAATATTTTCTTCACATGTTTGGACATATAAATGTTCATATATGTTGAAGGCATATTGTGTTCTCAGATAAGTCAAATATATGTATAGATATATGTAATGCTATTTAAAATATAAGTAGGCTACATATATGGCCATAAATTACATTTTTTATATGGGTAAAACATACAAAATATTTCAGGCCTAGTGGAGTTGGTAACTAATAATAGTTGGCTAGTAAATGTGTAAAGTTGCATAAAATGGAAATACTTAATAAAGCAAGAAAAAACTACCTCAAATGTGTATATGATTGGATTAACTGTTATCTGAGCTGTTGTCCAGTTGGAATTTTCACACCAAAATGGCGGCCACGCTACCGAAGCACCAGGCTACACAATAGGCAATCAGAAAATAGCACTATCGTATCTGGGTAAGATTTAACGCGTTCAACCAATGGAAAATGGGGGGGGGGGGGGGGGGTAAAATAAGTTTAAATACTTAAAATAAATTTTTGACAAAACACATTTATAAAAAGACACCTAGCATATTTCAGCCTTTTAATCATTTTTATAAAAAGAATGAGTCAAAAAAGATAAATTACTGACGTTCACAATGCACATTAGCTTGTCTTTTATTATTAATAGTAAAATTCGGTCCGATTTTCCCGTGGCGTCTGTCGTTGCTAAGCAACCATGCACATGCGCTCTCCACAATGACAAAGAAGTTTTAGTAGCTAATGCATTTTTTCATCTCACTGCGCCTGGAAAAAATGAGTGCGTCGCTTCAATTATGAGCTTCCTACATTTGAAATAACGAACTTGAGCGCGCAAAAGACGCGATATGTGAATGGCCCCTTGGCGAGCTACTCCAATCAGGCCACGAGCTACTGGTAGCTCGCGAGCGACGTGTTGGAGACCCCTGTCGGTGTCAATGTCCTCTTTGTCCGCGTTTTTTCTCTGCGTGAGAAAATGCAGTGGTCCAATCAGTAGTTAAGAGCCTGAACTTGCTTATAGTAATTCGGAAATTAATGCACATGAGTGAGAAAAAAATACAGCACAGAAGAATGTCTAATTTAGCGTGAGATTTCTTTGTTGAGCGTGAGACCGTGAGATTGACGCTGAATGCGTGAGATTCACGCCAGATGTGTGAGAGTTGGCAACCCTGCAAATCAGGTAACGCGGTCGAAATCGCCCCTCTCTTAACTCTTCTGATTCTGATTCTGATTCTGATTCTTATGGCCTCGCCCACTGATCGGGTAACTCCTATTACGGTCCTGCAGAGACCTATATTTGCCTCCGGCTGGCGGCTGTCACTCTTGCCTGTCTTCAAAACATGAGAGCCCTGAAAAGGTATTTAAGGCTAACGTAGCTATATTTAGGATAGTTTTTCGTTGTTTATGCAGGACATTACGTGCTCTTGAAAGCATGAATGTTTTGGGAAGCTGTGTCGATATTTTATACACACTTTATATGTAGGCCTAATTTTCGTTATCAACAGATAGGGGAACACTACTTCTAAATTCGTGACGTTCTACAAACCACTATAACAATTTTCGCTTTGATGTTTGTAGGCCTAGTGTTTTTCATTTTGTGTGTGTGCTGTGTGCAGTGACTGCAGTCTGTAAGTTAATGTCAAGTACAAAGAGTGCTGTTGTTACAACCTACTTATAAAAGGAAAACATTTTATTTTTTAAAAGCAAACAATTTGGAATAAATATTGAACACATATTTGTGCATGTCACTTTCACAGATGTACTAAATGTTGGCATATACAATGACCACAGTGTGTTTGTGGGTTCAGTCGAAGCACATTGTTACAATCATTCCCATTATTATGTTTTACTATTAAGAGTACAGACAACCATTTCACTGCAGTTTTTACTGCTGACACACACACACACACACACACACACACACACACACACACACACACACACACACACACACACACAAGAGATCAAACTACACAAGAGATTCTGATGATACCAGGTTGTCATTTGATTCCAAATCAAATATAAAACTTAAGTGAACTGCTTTTAAATTTATTTTTTGTGTTGTATATACTTATATTTTTTATACTAATACAACATGTCGTTATTTTATGTAATCTATTTTCACAGTGTTGCAGAAACATGATCACATTAACACATTTGAACAGCATTATGGTGTTACAGTAGTTTATAGTAGTACTTTAAGTAATACGTGTTTACATATGATATAATGGGGAAAAAGAGAGAAATATTACGAATATGAAACTTCAGTGTTTGTGTCAGCTTCTCAAAGACAGACAGGACATCCATACATGTCAAGTATCCTGTTTTGGGCGGGAAAGTCCCGTATTTAACCCTTCTTTCCCGCCGTCCTCCCGTATTAGTATTTTCCCGTAAATCTCCCGTATTTTAACCTGCACTATTAAAAAATAATAATACCCCGGGCCCGGCGGATAAAAAAAACAAAAACATTCCCCATCTGAGCTCTAGCCACGCGATAACAATAGGTTACTATCGTAACCCCGGTTCTCTGAAACATCGAGTGGAGAGATCCACCAATGGGAAGGGCATCCGTACCTGACCTCTGCAGAAGCATCCAATTGCACCAAGTCTGGCTAGACAGACAGAAGCGCGCAGCCAATGCCAGTTGAGGCCACACCCCCTCACCTATGGGCATATAACATCTGGGCGCGCTGCTATTCCTCAGTAAGTATATTCGCTTCTCGTGCGGCAAGCGGGGCAAAGCTGGTGGATCTCTCCACTCGTTGTTTCAAAGAACCGGGGTTACGATAGTAACCTATTGTTCTCTTTCATCATCTCGTGTTCGAGATCCACCTATGGGAGAGACATGGACAGCTCCCCGATTGCCCAATACACTCACAGTGAGGTTCTGAAAGCCAGAGAAAGACGGTCACCTCGGGGAGGCGGTGCCTGACACGTCCATTAATCATGAACCTGCAAAGGTGACGCCACACCGACTGCTGTGGACACGGAGGACATGAAGCATGCATGAGACACATACATGATAGTACCCCCAACCCACCAAGGCACATAAACTATACCCATAACGGGAAGTAAATGTTTGGTGGCAAGAATGAACATGACCAGCCGGCCCATTCACTCTTATTGGTTTCAACAGGGTACAGGGAAGAGCTAAGAAGACCCCACCCCTAAAACCGAATGTGCTACCGAGGTTCTGGTGACATCCAGCCGGTAGTAACGCACAAAGGTATGAGGAGAAGCCCAACTGGCAGCGGAGCAGATGTCCTGCAGTGACACTCCCCTAAACAAAGCCCAAGAGGCGGCTAAGCCCCTTGTGGAATGAGCTCTGATGCCCCTTGGGGGCTGCACTCCCTTTGCTTCATAAGCCATAGTTATAGCGCCCACAACCCAATGTGAGAGGCGTTGCTTCGATATGGGACTCCCTCTGTGCGGAGGGGCCCATGAAACAAAGAGCTGGTCGCTCTTCCGGAAAGCGTTAGTCCTGGTCATATAAGCCTGTAAAGCACGGACTGGACACAAAGCATTCAGCCTCTGATCCTCCAGAGAGGTAAAAGGTGGAGGGTGGAAGGCGGACAGCTCCAACACCTCTGAAGTGAACGCAGGGAAGCACTTCGGCATGAAGGCCGGGTTAGGCTTAAGGGAAACCTTATCTCCACTGAGGGAGAACTTAGTGCACGAGGGGTGAACTGAGAGTGCATGTAGCTCACTGACACGTTTAGCAGATGCCAAGGCCAAGAGCAAAGCTGTCTTGAAGGACAGCAGCTTAAGGGAAATACTCCCCAGGGGCTCAAAAGGATGTTGAGACAGTGCTTCCAGCACCATGGAGAGGTCCCATTCCGGAACAGTTCTCCTGATGACTGGCAACGAGCGGCGTGCACCCTTCATAAATCTGCGGATTAGAGGGTGCTGCCCGACAGTAGAGCCCTCAAAACCCACATGACAGGCTGAAATCGCAGCCAAATAGACCTTAATGGTGGAAAAAGACCTCCCTTTTTCCATGAGGTCTTGAAGGAAACACAAAATATCAGGAAATGAGCACTGATAAGATGTGAGACCGCGCCCATCGCACCACCCTTCGAACACGTGCCACTTACAGCCATATAAGGACCGTGTAGAGACGGCCCTGGCATTCTGAATAGTGGCGACCACACGCGGCGAAAGCCCAAGTGCGTTCAGCTTCGTCCTCTCACGGGCCAGGCCCAGAGAGCCACCCTGTCCGGGTGGGGGTGGTAAATCTCCCCGTTGGCTTGGGACAATAGATCCGTGCGTACGGGAAGGCGCCACGGCTTGGCGTATAACAGAGGAATTATCTCCGCCAGCCATGGTGCCTTGGGCCACCTGGGTGCTATAAGAATGAGAGACAGGCCCTGCTCTCTCACCCTGGCCAATGAGGGAATTATCAGGCACAGGGGAGGAAAAGCATACAGGAGCACTCTGGGCCATGGGTGGGCCAGTGCGTCTACCCAGAGGGGCGCGTCCATGTCCCTTAGAGAGAAGAACATAGGACAATGGTAGTTTTCGCGCGAGGCGAATGGATCTACGCTCGCCCGTCCGAATCTCATCCATAGCATTTCCACTATCTGAGGGTGAAGACGCCAATCTCCGTAGATTGGGTTTCCCCTTGATAGCAGATCCGCACCTCTGTTCAGAATGCCCGGAACGTGAGTTGCGCGTAACGACAGGAAAACCCGTCTGCTCCACACCAAAAGCTTGTAAGCTAGAGCGTGGAGTTTCGACGAGCGCATGCCGCGCTGACGGTTGATATAAGCCACAGCCGTGGTATTGTCGCACCGTACTAGAACGTGATGTCCCTGCAGGCGAGGCAGAAAATGATTAAGAGCTTTCCAAATGGTTAAAAGCTCTAAATAGTTTATGTGGGCTAAACGTAGTCTGTTTGGCCACAGACCGTTCACCGTTCTGCCCTCCTGGGTGGCACCCCAGCCTGTCAAGGACGCATCTGTCGTCACAACTTTCCGCATCGTAACCGCCCCCAGAGGGGTTCCCCGTGCGTAAAAGTTCTCGCTCTCCCAGTGGCGCAAGGTCGCCGAGCAGGCGCGTGTCACTGTTACCGAGCGGCAAAGGTTGCGAATCGGGCTGAAATGTAGTGACAAGACCCATTTCATGAACGCCCTCATCCTCAGAAGTCCCAATGGCACAACTTGGGTGGATGAAGCCATGAGACCCTGCAGCCTGAGACATGTGCGATATTGCACTTTCGCCCCTTCTCTGAACTGCGTCTATAAGTCAGGATTCTCAGACCTGATATTCTCAGAGGTGCTAAGCCCGCCTCCGCGCACAGACAGAAAGACCGGGGACTCAAACTGAGTCCAAACGTAAGAACTGTGAATTCGTAACATATGCCCTGGTAGGCGAAACGAAGAAACTTCCTGTGCGGAGGATAGATGCTTATGTGAAAGAAAGCATCTTTCAGATCGACTGATGTGAACCAGTCGTTCTGTTTTATGGCACGGGCGAGTGCGCCTTGTGAAAGCATTCTGAAATTGTATTTCCTCAAATGTTTGTTCAACACTCGAAGGTCCAAGATAGGGCGGAGAGAACCGTCTTTTTTCGGGATCAGAAAATAACGGGAATAAAAACCCTGGTTCATCAGATTGGGGGATACCACCTGAATCGCTCCCTTGTTTAAGAGAGATGAAATTTCCTCTTTCAGAATGTGAGAGGCGTTCTCTTCCGTGTGAGAAAAGAGAATGCCGTTGAAATGCGGGGGTTTTACTGCGAATTGCAATCTGTAACCCTGCATTACTGTACGCATCACCCACTCGGGAGCTGAAACGGTTCGCCAAGCCGCTTCGTGACTCGCGAGAGCTCCCGCTCGGGCCAGAGCGGAGCTGTGTGAGACCGACAGGTTTATTTGTGATGCAATGGCGCCATCTAGTGGGCACACTAGAGGCGACATGCAGGGGTTCGGAGGGATTTCCTCTCTCTGCAGTGAGATGAATTCTCTCTGCGGAGAGAGGTTTTCTCTCCGAAACGAATTCATTTGATTCGTATTTTTTTGTGTTTTGTGTGTTTTTTGTTGGGCAAACACTGGTGCCGAAGCCTTTATTGAGAGAGTGAGGGTAACAGAGTGTGGGCAGTGTGGTGTCACTGAGCTTAAACTTTCCCTCACAAAGGGCCCCCTGAACGTGGGGGGAAAACACACATTTCTCGAACACACGAGCTGGGCAGTCTCGTTTACAGGCGGAGAGCTGACCCATCCGCGGGACCCCCTGGGTCTTTTGGACGGGGGTCCTAGAAGAGGAGGGGAGTCTGAAGGGCTTGCGGCCCGTGAACATGGACTCGAAGCCCCCATCGGCTGAACATGAGGCAGGCCGCTTGCGTTTCGAGTCGGTGGGGTTTGAATTCGCAGGTCTCCCGGCCGCGGCGGGAGCGGGCTTACCCCAGTGCTTGTGTGTAGGTGCTGGGTTATGTTGCCGAGGGGGTGGTTTGTTGCGGGGCTTTTCTTTGCCCTGATGAAACTGTCGTCCCGTGGCCGGTGGGTTAGGCAAACGCACAGGGGGCGCCTGGCGTGGGACTGACTTTCTGGGAAGGCAAAGCTTGAAAGCCTCATCCTCCTTCTTCTTATCGTCACACCGTTGTTGCATCAGTGCGACGGCGGGGCCGAAGAGAGCCCGGCCGGGCTCCACCGGCGCGCCCGCGATGCGCCTTTTCTCACTGTCAGGGAGTCCCGACAGGTTCAGCCAGAGCGCGCGCTCTCCGACCACGGAAAGCGCCATGGAGCGCCCGCAAGCTTGGACGGCCTGCCGAGCGTTGCGGAGGACGAGGTCGTTCACCGTGAGGATCTCCTTCCACAGGGTTTCAGAAGGATTTCCCTTTTCCAATTGTTGCCCTAACTCTTCGAGGATCTCCGCCTGGTAGGCGGAGAGGAGCGAAGAAACGTTAAGGGCCCTGACAGCCACGGCCTTATAAACTGCCTGGTGAACGGAGGCAGCAAAACGGTCCATCTTGTTGGGCAAGACCGGCTTAAGGGGAGCGAGCAGCCCGCCCTGAGCGGGGTTAAGGTGCCTGGCGATGGAAGGCTCAACGGCGGGAGGTTCGCCCATACCGTGTGCCGCCATGTCCTTAACCTCGAGTCCCGTGAGACCGTGTTTGAAGTCGAGCGGGTCGCTCCAATAATTTCTCATGTGCTTGGCGCACGCCAGGAGGATGGGGAAGAGTTGTTTCCTCGGGCCGGGAGGGGGTCCCAGCACTTTGCCATCATAAATATCCCTCTCCTGGTCGGTGCCGGCCATTCGATGTTGAGACGAGCGGCCGCTCGCTCACACACTTCCAGGAGGATGGCTTGAGGCAGAACCGCGTGGGCGGTAGCCTGGGGAACACCAGAGGGCGGGATGGCCTCCTCGTCCTCTGAAACCCCAAGAATGGCCGCATCCTCCTCTTCGCCAGAACCAGGCAGTTCGTGGACGAGAGCGAGGTTGTCCCCGAAGATGTCCTCCTCGGGGAAGGAGGGATTGGGCTGGTCAGCCCAGACGAGAGACGTTGCGCCCCGGGAGGCCCCCGGTAGCGCGTCGTCATCACCGTGTCCCCCGTCCGAGTCAGAAGGGCTGAGCCCGGTGCACTGTGTCACTGCCACCTTAAGACGGCGTTTAAGCAGCTTCCTAGGCAGCATGAGGCAGAAACTGCAATTCTCCGGGTTCTCCAGGGCTTCCCGAGCGTGCTTGAGACCCAAACAGACCACGCAAAGCTGATGAAGATCCTTAGCTGCGATAAGGGCACCACACGCAGCCGGGCAGGCCCGTGATATGCTATCCCTTGGAGAGGCTGCAGGCTTAGACAGTGACATACCAGCGAAGAAAACGGAGAAATCCGTGGCGGGCAGCCGTGAGGAGAAACGGTGAAAATAGCGAGAGCGTGGGCGGCTCCGAATGCAAAGCAGCAGTAGTTGAAAAATAAACAACTGTCACGTCCGGCGGAGGCTGATCTGGTCGATATGTCCTCCTGAAGACACGAGGTGAGCAGTGTAAAAAATCAACCGAGCTGTGAGATGCAGAGATCGCGAGAAGCGAATGTCAACTGAGGAATAGCAGCGCGCCCAGATGTTATATGCCCGTAGGTGAGGGGGTGTGGCCTCACCTGGCATTGGCTGCACGCTTCTGTCTGTCTAGCCAGACTTGGTGCAATTGGATGCTTCTGCAGAGGTCAGGTACGGATGCCCTTCCCATAGGTGGATCTCGAACACGAGATGATGAAAGAGAACTGCCACCTGCAGTAGCCTACTGTGGGTAGGGGAGAGCCGGGACGGTTGAAACACTTTTCAGATAAACGTCGTTTTCTAAGATAAGGTTACAGATAGATTTTTTTTTGTGTGTGTGATCAACAACTCACATATGTGTTCCCTTAGTATCATGTGTTATTCGGTAGAAACATAGAATGATTTAAGTAAAAATTTACTTTGAATGGGAGTTGGGTTTTGTTTCAATCGTCCCTCCACAGCGGGACGATTTAAACACAGGGGTGGGACGGATGAAACATAACAGTTTAAACGGTAACTATTCATCTAATTCTTGTTTTTATGAACAATACCTGACAAGTAACTTATGTACATATTGTTACAAACATTTTGTCATTTATTTTCATTTTAAAGTTCATATTAACATTTTTGTTCTGTCGCCCAATAAACAATCGGCGATAAGCCTTTGTGCATTTTGCGTAATCTTCTAATAGGCTATTTTGAAGAAGACAGACAAATCCGTATACAATTAATTCTTATATTTATTCCTTGAGTCATATTGAGTGATTTAGTCATATTGAGTGTTTTCCTATGACCAGGTTTAACTGGCACGAGTCGTTGTTTCAACCGTCCCGACAGCGCCTTCAGCCATTTAAACCTGTTTTGTCCGTAAACTAAAAAACTCTGATATTATACACTTAAGGGTGTGATGCAGTACTAATACACCTGCCATATTATTATTACAATGGCACATGAAACAATTTACAGTCAAAAAAAAGTACGGCACAAAAGATTTCACTAACCACCCTCAAAAACAGCTTTCCAGCTCTAACTTTAAAACGGCAAGACGTAAAGAAGAAATGTTTTCGCGGGTCTGATAGGCATTGCGTGCTGTACTTGCTGACGAAATTTGACGTACATAACGTGAGTGGTTTTCAAGGAAATCTCAAGGTTTCATCCGTCCTGCGTTTCAATCGTCCCTGCTCTCCCCCTGTAGGTGGCAGTTGTCGCGAGGTTAGTGTGTGAGGTCAGATGATGAGTGACAACGCGGGGGGAAAAAGAAAAAAAATCGGAGACGGATGAAGGACGCTACGACAGAGACGGAAGGCACTCCTGCCACAAAACCAAAACCACCCTCATGTAAATACCGCGATCAATGGGACAGCGAATTTACTTTTCTGAAGAAGAGCAGGGTAGGGGACAGTCACGCGTTTTGTAACTGCGACTTTAGCATCTTAAAACCTGTTAATCGTTGCCAGTGCGCCGACGCACTGAAGCCTTTTTTGTTTTGTTTAAATAGTTCAAAGTTACTATCAGATTTAATGTTATTACCTTGACAAACTATACATCATTAAAAAGATATAACACTCAAGTTTCAGTATTTGACCACTATTGTATTCTCAGAAACTTTGAAGATGTTTCATACAAAATAAATTTCTAATAACTTTACAAAACTGTAGCTATTAATAACTATTTTTTCATTATGACAATAATGAATTCTACATTTACAATAAACTGCCAGGTGTCAGCTTTCAAATGAGATCATACTTGTGATTTTAGTGCAAAGTGTTTATGAACTGTAGGCTATCTGTTTCAGTTTGGGAACGCCATTTCTGAGGATTTTTCCAAAGTGGGGTTGCAGCCTAACAGGTTAAAGAATGCAAAGTCTGCAACAAATTTGAACTATAACTCACTAAAAGAGTAAAGAAAAGTTATGTGACATGCAAGGAAAAACTGTAAAAGAAAAGCAATATGAAATGAAAATAATGTGTGGAATGAAAATAAAATGTAAATGTAGAGACAAGCAATGTTAAATGAACAGAAAATATGCAAATAAGCCTTTAAAAAAAATGCTCTTCATATATACCCTTTAGTGTTTTCATTTAAGCTATAACACTTGTCTTAAAATGTAAGGGATAACGTTACTGGAGCTTGGTTGGGGTGGTGGGACTGCTTGCGGTGGGCGCAGGAAAATTCCCTTATTTTCAAATCCAAAACTTGACAGGTATGGACATCTGTGTCTTAAATCTGCTCCTTTGTCCTCATAAATGACATATCTGTATGTGAAACACTGAATCAGTGTTTCTGACTCTTCAGGCTTACCTGTGACGCTCCATGAAGACTGAATGAATCATGGAGGACAGAGAAACATTCACAGATGGAGATGTTTCTCCAGCATTCAGGTACATCTAAACCTTCATATGACCTTAATGTTATGGATAATACAGTGTGTCACATAACAGTGTAAGGCCGTCAAACTCGATCCAATGGCGGTATTCGAATTAGCGGTGAAGGTCTTTGTGTGTTACTGTCTTTTCTCGCAGCAAAGTATTTTTGGTTAAATGCAATACATTTTCTCATATGTATTTTCTCGTTATTTCATCTGACTCCATAAATGAAAAGGGTTTTAATGATATCTGTGCATCATTAAATGTGAGCGAATGTTTTACTATTCTTTTAAACTCTTGAATGAAAATAATGTCAATTAAAATAATCAAATATCACAATTTAATATGTCAGGTAAATGTATCATTACAATTTCTTAATCAATTCAAGGATAATCAATGCAAAACATCAAATGCTCTAGAACAAAGAGGAAAAAGTTTACCCGACAAGAAATGCGTGAGGCTGATGTCTCGCAACTCTCGACCTCACGGGCCGATCTCAAATATAGAAAAGGCCCCGAGCTCTCGCTGCGTTTCATTATATACCCAGACCTCATGATCTAAACATCATCCACAGTGGAAATTTACCTGTAAGTCACCATTTGCTAGCAGTGGAAAATTAGCATTCAGTCAAATGGTCGAAGGTGTTAACTCAAAGACACACCCTCCAGTATTGGAGGGTGTGGAAGATATTTCTAAACTTCCTAAGAACTTTATTACCTTTTGGGTTTACTTCTTTGGGAATGAGACATTTGTACCAGCCGTACCGAGACATTTCAAATAATACCAAATATGTATAAAACTAGATGAAAATCATTCACATTAAACCATTTAGATTCTTGTGTGAGTTTGGGAGACCTCTGCCAGGATGAAGAATGGGGGACAGAAATGTAGATTAGGATGAGGGAGGTGAGACCTTCATCTCAATAGTGCACGAGGGGGAGATCAAATGTTAATTTCCTTTGTTTTCTCAGAGAGTGGCCCTCTCTTAAAGTCCTTCCAGTTTTTCCAGTCTTACAACAGTGTGTTCTGCATGTTTGCTGTGATTGGGAAGGTGTTCTGAGAGATAGTCTGGTGCCGTGAATGGAATAGATAGATGGCTGGATTTATCCTTGTGCAATGTCTTTTCTCTTCAACTTTTGTGAAGCTTCTCTTGGATAGACTTGGATAGATTCTCTATATGAGGTTTATCTACATGTAAAATAAGCTGAATGAAAATAATTTCTGTCTCCAATTCTGATAAAGTCAATTACACAGTCAGAAATCAAATTCACCGGAGCCCAGCTGTGTGTCCATGAAGAGTGATCAGTCTATGGGAATACCATTACAATTTAAGGGAAAACACACACCAACTGATCTGAGGTACAACATTTCATTATACAAGTTGTCATATATGTGTAATTTTTGTCTATTCTGTTGTCTATATTATGTGAAAATACAATACAACATTTTGGATGGATGGATAACATTATCATGGTGCAATGTAAAATAGTCAAGTTAACTACATTAATTCTTCTTGTAACTATTTCTTTTTAAGTCATTTACACAGTCAGAGATCAAACTCACCGGAGTCCAGCTGTGTGTCCATGAAGAGTGACTGGTCTATGAAAACACCACCAGTAATTAAGGGAGAACACACACCAACTGATCTGAGGTACAACCTTTTGGATGATGGATAACTATCATGGTGCAATGTACAATTGTCAAGTTAAAGGGATAGTTCACCCAAAAATTTAAATTACCCATGATTTATTTTCAACTTTATCAAGTTTACATTTACATTTATTCATTTAGCTGACACTTTTATCCAAAGCGACTTACATTTGCTATATGTCAGAGGTCGCACGCCTCTGGAGCAACTACGGGGTTAAGTGTCTTGCTCAGGGACACATTGGTGTCTCACAGTGGATTCGAACCCGGGTCTCTCACACCAGAGGCATGTGTCTTATCCACTGCGCCATCACCACCCCATATCAACGGTAGTAAGTAGCTTCAGACAGACGGCCTACGCATTGATTTACGGTGAAAGAATAAACCTTGACCTGACGCATGACGTACTGACGAACGTGGAATCAAAACACCGGTCACGAATCAGAAGTCTAAACGAGAATGTTTAAAGAGAAATGTGGGAGGAGCTTGAGTTTGTTGCCCAGCCATATTAGTTTGAACCGTGAGAGGAATCAAAGCTTACGTTACTCCTACATCCTTCGTCATACATCGTGTCAAGTGTTATTCTCTTGGCGTAAGTCGATTTGCGTAAGATAGTCATTTTAGTTGATAAAGTTATAAATATGGATATTTTTCTGACACAAAGGCATCGCTTCGCTTCAGAAGGCCTTTATTAACTTTTTGTTTTTTTGTGTGCAAATATTTTGTTTTGATCCTGCACCAGTTGGAGAGAATTTAGATGTGTCTTTTTTCCTCTTTTTTTTGGACATACAGTTAGAAATGTCATTTCATTTCATCCCTCAAACCCTGAGTAGTTGTTTACATCCATGCTTTGGACCACTTATACCAAATCACTGTGGTCACACTAGCAACATGAATAAATTACTTTTAAAATAATACAAAAATAGTGTTTATTTATTTTACTATCATTTTCACATCCGTAATTCATGTTGTAATTAGGGGTGTGATAGTTGAACACCGTCATTAGAACTCTAGAACCGACAAAACCGTGTTATTAAAAAAAAATTTTATAAAAAAGACTCGGGGGGGATTGTATCAGCTGACGAGGGAAACGGAGGCGGAGTTAAGGCCTCATTATGCTTCTGCGTCAACTCCACGGCGTAGCTACGCCGTCACTCCTACGGCGTCGTGGCCGTTTTATGGTTCTGCGTCAGGTTGAGTTGCATCGCAGTGCATCTGACCAATCACAGCACTTGTGGTCTGCGTCGCCTCGACGCGTAGTTACAATTTTTTGGAGGTGCACGTCGAGCTACGGCGGAGGGGTTCGCGGCGACGCAGAGGGGTCTGCGGGGGTACGCCATCGATTCGACGCAGAAGCATAAAACAGGCTTTAGTGGTGCTTCGGAGGCTGCTACTGCGGGAGATGATTCGGGAGAGGTCTGTAAACCACCACCTCCCCAGAAGAGAAATCTTGGAGATCTCCTTAATAAACGGAGGTATGAAATCTCTGCCCCTTTACCGATCAGAGCGCGCGCTGACACAGAGTTAACCTGCTATCTCAAACCGCATAATTTTAATAATTCCCGCAGGTCTCCCACTTATAATGCAGGAAATTCCCATGAGCATTTAGGTTGTATTAGTAAATGAATCCACACAGCTTATAAAATCAAATCAGTCATTTTAAAACTTTCTGCAAAACGCAAATTTACAAACAGCGCGAGTGTTCAGCGGTGCTGAGTCTTCTCTCTCGTCTCTCAAATGGGTTGCAGAAGGCAAGCGTCAAGCGCTTCAGGCGATATTACACTCGCGTTTAGGAGTCGGGACATGATGGAATATTTACTTGCACAATTGGGCCAGCATTGCATCGTAACTAACGTTTATCATTTGCACGTCTTTTTAAATCTTACCAGTTTAAACATTCAAACGATTTTAAACTATTCAGTACTCGCGCGCTCTCAGAGATGTTTTTCTCTGTGTGCTTAAATAGAGTACAGCTGCATCACAAACAGCTCGCGAGTAACAAAAGTTATTTTTCGTGGATTATATCACTTTAACAGACAACACACCGCCCCACATCCCCCCCCCCCCCCCCCCCCCCCCCCGGACGACGGCGGCGGTTATGTTACGAACCGTCACATTTGACTCACGTCATAACCGTCATCACCAATTCTGAAACCGGCACACCCCTAGTTGTAATACATTATTTTAATGTTTCAGTCATGACTCTCAACTGGTCCAAAGCAGATTCAAATTAAATCTGCTGAAGAAGTTTCAGTGTCTGTATGAAGGAACAGCAAAGCAGGGAAACCCAACACTCTTGAATGAGATCTACACAGAGCTCTACATCACAGAGAGTGGAAGTGGAGAGATCAATAATGAACATGAGGTGAGACAGATTGAGACACAATCCAGGAGAGCAGAAACAGAGGACACACCGATCAAATGCAATTACATCTTTAGACCTTTACCTGGACAAGACAAACCCATCAGAACTGTGCTGACAAAGGGAGTCGCTGGCATTGGAAAAACAGTCTCTGTGCAGAAGTTCATCCTGGACTGGGTTGAAGGGAAAGAGAATCAGGACGTCCAGCTCATATTTCCACTTCCATTCAGAGAGCTCAACTTGATGAAGGACAAAACACTCAGTCTTTCAGATCTTCTTCATCACTTTTTCCCTGAAGCAACAGAAATGGAAATATCCAGTAATGGATATAAAGTGTTGTTCATCTTTGATGGTCTGGATGAGTGTCGTCTGTCTCTGAACTTTAAGAGAAAAGTGAAACTGTTTAATATATCTGAATCAGCCTCAGTGGACGAGCTGCTGATGAACCTCATTGAGGGGAATCTGCTTCCCTCGTCTCTCATCTGGATCACCTCCAGACCAGCAGCAGCGGATCTCGTCCCCTCTGAGTGTGTCCATCGAGTGACAGAGGTACGAGGCTTCAGTGACCCACAGAAGGAGGAATACTTCAGGAAGAGGATCAGTGATCAGAGTCTGGCCAATACAATCATCTCACACCTGAAGTCCTCAAGGAGCCTCCACATCATGTGCCACATCCCAGTGTTCTGCTGGATCTCAGCCACTGTTCTAGAGAAGATGTTGAGTGAAGCAGAGAGAGGAGAGATTCCCAAGACTCTCACTCAGATGTACACACACTTCCTGCTCATTCAGACCAACATCAAACATGAGAAGGACTATGAGAAGAGAGTGAAAGATAAAGACATGATTCTCAAACTGGGGAAACTGGCTTTCCAGCAGCTTGTGAAAGGAAACCTGATCTTCTATGAGGAAGACCTGAGCGAGTGTGGCATTGATGTGACAGAAGCATCAGTGTACTCAGGATTGTGCACTCAGATCTTCAGAGAGGAGTTGGGCTTGTATCAGGGGAAAGTTTTCTGCTTTGTTCATCTGAGCATCCAGGAACATCTAGCAGCTCTATATGCACACATTTACTTTACAAACAAGAACAGAAATGTGTTTGAACAAATCACCAAACCAAGTCTGTTGTCTAAGGTTTTAAACCAGAAGAAATATCATTCATTATCTGAGCTGCATCAGAGAGCTGTGGACGAGACTTCACAGAGTAAGAATGGACATCTGGACCTTATCCTGCGTTTCCTTCTGGGTCTCTCATTGGAGTCCAATCAGACTCTCTTACGAGAACTACTGACACAGACTGGAAGCTGCTCCTACAACAAAGAGGAAACAGTTCAGCTCATCAAACAGAAGATCAGGAAGACTCGCTCTCCAGAGAGATCCATCAATCTGTTCCACTGTCTGAATGAACTGGGTGACGATTCACTGATGCAGGAGATCCAACGTTATCTGACATCTGGAGAAATAGGAGGAACCAAACTCTCCTCTTCACAGTGGTCAGCTCTGATTTATGTGTTGCTGACATCAGAGCAGAAGATGGATGATTTTGATCTAAAACAGTTCATTGGAGCACAAAATAGAGCAGATGAAGTTCTTCAGAAGATGCTGCCTGTGATTAAAGAATCCAGATCAGTTCAGTAAGTCACTCTGACAACAGTCACTACACTGATAAAACATGATCACATTTATGGTTTTAGCAGGAGCTTTCTGACCAAAGCAGCTGAGGAGGTGTGTGTGTGTGTGTGTGTGTGTGTGTGTGTGTGTGTGTGTGTGTGTGTGTGTGTGTGTGTGTGTGTGTGTATTTGTGTGTGTGTGTGTGTGTGTGTGTGTGTGTGTGTGTGTGTGTGTGTGTGTGTGTGTGTGTGTGTGTGTGTGTGTGTGAGAGAGAGAGCTGATGATTGTAGAGGTCAGTGTGTGAGACATGATGAAGGATTGAATGTGACTGATCAAAACTGACAGCAAACAGCAACAGTGTCTTTAACAGTGTCTTTTTCTATATATTGATGCTGTTTGTCCTCTAATGATGTTTATGTGAATGTTTTACTACCTCTACAAATCACATTTGTAGTTAACACTTTTTATTCTATGTTTGCAGCTGGTATCAGGTATTCACCATGTATCTTTAATCTCTACAGGTTGAGGGATTGTGGTGTTACAGATGAAGGCTGTGTTGTTCTGGCTTCAGCTCTGAGATCAAACCCCTCACACCTGAGAGAACTGAATCTGACTGAGAATAAACTAGGAAACCGAGGAGTGAAGCTGCTCTCTGATGCACTGAAGGATCCTCACTGTAAACTGGAGATACTGGGGTAAGATTGTATAAATGTGTGTTTTATCCTCCAGTTTCTTCATATGGTCAATAATGAACAGAAGAAACAAACTAGACAAAAAATCTTCATCTTTTGTTTCCAAAAGACTTTAATCTTCATTAGATTGTTTCCAAAGTTTTAAGAATTTTTATTACTAATACTTATATGTAATGGATAAAGCCGTGGCCAGCTGTGCATTCAGGGCGATAAAAGACCCTTCTGTTTCAGTCCTGATCACCCTGTCAGGTTTACTCTGTGATGAGAACCGCTTGAATATATATTATCCTGCTTATTCTACATCTACGTGCCACATAAGTAAATAATTGGCAGGGCTTAAAGTATTCCGGCCGGGGGCCGGATTTCCGGCTTGAGGGCAGGTCCGGCCAAAATTTATTTATCAGGCTGGAAATTACAGTCGGAGGCACTTTCGGCGCGGACGCGCTTGGAAAAAACGAGTGCGTCGCTTCCATTATGAGTGCACATACCACGCGGCTACATTTGAAATAACGAACTTGAGCGCGCAAAAGACGCGATATGTGAACAGGCCCTAATCTGATTTGAATAAAACACCGGTCCCCTTCAACCTACCGCCTTGATTCAAGAGTCAGCCCGCACAGCTGTCACAGCCAATGGGAGCATGATATTAGGTTGTCTTACCCAATTGCTAGAGAGGAGGGCGGGTCTTGTGCAGGAAGTGAACCAGTTCGCAGTTAGCTTGTGCACACGCTATGGAGAATGGAGTTTATCAAACCAGGAGAAAATACATCTGCTTTGGAGAAGAAAGTAAAAAACAAGCGGCGCTGGGCATGGCTTGAAGAAAGAGGACAAAACGGGAAGGCTTTAGGCACTTGGTGCAGTAAACTTGCGGAGCCTGGAGCTTGTTTTTGCATAGTTTGCCACAAAAAGCTTCGCTATGCCATTAGCGGTAAAAAAAACAAAAAAACACTTGTCCGTCATGATGGAGAATGGAATTAAAGAGTAGTGAGAGAATGAGATGCGTGAGATCCTGTCAGCAGCGGCAGATCTTAAAGTTACAGCAGCCACTAATTCTCTCTGTATGTAAAGCTAACCTAAGAACAAAAGGAACAGAAAAAACTACTCACTGCTCTTGACTAAAGAACGCTTGTAGCTTTAATAAGGATTAATCTAATTTAATTTATAATTTATGCAGTGCGGACTGTTTTATAACCTTATTAAATTTCTGTATATTTCATACTTGTTAGACAGGAAAGGTACAGATAAATATGACATTTATTATGGGTTTAAGTGAGGATTGTTTTAAGTTCACTTTAATTAAAAGTTATTTTTTAGAAGCCTAACAAATTTTTAAAATTTGGGGGGAAATAATTTTTATCGAGACATCAGTAGCTATATTAATATCAGTGATACTGGCCCAGTAATAAAAAGATGCCATTAAGATACAGCCGTAATACTTGAGAATAAATGGTTCCATTTGAAAAGAAGTCCGTCTGTGCAGTCTGTCTATGCAGTTTCTGCCCCCATGAAAAAGTTCAGGCTCAGGATTTTTTTTTCACTTTAACCCCTGAATTGGACACAAAATATTGATTTGAGTTTAAATATTATATTATCAGAACGAAAAAGCTCAAACAAGACGACCATTTAAGGGATGATATACAGTCGTGACACTTATTACACGGCTTTTCACTAAATGAATAACACTTCAAGTTTGTTGAACTCTGACCTGCAAATTCGCATCATGTGAAGACGCGTGACCAGTAGAAGATTGAAGTGTAAGGGCCACACAATTGACCCAATGAAAGTATCCAGTGTGTGTCTGAAGGTTTCCTGCGCATTCTGTCTTTTTCATCTTAATTGTGCCTAACACTAGTGTTATTGCAGTTTAACCCTCTGAGGTCGACTATCGCGCGGGCTTATTTTCTTATCAGTGCAAAGGAAACTCAAAATACTCTGTTGATTATGATCTTACATATTAAGTGTTGTTTTGTGGATACAATAAAAACAAAGTGTAAAAATAAACATGATGCGCGTTCTGCCTTCTCTCTGTCAGTGAAGTCCATTCTGAAACGCATCCGAAAATTAACTGTAATTCCGCGAATACTTGTCATACAGGCACGAGTGTTTTTCCATAATGAAGCTTGAACTCTCTTCTTTTAAATGAATTAATTTATATAAAAAAACAAACATTCTCAGTTTATGTAATCTGTATGAAAAGAGAGAGATGTCAGTCTTTTTCTTTCCAGCTCATTATACCTGATTACGCGTTAATGTGCCACGCCCACGGAGAGCGCGCGGTATTCAAACGCAAATGATCTAAGGCAAGCCATGCAAACATGCCAACGCCCACCAGCTGGATTATAAAACACATCGTGTTTAGTAAGTATCTTACTACAGCTGTGTACACAGTGTATCCCTACGGTGTGAGGAATAATACTATCTAATAACCCTGGAAAATGTACCAGAAGTGCTGGTAGTTTCATTTCGAGGAGCAACGGACCCAGCTGATGTAGTAAGTCATTTATTCTTAAGTGCTTTGTTCTAATCGCGATATTGAATAGTGTCTGTAAACCGCAAAAAGACTGTTTAAATATGAATTGCGTGTCTGTGTGTAGGCTAAATGATGAATGAACGGCACAGGCGCGCGTGTTTTGTTTACTACAGTTATACAGCGCGTGTCTGTGCCGTTCATTCACTCTCGCACCTACATTAGTAAACATGTACATGAACACATCCAAACTATATTGCTATAGCCTACTAAGATGAGTAAAAATAGACTGAAATATGTTGAAATAAAATGTCTGTATAAGCAACTAACTGCAAATTAACATGTATATGCTAATATATCATACACAATATGTTACAGACTAAATATGAATGTTTAGACAAGATTTTGTGATTAGTTTTGGATAGATTATAAAGTTTTGACTGTAAAAAAAGACTACTGTCACATTAAATAGGTACGCTTTTGTTCACCAATTTCTGCTCATATGTTAAATATACTATATGATGTTTTGTCAAAAATAAAGTAGGTATATTGAATTATCAACTAAGATGTTATTATAGTGTTTGTTCCAATATTCAAACTAATGAAGCCTTACCTTTTTTAATACGTATGATAACATTTATACTTTTTACAAAAAAAGAATACACTTGAAATATTGTTAAAATTGTAATTGTTGTTGTAATTGTAACCTATTTGTAATTGGTTACAATTTCTAATTGTAAAATATGTATATATAGATAATTTTTTTTGTCCTTGCATTCTTTGGGATCCTGTGACACTCCTGTGTGAAAGGCTAATTAATATGCAGCTCATTATGTATGTGGCACATTATCCGGCCTTTGTCTTCTCAGGTGTGAACACGCCTCCACGCATATTGCCTTTCCAAACAAAAGGTGTCTTATAAAATTTAAATCAATGTATTGTTTTGTGTAAATGATTAGGCAGGATGATTTTCAGATCATTTTGAAGCAAAAACTCTAGGCAACAAACACTCATTAGTCAAAAGTCTTGTGGACACATACCTAGTATGTGTTTTGTGGCCTTATTTCAGACACTTTAAGTTTTAGTTTTTTCAATAACCACGCATAAACATTATTCTCTAAAAAATACAAACATGTGCATGCATGTTGCTCACATATTACGGTAGCCCCGTTTGTGCTATATAGAGTGAATTTACACCTTTGCCATTAACATGTTTATAAATAACTGAAAAAAGCACAAATGTCAGAGCATGTCAGTACACCTCCACGACTCAGAAAACACCTCAGACCCCAGAGGGTTATGGTCTTTAATTACACTTAAATTACTATTTGACTCAGATTTAGGTTGAAATGACCATTCATTATTGTTCTTTGTTCTAATACTATGAAATATGCTGTACCATGCCTGCTAATATTTCATATGGTATTTTATATGTAGCCCCTATACAGCTGCATAGATATGTAACTGGATAAAGAGAAAATCTAGAATCTTGCCTAATGTGTCACATGCTCCATCTAACCCGGATTCTATTATATACTTATACTTAACCCTGGACACAGATTTGCAGTTTAAATTAAACTCCATTCCGTGTTTTAGCTACAGCCTTGACTTCCACGCCGCTGCTTCCTCAAATCCATTCCACTCGCTCATTCAGAATCCAGGTAGTTCCAGGTCAGTTTAATCACCGTTCTATATTGCTGTTTTCATTGAAGCGCATACACACACACACACACAGTGGCGTCATTCCCATTCAAAGTGAGGGCACGTGCCCCCTCAGATTTTTCCTCCCTGATCTTTTTTTTGTCACAACTTTATTCCTATTATGCTCCATAATTACCAGAGCCTATAACGACTCAAATGTATTCTTCTGGATGTGTAATAAATCGGTCAGCATCAGCCCGCCCCTTTTTCCTGATATGGTGTCTGTGTATATCAAACAGCGCTCTAGAATCTTTGCTGTGTATGTTCAAGCAACTCACTCGTCTCGCACGTTGAGCTGGCAATGTTTTACAGATGATCTTGAAGTGGTAAGTGGGCAAAGCAACAAATCAGAAATTGAATTAATTATCGGATGATATTAAAAGGTAATGGGATTATTAGTGGTTGACCTGGAAATTTTAACTTGATCAAAAAGTTATGGGTTTGATATTAGCTGCGAATTCAGAGCATTAACTTAATTTGTGTCAGTGTAACGTTATCGATAGCTAGCCTAGTCTAACCGTAAACTAGTTGTCAAACTTCTTTCAAAGTCCTTCATTACATATTAATATTAAAATAAGTTAATTTCAGAGCACCACAAACTCAGACCTCAGCACCTTTATGTACCTTTAATGTAAGATTGTTCTTAGGTCACATACCAATTTAAAATCATAACATAAAAACTGCAATGGTACTGTTTTTAAAATCATGTGTAGTAGGCCTAAGTGTACAGTAAGTGTGTGTGTAAACATGCTTTAATGAAGTAGACTTCAAAAGCTTTTGAATTTGAGCTTACAGTTCTTTCATCAACCTGTCTTTTACATAAACTTACAAAATAGATACTTTAACTTAGTCCTCAGATAGAGGAGGGTCGCTGCTAGCTCCGTTAAGGTATTTCTGTCCCTCCCAAACTGCATTGTAATGGTGTGTTTAGCAGCCAGAATTTAAAATTTTTCAGGGGGAGAAACCCTCGACCCCTCCTAACATGATCCATATCACCCGTCAGAAAACAATTGCAACGTCTCAGATTGTGCCCCCCAGAATTTTGGCTTGCATGACGCCCCTGCACACACACACACACACACACACACACACACACACACACACACACACACACACACACACACACACACACACACACACACACTCACACACAGAGAGAGAGGAGATCGCGCTGCTCACACAGAAACATTCAGGAGCACAGAAACTTATCAACGCTCCCGCAACTTTTAAGTAATAAAATAGCTTTGCAACTAAATCGCTTAATTATATTTCTCAGCAACGAAGGGGTTACATCACTATACTGAAGTAATTAAACTTACAGCTTCGTTGTTAATAGAGAGAAGCTGAACAGACACAGGTACAAATCTCTCTCTCTCTCTCTCTCTCTCTCTCTCTCTCTCTCTCTCTCTCTCTCCCTCTCTCTCTCCCTCTCTCTCTCTCTCTCCCTCTCTCTCTCCCTCTCTCTCTCTCTCTCTCTCTCTCTCCCTCTCTCTCCCTCTCTCTCTCTCTCTCTCTCTCTCTCTCTCTCTCTCTCTCTCTCTCTCTCTCTCTCTCTCTCTCTCTCTCTCTCTCTCTCTCTAATTAATTCAAATAAATGCTATAATTCGTTCATTCAAATAAACATAATATTACACACTACTTTATCTCTGTGTCTGATTTAAAGCGGTCAGAATACTTGATCTAACGAGCAGTAACTGATGAAAATAACTGTCAATTTGATCCTTCTGGTCAAATATTGTGCTACAAACATCAATAAGAGCTTTAAACAGATCAAAACACATGTGAAAAAGAAGCAGAAACAAGCAATATCATATGTAATATGCACATTTAAAATAACGCATTCACCAACATAAAACAGCATATAAATCAAACGTCCTAAAGTTACTGAATGAAATGTGGACCCAGGATGAGCTTCAGGACTGTGAAGCTTTGAGGAGTTGATGGACTCGATCGACTCCATCTGTGTTTTAATCATCGTTCTGAATCCCATCTGACTCTAGTCTTTGACAAAAGCTTGATTTTCTCAAGTTTATTCTCAAAGCGTTGCTTTTTTATGAAATTTGCCCACATTCAAGTGTTGATAAAAAAGAATGCATGAAGCTAGAATAAAATATTCTGGGGAAAGGGTTATATCTATAGAGCAGTGATTAAACTACCTGTGCAATGTATGGTATAATCTCAGTATTTACATTATTTTTCTATTTGAATTTTTTTTTTTTAAATCTGTATTTAATTTATTTTTTATTTCACATCCTGACCAATATTGTCCTACAAACAATGTTCATATTGAAGGCTATGAAAACAAACATAGTGAATGTAACCGTGCAGTCTATCTATTTATGTGCAAAAAAGGGGTCAAATCACATTAAATTCTAACATTGTAACATTACAATCTAAAAACAAAATAATGCTTTTTAAAGAAGTTGAATTCACTAAACTAAAAATGAAAATAAATAAAAACAAAACTGCTATCATAAAAATACACTTGTATGTTTGAAATTCTACATACAGTACATTTATGTTCACCAACAACAACAAATATTTTAGCATATTTTACATTTTAATGTATATTTTAGTGAGAATTATTGCGCTCCTATTCTATTGCGCTCTGTCTGTTTGCCGCGCTCGTTCACAGAAGTTTAGCTTTCAGAAGCTTGTCCACTCCTGACAGCAAAATGGCAATATTTTCTTGACTTTCTAACATTTACAGATGGAGAATATGTCCGTGAAATGTAAGTTATGCACTGAGGAAATGATTGGATGTCACTTCAGTTTAAAGATTAGTAATAGAGATATTCTCCACCAATCGCTGCACAAGATACGGTTATGTATGATGACGAAAGCACATTATTGCTAGCCCTCCCAGAACCCATAGAGAATGCATTGCAGTGCCTGCAGGTCGAAAACAACAACATCTTTGTATATGTCTTATAGAGCAGGGGTCGCAACAGATCGCCAAAACTGTCCCGCGCCGCAGATTATTCTGATAGCGGCTGGTTCTGACATAGATCTGTCATGACAGCAACAGTTACTCACAATTACTTCGTCTATAGTGATTTTGCCTTCAAAATAAAAGTAGGAGAACGTTTTTGCAGCAATGTTTTGTTTTGAGTGAATTGAGAGCTTTTAATTTGAAAAGTTCTGAAAGACATAAAAGAGTCTGTGGATGGCTTCGTTGCAGATATAAGCTTTGCATTCACAACACTAGGTAGGATGAACGCATAGTTGTCTTTCATCTTCTTTGTATGTTTATTTTCGCTGTCAACTTTCCTCTTTAGACTCTTTGATAGAGCCATTTTCTATCACCAGCTTAAATGTTAACATCTCTCTGTACGCAAACAATTTAAAAAATGCAATTTAGTATGTGTAAAAAATTCTGATTCCGAGTGTAAAAGTAGGCTACGTCAAATAATTATTACAATAAGTTAGGCTCCATTGTCTAACAAGCAAATTAAAATGATACACATTTATTATTCACAATATGGAAATAGGAAATAAAACATAGTTTGTGAAGAGACTCAAACGTGCCATTGACAGTGTTTGGGGTGCCAGCAGACCCCACTGGACTTTTCCTTCATTTTTTAAAAGTGTTACCTTTATCTCAGAAACTCTGTGACTTTTGCTAAATAATCTATTTAAACATGCACCAAAAAACTGGGCTTGATTTGGTTGTTCTAAAGGTGTGTAAAGAAAAAAGTACCGTTTGAAAATGAAAAAAATGACTTTTTTTCATTTTGTTTGTCAAAAAAAAAAAATCCATTATAAATCTGAAAATCTCTACATATAAACCAAGGACTGGTCCTAGAGCATAAATAAAAAGTGGAACGAACTTTCCACATTTTATATGTATTACATAAACAGAGAGTAGTCGGTTTCTTTTCGTTTTGAATTATTTAGTTTAAAATTAGACATTTCAAGCTTTCTATATTTATTTCTCATGTCTGTTAGGCAGCTTTAACGCTGAGTTTCGGTTCATTTATGAGACGAGCTCCAGTTCACGAGCAATGCAATCGTTTCGCCGCCTCCACGTCCAGATTATATTGTCTGCTATATTTACTTCTTATTTATTAAATCCAGGCAAAGGTTGTTGAAACATTGATTAAAATTAAGATACAATTGAAACAAAACAAAATTCACTTTTTAGAAAGGCTTTCTACAAAACAAAACTTAATGAAGTGGTCAAAATCATGTCTGACCCACATGTCTCCCGATATATTGTGGCATCTTACAACACATCCCGCCTTGCTAAAACACACACGTGGATAAAAATAACTAAACAAATAAAAGAGGACTTGAATAAGCCCATTAATGGCATTTTTGAGTCATGCTCTTAACGAAATATGTTTTATTTCCTCTTTCCATAGGCCTATTGTGACTAATAAATGTGTATCATTTTAATTTGCTTGTTAGACAATGGAGCCCAACTTATTGTAATAATTATTTGACGTAGCCTACTTTTACACTCAGAATCCTCACGTACTAAACTGCACTTTTAAATTGTTTGCGTGCTGGAGTTACGCTATTACGTCATGTACAGAGAGATGTTAACATTTAAGCTGGTGAGAGAAAATGGCTCTATCAAAGAGTCTAAACAGGAAAGTTGACAGCGAAAATAAACATACAAAGAAGATGAAAGACAACTATGCGTTCATCCTACCTAGTGTTGTGAGTGCAAAGCCGGTTTGTCTGCAATGTTGTCATTTCATGACGGCTATTTTAGAGGTGTGCCTAGCGATCCACAGACTCTTTTATGTCTTTCAAAACTTTTTTAATTAAAAGCTCTCAATTCACTCAAAATAAAACATTGCTGCAAAAACGTTCTCGTACTTTTATTTTGAAGGCAAAATCACTATAGACGAAGTGATTGTGAGTAACTGTTGCTGTCATGACAGATCTACGTCAGAACCAGCCGCTATCAGAATAATCTGCGGCGCGGGAAAGATATTATTGCTGGCGGGCCGCCTGTCGCCGACCCGTCCTAGAGCATAAAGACAAAGTGGAACGAACTTTCTATCTCATACACACATGTATGTGACTAAAACAGAGAGCATTTGTATAGAAATTGGCCAAAAATCAACTAAACTGGCATAAATCTGAAAAGATTTCACAAATGCAACATGGAACAAGCATGTTCCCTCTCTCACACACACACACACACACACACCAGGGTCACCGCGGGTCCTTAAAAAATCTTAAAACGTCTTAAATAAAATGTTCGATTTTTAAGGTCTGAAAATGTCTTAAAATTTGAAATTTCCTATAAGGAGGTCTTAAATTTCACGTGGGACCTTAAATTTCTTGTCCAACTCGTCATCTGTTTTTTTGTTTTGTTTTTTTTAACCGCAATTACAGCGCACCATTTGTGGGCAGCACTTTGATCTATGTGGGTGGAACCTGCGTCATTCCATAGGTGACTGACGATGAATGCGTTGCGTTGATGGTTTGCCACACCAGCACTGGTGTGCTGTGCCGCTATGCTTCGCCACACCATTCTGTGTCGTGTTGCAGTGTTCATTTCGTTATTGAAAACTATGACGAAAAATGTTTGTTGAAGACCTTTTTTTCCCTGACTAAGACCAGAGACTATTTATATAGAGACATGCCACTTACTCATTCCTCAATACAACTATATAGGGAAAACCCGTAACGCCAAAGATGGCGGTTGTATGAACATGTCCCGCCCCTCCCGCTGGAAAGCCAATCGTCTGCCTTTAACAGTCAAGCCGGGAAACATTTAAGCCTATCGTCTGGTTCCACTGACGCATGCGCACAGTTGAGGTTTGCGACAGTGGAAAACACGTTACTGTTTGAAAAGGTGGCAGATTTGATATGCAGTGTATGTGTGCGTTGTGTAAATATCAGACATCCCAAGTGTCTACCGCATATTTATAGCGGCTCCCTGATGCCCGCAAATTAGTTCAAATCTCCCAGAATCTAGAGCGAGCGAGAGCTCACACATACTGTGCTTCAAACCGTGCAGCTCGCGCACGTCAGAGAGGGAGAGAACCCTTGCGCATGCGTAGTAAAGTATAACCTGCGGGGAAAAGGCGTTTTAAACCTTATTTTGGGGCAAAGTCATCAAACTTTTTCAGCGATTTTTATCATATTTTACTGCTGTTTCTATACATGCAGTTTTTATGTCCCGGTGACAAGTGAATGTGCAGTTCTGACTCTCTGCCCATTCATTTAGATAGGAGCCTGGTCTTGTTAGTCCGAAATAGCTGCCCGGAGGCGTTGCCAAGATGGCGGCCGAGTGGCATGACTTGCCTAAAAGGACTTTGCTAAGACAAGACGATGAGAGAAAATACCCACGTCATTAAACAATAACTGACAATATCAACACATACAATATCGTTGACGAAAAAAGACGAGACTGAAGTGTTTTTAAAAAAATACAAACTTGACCAAAACCACTTGTTTTTGTCGAATAAAAGAGACAACACATTTCTGACTGTGTTTACGAGCGTTCATGCTTACGGTTGCCAGATATAAATAATTAACTCCCCAGTCAGAGCTTCTGTTAAAAGAACACGGTTTCTACTCGGTCTTGTCAATAGTATCCGGCAATCATACTCGCACGCAAACTCTACACTGCTGAAGAAGCGCGGATGATCTGAAAACTCAGACAAGTAAGCTGGGGCCCGTTCTTCGTACGTTGCTTAAAACATCCGAAATCAAACGAGACATCCAAGATAATATCATCATGCTCATCATGATCCGGCTAATTAGGTTCTTCGAACACTCCTGCCGGTTATGATTAGTATAGCTGGATTGGGTTATCTGAGATAATTGTGCGTTCATGCGCTGGGTTAAAAGGGGATATGTATCGATAGTAGAAACATTGATCAGCCACGCTGCTATTGGCTGCTCACCGTGGCCAAAGAGAGCGCTCAGTGTTTCTCCACAGAAGAGCAAGAGTTATTGCTTGAAGGATATGCAGAATTTTAAATCTTAATTAAAACGCCAGGGAACACCTCAAAGTGTGCAAAAGCCAAGAGAGAGGGATGGCAAAACGTAGCAGACAAATTAAGTTTGTAGTTAGATGTTTTCATCACTTATTAAAGTATATATTTTGATATTTTAATAATTTCTAAATAATTAATAACTTTGTTCATTGTAATGTCAGAGTCACCACCCACTACTAGAACATGGGAACAAGTAAAAGTGAAGTACTAGAATATTCTACATAATAGTAATTTGTACTAACTAATCTCTTTTAAAAAGGCACTGTTAATAAATGTTTGCCTGTTTATAAAAGCAACCAAGAAAAAGGCTGAGAAATAAAAAGAAAAGAAACAAACAGGTGGTGGTCCTGCACCCCACATTATACCCAGCAGAAGAGCTGGCGCTTGGGTTAAATGTGAACCTTGTGGAGGGCATCCCTGGGTTCAGCTCTTCCTCAGACACACAGCCAGAGGCCAGGA
This sequence comes from Siphateles boraxobius, assembly GCF_051911475.1. Taxonomy (NCBI): domain Eukaryota; kingdom Metazoa; phylum Chordata; class Actinopteri; order Cypriniformes; family Leuciscidae; genus Siphateles; species Siphateles boraxobius. The sequence goes on from NW_027508728.1 coordinate 926,858, forward strand.
GCAGAACACCTTCACTGCTGGGAAATCAACTTTAAATGATCCTAGTACACTGTAAAATAATTTGTTGCTGCATTAAATTAAGTAGGCCTATAATCCAAATGGCTGTCCAGTCATATCAGCTGTTAAACCTTGAGTAGCAATGAATTGCTTTGACTTGTGAAAGTCTACATGTGTGACTGTGAAATTACATAGTTAATGTAAAAAAAAAAAATATGTTGCCATGAGTTATTGATCACATTTCCCCCAGTGTACTTCATTGTAATGAAATTGTGTTTTCCTCTTTTGTGCAGTATTAAACAATACTAGGGATGTCCCGATCCGATCCACAGCATCGGTATCGCGCCGATACCGGCCCAGAACGCTAGATCGGAGATCGGAGGGGAGAAAAAAATATGAGCGATATCCAGTTTAGCGGCGCAGCCTGTCACGTGATGAGAGTAGTAGCCAATTATAGTCGCATGAGTATGAGAGTTAGCTACGGTATTTTACAGAATGGCCATGTCAGCGGTGTGGAATTATTTCAACCTTAAAGAGGAAAAAAGTCCAACGGCTGAATGCAAAATTTGCACTGCAAATGTTTCGAGGGGTGGCAGTGCTGTTGCTCGGTTTAACACAACTAACTTAATTAGGCATTTGGAAAAACACCACGCGGAACAGTATGAGGAATTTCTGCAAGCAACGGCTGCAAAGAAGAGCAAAACGCCCCGAGTCCGACAGCAGACATTGATGGAATCAATACAAAGTCGAGAGAAACTTCCCCCGTGCAGCAACAAGGCCAAATTGATAACCGAGAAACTAGTTCAGTTTATTGTCCTGGACGACCAACCCCTTTCAGTGACAGAAAATGTGGGATTTCGACGCCTACTTGAGCATCTCGAGCCTCGCTACACTTTGCCCAGTCGGCATTATATCACGGAAAAGGTAATCCCTCAGATGTACAACGAAGTTTGCGATGTTCTCTCCAAACTTGTGGAGAATGTAAGTGCAATTAGTCTCACAACAGACATCTGGAGCTCAGAGGTGAGTCCAATGTCCATGTTGAGTCTGACCGCGCAATGGATAGACTCTGATTTTAGTTTGAAAAAAGCTATTTTGCATGCGCGGGAGTTTCGTGGCTCGCACACGGGGGATTTTATTATGGCAGCAATTGAGGAGATGTTGCGTGAATGGAAGATTAATAAAAACAAAGTCCATGTAATCTTAAGGGACAATGCAAAAAACATGAAGAAGGCCATGGATCAACTTGGCGTGGCCAGTTTAGGATGCTTCGCGCACACACTGCAGCTAATTGTACATGAGGGGCTGTTGTCGCAGCGGAGTGTAAGTGACGCATTGGCCAATGGAAGAAAAATTGTAGGCCACTTTAAACACTCGCCGCTTGCCTATGCACGGTTAGAAGACATCCAAGTGGAGCTAAATATGCATCCTAAGCGTCTGCAGCAGGACGTCCGAACTAGATGGAACAGCACCCTGTACATGATTGAAAGCCTCATTGCGCATAAACGAACACTATCTGCATATACAGCTGAATACGACCTGCCAGCCACACTGACAGCAAACCAGTGGGGGCTGCTGGAGAAGGCTTCCACGGTTCTGGCCCCTTTCGAGGAGATGACAAGGGCAGTGAGTGCCTCCTCCGCATCTCTAGCTGATGTCATCCCCGTTGTGTGTGTCCTGAAACGTGTTCTCAGTCGGGAAAACGAGGATGATCAGGGGATTAAGACAATGAAAAGTACCCTCCTTGACGCAGTCAACAGACGATTTAATGACGTGGAATCTGAGCCATTATACTCGGTTGCTACTCTACTGGATCCACGTTACAAAGACAGGTAAGGGAATTTCTGTTAACTTTATTTAGTGTGTGTGTGTGTGTGTGTGTGTGTGTGTGTGTGTGTGTGTGTGTGTGTGTGTGTGTGTGTGTGTGTGAGAGAGAGAGAGAGAGAGAGAGAGAGAGAGAGAGAGAGAGAGAGAGAGAGAGAAACAAATCCCTCATTCCTCTGTATGGTATTAATAAACTTTTAATAAACTACAGAACAGCGCGAGTGGGAAGCGGCATGCGAGCAGAGTTTATGCCGGATCACGCGAGCAGAGTTTATGCTCCGAAAACTAATATAAAACACACACTCAAAGTAGGGTAGATTTAAATAAATAAAAACGAAATTTAAATAAATAAAAACGAAATTTAAATTAATAAAACATAACAACGAAATTTAAATAAATAAAAGCGAAATTTAAATAAAACAAAAACGAAATTTAAATGAATAAAAACGAAATTAATAAAACATAACAACGAAATAAAAAAAAACGAAATTTAAATTAAAAACGATAATAATAAAAAAACGAATAACTTAAATATAGAAAAACGAAATTTAAATAAAGAAAAACGAAATTGTGACGTGGCGTCCCAGTCTCGTTTGAAAAATAATACATTTTGTTTCTATTCTATTTTACACAACGTCAAAGCACCGCAGCTTAACCCAAAATACAAGCGCAGGCTTGCATTTCTGTCCATACTCCACTGTTCTGCGCATATCAAATACCAACCCACCGAATATTCGGGTCCAGCCCTAGAGAGAGAGAGAGAGAGAGAGAGAGAAACAGAAACAAATCCCTCATACCACTGTATGGAAGTGTGTGTGTTTGTGTGTGTGTGTGTGTGTGTGTGTGTGTGTGTGTGTGTGTTAGAGAGAGAGAGAGAGAGAGGGGCAACAAATCCCTCATACCTGTGTTGTATGTGTGTGTGTGTGAGAGAGAGTAACAAATCCCTCATACCTCTGTATGGAATTTGCACTACCATTTCATTATTTCCACGTCAAGTACTGTATAAGTCTTCCAAGCAGGCAAATACCTTGATATTAAGAAAATACTAGATTATTAATATTTTATATATTTTATTATACCAGGTACTTCACAAATGCAGACACTTTGAGACTTGGAAAGGAAGCATTACTGGCGGAGGTAGGAAAGATGGAGGAAGTGTTGAAGACTACATCTGAAACTTCAGCTTCTGACTCTGAGCCAGCAGACAAAACTCCACGGATGGAGGCGTTAGGCACAAGTACCAGCAGCCTTGGCAGCATCTTTAATGAAATCCTGGAGGAGAACCAAGTATTACCTGTTCCAAAGATAACCACAAGTGCACAAATTCAAGTGGAGACCTACCTAAGTGAGGCAAATATTCCACGGTCGGACGATCCCTTACTTTACTGGAAAGTAAACCAACCTCGACTGCCCTCCCTGGCAGCCACGGCAGTTAAGTTTATCTGTGCTCCCTGCACAAGTGTAGAGAGTGAGAGGCTCTTTAGCACAGCCTCAAATGTGATTAATGAAAGAAGGAACAGGCTGACGTCAGAGACCGCTGAAAAAATAATCTTCCTAAAGAAGAATCTGCCCCTCATGGTTATGTGAGCAAACGTAAAACATGTTCAAGAACTTTGTTACAGGGAAACTGCACCCGTGAAAGTGATTTTTTTTTAATTTGTATAATTGTTAATAATGCAGCTAGGTCAGGAAGTTTGTTAAGGTTTAAACTGTTTAAAGTTAGGGTAAGGTTTAAACTGTTTGTTAATGTTATATTTATGTTATACATATTTAGGTCTTTCAGTGCCTTTTTTTATTACTGTGATTTGCACATAGCTGCACTGTGAGGGACAGTTTTGTATTTATTTGGTTATTTACAATGTAGTATGCTGCTGTTTAAGTTTGTTTTAACTTTAAACCTGTTTGTAGTACTGAAGTACTGAAGTACTTGTATTTTAATTTTTTGTAACATTTGAATAAAGGGTGGCAATCTTTTATAATAAACTGTTGTTGTGGACTATACTGGAGGTATATTTTAGGTGGCTAATTGAGAAAAGTGCTATATTTTTTATTAGTTAAAAAAAAAATATCGGATTAATATCGGTATCGGCAAAAGCCAAAGGTGCGGCATCGGTATCGGTATCGGAAGTGAAAAAGTGGTATCGGGACATCCCTATACACCAACACTTTTATGTGTTTCCAAGCAAGAGGCTGAAGCATGTGCAGTAAGTGGACTTTTTCTAATGTTACATCAAAAGGGAAGAAAGTAGCTACAACACTTTGTAATGCCCATTTTTCCCCCCAATGCACAGGACAGTGAAGAAACTCTCTCAGGTATCTTTAAGTGCATAAATAACTTTACTTAATTTACACTTGAGTACCTATTATTTCTATATGAGTTGCAGGAGTCCACATCTACAAAAGAGTCTGCACAAAGCAGTGATGCAGAGGTGGGCACCCTAGAAAACAGAGTATTTTGAAAATACTTTACAACTTAAAGAAAAAAAAAACTGGCACTAGAGATAGAGTTGCTTCATAGGAACTTCAGAGTAAGTGCTAATATATTATTTCACACAGAGTACAATATATATTATTTGCAGGCAAAAGATGACTTGATCACTGGCTTTTCTTTACAAAGAACAATTAAAATAAAAATCAAGGAACTAAGCATATTTGTCTTGTCTTTTATTAAACATTTAATGAAATGTTTTATATTTTTCTGATGGTGCAGTGTTGTGTAATATGGCCCATGCGATGTCACAGTCCCTGTCAGGTGTATCCCTCAGACTTTTCAGATACTTTAGTTGGCTAAAGTTCACTTCATAGTGTGCCCTTGTCCTGGCTAGAGCTGCACTGTAACTGGTCTGGGGTTTGGGTCAGGGAATGGGGTCATAAAACACCTGTCTCCAAGCAGGATCCTGTTGTAATCACCTGTTTAATGGAAAAATTCAGTTCTGTTAGGATAAGCATACGTGTATGTAATACAGTGAGCTTGATATTTATATTTTTCCTTATCACGTTCAAATAATGTGCATAAATCTCAGAAAATTCTTGAGTCATGCACAGATCCTGGACATATTTGTGATATGGAACATAGTCACACACCATCTAAGAGATTTTAGTCAGTCAACTGCCTTTTTAAAATTTGATATAATACTAATCTGGATAAGAATCGCAATAGTAACTTGCCTGCACTGTTATTAAAGCCCGACTCCAACGAGTCGAACATTTATGCGTTTCCAACAAATTAATGATGTAAACGACATCCTCACGAGTCATGAGAAAAATGATATCTCTCAAAAAGTACACTATCGCGCTGTGCTAAAAGACTTCCCGTATCAGCTCCGCTTAAAAAGCCGCGATCTAATCCTGTTAACATGAAATAAGCCGCTCGCGAGCAGGTTCAAGATGGCGCACCTGTTGCTATGACAGCAAGTCCAGGATGAGCGTTGAAGAACCAAACAATCCAAGATCATGCCAAATCGCCAACAATCAAATCCAGCTAACTGAGTTAGCGACGTACGAAGAACAGGCCCCTGGAGTTCATCTTCATTTGAGATTTTCTACTTAAATTAATTAAAGTGTCATTCAGTTGGTCTTTATTCTGTCACGAGCTGCTTGCGCTGTTTGTGTGACTAAATCTGCGATCAAAATGCAGGCTGATATCCAGCAGTGTTTTTAATGTTGATCATATTATTGCTATTTTGCAACGAAAGCCACGGCAGAACTGCAGCACACAGCGGTGATTCGAGAACACTCACAGACATCCATTTTGTTAGGCAGAAAAAATGGCTTCTTTCAGGGCTTTTATCAAATTACCCCTAGTGTTCTCCCAACATTTATTCAGCAAATGTGAACCCCTTAATAAACCATATTTGGCAATTGTTATACCATCTCCCTCTTGATGCACGACACAACTCGAGCATCAATTTAACATAACATTTAACATAGTGTTTTTTATAAAGTTTGCCATCAACACTAACCCAAACGTTGTCCTTCAGACAAATTTCCTCCAGACATCTTTCTCTGCCTCTGAAACAAAAATATTACATTCTTAACTTAAAGCCACAATCTCATCTTCTTATCGAAGTATTTGAAAGGCAACGGCCCTCAGTCTCACAGCGTATTCTGCTTTTCAGGCCTGTTGTTTGGTCTCTCAAGTCAGTCATCTACAAACATTTCCAAAGTCATCAATTTTCCCTATCATATCAGGTCGTGCTGTGCAGACTTGGTCAATGTCAGTCAATCATTTCTCCCCCTTTGTTCACAATAATCATAAATGTGAGGGGCTCTCTTGATAATTTCATGTTGACTTAGCCAATATGTCACTTTGTTGTTTCCCTCAAATCTACAACATTTTCATTTATCTCAGCCCATGCCAGATTGTGATCTACAACTACACAATTCCAATTTACTGATCTTCAAATCTACATTATGTATGACAAAAGTATTACTACCAGACAGAGCTTGATGGCCAATCAACTTAAAGCTTGTCCCATGTTCTGTATTGTCTTGTCATCAGATTGACTCAAAACTATTAGCTTCCTTAAAACTTGTCATTAGCCTTAACCCATCTGTAATGATAAAACCCTCATTCCAGAGGTTAATGACACAATATACACACTATTCAGACACAGTATTCGTACCCCAAACTAATACATACAAGACATAAAGTGCTGTCACCATCACACACACACACTCATACTAGACACACATATGTTAACTGCTCATTCTCAATGTTCACTTTTCTTTATATTATTGCTAAAAGATTTAAATTTTAAATAAGATTTTAAACTTCCCATTTTCCTGTAGCTTCTACCTAATTTTACATGGTATCTTAACCACTTTCAAAGCACGTCTGTTCATTATTCATTTGATTTTTAGACAAGTCAGCTGGGTTGTTTTGTTTCATTATCATTATTTTGCTTCAGCTTGCTCTAGCAGGCAGATAACAGAAAGACAGACACAGTTACCATCCCTTCCTCCAACTCAGGCAGTCTCTCTCACTATAACAAATAATTTTTCCACCAGCCTCCTAAGGCTGTAACTTAGACAAAATTTGTATTCATTACAATAACCTTTGACCATTCACCTTTGTAATCCAAACTTTCCTTAAATCAAAAGCTGTCTTCATCTTTAGCCACCACCATGTCTAACGACCTTCAAGAGTTAAAACTATGTCATAGACCTATTAGTTCAAAATCAACACTATGATTTTCCTTGCCCATAAGGCAAACCAGTACATAAAAAGTTTTGCTACTGTCTCCACAACAACAAAAGGTAATCACTTCATGGCCTCAGCTGGCTCTCGAAAGCCCACTCCTGTTAGCCCTTTATCTATAATCTTCTTCTCTTCAGGGTGTCGTCCCCTGGCATATTTGCAGACGCTTGTCACAATAAAAAAAACAAGCCATACAACTAATGCGGTTTCTTCCGGCGAGTGGTATATATAGAGGAGCTTTGCTTTATTGGGGAGACATGCCGTGACTCGTCACCGCGTCATCTCCCCTTAACGGCATAAGGACGCTGCTGGCCTCACAGCTCCTGCTCAACCCTCATACCTGTCTCACATAACACACCTCCATTCAGGAGATGCCCAATGACTTTACGTGATCCACTCTGGCTTAGGTTGCCCCCTGTCTGGCCAAAGAAGGTCTTACCCGTCATCGAGATGGTCACTCGTGCCCACTGGTGACCGCTCTTTCCAATCACACAATCAGTTCTCTTCAACAGACCTCAGCTGTTTTCTGGAGCTTAGGAAAGGCACGTTCAAGAGTCACCAGGGCCATTCGGATTGCCTAATAGTGTTCACACAGGGAGACAGGTCAATAACAACAGTATTTAATCACTTAAATCCATTAACTATCTTAAAAGCAGAAACCTAGCTGCTTAGATTATACTCAGTGAATTTAGATCACAACCGTACATTCAGTGTACTTCATCTGTAGCCGGAGCCATCGGTCCTGAATGGTGGAGACTAAATTAGACAAAGTTGTTACTGGTCCTAAAATACGCTAATCAAAATGTCACCTCTATCGTTTAAGGTCTGTATTATTATTTTAAAGACTTCTTTAAAGTCATTCAGTTTTACATTTAAAACATTTACAAATACAAATTGCCCTCTGAACGGCAATGATTTCTTTTAACCTCTCCATGTCTATGATTTTCAACTGAAACACTGTGCTTTACTATCAATAACTTATTTTCACTTATGACACAGGCTCAGATAACAGCTTTTATCTGACATTTAATGAGAGAGACTCTGAGGCATTCAAGACTGGTACACTGCATTTTCGTCAACTTTTAACATCAGACTTTATCTACCATCTTTTAACTCTATCCCAGCTTAAGGGATCTTTGCCAGAAAATACATGAGTTTTCAAATAAACATAGTTTTACAGTTGTCCTTTGCCCACGTCAGGGAATCTAGACATTACAAATTTCCATTCAGATTGAGTCTCTGTCGCCCTGGCACTTTCAGCCACAGCACACACCAGATTTAGATAAGCGAACTGTTTCATTACAGCCAATAGCAGACTTATCTTTTGGAAGCAAAACATCAGCTTCTAGTTCTTTCATGGTCAACTTTTCAAGCTGTTTGTTTAATCAGATGCCTTTCAACACATTTTACATTTAGCAACTGTTAATTCAGTAGCCTACTGCTTCTGCTTATTTGTTCTTACATAAAAATAATTATTCTAGTTCTCAATAACGTTTCACATTTCTCAATCTCAATTTTAATTGTCAAGTTCTCAACCATAGTTTAATATTTGACTTAAGTTTTCTCTTGGAGTTTATCAATCTCCAATTAGGATTCACACTAATTTTGACAAGGCTACTCTGCATCTTTTGCAGTTATTATAAATCATCTTTGAGATCTGTCTCTCTATATTACCTTTACATATTTTGCAACTCACATTTGTTGGAGTCACAAAAGGATTCACTTTAAGACTTCAATCTTTTGACCTTGTTTTTTTATCTCTTATTTCTCAGACCAAAAATTGTCACTGTCGTCATTTAAACACTGATCTATTTTCAACCCCACATTATTATCAGAAATGTGTCACGTGTTAAATGGTCCTGCTGACCACAATCAAGACACTCTCTGTCATCTGGTTGGTTCGTGTGTCAGCCTCAACTACAGCATCAGACACCTTGCAGTTTGATCACTGTGAGCTTCCAAAGGGCTTCAACTTAACTGCACACCCTTGAAGCAGTGTGTGTCCCATTCAGGAATGTAAACAGACCCACTGATAAGCAGTTCTCTGTATTCCTTTGACCATCCACCAATGGCGGATTCAATCACAATAGCCAACTCATACTCTTCATCATTATTATTGGCAGAACATAATTTCATGAGCAGCACAGAGAATGCTCAAAATATTCGAATTTGTTTTCTGTCTTTACCTTACTAATTTGGTATTATCATCAACAACACTAATTACAAGTACTGTTGCTGTTATCCCAGCTTATCTTTTACAAAACATCATCTGCAAATCTCTTCAAAATGAGATCTTCAGAGCAGAGCTGTTTACAGCATTTGCTCTCTTCTGTCTCACTATTTATTTATTTATTTATTTATTTATTTTCCCGGACTGTTCAGTTACTCTTCATAAAGTGTAACAATTTGTACATCATTATTTTCATTACAACTGGTTTGAAGCCTTTTCCCTTCCATCACATGGTCAGTCTGCAGATTCAACTTAATATTATCATTATTGTCTCAGTCTTATCTCTACTGTTTCTCCAAAACAGATTATATTACTCAGTCCGTAAATTACACAGACAACCATTATAGCTACTTGCTTCAACCCTTATTTTCTTAACATTAATAAAATAAAACAGATATATCATCATTTCAATCATTATTTTATCAAAATCTAGAATTGTTCCCCATTCTGCTTAAAACATTCTTCATATCATGTTAATCCCTGTCAATCATACAATGCCTTATTTTATTCTAAAACTTTTCATATCATTTAAACAGTTCATTTAACTTCCATAAATTCTGTCAGACCATGTCTATTTTCATCACATATAGTTTTCTACTATATTTCTCCTTTCTTTTCCCTACATGCCAGTTCCTTCATTATCCTCTCCTTTCTTTTCTCAAACATGCCAGTTCCTTCATTATCTAACCAGTACATGATTGTTTGCTAACAATCCCCACACACATATCTCACACACCAACCTTTTTGTTTTTCACTTCCCTCTTCCATCAAGTCTCTCACTTACAGTTCCCTCTATTTCACACAGACAGCCTTATTGCTGCTTGCTACTTCAATCCTTATCATGTAAATTTAAGTTCTCAGACATCTAATGTCATGCATCCATTTACTGGATGAAGAAGTAAAAACTTTATTTCTCCTGGCAGTTCGACTTTTTTATCTGCCTATTCACACATGTTGAATGCAGCCATAACAACCTTTTTGTTTCTCACTGCCCTGTTCAACTGATTCTCGCACTACTTTCAGTCTAGTTGTGCTCAGTGTTCCCTCCCTGGGGAAATAATGGTATTTTCTCAGTTTTTTCAATATCTAAAACATAAATTTTCCCCCATAATTTTCTCATTTGATAGAAAAACCGGTGTATCAAATTTTGCATGCTTACCTTGAGACTTCCCCATATTGGCTGCTTCTCTGTTCTCTGTGGATTTCTCTTCAACGCGCGTTTTCTCTAATCTGTTTAGGCGTCCCCAACAGACCCGATTTTTTCTTTTAACCCAAATCGGTCGGGTTGCACTATTAGTGCCCTCCTAATTAAGGTTTACCAAAAACTGTTCTGGTTCCCCCTAATTAGCCTCAGTACCTAAAAATAATTTGCTCCGTCGTGGAACAACTAATTTTCAGGGTACCTATCTGTTTGAAATCTCTTGATCTGTTACAGTCCTCACTTAATCCCAGATTATTTATCTGCTTGAAATTTCTTGTTCTGTTACAGACCTCAATTAATCTCAGATCATTTTCCCTCGTATCTGTTTGAAATTTCTTGATCTATATAGATCTCAATTAATCTCAGATTACGTACCACAGAAACAGCCTTCAGCCAATATGGTTCACTCACATTTCATACCCGAAACAAAATACTTTTCCCCAAAAGAAAATATTTTAGACGTCTCTTACCAGAGATATGTTGGTTGCCACGGGTTCGCTTTCTTTTGATTCCAGTGGAGCCCCTCCCGGACCCGACAGCGGTCGGCCCCTCTCTCTCAAGCTTACGAGGTAGAGCTGGAACTGCTCAGTCCAGGTGGCCAAACACCGTCCGCTCTCAGGTCCAGAAGGCACTTCCAAGGAATCCCACTCTGACACCAAAATTGTTGTGGCAAAAATTCATCTGTAACAAACATCACTGCGTAAGAGACACTCAGAGTCAAATTATATAAAATAGAAGTATTTATTCTTGCAAGAATAGGAGCAGTCTAATACACAGTTGTTACCCTGTGCAGAAGAGTGACACACCCCCAGACAGACTGAACTAGCTTTTATCTTAGTTTCAAGGCCTTCTTCCCCCCAGAGCCTTCCTCCCAGTAGTTTTCCATAGACGTCACTAGTTGGCCCACTAAGCTCCCCTGCACCAAATGGCCTTCTGACATCTAGGTCAGAGGTCCTTGTTCGTCTGTTCTCTGGAGTGTCTCCCCCTTCTGCCTCCCCAGGTACATAAACAGAATCTTCTCTCACTACAAGTGAGAGACACACATGTGACATTATTTGAATCATCTATATTTTACTAAAGATCAATGAATATCATTAAAATTGCCACCACACCTGTTTTGTCCGTAAACTAAAAAACTCTGATATTATACACTTAAGGGTGTGAATCAGTACTAATCCACCTGCCATATTATTATTACAATGGCACATGAAACAATAAATACAACTTGTCAGTCAAAAAAAAGTACGGCACAAAAGATTTCACTAACCACCCCCAAAAACAGCTTTCTGGCTCTAACTTTAAAACGGCAAGACGTAAAGAAGAAATGTTTTCGCGGGTCTGATAGGCATTGTGTGCTGTACTTGCTGACGAAATTTGACGTACATAACGTGAGTGGTTTTCAAGGAAATCTCAATGTTTCATCCGTCCCGCGTTTCAATCGTCCCTGCTCTCCCCCTGTAGGTGGCAGTTGTCGCGAGGTTAGTGTGTGAGGTCAGATGATGAGTGACAACGCGGGGGGAAAAAGAAAAAAAATCGGAGACGGATGAAGGACGCTACGACAGAGACGGAAGGCACTCCTGCCACAAAACCAAAACCACCCTCATGTAAATACCGCGATCAATGGGACAGCGAATTTACTTTTCTGAAGAAGAGCAGGGTAGGGGACAGTCACGCGTTTTGTAACTGCGACTTTAGCATCTTAAAACCTGTTAATCGTTGCCAGTGCGCCGGCGCACTGAAGCCTTTTTTGTTTTGTTTAAATAGTTCAAAGTTACTATCAGATTTAATGTTATTACCTTGACAAACTATACATCATTAAAAAGATATAACACTCAAGTTTCAGTATTTGACCACTATTGTATTCTCAGAAACTTTGAAGATGTTTCATACAAAATAAATTTCTAATAACTTTACAAAACTGTAGCTATTAATAACTATTTTTTCATTATGACAATAATGAATTCTACATTTACAATAAACTGCCAGGTGTCAGCTTTCAAATGAGATCATACTTGTGATTTTAGTGCAAAGTGTTTATGAACTGTAGGCTATCTGTTTCAGTTTGGGAACGCCATTTCTGAGGATTTTTCCAAAGTGGGGTTGCAGCCTAACAGGTTAAAGAATGCAAAGTCTGCAACAAATTTGAACTATAACTCACTAAAAGAGTAAAGAAAAGTTATGTGACATGCAAGGAAAAACTGTAAAAGAAAAGCAATATGAAATGAAAATAATGTGTGGAATGAAAATAAAATGTAAATGTAGAGACAAGCAATGTTAAATGAACAGAAAATATGCAAATAAGCCTTTAAAAAAAATGCTCTTCATATATACCCTTTAGTGTTTTCATTTAAGCTATAACACTTGTCTTAAAATGTAAGGGATAACGTTACTGGAGCTTGGTTGGGGTGGTGGGACTGCTCGCGGTGGGCGCAGGAAAATTCCCTTATTTTCAAATCCAAAACTTGACAGGTATGGACATCTGTGTCTTAAATCTGCTCCTTTGTCCTCATAAATGACATATCTGTATGTGAAACACTGAATCAGTGTTTCTGACTCTTCAGGCTTACCTGTGACGCTCCATGAAGACTGAATGAATCATGGAGGACAGAGAAACATTCACAGATGGAGATGTTTCTCCAGCATTCAGGTACATATAAACCTTCATATGACCTTAATGTTATGGATAATACAGTGTGTGTCACATAACAGTGTAAGGCCGTCAAACTCGATCCAATGGTGGTATTCGAATTAGCGGTGAAGGTCTTTGTGTGTTACTGTCTTTTCTCGCAGCAAAGTATTTTTGGTTAAATGCAATACATTTTCTCATATGTATTTTCTCGTTATTTCATCTGACTCCATAAATGAAAAGGGTTTTAATGATATCTGTGCATCATTAAATGTGAGCGAATGTTTTACTATTCTTTTAAACTCTTGAATGAAAATAATGTCAATTAAAATAATCAAATATCACAATTTAATATGTCAGGTAAATGTATCATTACAATTTCTTAATCAATTCAAGGATAATCAATGCAAAACATCAAATGCTCTAGAACAAAGAGGAAAAAGTTTACCCGACAAGAAATGCGTGAGGCTGATGTCTCGCAACTCTCGACCTCACGGGCCGATCTCAGATATAGAAAAGGCCCCGAGCTCTCGCTGCGTTTCATTATATACCCAGACCTCATGATCTAAACATCATCCACAGTGGACATTTACCTGTAAGTCACCATTTGCTAGCAGTGGAAAATTAGGATTCAGTCAAATGGTCGAAGGTGTTAACTCAAAGACACACCCTCCAGTATTGGAGGGTGTGGAAGATATTTCTAAACTTCCTAAGAACTTTATTACCTTTTGGGTTTACTTCTTTGGGAATGAGACATTTGTACCAGCCGTACCGAGACATTTCAAATAATACCAAATATGTATAAAACTAGATGATAATCATTCACATTAAACCATTTAGATTCTTGTGTGAGTTTGGGAGATCTCTGCCAGGATGAAGAATGGGGGAGAGAAATGTAGATTAGGATGAGGGAGGTGAGACCTTCGTCTCAATAGTGCATGAGGGGGAGTTCAAATGTTAATTTCCTTTGTTTTCTCAGAGAGTGGCCCTCTCTTAAAGTCCTTCCAGTTTTTCCAGTCTTACAACAGTGTGTTCTGCATGTTTGCTGTGATTGGGAAGGTGTTCTGAGAGCTAGTCTGGTGCCGTGAATGGAATAGATAGATGGCTGGATTTATCCTTGTGCAATGTCTTTTCTCTTCAACTTTTGTGAAGCTTCTCTTGGATAGACTTGGATAGATTCTCTATATGAGGTTTATCTACATGTAAAATAAGCTGAATGAAAATAATTTCTGTCTCCAATTCTGATAAAGTCAATTACACAGTCAGAAATCAAATTCACCGGAGCCCAGCTGTGTGTCCATGAAGAGTGATCAGTCTATGGGAATACCATTACAATTTAAGGGAAAACACACACCAACTGATCTGAGGTACAACATTTCATTATACAAGTTGTCATATATGTGTAAATTTTGTCTATTCTGTTGTCTATATTATGTGAAAATACAATACAACATTTGTATGGATGGATAACTATCATGGTGCAATGTACAATTGTCAAGTTAAAGGGATAGTTCACCCAAAAATTTAAATTACCCATGATTTATTTTCAACTTTATCAAGTTTACATTTACATTTATTCATTTAGCTGACACTTTTATCCAAAGCGACTTACATTTGCTATATTTCAGAGGTCGCACGCCTCTGGAGCAACTACGGGGTTAAGTGTCTTGCTCAGGGACACATTGGTGTCTCACAGTGGATTCGAACCCGGGTCTCTCACACCAGAGGCATGTGTCTTATCCACTGCGCCATCACCACCCCATATCAACTGTAATAAGTAGCTTCAGACAGACGGCCTACGCATTGATTTACGGTGAAAGAATAAACCTTGACCTGACGCATGACGTACTGACGAACGTGTAAATTGTAGTAAACAAAACACGCGCGCCTGTGCCGTTCATTCATCATTTAGCCTACACACAGACACGCAATTCATATTTAAACAGTCTTTTTGCGGTTTACAGACACTATTCAATATCGCGATTAGAACAAAGCACTTAAGAATAAATGACTTACTACATCAGCTGGATCCGTTGCTCCTCGAAGTGAAACTACCAGCACTTCTGGTACATTTTCCAGGGTTATTAGATAGTATTATTCCTCACAGCGTATGGATACACTGTGTACACAGCTGTAGTAAGATACTTACTAAACACGATGTGTTTTATAATCCAGCTGGTGGGCGTTGGCATGTTTGCATGGCTTGCCTTAGATCATTTGCGTTTGAATACCGCGCGCTCTCCGTGGGCGTGGCACATTAACGCGTAATCAGGTATAATGAGCTGGAAAGAAAAAGACTGACATCTCTCTCTTTTCATACAGATTACATAAACTGAGAATATTTGTTTTTTTATATAAATTAATTCATTTAAAAGAAGAGAGTTCAAGCTTCATTATGGAAAAACACTCGTGCCTGTATGACAAGTATTCGCGGAATTACAGTTCATTTTCGGACGCGTTTCAGAATGGACTTCACTGTCAGAAAGAAGGCAGAACGCGCATCATGTTTGTTTTTACACTTTGTTTTTATTGTGAGTATCCACAAAAAAATAGACACTTATCAGGATCTAATGATGTACAACACTTAATATGTAAGATCAAAATCAACAGAGTATTTTGAGTTTACCTCAGAGGGTTACATAGTAAGGCAAATGAGGGTAATTAATGACACACAGCTGAACAGAATGATTAATCAAATCAGTAACCATAGCAACTCATGAGTGGCAGGAAACTAGAACAAAGGAAACATGTGACTGAAGATAAACAAATTAAAAGTCCATGAAAATGAATTTAACCGAACATAACTGTGACAATTTTCCCCAAACATTGCCATTTAAAAAAATAGTACGTTGGCAATCGGGTCAACTATAAACGTTCTAGGTGTGTGCAAGTCAGCGGACAGTTGCGGTACAGTGCTGGAGAAATTATGAAGACTTCATGCATTAGACTGGACCTGTCAATCATGTCATGGATTAAGTCTCTGTTTCTGATTGTGAAGTTCCTGATTATCTGATTCTGAACTGAGAGACTGAAGAGTGTGATTGTTCTCTACAGGTTGAGGTATTGTGGTGTTACATATGAAGGTTGTGTTGCTCTGGCTTCAGCTCTGAGATCAAACCCCTCACACCTGAGAGAACTGAATCTGACATGGAATAAACTAGGAAACCGAGGAGTGAAGCTGCTCTCTGATGGACTGAAGGATCCTCACTGTAAACTGGAGATACTGAGGTAAGATTGTATAAATGTGTCAACATTAGGGGTTTAACGGTACACAAACATGACGGTTCGGTTTATACCTCGGTATTGAAGTCACGGCTCGGTACGGGTTCGGTACAGCAGGGGGGAGTAAACTAAATGCGAAATTGCTTTCTCTTTTTTATTAAACAGTTTTTTCTTTTAAACAAATGTGTATATGTGTTTAAATAAATGTAAATAAATGCAGGGAAGAAAGGGGAACTGGAGAATGGTAACTGAAGTTTTAAAATCAGTAAACCGAAAGTAAACGGCAGGTGCTTCATAGTGGACTGCCGCCCATACATAGACAAAACACAATGTAAATGTCCAGGCCTGGTGTTCTCTCGTCTTCCACTGTCGTCACTCCTCCTCTTATCCTTCAGAGCTCCTGGGACTCCAGACGGTGCAGCGCTCAGTGACGTTCATTTAAGGGATAGTTCACCCAAAAATGACAATTAAATTAAATGTTCATTTTATGAAAATTAAAAGTGAACTATCCCTTTAACATTTGCTCCACCGGCCTCTCTCCGTTTCCACTAACGCTGCTCTTCACAGAAACATTAAACTGACAGTAGTTTGAACGATTAAATCTTGTGTATTTTTTCTGTGTAATCTATTGTTTTCAGTGTTGACTAGTAGCAGCTGTACCGTTTACTCGACTAGTCTTGCTCATCCCTATTAAAAACCTCTATTTCATATAGGCTAGTTAACTTATGTTCAGGTTTCCCTCATTCATGTGTTAGCGCTACCGTGAGGAGCCATGAAGCAGCGACGCTGGGAAAAGGGAAATCTATTTAGAGCCTTATTTTATTAATTTAAATATCAATATTTGGCGCCAGCGCATCAATTATCGGATCGCACGTAGGGCTGGGCGATATGGCCCAAAAAATCATCACGATAATTTTTTTATATCAGTCTATATCGATAATTATCACGATAAATGTCAAATCTTTATTTCTTTCAAGTTTAAAGGACGAGTTTTACTCCTAAGTGAAAGTTGTAGAAACCAGGGCCCGTATTCATAAAGATTCTAAGAATCCTCTCAGAAAACTCTTAATTTAGCTTTAAATCTGTTACGTAGGAGTCTTAGCTTAAGAGCGATTCAGGACCGATCTGAGAGCAACTCTGAGCGAGGCAAAGACAAAAACTTTCATCTTAGTGAGGAGGCGGGGTTGACCCCGTTGCTATGTATGACACAATCTTTTGAAGACTGTGATTGGTTGGTTGTCCAAGAAGGAAAAAAAGAGTGATTTTAAGTATAGGGTCTATTCTAAGCCTTCACTTTGAAATTACATGCGTAATTTTTCTTATTTGACCGTTCTCATACACACACACATTATATATGTGAATATAAATCCTTTTTTTAATTTACCATGCTGTTCATTTTCTATAAGGTATTTGTTACCGCGTCTCTAATAAGATCAGTCACAAACATGATCACTGCACGATCTAATATATAGCGTCTTATTAACTCACTGTCATCTATTGTCTGCAACACATTTCTTCTCCCTCTTCGTCTTACTGCCATTTTCTCCTCTGCTAAAGAAACTCATAAAGTCCTCATCTGTGCTCCTAACAATTTTGACCTCAAGACCTCTTTTAACCCTCTGAGGTCGACTACCGCGCGGGCGATACTGAGGATACTCACAATAAAAACAAAGTGTTGTGCTTTTCGCCAAATAAAGAAAAACAAACATGATGCGCATTCTGCCTTCTCTCTGTCAGTGAAGTCCATTCTGAAATGCCTTCTGAAAATTAACGGTAATTCCGCGAATACTTGTCATACAGGCACGAGTGTTTTTCCATAATGAAGCTTGAACTCTCTTCTTTTAAATGAATTAATTTATATTTAAAAAAAAACATTCTCAGTTTATGTAATCTGTATGAAAAGAGAGAGATGTCAGTCTTTTTCTTTCCAGCTCATTATACCTGATTACGCGTTAATGTGCCACGCCCACGGAGAGCGCGCCGTATTCAAACGCAAATGATCTAAGGCAAGCCATGCAAACATGCCAACGCCCACCAGCTGGATTATAAAACACATCGTGTTTAGTAAGTATCTTACTACAGCTGTGTACACAGCGTATCCATACGCTGTGAGGAATAATACTATCTAATAACCCTGGAAAATGTACCAGAAGTGCTGGTAGTTTCATTTCGAGGAGCAACGGATCCAGCTGATGTAGTAAGTCATTTATTCTTAAGTGCTTTGTTCTAATCGCGATATTGAATAGTGTCTGTAAACCGCAAAAAGACTGTTTAAATATGAATTGCGTGTCTGTGTGTAGGCTAAATGATGAATGAACGGCACAGACGCGCGTGTTTTGTTTACTACAGTTATACAGCGCGTGTCTGTGCCATTAATAATAATAATAATAATAATACGTTTTATTTATATAGTGCCTTTCCAGAGCTCAAGGACGCTTTACAATAGACAAACAACGATAAAGGCAGAGGACAAAGACAGCAGACAAAACAACAGTAGTTAGATAGTGTAGGTACAGAAAATGAGAAATTAGGTAGAAAAAACAAAAAAAACATTCCAGTACAACTTAAGAGTTATGACATTCAGCAAATAATGAGTTTTGAGCATGGATTTGAATTCAGAGAGAGTGTTAACAGAACAGAGTGATTGGGGTAGAGAGTTCCATATTTTGGGTGCTACAACACTGAATGATCTGCCCCCCATCGAAACAAGGCGATGCCGAGGGACGACGAGAAGGCTAGAGTCGGAGGATCGTAGGGAGCGAGTCGAGTGCGTAGGGGTGAAGCAGATTACAGAGATAGAGGGGAGCCAAGCCGTGCTGAGATTTAAAAGTGAGAAGGAGAATTTTGAATTTAATACGGTAAGCCACAGGAAGCCAGTGAAGATAATGCAAAATTGGAGTGATATGTGCAGAACGCTTGGTGTGGGTGAGTATTCTGGCAGCAGAGTTTTGAATGTATTGCAATTCGGAAATGGAGCTAGCAGGAAGGCCAAAAAAAAGTGCATTGCAGTAATCGAGACGTGATGTGATAAATGCATGGATGACAGTTTCAGCGTCTGAGATACTGATGAAGGGACGGAGCTCAGCGATGCGGCGTAGATGAAAGAATGCTGATTTAGTGGTAGAATTAATGTGAGAATGGAAAGATAGAGAGGAGTCAAAGATTACACCAAGACTTTTAACAGTACTAGATGGTTTGATGTGAGAGCCAGCGAACTCACAGGTGAAGTTAGTAGGAATTTTGTTAATGAGTGACGGAGGTCCGGTAAAAATAATCTCAGTTTTATCCATGTTAAGATTGAAAAAATTTTAATGAAGCAAATCTTTAATTTCATTCACACAAGCAGAGATTTTGTCAGTTGTGATAGATAGAGTCGATGTACAGGTAGTATATAATTGAATGTCGTCAGCGTAAAAATGATAATTAAAACCATGACGGCGGAGGATCTGACTCAGAGGTATTATATAAATTATGATTAGTAATGGCCCTAAAACGGATCCCTGTGGGACACCTTGCTTCAGGGGGACAGTAGATGAACGAAAATCTTGAACTGAAATGTAGAACTGTCTATCAGAGAGATAGGAAGAAAACCAAGAAAGAGCAGCACCAGAAATACCCACATCCAAAAGACGAGAAATGAGTAGTTGATGGGAGACAGTATCGAAGGCAGAGCTGAGGTCCAGCAGCAGGAGCATAGACAGAGAACCAGAGTCACCAGAGAGAAGCAGATAATTGAGTACCTTAACTAGTGCAGTTTCAGTACTATGTAGAGGGCGAAAACCAGATTGAAGAGGATCAAAAATATTATTTTCTACTAGAAAAGACTGAAGCTGGGAGGCAACAGTACTTTCTAGTAATTTAGCTATGAAAGGTAGATTTGAAATGGGACGATAGTTGGATAATACTGAGGGATCAAGGTTGGGTTTTTTGAGAACAGGGGTAACAGCAGCAGTTTTGAGTGGCAGAGGGAATGAAGCAGAGGTAAGAGATGCATTGATGAAGTGAGAAATAGGTGCAGAGATAACTGAATGGCAGAGTTTCAGAAGAGGAGTAGGAGCAGGGTCAAGACGACAGGATGAAGGGTTGGATTTCAAGATTAACTCAGAGACAGAAAAAGGAGTAGTCAGAGAAAAGTGAGACAGGGACTGTCCAGATTGGTTCGGCAGATAACGTCCTGGTTGCGTATGCAACCCACCGTTCCCTGAAGGAGGGAACGGAGGACGTAGTCGACGCGACTGAAATGGGATCACGCTAGGGAGCCTGTCTTCTTCGAGTACTATTGAATGAGCCAATGTAATTGGCGTGCGTGATTCGCATCACACACTCCGCCCCCGCGGCGCGGGTATAAATACGGAAGTGGATGCACGCACTAGTTGCTTTTCGCTGAGGAGCCGAGAGTAACCCGGGGTCAGCGGTGGTCCAGCGGTAGTGGCAAGGGGACTACGTCCTCCGTTCCCTCCTTCAGGGAACGGTGGGTTGCATACGCAACCAGGACGTTCCCTTTCAGTCGATAACGTCGGACGTAGTCGACGCGACTGAAATGGGATCAACCATTGAACACGCCACTAACGCTGCCACCTTCCAGTGCCTAAACCAAAGCCTCCTGATGCCCCCGCAAACTTAAGGCGGGGAAGGACAGGGCTTAGGCCAGGGAAGTCACTGCTGTTCCTACAGGACCACTGGGAAAGCGTTCCCCGTACGTTGGAAGGAAGGGACGCTGCGGAAGCCACATCCAACCCAGAGGGAGGTAATGTGGAGAATACACATATGAACTGGGCGGAAACCGGGCAGTCTAACCTATGGAATGACACTGGGGTGGCTCCAGCCTAAGACGGGGGGAGACACACCGGACAGTGACGGCAGAGAGACTCTGCCGAGGGAAGACACGGGCTCACCGCAGGGAGCCGTATCGTGGAAGAATACACATATGGGGTCACCGAAGGGACCGCAACATATGGACCCAGCCTAACACAGGTTCCACACTGCTTACGAGTGGTAGGCCTAACACCAGACGTTCCGCACGTCCGACGTCGGAGGGGTGTGGAGGAACTCAACAGGGTTCAATTTTAAGGGAACTCAACTGGAGTAGAAAGGCGCACGTATCCAGTCCATAGGAGGGGAATGGCGCAGCAAGCCGACACTTGAACCGGGCTCAAGGTGAAACTGGCTTCATGAGAAGGGAGCCCACGGGAAGCAGCGGTTCAACCAGGTGTCGTCCAGCCCCCAACTCTAGAATCTGTTTAGCAAAGTATATCGTCAACGCCCAGGCGGAGCACTTTACACTCATCATAGAGGAGCTCAACACCTAAGTGGACATGTTGCATCTCGGATCTTTGCCGAAATGAAGGCAAGCACTAAGTGCAACTTTGCATGGAAACAGCCTTCCCTCTCTGCTGAATTCCAACAGATATTTGAAGAGCTGGTCTGAGGTCTATGACTTGCATTCTGTACACGTCCAAGCGAACGGACAGAGAAGCCAGGGCTGGATCTGCCTCCTCCAGGGCAGCGCTTGCAGGCTCACCACCTGCTCCTATTACGGGAGAGGTAGGAACCTTGGGCACAATCCGAGCCGGGGTCTCAGCTTGTGAGAGTTAGCCGGCCCAGACTCCAGGCACAATACGTTGACCGAAAGCGAGCAAGTCCCTACCCTCTAGTAGAGACCACGCGAGCAGGAGAACTGATATAACAGAATTTTTAACTCACTACCTGCAGTGGCTCAGGGGCGGTCTCTGCAGTGCAGTCGCACCAGGGACAAGGCCCAAGAGGATAAAGAGGGACACAAGGATTTACAAGACCTTGCTCCTCAGGAACCTGACGACCAGAACGTGCTTCTGCATACTTCTGCAACACGATGAGCGTCGTTTAAACACCGAGGCAACATCATTTTGAGGGTGATTTAGGAAAACAGCCTACTGCAACCCATTTTGCAGGAAAGAGAGCACTGAAGTGATCGAAAGCTTTCAGGATCTCCTCAGGAAAGAAGACGCACTCAACGACTAGGTTCAACTTCTAAAGGCGTAAGCACGCTACCCAATTCTAGGGGGTGCTCGCAGAAGTGATGGTAACTATCACATGTTCTTGTGATAGCCACCTGAACCTCCGCGTTCAGATGTAAGACCGCCCGGAATCTCCGGGGGAAGAACGCGTGTGCCATCGTGCCCCGTCCCCGAAAGAGTTTCCAGGGGAAGTCAGGAAGGCTGTTGAAGGGAACCAGGTCTAGTTGGGCCAATAAGGGGCAACTATGAAGACCTGTTCCTCTCCTGACATGGCACGTAGGTGCAAGTGACGGGCGCAAAAGACAGGAGCATTGCTCAACACAACATGTGAAGATCACTGGGCTTCAGGAGCATTTTCTGCTCAGCACTTGGGTGTGACAAGTTCACTGAGCTTCAGGAGCATTCCTGCTCAACACCTGAGTGTGATAAACTCACCGAGCTTCAGGAGCATTTCTGCTCAACACTTGAGTACGAAGAACCTCACTGAGCGACAGGAGCATTTCTGCTCAGCACTTGAGTGTGACAAGTTCACTGAACTTCAGGAGCATTCCTGCTCAACACCTGAGTGTGATAAACTCACTGAGTTTCAGGAGCATTTCTGCTCAACACTTGAGTGCGAAGAATTTCACTGAACGACAGGAGCATTTCTGCTCAGCACGTGAGTGTGACAAGTTCACTGAGCTTCAGGAGCAGTACTGCTCAACACCTGAGTGTGATAAACTCACTGAGCTTCAGGAGCATTTCTGCTCAACACTTGAGTGCGAGGAACTTCACTGAGCACCAGGAGCATTTCTGCTCAGCACTGCGTGTGATGAATTCACTGAGCTACCTGTGATGGACTCACTGAGCTACAGGAGCATTGCTGCTCAACACCTGAGTGCGATGAACTTCACTGAGTTTCAGGAGCAATTCTGCTCAACATGAAGAGTGATGATTTCACTGACTTGCAGGCGCAAGGCGACCATGAGTCGCAGTCACTTTTAGAAGGCTCACTGGGGTTAAACGCATTTCTGCGGGCCCCTGGGGCAGCTGAGTCCCAGTGTTTGTCCAAGGGTAGTCCGCTCGGTTTACCCAAACACTGGCGGAAAAATAAAACCGGGGGGGCAACTGAGCGGCCCCGGAATGGTCATGACCCAGCCGGACCCAGGGGATGGAGTCTCCACTTGCCCTGGCTATAACTGTCGTGAGGCTCGATGGCGGCACGATTGAGTAAGCGGGAGGAGTGGAACAAGGCGCCCTCAGAAGCGTCTGACTCCAAGGAGGAGGTGACGGGTGAGTTTGTGACATGCAGGGGAAGCTTGCGCAACGGTCGCAATGTCTAACAACTCGAGGCACGAATGCCCGTGTAGTCGGGGGTCGCCCAGGCCCCCGTTAAAACACGCCCTTTGTACATGGCCCCTCTGTTGAAGAGGGTTTGGCAGCAGACCGGGATGAACTATAGTCACACAGGGTGAGCTGCTCTGCCACGGTCACCTCGGGACTCGATCGTGAAGCTAGCGCTGAAGCGGTCACATATGGAGGGAGCCAAAGGCTGCGACTACCATATACCCCAGGAGCCTCTGAAAGTTCTTTCAGTGGGACCCTTTCTCACTTCAACACCAGCTGAACACATTCTCATTGGAGAGACATGTTGGACCGAGTACCTCTCCAAAACTAGAAAAGAGATACTCAGCCCGTGGGCGAGATTACTCTCTTCCAGTTGACCTGAAGACCCAACGGGCTCTGGAGCACTCGAGGGGAAGGACACTGTACTGATACTCCACCCTTAGACGCAACACACAGGATGGCCTGCGGTGCGGGAGGTAGAGATCTGAAGCACCTGTCTTTCAGGTCAAAGCTGCAGACCAATCTTGGGCCAAGATGGTCACGACCCACCCCCTAGTAGCACGAAGAACGAGTTTACACTGGCCTTCGTACCGGCTGGAGGAGCGGCTATATCAAATCCTTCGCCAGCAGGATAAGATAAGCACGCACAAGTCAGGAGCACTGCTCAACACTTGGTGTGATGAATATCACTGAATTTTCTGGAGCACGTCTGCTCAACACCTAATGTGATGACTATCACTGACTTGAGCGGGGTGGCCGAGCCTGAGGTGGGGCAGCAAAGTAGAGAGAGTGGTGTTAGTGCGCTGTGCAACACTTACCTGTCTCCACAAGCGGCAGGGGGCGCGTGAGAAGGCGGATGACCGGGTCCTCGAACGCACCAAGCTGCCTGCTGGCGACCAAGGGGGAGCTGAGGGGTGTAAGGCTATACAGGGTCACACCCGCCAGACTGGCCCTCTTGGGACCCAGGAACAGATGAAATTGCTCTCTCCTTGAAGTGTGGGTACCGCTTGCTCCGCTTTTTTTTTTTTTTTTTAGGGAGCCAGCGGCGGAACAGACACACACACAAACAAAGGCTCCACCCGGCCCTCACCCGGGGGGAGGGAGTGATCGTGCCACTCCAAGAGCATCTCATCCATTCCTGGGCGGCCCGCTCCGGAATGCTTTCGCTGTCGCTTGCCACCTGGCTTGGCAGCGCCTGGAGCGGGCTGGGCGTCTCAACTGCGGCCGGCTCCATGCTGAGGCCTGGGTGGAGGCTGCTGCGGAGGGCCAGCAGGAGCGGCGGCCGGAGAACGCCCACGGCGTCGAGCAGGCGGAGGAGCTGCCACCGGCGGCGGTTGGAAGCAGCAGCTGGCCACCGGGGCAGGATGTGCCGGATGACCTCCGTCTGCGCTTGAGCGGCAGAGAACTGTTTGATGCAGTTCTCCACCGCGTCGCCGACCAGCCCAACCTGGGAAATTGGGGAGACCAGGAACCGAACCTTGTCCGCATCCGCCATACCAACCAGGCTGAGCCAACGAAGGCGCTACTGGACCACCAAGGTGGACATCGCCAGACCTATCACGCACGCTACGACACCCGTACCCCGGAGGGTGAGGTCGGATGCAGTGCGGTGCTCACCTATGAGCGCACGGTCTGGATTACCCTCGTGCATGCCATGGGTGCCCTAGCCTGCAGCAACGCCATGGCACGCAAGAGGAAGGGGCTTGCCCATAGGCTTTGTAAGCTCTGCCCGTCGGAGCAGACGAAACTCACAGGCCTTAGGGGGGAGACGAGGATCCCCCCAAAAGGCAGCGGCCGCCGGACACAGGTGCACCTGTGTCGACAGACCGCTCCAATGGAGGGACACCTCGCAACCCTTCACCGTTCCTCCATCAAGGGTAATGAGGGGGAAAAGCTAGTCAGGCAGTTTCTGGCAGAGAAAGATGCTGTTCACCACCTGACAAGCTCTCCATGCATTTCGGGAAAGAAAGGCACTGGGGCGGCGAGCTGAGAACCAGCGCGGCCCGCCCCAAGATACCAAACTCCAGATTCCAACCGAGACTGAACGGGACACGGTGGAGGTTCCACTCGAGCCCGGCAGCCTCGGCGGCCCGTTTCAGCATAGCTGATAATTCTGGATCCGGCTCGGGCAACATTGAACTCCCGGAGGGAGACAATGCAGCCGAGTCATCATCTCTAGAAGTCAGCTCACCCTCCGATGCTGCAATCGGCGTCCTGTCCTCCAGGGGAGCCCCGAGTGAAACCGCTGGCCCACCCATTACAGATGGACCAGCAGACAACACAGGAGGCTCCAGTGGTTGCAGTGGAAGGGAGGAGTGAGGAGCCCACAGGGAATGGTTACCGGGCGGGACATCCAACACTATCCTCCGGTCACCCATCCCACACAGCACCCGAGGGTGGGGCATGGTAATGGGGACTCGCTCTCCGCGAACGAAGGCGAGTCTCGCCCTCAACACTGCGACAGTCATGTTCCCACAGTGAAAACATGAGCTGTCCACAAAAGCTGTCTCAGCGTGCTGTAAGCCAAACACGTGACACAACAGTTGTGACCATCAGAGAGAGACAGGGAACGACCGCACCCAGAAACGCACGGGCGGAATGACATCTTGAAAAAGACGCAAACGCACCCGTGTTGCTCTTTCAGAAAATAGGACCGTCACCAGTGCCGGAGCACACAGGGGAATGACCGCGGCAACACTGAACAGAGAACTGAAACAGTGAAGCACTCAGTTTTCCGCCCTCTAACCAGCCATCAACACACACAAACATTTAGAAATTTGTTGCTGTTAAAACAGCAGTTGAGAGCTCAAAGCTCGCAATCACCGCTGCACTCGCGCTGTAGAACACCAGCACTGGGAGAGTCTTCCTGAAGAACACCGACACACTCGCTCGTTGTAGACAACAGCACTCTCAGAGACATCAAACGATCGGCTCCGAAGCGAAAGGCAACTAGTGCGTGCATCCACTTCCGTATTTATACCCGCGCCGCGGGGGCGGAGTGTGTGATGCGAATCACGCACGCCAATTACATTGGCTCGTTCAATAGTACTCGAAGAAGACAGGCTCCCTAGCGTGATCCCATTTCAGTCGCGTCGACTACGTCCGACGTTATCGACTGAAAGGGAACTAATATTTGCCGTTCATTCACTCTCGCACCTACATTAGTAAACGTTATGTTTACATGAACACATCCAAACTATATTGCTATAGCCTACTAAGATGAGTAAAAATAGACTGAAATATGTTGAAATATAATGTCTGTATAAGCAGCAAACTGCAAATTAACATGTATATGTTAATATATAATACACAATATGTTACAGACTAAATATGAATGTTTAGACAAGATTTTGTGATTAGTTTTGGATAGATTATAAAGTTTTGACTGTAAAAAAAGACTACTGTCACATTAAATAGGTACGCTTTTGTTCACTAATTTCTGCTCATATGTTAAATATACTATAGTATGATGTTTTGTCAAAAATAAAGTAGGTATATTGAATTATCAACTAAGATGTTATTATAGTGTTTGTTCCAATATTCAAACTAATGAATCCTTACCTTTTTTAATACGTATGATAACATTTATACTTTTTACAAAAAAAGAATACACTTGAAATATTGTTAAAATTGTAATTGTTGTTGTAATTGTAACCTATTTGTAATTGGTTACAATTTCTAATTGTAAAATATGTATATATAGATAATTTTTTTTGTCCTTGCATTCTTTGGGATCCTGTGACACACCTGTGTGAAAGGCTAATTAATATGCAGCTCATTATGTATGTGGCACATTATCCGGCCTTTGTCTTCTCAGGTGTGAACACGCCTCCACGCATATTGCCTTTCCAAACAAAAGGTGTCTTATAAAATTTAAATCAATGAATTGTTTTGTGTAAATGATTAGGCAGGATGATTTTCAGATCATTTTGAAGCAAAAATTCTAGGCAACAACACCCATTAGTCAAAAGTCTTGTGGACACATATTTAGTATGTGTTTTGTGGCCTTATTTCAGACACTTTAAGCTTTAGTTTTTTCAATAACCACGCATAAACAATATTCTCTCAAAAATACAAACATGTACATACATGTTGCTCACATATTACGGTAGCCCCGTTTGTGCTATATAGAGTGAATTTACACCTTTGCCATTAACATGTTTATAAATAACTGAAAAAAGCACAAATGTCAGAGCATGTTAGTACACCTCCACGACTCAGAAAACACCTCAGACCCCAGAGGGTTAAGGGTTAAGATGCTTTCTGAATTACTTTTTTCTTTACTAGGATTTTTTTCTTTAATTTTAAGAGTAAACGCCAACATTTCTAAGAATTTTCTTAGAATTTTGTCACTAGGAGCTACTCTTTTCATTAAGATTCTTTATGAATACGGGCCCAGAGCGTTAATTGTGGTTTTAAACTACTCTTTATTGCCTGAACATTTCACAAATCTGAGGTAGAACATTCAAACATTTGTCATTTTTCCTTAAAATAAATATCTGAATACAAAAATATATTTCTTAGTTTCTGCATGTGCTAATGGGGGATATTGTTTCAAGTCTTGAAACAGGTTTGTGTTGCCTGACTTTGATGGCACGTATCTTCAGCACAGCAGTGCAGGCTGCAATATTAATAATACATGTTTTGTCTCGAAACGCATATTTGACAGTGAGTTCTCAAGCTAATACTACTATGTAAAATGTATGTTCATTAACAAAAACAGTAACATCTGTTAAAAAATGTAACAACCACATTTTTATTTGGTAAAATGTAATATTCGGACTGTTTGAGTCTTATTAAAATGAACCATTGGTCATCCACTATCATGCATTTAAACCAACCACAGATAAATCCAGGCATAGCCTATAGCACCTCACTATCATGACAAAATGTAACTATGGTTTCTATTGTATTTGTATGAAAAACAGTAGCCTAAATACAATATTACATTCTGTAATTATATTCCAGTTTAATATATATATAGTCATTTAATACATTGTCTACTTTTATAATACAATTCAATATGTGTATCCCACATGTAATGGTGCAGTTAATATTACTAGGCTAACGTTAGAGTAAATCCATGGTAAATGGATTCAGTATCAATTCAGATTTTGACTGTATCGTTGCGCACAGTGTTTCTCCTGTTAGTAAGCAGTTTCATCTGCCTTTAAACTGGTTTAAATCACTAAGACATTTGTGTTCTTCACTGAATTCAAACGCTTCTCACTGGATCTCATGAGCGAGACGATCAGAGTAAACGCATGCATCTGCTCTAGTGAGCTTGCGCTGCGCTGCCGTTTGGACTTTGAGCCGCGCGGATAAATGGTCCGTGTGGCGCGTGGTTCAAACGAGTTTCATTCCGCTTTTGGCGCATTAACATTATCGAACATTTATCGAACTCTTCATATCGTTTTATCGAGAAAAAATATATCACGATAATTATCGTTATCGTTTTATCGCCCAGCCCTATTCGCACGGAGAAGAACAACGATATATCACCAGATCGATATTTAGTCCCACCGTTATAAGGAGCCCTTCATTACACATTACTCTAATATTACATTTTATAATTAACAACAGAGCTCAAATTATTAAATTCAGTTGCTATTTATTTGAAATATAATAATTAATGCTCAAATAATAAAAAACATGTAAATTGCAAATAAAGCAGGTAAATAAATAAAGGTATTGCATTACCTTCTAAATATAATTATTTTTATTTTTTAATTAAAATCTAATTTAAATTAATTTTCTACTCCAATTCATTTTTGAAATATAATCATTGGCACAGTTGCTAACTTGTTTTCATGACAAATTTATTTAAACATACATTAAATAATCAAAACACTACTAACAGGTTAAGTAAATATAATGAAATGGCTAATATAGTGCATATACGAAATGCTTCTCTCTAGAGTTCATTTCTCTAGTGAACTAACCTGCTGTCGACACTAAATGCCTGAGGTTAATGTAATGCTACGTGAGATATTATTCTCAAGATGTTTTTTTGATATCTTTCTGCAGTTGAAACACTGGATTAGAGATGTGAACGTATTGAGTGATTTGGAAAAGTGACATAATTGTATTTATCATTATGATGAAAACATGAGTTAAATGATTATGACGTTTTTTATGTTATTGAAATGAACCCCCTGAAGCAGCATGTAGAAGCAGGTCTGAACCTTAGACTGGACCTGTCAATCATGTCATGGATTAAGTCTCTGTTTCTGATTGTGAAGTTCCTGATTATCTGATCCTGAACTGAGAGACTGAAGAGTGTGATTGTTCTCTACAGGTTGAGGTATTGTGGTGTTACAGATGAAGGTTGTGTTGCTCTGGCTTCAGCTCTGAGATCAAACCCCTCACACCTGAGAGAACTGGATCTGACTGAGAATAAACTAGGAAACAGAGGAGTGAAGCTGCTCTTTGATCTGCAGGAGGATCCACATTATAAACTGGAGACGCTTCGGTGAGTAGTGATGACTAAACATGTTTGAATTTTAATTGTAAATGAATATAGTTTCTTCTTCTGAGGTTACGTTCTTGGTAATATTTACGCACTGTAAACATGTTTAATAAGAGTTTGATTCCATTTATAGTTAGAATAGAGTATCTTAATGTTATCTTAATCTTTTTATGTCAAAACAATACAATATATCGCTTGTATCATTAGCTGTGTTTACATGGACCCTAATAATGCGATTGTAATCGGACCAGTAGCACAGTCAGAATAAAATAGTAACATGTAACACGTCAATCGGAATGAATTGGCCAGATCTGATTAAATTGTTATTCGGATTGTAAGGGGTGGTTTATTCCTTCTCTAATATGATCGATAGGACATGTAAACTCAGTGGCTGTGGCTCAGTGGTTCATGTAGGTTGTCTACAAACCGAAAGGTTGGTGGTTTGATCCCCGGATCCCCCCAACTGTCGAGGTGTCCATGAGCAAGACACCTAACCCCAGCTGCTCCCGACAAGCTGGATGGCGCCTGGCATGGCTGACACCGCCATCGGTGTATGAATGACTGAGTGTATGGGTGAATGTGAGGCAATATGTAAAGCGCTTTGGTGGCCATTGGGTCTGTTAAAGCGCTATATAAATGCAGTCCATTTACCATTTAAACTCCTGATCGTATTGAGAACTGAATTGAACTGAAACAGGAGATTACAGCGAAATAGCGTAATGACGTATAACGCGTGGAACGAGCTGTTCTTCATGATGTAAAAGTGTCATAAATGAGTGTCCTGTCATTCTGAGATTCTGTATAGCCTCTGTTACCGCGGTCTGCTCCTCTCTTAGCTGCGTTACAACCGTAGAGTGGATCTCGATGAGCCCTCTGTGGGTAGATTGCATATCAGCAAGGGATGCCTTTGCGTCTGCGTGTGCCTCTTCGCAGACACGCAGCTCACTCCTAAGGGCCTCCATCTCCTCAACATGTTTGATGAAAAATGCTAAATGGTTAGCCTTTTTGTTACCTTTCTTGTGTTCCTCATCCTGGAACTGTAAAATGAAGAGGTGTTCATTGATCCTTCGGAACAGTTCAATTCGAAAAAGAAGTTCTGATAAAGTTATGTGGCACTTGCCGTTTTTATACATGGCTGTGAAATATGGGCGGGGTTGCAAAGGTGTGAATCAAAAGTGAAAAACATTATAAAACGATCAGAGGCGCCTATTCAGACCGAGGGGCACGTGCCCTCTCAGATTTATGATGCAAATTAATTTAAAATGTAGCCTACTTTAGCGTCCAAAAGACTTCCAAAAAATATCTATATAATAGTTTTATTTGAAATTATCACACCGGCGAGATTAGAATGGTCTGTGGCCCTGTCATCGGCTGATGAATTTGTTCTAAAAAAGAACGAATTTATGACCTAAAAAAGAAACACCGTCACATTAAACTATTTAAACATTTATCTTATCATAAACATTGACTAGTTGTGTTTGCGTCACCCGTTAAATGTTTTAGAATGTCACACACCATGTAGCCTAAAATATGCGCCCTTGAACCTAGGACAGATCACAACGGTTCAGTGTTTTCAATCATATAAGGTTTATTTACGTTTCAGATATTTAAATACACATAGTAGCTAATAAGCTTCTATTAAGCTTCAATAATATTCCTTTCAAATTGCCCATAGCCTGTTATATGTAAGTGCAACTATCAGTATAAAGGTGTTAAAATGTCAAAATATATATTTTTTTACATTTTAGATATATATATTTGTTA
Source organism: Siphateles boraxobius (assembly GCF_051911475.1). Classification (NCBI taxonomy): domain Eukaryota; kingdom Metazoa; phylum Chordata; class Actinopteri; order Cypriniformes; family Leuciscidae; genus Siphateles; species Siphateles boraxobius. Next base: position 958,713 of record NW_027508728.1, read on the forward strand.
TATTTCCAATCTCAAATGTAAAAAAATATATATTTTGACATTTTATTGGGAATATAACAACAACAACGAAAAATGATTACGGTATCACACACATTTGTTACAACTGTAAATGCACCAAGGATTATTTTTTTAGTTCGATAATGTGTTGCATTTTATATTCTGTATTTTTCGGGGATTTTATTGTAGGCTACTAAATTATATTATCCATTAATTCACTTTTTAGCATAGACCTAAAAAAAGAAACACCGTCACATTAAACTATAAGCTACATCTTGCAGGCTTTGGAAGTTAAAAGTTGAAAAAGTTATATGTACATTTTTTATTTTATTATTTTAAAAAATGCACAAAAATACAATTTTCGATTTTTATATGAATATATTTTCCAAACCATGTTTTTTAATCTAAAACTGTAAGAACATCATATAGCTATAAATCTAAAAACATATATTATTTTTATTTATTATTATTTTAAGCCATAAATCCGTAAGTCTAAAAACCATAATCTATATTTATATATGGATGTTAGCTAAAATTATTACTACGTCAACACGAAGAAAACTTTATTAAATTACATTAGGAATATATTTGTCTAATAAATACATTATCTGGGAATTCATATTTCAAGTTGTGACAGCAAAAAAAATTTTTAATTCCCATTTATTTTAGGGCACAAATGCTTGTTTACTATTTTTATTGAAGTAAAAATTGTCTTTCCCTATAGGCCTACTTCATATATTTATGGTATATATATTATGTATATCAGTATATATATATATAATATATTATACTGTATATAGTCTTATATTATATATATATATATATATATATATATATATATATATATATATATATATATATATATATATATATATATAATAAGACCCAACCTATAAATAGGAGCCTGAAAAAAATGTTAATATTAAAGAAAAACGTTAGACGGACTTAGTTAGATGCGCGTTAGTGTGCGTTTGGTGTTGTTATTTTACGATTTTATGACGCTCGTCTGTGAAGATGAGCGGCAACGGTAACACTTTTCATGATTTCATAAAACACATTCAGGGCCATATCGCATCTTATGTTACACAAAGGAATGTAATTCATAATTTGATAGATGCTTTAGGTACATCTGCCCCACTCGCTAATTATGCCTACATTAAAATGGTCACCAATTGTCTGACTAATAGCTCATGATACATAGTTACAAAATTACCAGTTGTACATGTAAATTTACAGGGTTGTCATTGAACCATTAACCCAGACAAAGAGCCATATAAGAACCATTATTTCGAAGTGCATATAGCCTACCTGGGAAATTAATTTGGGTTATTTAAATGGTAGCAATCATGTTGCTTTATATTGAATAGCTAGATAATTGCATAACTGTTAAACAAACACCTCTACTTAAGAATCTAGGCCTATTCTACGTTTTAATCCCCATAACATTAGCTCACAATTCACCGTTTAATCGCCCTAATATTAACACCAATGCTCACAACTCATTAAAACATAGCCTAATAAATGACCGGGGCGGTCTCTTTTTAGACGTTAGGCTATAACTGGTCCTGTTTTTTTTAAATCGAGCTTTCTGCCACACTGTCGATCATGGCGAAGATTTCCCCTGAGATGAGCATCAAGATCAGGTCTATGTGGAGAGCAGGACATCTGTTCTCTAACATCAGGGCATTCTTGATGCAGTCGGGTGTTCATGTCTCAGACGGCACGATCAGACGACATTGTCGCGTTCGTCGCCAAACTCCTGCAACTAAGAAACCAAAGTTGAAAGTGACCAGGTAAGATACAGTATTAGCCTATTCATTTTTGTTTAGTAAAAATCTACATTAAGCTGAAATCGCATAAAATGTAATTCTTATTTATAGTGCGGCACTTAAATGCATCGAAGAAATACTACATGAGGACGATGAACAGTCTGCAAAAAAAAATCAAAACGAGTTTTCAAACGAATTGTTTATTAATATCACTGAATTTTACAAGAATTATGGACCGGCACTATTACCAAGACAGCATAATAAAATCTGCGTTGGCGCCATACATTCAGAAAAAATTTAAAGGACCTCATCGCTTCTTCCAAGGTAAAAATAATAATAATGTGCTTGTGACATTTTGCCATTTCTATTATCGGAATGGTTGAATTTTTTTCTGACATTTCTCTCTGTTTAATGTAATGTGTATGGCGTGTTGCCAAGTTGTTGTCTGGGTAACTGATTAATGGGACTGATTGAGGAATGAGAAACACCGGGGCGGGGGCTGTGTATTGAGAGGCTGGGGGTGGAAAAATAGGTTTAAATGGGGCGCATATGGACGAGGAGGTAGGCTTGGTTCGCACAAAAACTGCATATTTTGATTGAAGTTTTGGTGGTGTGTTGTCTTCTGTGCCAGACCATACTGGCTAAAATAATTAAAGGTGGTGGCAGCAGCCTATACAGAGAAAAAGTGATTACAATAACATAGACAATGACCCAAAACATGCAGCGTCGAGACAGTGTATTGCTGAGGCGGGGATCAACTGGGTGAAAACCACAGCCGAGTATGGTTTTTTTTACATCCTGGGTAGCGTTCATTTAGATTAACTTCTCTATGAAATGTGCTCAAGACAATATCCTCTAACTTGTACCTTGCCTGCAGATCACCAGATCTCAACCCGATCGAACTGGTTTGGCACGCACTAAAAGAGTTCGTCAGATGTGAGGCTAAGCCGTGGAACAAAGACGACCTTCTTCAGGCCATAGTGACTTTCTGGAGAGATCGCCTGACAAAAACAGCGTGCAATAAATACATCGATCACCTTCAGAAGGTTTTGCCGGCGGTGGTACAGCGCAACGGGGGTACTACCGGAATGTAGAAATGCTATAGGCTATAGGCCTATTGAATTGTTTTAATTTTTCTATTGAAATGTTTTTAAATTGTATATTTCTTTTATTAAAGAAAATTATGCTGATCATAACAACGCAGTACTGTATTTCATTCTTATATCATAAAGAACGCAAAACCCAAATGCTGCTGACTAGCTTAGCTAATAGCAAGTCAAGCCAATGTTTTAATTAATTTACAATAATTTAGTTTCATTTATTTCAGTGTTAATGTTTGAGTTAATAAATCCTCTACAAATTAAATTAACACAAAGTGGGCTATAAGAAGCCTTTAAACTCTTCCGCTCTGACCGAAGTGCACATGTGCTGGTACGTTCACGGATATGGCGTGTGTTGTTCACACAACTCCATGAATGAAGTGTGACATTGTTGTGAAGTTTTCCCTCCGCTCTGAATCGCTGAACTCGCTGCCACCAGTGTCTGCTGCTTATCTCCATCCAGAGTCAGTGTGAAGAACACAATGGCAGTGTAGGAAACCCCGTCTGAAGCGGCATTGCTATCACAGTCTGATGTTCATCACAGCGCAGAATAACCATCCAATACGTCCATAGAAATGTGTTTAGCGTTTGACTTAAATAGATTAAAACAGTGGCGGTAACACTCCTACTCTATGTGAGATCATCATTTGTGCTGTGCATTTGGTGTATGAGAATAATGGTGGTAAAAATAACCAATAACCAAATAACCATTATAGCGAATGATCAGAATGATGAAAATTGCATTATTTTGAATGTCATTTGCAATAGAAGATAATGGTAAATATTTATTGCTACTTTTGTTGTCTAATAAAACTGACCCAATGAAAGAAAGAGGACGGTCATACAGGATTATGGATAAGGGTCAAGTGTCATCATTCATGGTGGTTTCGATGCAAAATCAAAATCTGAATGGTTCAAAAGATATATAAAGTTGTACATCACAGGGTTATTTTATTATCTGTGACTAATAGTGCAAATAGATTGTTTTAGTTGTTCTACAGTGGATAATTTGTCTGTGTTTTACTGACAGGTTTTAATGGTGAATGATTCTGGCCTTCTCTGGATCAGCTGATGGAGAATAAAGAACCGCTACACACACATCACATTCAACAGAATCAACAGACACACACCCATAACGATCATCACACACATGTGTTTGTGTAACTTTCCGGAGTGATCATCCCAACATAAAAATATGCTTTAAAAAAAATCCAAATTCTTTGACATATAGCAACTTTTTTTAACAGTAACGCAAATAGTTACTTTCCCTGGTAACGAGTTACTTTTATTATAGAGTAATTTAGTTACTAACTTTTGGAAAAAGTAGACTAAACTATAACTAATTACTTTTTTAAAGTAACGTTCCTAACACTGGTGTAGCTATATAACAATGATTTGTTTTCTGTTTATAAATGTATCCAAACAGTTGTTCCCTTGTCTAATAAAACATATAAAGCGTCTTTGGGGTTTCCATGGTTTCTTCAAAATAAAACCGTGAATCAAGGGTAACGCAGGTATGGCTGGATTTAAACATTCTTGGAAACATCTGGGATAATGTAAGTACACAAGTTAACAAAATATGTGACACTTTTCTAGTGGTTTTTGCTTATTTTAATCCAAAAATCGTTCATATTGTGCCTTTAAAGTCCAGGGCCCGTATCCCTAAAGATTCTGAGAATCCTCTCAGAGAGCTCCTAACTTAACCTAAATATTCCTTGCCAGGAGTTTTAGCTTAGAAGTGATTCCAGAACATGTTCAGTGAACTCTGAGCAAGGAATGGATGGAAAATCCTATCTTAGTGAGGAGGTGTGGTTGACCCCCGTTGCTAGGTATGAGTCATCATTTCAAAAGCCGTGATTGGTTGATCCTACAAGTTTGATGAAAATGAACTTTTGGTGATGATGACCAACGGATGTACCCTCAAATCAATAAACATAATTATACACTCTAATCTTATGCGGACTGTAATTGTAAATAATATTTCACATTCAAGAAAATATCTGGAAAATGAATAGTAAGCTGTAGGGGTTATAGCCTAACATTAGAATCTAAAATATGTGAAAACTTAAGCTCATTACACCCTGTTCAAATAATGAGTCGTCTCTTATTTGCTCATATTAATATCCTAGCTGGCATATTTTGTACTTTCACTCCCATATGGACCCCATTGAAAACAAGATGGCCTATCTCAAGGGGCCGTCCTTAATGAAGTAGAAATTGCAACGTTACAACTCAGTGTGGTCTTAACGAGGGTAACACGGCTCAGCTTTTATCAATGTCTGTAGCGTCTCAATATTCCCCTGTCATCCGGTGTTTGCAGGACATCTCTCCTGCCTCCTGTGTTGGGCATTTTGTGCCGCTGCTTAGAGGAACTCCTGAGCCACTAAAAGTCCTCTTCCCTGCTCTTAGCAGATCTCGCCTTAGGAGCCATTTTAAGAGCTAGGAATCTTGAGGAATAGCTTTTATATTAACTGGGATTTTCGTGTCACTTTTAGGGGGAATTCTAAGAAAACGTCATGACTCTGAGAATTTTCTTATAATTTGGCCGCTAGCAGCCACTTTTTGCACAAAAATTCGTTAGGGATACGGGCCCAGATCTTTATTTATGATGAATTGACTTAATAATGATTATAAAAGAACAGTTTATTTCCTGCAGGTCATTTCTCCATGTCTGTAATCTGATCCAATATGGAAGTGCTGCTGTAGTTGTCTATCTCCTATACTTAAAGACTTAAGAGGCTATTTATTTTCAAAGTTAAACATTTACAACACAGTGTCCTGTCTCTGTTACCGAAGTTGAACTCCTTTAGTTTGTGAGCAAATTTGGTGAATATAAAGCTTAATATGATTCAGATAAGCAATGAGTTTGCAGACTTCATGTCTTATTTAGCTATAAAAGCAATTGTTCTTGTAGTAAGCAAAATAAAAAATCAAATCTATATTTATTACAGTACATACACAAGCTTAAAGTGGCAGACCTAGGCCTATATAGCATAATAAAGAAGTAACTGTTACATGTAATCCGGATTATGTAATCTGATTCCAGAGCGCAGATGTTCAAATGTCAGATTGGATCAAATCTTGAAAATTATCTGTTCAAAAGAAAGAAAAATAGTCTGAAATTGGATTATCTTGGTTTTTATCTCGACCTAAAGGTTTTGAACAATATATAATGAAGATTTGCTCTAGTAAAAACCAAAAGACTGGTTTATGAAACATCAAAGATTGGTATCGCATCAAATGTAACTGTAACGCATAAGGCAAGGCGCTTTTATTTATAGAGCACGTTTAAAACAGTCACTGCTGACCAAAGTTCTGTACAATCACTTCAGACAATAAAATACATAATCAAACAGGAAAACACACAAATTCATAAAATTACATTGAACCAAAAGCCTGAGAGAAAAATCAGTCTTTAGTGAGGATTTAAAGCTATTAACATTGGAAGACAGTCTTAAGTGTTCCGGCAAATCAATCCACAGACGTGGAGCAGCAACAGAGAAGGCACGATCACCCTTTAATTTCAGTCTCGATCGCGGCACAGTCAGCATCAACTTGTTTGAAGACCTTAAGGGCCAAGAACATTTCCGGTGGAGAAGAAGATCTGTAATGTAGTGAGGAGCCTGGCCATTTAAACCCTTATACACATACAACAAGACCTTGAACTTCACACGGTATTCGACCGGAAACCATGAAGCGAAGCAAGAACAGGCGAAATATGTTCCCTCTCTCTAGATCCAGTAAGAAGCTGGCGGCAGCGTTTTGTACCATTTGTAGGCGGGATAAGGAGGACTTAGCCACACCGAGGTACAGTGAGTTACAATAATCCAGCCTGGAGGAAATAAATGCATGAATCACTGTCTCCAAATCTTTTACTGTTAAAAACGCTTTTCATTTCGCAATGGATCTGAGATGATAAAAGCTACTCTTCACTCCTGAATTGATTTGTTGGTCGAATTTAAGGCCTTCATTAAAAATCACTCCCAAATTTTTGGCAATAAAAACACAATAGAATCTGGTGGCCCAAAAACTACAATTTCGGTTTTAGAGTCATTCAGTGTTAGAGAATTAGCTGCCAGCATCTTACCTCCTCAAGACAGTTCGACAGAGAGTGTATGTCATAATTATCCCCATTTTTCAAAGGGAGGTACACCTGGGTGTCATCCGCATAAAAATGAATGTTCAGGGACGGATTATGACTTGTAAAGGCCCTGGGGCCAGTTATCTCCAAAGCTACAATGAATGAAAATTAAAATGATTAAAATACATGCTTTCAAATTATGTCAATTTTTTTTTTACGAATTTCAAACCGTAAATACTGTTTTGGCGCTCTTTAGTGTGACGTGACAGATCGCTGTAGCTCCTCGGTTCAAGCGGCATGTGAACTGAAAGCTCTCTTTAGTTAATAGTAAATAAACTTGAATGAACTATGTTGGAAGAACAGTAGCCTACAACTTGCTGAAATGTATCATGTCTGATGTAATCACTCAATCAGTGCTTCAACTCCGGAAATACGTCAATAAAACAACTGGAGAAACGTAACATTTACCTCAGAAAAGCCATTTAATGACCACAGCATAGCTAGGAAAATGAACTAGGCCTATAGAGAGTAGTATGTTTGCTAAATATTATAACCCTACTATATTACATGATTGTTTCCTTTAGAAAATGTATCTATATATACGGTAGCCTACCTGATATTTATCCAAATTAATTGATGTAAACATTGTTACATGTTGTTACTAAACTTAATTAAATTCTGTTTGGTCACCAAATGTTTTGAGAATCACAATATACTTATTGTGATGCAAGATTTTTTTTACAACCCCCAATATTTTATAATTGTTTCTAATGATTTATATTCATAGGCTGCCTGCTGAAGATGGGTTTGAGCTCTTATATTTCTGAACTCTCAAAGTTCAGATTAATGCATTTAACTTTAAAATGTAGAAACTTTTCTTCCCCCGGATCTAGAAGAACTGAGGTCCACCCTTCATAGTCTCACAAAATCCTGTAGATCGTTGTGATGTCACTAGTCTAGTGGTAATAGGTATTACAATCTGATTGGAACAGTCGTTTCGAGTGCTGGATGCTGACATTTGGTTTTGACAAAAAAAAAAAGAAAATCTGTAATTTCCAGTGTACACTCTGCTTAACTGCATCTTTTACAGTCGTTCAAACAACTGTAGAGTGAAGAGTGTACGTTTCTACAGTTCAAATTTTAAATAGGCTACAACATACTCTATTGTTCTCTCTGGGCCCATTTTGTTGGATCATTTATAATTAGGCAACAAAAAATAATGCATATAAAAAATTAGGCAATGTTTAAAAATTAGGGAAAATGGGTTTTGCTGTAGGCTAATAATAAATAGTTATTTTTCCAATACCTTCACACAAAAAATAAACTCAAAGATTGGTTCTAATAAATATAATTTTAAACAGGATGGGACGATAGTTCATGGTTTTTGGCGCCTTCATATTCACATATGGCCCAACATTAAGTTCCAGGGATTCCTCATAGTCCAAGAGCCTTGTTTAAGAGGCCCAGTGTAGGCTATGGGACACATATATTACAGCATTAATAAACATTTGTTTTAATTGTTATTGGGTTTTCTGAACCAAACTGTATTGCGCGGCCTTAAACCCCAAGCCCCCCCGGGCTTCTGGTAGTGAAGGGCCCCTGGGCACTGGCCCCATAGGCCCCGTCAGTAATCATCCCTGGGAATGTTGTGCTTTCGAAAAATTAAGCCTAAACGGAGCAAATACAGCGACTACAGAAAATACAGCGATAATCAAACGTAACGCATGTATCAAATGGAAATGTGACGCATATTTATCAACTGTTTTACGCAACACTTTTATAGCAGATGTCATTTGACTTGTGGACGCGCGCCGCTGGGCGATCGGTCAGGCGCGTGCTCGTCTCTTGCGCGCGCTCTCTGCTGATCGGCTGTGTGTGGATCGCGCTGTGGATTGTGTGTGTCGGATGCTATTTGAGCTGGTGTCGCTGTAGTGGACTGAACTCGGACACACTCTCTACTGTAAGACATCAAGTGTCATCAGTGCATGTGCTGCTTTAACACACTTTCAGGAGACTGTCGCGCGCTGCTCGCTCACTGACGGACGGACGCAGTTCCGCGGCCGCGACTCAGGAAGTTCCAGTTTATAATCATTGGAACAAACCAAAACATCGCTTTACCTTTATGTGTCGCAGAATGAGACTCGCGTTATGATGTAAACACAGGCACAGTGATTCTATTTCTAATCTGATCACGTAAACTCAAAACAGCGCGTTCATTTACAGTGTCGTCAGTTCTATTTTTAAACGAAACCCGATGCTTATAAATATCTTAATGTTAATTCTGTATTGTATCAAACTCCCTATAGTTGTTCTTATGTAAAAACTCCCACATTTATTCAGCTTTTCAATACAGAATACAAATATATATGTCATAGCTTCTAATCTATTATTGTTTGAATCTTAAAGGGACAGTTCACCCAAAAATGAAAATTATGTTGTTATTATTTACTCACTCTCAAGTTGTCCCAAACCTGAATGAATATTTTTCTTCTGCTGAACACAGAGGAAGATATTTTGAAGAATATGGGTAACCAAACAGATTTTTGATCACCATTGACTATTTATTTTTTCATATGGAAGTCAATGGGTGTGTTCAACTGTTACCAACAATTCTTCAAAATATCTTCCTTTGTCAATGATGACAGAATTTTCATTTCTGTGTGAACCCTCCCTTTAAATAATTATAATTAGATTAGCACATTACTTTTTTTATTTGCACAAACAGATTTTTGAAGGCTTGTTTTGTTCTTGAATCAATATTCAGTTCCAGCACACTTTGGTGGTTATAATGCAAAATGAACAAAATATACTATTGGCTTTTTTATAGCAGAATTTGAATTTGTCTGATAGTTTGCATCATTGATTCTGTTATTTTCAGCATCATGTCCAGCCGGGCTGGGAAGAAGAAGCTCAGCAGGTCGTCGCGCTCCGCCAGGGCTGGAGTGATCTTCCCCGTCGGCCGGATGCTGCGCTACATCAAGAAGGGGCTTCCCAAATACAGGATTGGTGTCGGAGCTCCGGTTTACATGGCTGCGGTGCTGGAATACCTGACCGGTAGGACGAGTCTCTTATTCTCATCAGTGTATTCTCATCCTCCTGTCAGTGCACTTCATTAGAAGTCCTAAAGTGAGACACAATGGACAGTGTTCTCTGTAGGGTTAGGTAATACATTTTATTTGTGATCATCAGAAACTACAGAGAACATTTTGTATGCTCCACTATCCCTGCGAACAGTGAACGTTCTAAGAAAGGTTCTCTCAAAGTTATAAACAAACGTTCTTCCAGTAACAGTAAAAATCCACCCACTCCTCTTTTTAAATCCCCATAAATCATAAACAGTGTCTCAGTATAAGCTGTTTGCAGATTGTAGCTTTTGTGACGTCACATATGCTTAGGCCCCACCCATGACTGCTGACAGACCCCGCCCTATTAGCATAGATCCCGCCCATAACTGCTGACAGACTCCGCCCTATTCGCATAGACCCCGCCCTCAGTGAGCTGTACACAGTCCGCCATGTTCATCTCCTCACCAGAGCGTTTAACAGCAGAGTAAGTTTAACAGTCGTTCAAGTAAGAAAGGTATTCATATTAAAGCTACTAAAGTTATTCAGTCAAGAGCAGTGAGGGGTTTTCTGTTTTTCTTTTGTTGTTTGATTCATATTAACAGCATATACTGTATAGCAGTAGGTTCTGTATATTACGCTGCTGTCACTTTAATACACAGATCTAACATAGTCAAGTCACCTTTATTTGTACAGCGCTTTTTACAATTCAGATTATTTCAAAGCAGCTTTACAGAGATAACAGGAAAATAATGCAACACATTTTGTTTCTAGAAGAAAATAGCGTCACAGTCCAGCTTAAGTTCAGTGATGGTTCATTTTTGTTATAAAAAAGTTTTTAATTTAGTTAATTTATATATATAGCCGCTCTGGAGAAAACATCTCAGGTTATGACTGTGACCTTGTTTATTTATATATATAAACAATATATACAAGGGGAGCCTGGAGAACATGTCAACAACTTATCGTCTGAAGGGACTGTTCAGCGGGCATCCCCGAGGCATCCTTTCAAAAGGGAACTCGCACTGTGTCGATAAGATGCTTTGGGAAACGATATACCAACGCCACCATGCTGAGGGGAGTGCATGCCAAATTATGGCTGTGACAAAAACATCAAAGATGGTTTCACTGAAATGCCAAAACACTCCCCCTTCTGGTCACATACAGGTTATCAGTGACAGTATTCCCTACGGCCACTGCCCAAGATATAAGCCTCAAAGGCTTGGAACCAGTAGCTTCCATGGAAGGGGGTCCAAAAGGAGTCCCGTCCAGTCACTTTCTCAGGGGGACATGAAGTCAACCCCACATGCCACCAGGGAGGCTGAACTGGTCTAATTTACTGACGTAGTCTTGCCAACAACCCGTCTGTCTCCTAAACAGAGTCTGTAACATATTTCGCCTCACTTGTGGAGGCATCCGATAAGGATGACTGCAGATAGTGGCAGTAATCGCTCATAAACCGGATCATAGAGACGGTCATCCTGGAGAGTAGAACTCAGCATAGCACTTCTAACCCTTGCAAACGAGGGGAGTAACTCTACTCGATCCTGGATCTGCACAGTGCTTCAGGGTCCTGTGGAGGCTGGGCACGCTGAAAGGGACCCTATTAAGGGGAGCGCCTTCAGCTCTAAGGTTTACATTGCCAACAGGCAGTGTACTCAGCAGAAGTGCTATCGACCCTTTAAATCAAGGGAAGTACAATCTTACGCTACCGGACTATCGGGGAGGCCTACTGTACGGCCTACAGCTTCGAAAGTCACGGGCGTCAGCCCACGCAGTGCTTTGGCTCTAAGGGAGCATACTCAACCATCCCAAAGTGGAGGGAGCAACTAATCTGTCTCAACCTGAGCCTGGGTGGTGAAAGAGTGATATCATACAAGCTATGGGTAGCAAAGTATTCTAAATAATGACCCTAACAAGGGTAGCACTATCAACATGACCCTGAGGAATGTGTTAGGATCAAGGCCTACTATCTTGGTAAATGGAGGTCACAGTAAGTGGCCGACAACATTCAACCTTATGACTTTAGTGCTTTTATTCAAAGGGCTCAGCTGAAAAAATCCTATTTCAATTTTAAGATCTAGCTGGATAAACTATCTACAATACTCTGCTCTAAAGGGCGGAGGCCTGAGCACTGCTTCTTACTTTCTAGAGAAAAAGGCCTGACAACGTCCATGAGATATCTACATGGGAGGCTTTTTAAAGATAGCCTGCTATCTACCCTGTAACACCACTAGCATTTTTAAACCTAATGCAAAAGGCGGGCCTTGGCTAGACGACACTTTTAGTAAGAGGAGGCCAGTACTAGGAAAAACTAGATTTACAGGAATAAAATCTCCTGATGGCCTATAGCTCTTAAGGAACCTACACTTAGTTACTGAGAGGCTCAAGGCGAGAATGCTTAGCAGTCCGCCACCATTTTCCTAGTTACTAAGCCTAAGCCAGATATCGAGGAACGAATATTATATGACTGAAGTTCAGAGCTATAATCTCAAAACGACTCTCAAAGTGAGAGGAGACCTGCTGCTCTAGTATAAGGTGGCTATCCAGGTGGCCCGACGAGGGCCAAATGCTTGACTCTAGTTTATCTGGAGCTTGACAGAGCGGTGGCCTCAGTAGAATAACTCCCGCTAGGGAGGAAGCCATCTCACACAAAATATCTGTTTGATGCTCAGACGAAAGGCGGCCTCACTAGAGAATGTTCCATATAATAAAGCCAACCTGTTCACTACTACAGATTGGCACTACCCACTACATAAGCCTGCCGACTCTAACATAAGAGTCAATTGTGGCATCGACACTGTAGCAATGTTCAGGGAAGAAGGAGGCGGGAACCGGCGAACAATCAAAATAAACTTTATTTAAAATAAACAAATCAAAATACCGCCAGCAGCCCCTCGCGGACGACTGCTGGCTTCCGAAAATAAATAAAACTGCCAGCAGCCCCTCATGGACGACTGCTGGCTAAAATAAAATACAAATACAAACACACATCTAAAATACAGGCCTGTTCCTCTCTCGATCATCAACGTCGTCGCTCCTCCATTATGCTTCCGCTCCTCCGTGAGAGATGCAAGACCGGTGTGCTTCACAGGTGCTGCTCATTAGCAATCGCACCACCGGCCTCACGCCGTTCTCTCACGTCCCTCGGCCGTCCTGTTCGCCACATACCCCCATCGCCCCTCACAGGCCGGGGGGGCACCCACGAGCCTGTGCCTACTCCACCCCGGCGGCGGGGATCCCTGGGGGGTATGGACCGACAAGCCGAGGGAAACGGAGACGGAAGCATGAGGAGCGACAGATCGAGAAAGGGGAGAGAGGAGAAGAAAAAAAACAAAAACTTGGTCCGGTTCCCACAACGCGCAGCCATCTGGTCCCCCACCAGCTGGGCGATCTCCTATGCTTCCGCTCCTCCGTGAGAGATGCGAGACCGGTGTGCTACTCAGGTGTTGCTCATTAGCAATCGCACCACCGGCCTCGCGCCGTTCTCTCACGTCCCTCGGCCGTCCCTCGCCACAGACACATACCCGTGTTGGCGCATCCCCTCAACATAAGCGTATTTTGTGCGCTGATGTTAATGAATGCGCGCTGACTATGGGTTCTTCCATGCCTTTTCGATCTCGTTGTGTAGATCGGGCAGGAACGGAAGGCTCACGAGAGCTGGAGTGTTTCAAAACACCCTCCAGTGTGTTTTCAAGTCTGCCACGAGCGGTCTCTTCCCTCACACACTCCAACGGCAGTTGTTATAGAAAGTGTTCCCAGTTCCGCCTGACCTAATTTATCCAGACTATATATAATAGATATAGAAAATGATTGCTTTGCGCAGGGGCGCGAGAAGATGTTTTAGGTTCACCACATCCGAATAAGAAACAATATTGAGTGTATAAAACACATCAAAACTCCACGAATCACAGCAGGCGTATCGGTGAGAACACTCGTTCAAACCGCAGACACACACCGGGACATCACATTTCTGATATTATTGAGACTGCTCGCGATCGTAATGTAACGGTCTACGGGACATGAATTAAGCCTTTAAATAAAAGGGGTATTGATCTGTTTACACTGTCATATACAGTAAAAGAGCCTGAACAGCAACAGGAAATATAAATTAACACAAAGTAGCTGCCCTACTTCACGCAATTAATTATTATTTCAAACACAGGCTTGTACAGAACGTTCTGGGTCTCGTGGATCAAAGTGCATTGTGGGAAACACAGTGCCAGAGTATTTCCCACAGTGAAGCTCTTTCTGCATTGTTCTTTCAGCTGAAATCCTGGAGCTGGCGGGAAATGCAGCCAGAGACAACAAGAAGGGCCGTGTGACGCCCAGACACATCTTACTGGCCATCGCCAACGACGAGGAGCTCCATCAGGTAGATTATATCACATCTATTCTAGACGGCTTCTTTTGGGCACCAGTGGCACTTGAATGGTCAGATCAGACAACGACAAACATGCAAAAACACAAGCCTGTTTCACACTCCATGGTAAAACATATGCTGTAATATAATGTGAACTGAGCAAACAATAACTCATTTATTTAATTATTGGCACCGGCAAGGTAAGTACCATTTTGACCACTTTCCCGACGGGCCGGTGGAATAAAGTCCTAAAAGGATGTGTTTTGGATGTGTCTGTGCAGCTGCTGAAGGGTGTGACCGTCGCTGCCGGCGGAGTCTTACCCAACATCCACCCAGAGCTGCTGTCCAAGAAGAGGAGCTCCAGAGGAAAGCTGGAGGCCGTCATCACTCCTCCGCCAACTGAGAACAAGACCAAGACTGTCAAAAAAGCAGTTGTCAAGAAACTGGCCACCAAAAAGTCCACACGAGTAAAGGTACTCACTGAACACTGGCCAATCCATTTATTCACTAACCACCCACTAACTAGTTTAAGCAGGCGAAATCAGCACTGTCATTCATTCCCATGCCAGCTTGTTTCCTTTATCTGTAAACTAGGCTCGATGCAGATCCAGTTTGCCTGGTTACTGAACGTGTGTAAAAGGAATGTTTGTGTCCACTTTCTAGTGATCATGCCAGCCGATGATGATCAAATGATGAGCATTATAACCCGAAGTGCACTTTCATCATTAACTCGTGGACCGGATGCAAAAGCTGTTTAATATCCTTACATTCAGCATTAGCGAAGCCATTCAGTATCAGAGACATCAGACGACTCTCTGCTCATCTTATTATTGGCTGCTTTGAAAGTCTCGCCGAGGAATAAGAGTCTTAGACAAACCAGCGGCTATTTTAAAAAAAAAAGTGGCTGTGATGCGCCACACATTACGTAATCACGTTGAAAGGTCACACGTGTGTGTTCCGGTACAAAAAGGAAGAGTAGAGCAAAAAACGAGCTTTTTTTTAAATGGCGTTTGACTTAGAGAAGATAAGTTTTCCTTTGAGTTTTCCGCGTACATGCGAAAACATTGTCAAAAATGATCCTCATTCACACGTACTGGTGAAAACGACTAAAAACCCTGTATTCTGCTGCCAGGCCATTAGATGACGATGAAACGCTATAGACTGAACATGTAATACGCATGTGCATGATGTCATCATCTTCAGAGATTCATTTTTCTGTTGTTTACACAGAGACCGTTTTCAAAAGTTTGCATTTTCAGGTACCCAAAACATCGTTGTTGTGTAAATGAGCAGCCAAAATTCATAAAAAGTTTTTCGCTTTTAGTTGAAAAAGGTGTCATGTGAACAGCCCCTTAGTCTTTGCACATTCGCTTAGTAAACACTTGGTCAGTTCTTCCACCCAAGTCACGCGGGACCTTTCCAAGACGGGCATTTGTGCTTAAAAAGTATATACATTTTTATTTGTTTTAGAAAATGGCCGATTGTAAATTATCAGGAAAATGTTTATTCTGCGTTGAACTAATGATTTAGGGAAGTACAGTATGATTATGTATATTCAGCAGCACAAGTTTGCTGTTGTTGTGACAGAGACGGACTGCTGATGCGGACGGCGCACCGGCTGATGGATTCACTGTCCTCTCTTCCAAAAGTTTATTCCTCGGACAGAAGGTACAAAACCCTTTATTAAACTCTTCTCTTACTGTAGTACAGTGGTGTCCAAACTCAGAGTTCAGCTCCAGCGTCTAGTTTGGCTAGTAAGCCTTGATTAGCTGGATCAGGTGTGTGTAACTGGGGTTAACTCCTCAGGACAGTGACTGACTGCTATAGTAACTGTTCAGATGCTCTTTTCCTCAAAATTATTTGTTTTCTCCTCCTGTTGTTCTGCTGAGACTAGCTGCTAAAATCCAAATCCTGATTTATGAAACATCTCTATATTAGGGGTGCAATTATTCACTTGTTTCCTCGCATACATCGATCTTGAAATGTGAATTGAAATGAGTTATTTGTTTTGACGTACGCATTAACATGCATTCATATGAAATGCATTCATAAAAACACAGAATCAAAACATTAATTGATTAAATCGAATTTCATTCTGAATCTTGAATCGATTCACACCTACAAGCTACAGATTTATTGCATTAATGCATGAATAATCCAGAAAGTTGAAACGCTGCATTTTACACACACTGTATGAGATGTTCATTCTTGCACGTGCATTTTTACTCCAGAGACGCTCTTTTTTAAAAAGAAAGTTCCCTTATTTTTCCATTATCACAATGAAGTGAATTTTGCATGTTACTGAGTAGATGCTGCTGTTGTTGTCCTGTTATCAGACCCTGTTTAGGGAGGTGGACTGTTTGCCTTTATATTTATAGGACAGTGTAGTGCACAGATACAGGAAAGTAGGGGCAGGTGATAAAGGGCACTTTCTAAAGATAATGCACACATTGCTGTCCAATTCTATTAACTGACTGTAATTGTACAAAATTGCAATTGTCATACAACCCTGTAACCACACGCTCTCAATTGACCCTCAGTTTGAAGGGCCCCTCAATGCTTTCTGACCCAATAATAATAATATTAACAAATATTATGTAGTGCCTGTATATGGGAGGGTTTGTCTACTAGTGATGGGAGAAAAGAAGCTCTGAATCAGTTGCACCAATTGCTTCGTAAAAGTATTCCCTGTTTCAAAACGCTCTAAACACCGCGCTGGCGACACGTGCTAGTCGAAACTCAAGCATACCAATGTCACATTTTTTCATGAAAGTGTAATTTATTAAATGTAATCTACAAATAATTAAATACCATTACATTTTAAGGTTCTGTACAATTGCTTGGCAAACTAGATGAATAGAAGCAATTAACTGTCATTTTTTTAATATATACGCTTTAACATTGATATTCGTAAATTTAATTTAAAATTAACCTACTGTCACGTAACGTGGTATCAAAGCTCACAAAGACAATGAATACACAGAATAACCTTCAATATGAACATGCAGGAGATATTCAGGAGAAACAGCATTGACATTAACACAAACATTGACGAGAACAGACAGAGAACACAGGGTTTAATAATCAGGAGAACTAACAAGATGATTGACAGAACAGGTGAAAATAATGACTAATTAGACACAGTAGGAAAACTAGGACCCATTGGTCCGGAGTGATCTCTCTCTCCCGGTTCTAGTGATCTCTTCCTTCACCAGAACCCGTGTGGCAGCTCGTGCGCCGGTACCTTAAGAGGCAGGGTAGGACCGCACCAGCCAATTATTATATCTTTCTTTAACTGGAACGTAAAGTCCACACTAGAGGTGTAGTCACGACTAGCTAGTTTGTAACTAACTCTATCGGTTGCAGTTAGTGGGTCATTAACTCTCCATAAAGTAATCTACCTTCAATGATCCAATAGAAGCCTTCACATACGCGAGCAAAAGTTGTGTTCAAATGCATGAATTTCAGTTTATCCTTTACTCTAACTTCTTTTGCCTCACATAACTAGCGGTAAAAAAAAAGTTTCCATCAAAATACGACTGTACTTAACACAATAGGTATTTTTATGTTTAAATATCATTCGAAACTGTATTTGAAATTAAAATGCATCAATAAATATTGATTCTAGAGCTGCACGATTCTGGATAAATTGATAATCACAATTTTATCAAACAGAGATTACAATTCTCCCAGGATTCTGAACAGACAACTAAGATAAATTACATAATTTACTAAAGGTTCTGACAAAATTGTTAATTGCTGAAGTGCAGTCTATTTAAAATGTTTAATCTGAATTATTTCTAAAAAAGAACATTTTTCATTTGAATGAATGATTCAATGACAAATACATTTTTAACAGTCATGTGTCGCCACCTACTGGTGTAACGATGTAATTGATATAATCGTTATTTAAAGCCCCAAGTTACTTTCAAAGGGTGATTTTTCTTTATTTTAATCACTTCCGTAGACATCAGTGATTATATCTGAACTATAAACTTTTATCACAGTACTGTGATAATAAGAATATTTGTAACAGAGAAACAACGATACTGTGGGGTTGAAAAGCTGTTTCATATCCATACATGATAACTCAGCGGCAGCGCCAACGTAGATCTGAGTGTTCGGTTTTGTCAAAGCTTTAATAGACACAGGCGAATCATTGCCATTTTGCAGGGCAAAAATATTTAGTAGTGCGTAAGTTGAAACTTAATGCTTATTAATGTCAAAACTAGGCTAAGTTGTAGCTTGAGCACAGCTGGTCTAGCCTAGGATGAGCTCTTGCTCTCTCCACGTGCATCTGCACCACTGGATAAAGGCCAGGGCAGGGGAACAGCGGCAGGTTCCTGTGAAGTAAAGATAGCTGGCGGGGAACCAGCAGAACACTGGAAAGGGGACATCCCAGTGCTCACACAGGAGTGTGTAGTGTGCGTCGTCTGCCCAGGAGAGCGGCTGGACGCCGTGAATCTGCTCCAGATCCTGGTCACCTCGCTCGGACTGCGGCTGGGAGACGTCACACTCACTGAAGCACTGATCTCACTACAGGACTCCTGCCAGAAATGCCTTCAGCAGTTTTCAGGTGTCGATGGAAGTGCTTTAAACTGGTTTCTAAATTTCGCTGTTTCGAGTTCTCATCTGCGTTGAATCAGCCCGTTTTGACTGGCGTTCCCCAGGGGTCTGTACTGGCTCCTGTACGGTTTTCCTTGTGTCTGCTTCCGTTAGGTAGTGTACTTTAGAGCAACGGGATATCCTTTCATTGTTATGCTGATGATACCCAGATTTATTTATTATTGAAAAGAATCAGGGAAATGCAGTCACATCTCTGTTGGCCTGTCTAAGGATCTAAAAGTGTGGATGTTTTTACTTTTTTTTAAGCTTAATTGAAACTAAAACTGAGTTCGGGAGTGACAATTATATTAACATATATACACTAGTTTAATTCCACAAATGTTAAATTTTATGTTTTTGTATGTTTCTAAAGCCCCTTTCACACAGAGATTCCGGAAAATACACGGATAAAGTGACCCGGGATTTGACCCGGGTTCGTTTGACTTTGGTTCATTCACACTGCCAGTGATTTTCCGGAATCAGAGAGTGCGTTCACACACAACCCGTAAAAATCCCATAAAGACACGTGACATCGATGGGACATGTAATGTCTCAGCGGCGTCTATAGTTTGCTTATGAGCTGCGATTTCTCTCTCGGGAAACCACGCTTGAGCATTTTTTTCTGTGATTCGATCATAAACTAGCGCATTACGTACCGTTTCACTGCTTTCACCTCACTTCAGCGTCATCATTACGACACGGCATTAGTTATGGCTTTTGTTCACACAGCGCGCGTTCCGGGTCTGATCCCGGCAATGTTACTAGGTCCCCAACCCAGCATCAATCCCGGGTCATGTTTGCGTTCACACAGAAGGTGTTCTGGCAATTTCCCGGGATCAACACGCTGTGTGAAAGGAGCTTAAGAAATATATCACACAAATGGAAGTATTTAGACATGTTTTGGTAACTTTAATTTAGGCAGATTTGTAAACCTCTGAATTAACAGGAAAACGGCCTATGTGATATTTAGTTTTCCCTCTTATGGTTCAGCAAAACACAGTTGGATACAGCAAAAGTCCAGTCAGCTTTATTTCTACAGTGCCATACAGTACAGATTATTTCAAAGCAGCTTCACAGTGATAAATAGGAAAATAACAGAATCGATGCAAACTTCATCAAATACAAAACAAATTATTCTGTAAAGCAGTTCTAAAAAACAGTAGTCATTCAGTTCAGTTCAATAAAAGTAAAAGTGTAAAGTTCATCAATTTTGAAACAAGTTAAATTCAGCTGTACAGCAGCTCTACTGAAGATAATAGAGTTATTATTCTGATCAATTCAGTGTCAATATTGCAAAATTATGAAACAAAGTTGAATCGGCTAAAAGCGGCTCTGGAGAAAACAGTGATGTCATCATCCTTCAAGTTTCTTCTTGCATCATCTTTCCTGCGAGCTGCATTGAGGTTGTGTTTTTCTGAGCTCAGTTTGTAGAGTACGGCCAGCTGTTGTTAACCGTTCTGCTTTACTCTTCAACCCTGGTGCATGATCTCTGCAGCTCGATCTCTATCACTGACCTGACCGCCCCCCCCCCCCCCAGTCTTCTTTCAAACGCTGTAGATCGAGCCATGTGTCAGATGTTTCAGGATTCAGTCAGTGTGTGTGTGTGTGTGTGTGCTTCTCAATAGATGGCAGTGTCTCCCTTTCTACTTTTCTCTTCTATATTCCGGGCAGTTTTTGTCTCCTCATCATGGTTTCACCACATTGTACACTGCATTTGTCTCTCACTGTATTTGTTTGCCTGTTGTTTTTAGCTGCAAGTTGTGCAAGCTGATATTGCCACCATCGAAAGTGAAGCCGTTGTTCACCCGACCAACTCCACCTTCTACATGGGTGGTGAAGTAGGTAAAGGAGCCTGTCTCCCGTAGCAGATCCGCAGTCAAAACCACAGCTCTGACACCAGGACCGCACAAAAATACTAAAGCACTTTCTAATAACAATATTTGCTCAGTGACACAATGAATACAGAAGGTGTCTAAAACAGCACACTGTGTTCATGCTTGGATCTGGCCTGATTTAATGGATGTAGTGCTGGAGTTTCACGGCTGTGGTTGAGTACTTTTGGGTAATGCTTTACTTTCTATTTGGATTGCTGTGGCAATTATTTCATGTTAATATTGTTCTGTCATCTTGCTTTTTGTGTCTAAACTTTGAATTCTCTTTTTTCATATACTTCTTTTCCCTTCACTGATTCCTGTTCCCAAAAAACTCTATCCAGTTTTATATGTAACCCAACTTTTTAATATTAATAATCATGTTTTATTGAAAACGTTTCTGAATGTTTTCTGAACATTTGTAAAGAATGTAAAAAAAATAAAATTATTTAGTCAAACCAAAATGTTCCAGGTAAAATAATATTTTTGTGCTGATATTTTGAGAACATTATTGGACACCATAAAGCTCTGAACAAATGTTCTATTACCGTTACTGGAAGAACGTTTGTTCATAACCTTGAGAGAACGTTTGCTGGGTAAGGGATCAGAAGAAGAAGCATGTTCACCATTCTCTCATCATTTACTCACCTGCATCTCGTCACAAACCCATATGATGTTTTTATGATGTAGAATAGAGAAGAAGAAACTTATTTTCCTGAAACACTCGCATAAACTCAAATAAAGCTCCTCGAGGCACGTCACAGCAGGACTGTCAAATATCATTGGTTTTGAAAACATTCACACATTTGAATGTTTTGAATTGGACATAAGCGTGAATGAGATTTAGAGCTACAACAGAAGGAAAGATTCTCAGTGAATAATGACGTAAATGTGTGTTCGTCACATAAAGCATCACTGTCTTCAAAAGTCTTGCAGAATATACAGTCGAGTGGACAACTTTTGTTTGGAGCGTCACAGTGTCGGTCCACATTCATATTTGTGTATGAAAAACATCTGTGTTCCACATAAATCAAGCATAAAGGTTTGGAGTGACATGAGAGTGAGTAAATGAAGACAGAATGGGTATTTTTGAGTTTAACTTTAACTCTTCATGTGTCTAAAGCTGGCGTCACTCGAGCCAAAACAACTCGTTACTGATGGGACATTTGTATAGTAATTACTTGGGCGTTTCAACTAAACGAGTTCCGGTCAGAGAGTAACGCAGTCGCTTTAAACGAGTGCCGGTCAGAGCCGCACGCCGTCGCTTTAAACGAGTGCCGGTCAGAGCCGCACGCCGTCGCTTTAAACGAGTGCCGGTCAGAAACTCACGCCGTCGCTTTAAACGAGTGCCGGTCAGAAACTCACGCCGTCGCTTTAAACGAGTGCCGGTCAGAGACTCACGCCGTCGCTTTAAACGAGTGCTGGTCAGAAACTCACGCCGTCGCTTTAAACGAGTGCCGGTCAGAGCCGCACGCCGTCGCTTTAAACGAGTGCCGGTCAGAGAGTAACGCAGTCGCTTTAAACGAGTGCCGGTCAGAAACTCACGCCGTCGCTTTAAACGAGTGCCGGTCAGAGACTCACGCCGTCGCTTTAAACGAGTGCTGGTCAGAAACTCACGCAGTCGCTTTAAACGAGTGCCGGTCAGAAACTCACGCCGTCGCTTTAAACGAGTGCCGGTCAGAGACTCACGCCGTCGCTTTAAAAAAGTGCCGGTCAGAGCCGCACGCCGTCGCTTTAAACGAGTGCCGGTCAGAGACACACGCCGTCGCTTTAAATGAGTGCCGGTCAGAGTCTCACGCCGTCGCTTTAAAAAAGTGCCGGTCAGAGACACACGCCGTCGCTTTAAATGAGTGCCGGTCAGAGTCTCACGCCGTCGCTTTAAAAAAGTGCCGGTCAGAGACACACGCCGTCGCTTTAAAGGAGTGCCGGTCAGAGACACACGCCGTCGCTTTAAACGAGTGCCGGTCAGAGTCTCACGCCGTCGCTTTAAGCGAGTGCCGGTCAGAGACTCACGCCGTCGCTTTAAACGAGTGCCGGTCAGAGACTCACGCCGTCGCATTAAACGAGTGCTGGTCAGAAACTCACACAGTCGCTTTAAACGAGTGCCGGTCAGAAACTCACGCCGTCGCTTTAAAAAAGTGCCGGTCAGAGACACACGCCGTCGCTTTAAACGAGTGCCGGTCAGAGACTCACGCCGTCGCTTTAAAAAAGTGCCGGTCAGAGACACACGCCGTCGCTTTAAACGAGTGCCGGTCAGAGACTCACGCCGTCGCTTTAAACGAGTGCCGGTCAGAGACACACGCCGTCGCTTTAAATGAGTGCCGGTCAGAGTCTCACGCCGTCGCTTTAAAAAAGTGCCGGTCAGAGACACACGCCGTCGCTTTAAAGGAGTGCCGGTCAGAGACACACGCCGTCGCTTTAAACGAGTGCCGGTCAGAGTCTCACGCCGTCGCTTTAAACGAGTGCCGGTCAGAGACTCACGCCGTCGCTTTAAACGAGTGCCGGTCAGAGACTCACGCCGTCGCATTAAACGAGTGCTGGTCAGAAACTCACACAGTCGCTTTAAACGAGTGCCGGTCAGAAACTCACGCAGTCGCTTTAAACGAGTGCCGGTCAGAAACTCACGCCGTCGCTTTAAAAAAGTGCCGGTCAGAGCCGCACGCCGTCGCTTTAAACGAGTGCCGGTCAGAAACTCACGCAGTCGCTTTAAACGAGTGCCGGTCAGAAACTCACGCCGTCGCTTTAAACGAGTGCCGGTCAGAGACTCACGCCGTCGCTTTAAACGAGTGCTGGTCAGAGACTCACACCGTCGCTTTAAACGAGTGCCGGTCAGAGACTCACGCCGTCGCTTTAAACGAGTGCCGGTCAGAGACTAACGCCGTCGCTTTAAACGAGTGCCGGTCAGAGCCTCACGCCGTCGCTTTAAATGAGTGCCGGTCAGAGTCTCACGCCGTCGCTTTAAATGAGTGCCGGTCAGAGTCTCACGCCGTCGCTTTAAAACAGTGCCGGTCAGAGACACACGCCGTCGCTTTAAAAAAGTGCCGGTCAGAGACACACGCCGTCGCTTTAAAGGAGTGCCGGTCAGAGACTCACGCCGTCGCTTTAAACGAGTGCCGGTCAGAGACTCACGCCGTCGCTTTAAACGAGTGCCGGTCAGAGACTCACGCCGTCGCTTTAAACGAGTGCCGGTCAGAGACTCACGCCGTCGCTTTAAACGAGTGCCGGTCAGAGACTCACGCCGTCGCTTTAAACGAGTGCCGGTCAGAGACTCACGCCGTCGCTTTAAACGAGTGCCGGTCAGAGTCTCACGCCGTCGCTTTAAACGAGTGCCGGTCAGAGACTCACGCCGTCACTTTAAACGAGTGCCGGTCAGAGACTCACGCCGTCGCTTTAAACGAGTGCCGGTCAGAGACTCACGCCGTCGCTTTAAACGAGTGCCGGTCAGAGACTCACGCCGTCGCTTTAAACGAGTGCTGGTCAGAGACTAACGCCGTCGCTTTAAACGAGTGCCGGTCAGAGACTCACGCCGTCGCTTTAAACGAGTGCCGGTCAGAGACTAACGCCGTCGCTTTAAACGAGTGCCGGTCAGAGACTCACGCCGTCACTTTAAACGAGTGCCGGTCAGAGACTCACGCCGTCGCTTTAAACGAGTGCCGGTCAGAGCCTCACGCCGTCGCTTTAAAGGAGTGCCGGTCAGAGACACACGTCGTCGCTTTAAACGAGTGCCGGCCGGAGACTCACGCCGTCGCTTTAAACGAGTGCCGGTCAGAGACTCACGCCGTCGCTTTAAACGAGTGCCGGTCAGAGCCGCACGCCGTCACTTTAAACGAGTGCCGGTCAGAGCCGCACGCCGTCGCTTTAAACGAGTGCCGGTCAGAGACTAACGCCGTCGCTTTAAACGAGTGCGGTCAGAGACTCACGCCGTCGCTTTAAACGAGTGCCGGTCAGAGACTCACGCCGTCGCTTTAAACGAGTGCCGGTCAGAGCCGCACGCCGTCACTTTAAACGAGTGCCGGTCAGAGCCTCACGCCGTCGCTTTAAACGAGTGCCGGTCAGAGACTCACGCCGTCGCTTTAAACGAGTGCCGGTCAGAGACTCACGCCGTCGCTTTAAACGAGTGCCGGTCAGAGCCGCACGCCGTCGCTTAAAACGAGTGCCGGTCAGAGCCTCACGCCGTCGCTTTAAACGAGTGCCGGTCAGAGACACACGCCGTCGCTTTAAACGAGTGCCGGTCAGAGACACACGCCGTCGCTTTAAACGAGTGCTGGTCAGAGACTCACGCCGTCGCTTTAAACGAGTGCTGGTCAGAGACTCACGCCGTCGCTTTAAACGAGTGCCGGTCAGAGACACACGCCGTCGCTTTAAACGAGTGCCGGTCAGAGACACACGCCGTCGCTTTAAACGAGTGCCGGTCAGAGACTCACGCCGTCGCTTTAAACGAGTGCCGGTCAGAGACACACGCCGTCGCTTTACACGAGTGCCGGTCAGAGACTCACGCCGTCGCTTTAAACGAGTGCCGGTCAGAGACTCACGCCGTCGCTTTAAACGAGTGCCGGTCAGAGCCTCACGCCGTCGCTTTAAACGAGTGCCGGTCAGAGACTCACGCCGTCGCTTTAAACGAGTGCCGGTCAGAGACTCACGCCGTCGCTTTAAACGAGTGCCGGTCAGAGCCGCACGCCGTCGCTTAAAACGAGTGCCGGTCAGAGCCTCACGCCGTCGCTTTAAACGAGTGCCGGTCAGAGACACACGCCGTCGCTTTAAACGAGTGCCGGTCAGAGACACACGCCGTCGCTTTAAACGAGTGCTGGTCAGAGACTCACGCCGTCGCTTTAAACGAGTGCCGGTCAGAGCCGCACGCCGTCGCTTTAAACGAGTGCCGGTCAGAGACACACGCCGTCGCTTTAAACGAGTGCCGGTCAGAGACACACGCCGTCGCTTTAAACGAGTGCCGGTCAGAGACGCACGCCGTCGCTTTAAACGAGTGCCGGTCAGAGACGCACGCCGTCGCTTTAAACGAGTGCCGGTCAGAGCCGCACGCCGTCGCTTTAAACGAGTGCCGGTCAGAGACGCACGCCGTCGCTTTAAACGAGTGCCGGTCAGAGCCGCACGCCGTCGCTTTAAACGAGTGCCGGTCAGAGACACACGCCGTCGCTTTAAACGAGTGCCGGTCAGAGACTCACGCCGTGGCTTTAAACGATTGCCGGTCAGAGACTCACGCCGTCGCTTTAAACGAGTGCCGGTCAGAGCCGCACGCCGTCGCTTTAAACGAGTGCCGGTCAGAGAGTAACGCAGTCGCTTTAAACGAGTGCCGGTCAGAGACACACGCCGTCGCTTTAAACGAGTGCCGGTCAGAAACTCACGCCGTGGCTTTAAACGATTGCCGGTCAGAGACTCACGCCGTCGCTTTAAACGAGTGCCGGTCAGAGACTCACGCCGTCGCTTTAAACGAGTGCCGGTCAGAGCCGCACGCCGTCGCTTTAAACGAGTGCCGGTCAGAGCCTCACGCCGTCGCTTTAAACGAGTGCCGGTCAGAGACGCACGCCGTCGCTTTAAACGAGTGCCGGTCAGAGACTCACGCCGTCGCTTTAAACGAGTGCCGGTCAGAGACTCACGCCGTCGCTTTAAACGAGTGCCGGTCAGAGCCGCACGCTGTCGCTTTAAACGAGTGCCGGTCAGAGACTCACGCCGTGGCTTTAAACGAGTGCCGGTCAGAGACTCACGCCGTCGTTTTAAACGAGTGCCGGTCAGAGCCGCACGCCGTCGCTTTAAACGAGTGCCGGTCAGAGACTCACGCCGTCGCTTTAAACGAGTGCCGGTCAGAGACGCACGCCGTCGCTTTAAACGAGTGCCGGTCAGAGACTCACGCCGTCGCTTTAAACGAGTGCCGGTCAGAGACTCACGCCGTCGCTTTAAACGAGTGCCGGTCAGAGCCGCACGCTGTCGCTTTAAACGAGTGCCGGTCAGAGACTCACGCCGTGGCTTTAAACGAGTGCCGGTCAGAGACTCACGCCGTCGTTTTAAACGAGTGCCGGTCAGAGCCGCACGCCGTCGCTTTAAACGAGTGCCAGTCAGAGACTAACGCCGTCGCTTTAAACGAGTGCCGGTCACAGACTCACGCCGTCGCTTTAAACGAGTGCCGGTCAGAGACTCACGCCGTCGCTTTAAATGAGTGCCGGTCAGAGACTCACGCCGTCGCTTTAAACGAGTGCCGGTCAGAGACTCACGCCGTCGCTTTAAACGAGTGCTGGTCAGAGACTCACGCCGTCGCTTTAAACGAGTGCCGGTCAGAGACTAACGCCGCCGCTTTAAACGAGTGCCGGTCAGAGACTCGCGCCGTCGCTTTAAACGAGTGCCGGTCAGAGACTCACGCCGTCGCTTTAAACGAGTGCCGGTCAGAGACTCACGCCGTCGCTTTAAACGAGTGCCGGTCAGAGACTCACGCCGTCGCTTTAAACGAGTGCCGGTCAGAGACTCACGGTGTCGCTTTAAACGAGTGCTGGTCAGAGACTCACGCCGTCGCTTTAAACGAGTGCTGGTCAGAGACTCACACAGTGGCGTGTCTCTCGCAGGGAATGCTCTGGAGAAGATCGGGGGAAAGGAGTTTGGAGAAGCGGTTCTGGAGCTGCGCAAGAAGAACGGCCCTCTGGAGGTGGCAGGAGGTACTGCGGTTTACACTGA
The DNA here is from genome assembly GCF_051911475.1 of Siphateles boraxobius. Taxonomy (NCBI): domain Eukaryota; kingdom Metazoa; phylum Chordata; class Actinopteri; order Cypriniformes; family Leuciscidae; genus Siphateles; species Siphateles boraxobius. The sequence continues at coordinate 986,239 of NW_027508728.1, forward strand.
ACTCCTGCTGAACAACACATCCAGAGAAAACTATCCAACAAACAGGCTCACATGTAGAAGATATTCCCAAAACAAAATAAATAAATAGGTTAATGGATAAATTACAAGGTCATCCATATATGCCACAGATGCTGTAGATAAACCATTAATTACACTGAACCATGAACTTTCTGAAGTTATAAACACATTCATGCTCAGTTTCAAACATCTGAAATCATCTGTAAGGAAGGATACGTTTGATGAATTTCTGGTTGAGTAAATCTAAGTTATTATAGCTATGAAGAGCTACGATTTGATGAATTCCCTCTTTTATTTAGAGCAATCAAACGCTGTAACTGTGTATAGATATGAGTGTATGACTGATCTGTGAATCTTGGCTCTCCTCAGCCGCCGTGACCTCGGGATTCGGTCTTCCTGCAAAGTTTGTCATCCACTGTAACAGTCCCGGCTGGGGCTCGGATAAGTGTGAGGAGATGCTGGATAAGACTGTGAAGAACTGCCTGGCTCTCGCTGATGAGAAGAAGCTCAAATCTGTGGCCTTCCCTTCCATCGGCAGCGGCAGGTACAGCTTCAGCCCTGAACACCAACATAAATCTGCCTTAATGTTCAATCAACCCATTTAATGCCTCCGGTCACAATAGAGTTAATTTTTTAAGCTTTAAAAATGGTATTGACTGCTGTTTCAGTGCATTTTCTGGCAAATATGGAGAGAATAAAGGGTCTCAATTAAATTAGTGTTGTTTCACATGGTTAGTGCAAAATATCACATGACCAGAGCAGTTTAACTCTTGTTTGCACCATCAGTAGATGATGGCTGCATCAAAGACTCAGTTTAGTAAAGTATGTTATATAAAGACATTACAAAGATTTTTGGTACACATTATCTTTAAGGTGTCTATAGTATTAATATATGAATTCACAATTATTCAGTTTTCTTGAGTGTGGTCATAGAATGAGTAACGGAGCACAAAATGAAGCTTCTGCCATGACCGTCCCAATCCCTAAACTGAACCCTATAGAAGATGAGTGTGCTGAACCGAAGAGGAGAAGCGTGAACATGGATCTGGGAATCTGAAGGATGTGGAGAGATTCTGTATGGAGGAATGATCTCTGATCTCTGGTCAGCTGTTCTCCAAACTCATCCGGCATTATAGGAGGAAACTCAGAGCTGTTCTCTTGGCAAAAGGAGGCTGCAAAAAGTATTTAATAACAGGGAGCCAACAATTATGGCCAGCGTGTTTTGGAGAAAAGCATTTATTTCATAATGTGATTTCCCCCCACTTTCAATTCTTTTACTTCAATGGAAAGGTTAGATTTTTGCGATTTTTTTTAATGAAATATCAAAAGGATAAACAATGCAGATTTATTTTTTACAGACATTTTTTTTATCATATTTACTTGGGGTGTCCACCACTGTATGATTAATAATAACCCTAAAATGAAACATTTATATGCTCCACAAATGTATTAAAATAACGGGGGTTATATAGGCTTTATAAGATTTTTAGCACACTTGTCACAGAATGTCATAAATGGACCTTCTGATGATGTATGCTGGTCTTCTCCAATCACACAGTGCTTAAGCTCCGCCCCTTTCCTACCGTCCAATCCAAGCTCAGGTTCAGATCCGCCTCCTGAACCCCTGTGTGTCATAATCCACTTTTCTCGGATGTATGTCACCATACAAAAGATCTTATTGTGGCTTTAACACAGTAATTGTTAAAGAAAATGAGCCCACTATGCAAACCTGAAATAACGTGATTGTTGCACAATGCACATTTGCTATTTTTTTCACTGTTCGTATTTATATTGTATATTTTAGTGTAAGGGAGACTTGCAAAATAAGAATTTCTTTGTCTGGTAAAAACCATGGTGTTTTACTGTGCATATGACAAATATAAATATATCTTGTATCTTTTAAAACAACAGTAATAATAGATAATTCAAATTGTTTTATAGAGAGATGTTTGTTCAGAGAAAGGATAAAGATCATTTTCAGTTCTCTAAGGGACACATTTGAGATAGCCTTCATTACTTCATTACTAATTTCTAAATGCTGTACCGTTTCCTGAAAGCTGTTCCGTCATTGGTTTGTGTGTAGAAACCGGTTCCCGAAGCAGACGGCGGCTCAGCTCATCCTGAAGGCCATCTCCAGCTACTTCATCACCACCATGTCCTCCTCCATCAAGACGGTGTTCTTCGTGCTGTTCGACAGCGAGAGCATCGGCATCTACGTGCAGGAAATGGCTAAACTCGACGCCAATTGAAGTAGAAATTTCTGTTGATTAAAACTTCTATAGAGAGATAGATAATTTAGGTGGTGATGAAATATGTTTTGGTACTCTATCATAACAGCTACGGTTGTTGCATTCCAGGTGTTTGAAAGTCTTTGATTTATTCTTAATTTTTAACGGTGGGTTTATTGCATTGACATGCACATTTTGCCTGTTGTTGTATCATATCAGAAATGTTAATATGCATAAAGTGTATATAAAATAATTTAAAAAATGAACTGAATTATATGAGTATTATATATAAAAACTGACTAATTGAATTACACTAGTCAACATTTGAAGTGGATCAAAACCTTTCATCAAAGTTATACATGAATTTTGCACAATACCCGTGCTTGTCTTAGACAACTTTGATGAACTTTTTGGTCCCACTTTATATTAAGTGGCTTTAAGTACTATGTACTTACATTGAAATTAATAATTTGATACAATGGACTTATTGTGTACATACATGTTTTTACATTGTACTTATATTTTGAAAATACCGGCATGTAATTACAGCTGTAATTAATTTATGTAATTACATTTGTATTTACACTGTTGACCCTTCCCTTACAGCTTAACCCAACCTTAAACCGACCCAGACCACACACACCTGACCCAAACCTCACCCGTATCACACACACCTGACCCTAACCTTACCCGTATCACACACACCTGACCCTAACCTTACCCGTATCACACACACCTGACCCTAACCTTACCCGTATCACACACACCTGACCCAAACCTTACCCGTATCACACACACCTGACCCTAACCTTACCCGTATCACACACACCTGACCCTAACCTTACCCGTATCACACACACCTGACCCTAACCTTACCCGTATCACACACACCTGACCCTAACCTTACCCGTATCACACACACCTGACCCTAACCTTACCCGTATCACACACACCTGACCCTAACCTTACCCGTATCACACACACCTGACCCTAACCTTACCCGTATCACACACACCTGACCCAAACCTTACCCGTATCACACACACCTGACCCTAACCTTACCCGTATCACACACACCTGACCCTAACCTTACCCGTATCACACACACCTGACCCTAACCTTACCCGTATCACACACACCTGACCCTAACCTTACCCGTATCACACACACCTGACCCTAACCTTACCCGTATCACACACACCTGACCCTAACCTTACCCGTATCACACACACCTGACCCAAACCTTACCCGTATCACACACACCTGACCCTAACCTTACCCGTATCACACACACCTGACCCTAACCTTACCCGTATCACACACACCTGACCCTAACCTTACCCGTATCACACACACCTGTCCATAACCTTACCCGTATCACACACACCTGACCCTAACCTTACCCGTATCACACCTCAATAGCAGCAAAAGTGTTTTACAATACAACCTGAACACAATAAGTACATTGTACTTATTTTACGATGTAACTACATAGTACTTAAAGCCACTTAATATAAAGTGGGACCAACTTTTTTGATCCACTTTTAATGTTGACTACTGTACATATGAGCATTGATGAAGACTGCACGGCTTGTGTAGTGTGTGGCTGCTGCCAGCAGAGGGAGCCCTTTGTCCAGTGTTATATTCACAGCATCTAACATTCACAATACAGACAAAGGAAGTGATGAAGGTTTGTTTATTTCATACCTGGTGTTTTCCACGTGAACCCTTTACAATTGGCAAACCATTCGAGAGCATTGTTCTGCTCTGTGCACGCTCTCATCCGTCGTGTCCAGCAGCGAGCTCTTATCCCGGGGTTATTGGCAGTCAGTGCCGGGTCAGTTTCCCAGCGGATCCGCAGACCTCCTCGAAGGGCACATCTGAGGACTAATCCTCAGGAAATACGGGCAGCTCGCTCCTCTACTCCTCGCTGGGAAATCTCAGTAAACTCAAAGCATCTGTAGCACTGCTCTTTCCCAGAGCTCCGCTTTTATTCCCTGCATGTACAAAGTAAGCCCGGCGGGGGAAGAGGGCTACGTGAAATTAAAACAAACAAGTGTGGGATCAGGCAGGGATAATATCCAGTCATGAAAGATCATGCTAGTGCACATGAAAGGAGCGTAATATATCTGTCATTTTGAGTGGATGCACACGGTCTCAGTAGTGAATCTGGTTGTTGATCACTCATACTCGTGAAGAATGTCCACCCAATATACTTACAGCTGCTCAAATGTGACTTAGTGAGTAATCAAATACAAACGGGAGAAATCCTCATGTGTTATGAATGCACTTCTTTCTATATTTACATGTAAAATGTTTAAATCTGAGGCCGTACTCATGAACGTTAGGATGCCTAAAAACTCTCGATCTTCTTTCGGCAAAACTTTGGCCACTCAAGAATTTTTGGGGGAAAATGTGTATGTTTATAACTTCCCATTAGTTTTGGTGTCCAATACCGGTCGTTATAGTAGACCAGAACCGTACTGATACACCAGCAGAGAATATGCTGATCCTGGTGACCCCGGTCGTCTGGTTCCTGGGGTTGAATAATAATGCAGATCCTATTAGGACTCGTTGTGTTCAGTCGAAGCCCAGGAGACACACATCTCTCTTCACACCTCGCTCTGTACGCCGACTCCAAATGTGTCCGGCAGATTTTATCCTGTGGTTCTCTCACTAAGCCGGCGGGAGCTTGGGCTTTTGGCTCCTGTGGGATCGCATACACACATGGTCTCTATACAAACACACTCTGATCCTGACCCTCCTCCAATATATATGAAGCCATATAGGGTTGTGTTGACTACTGACCAAATTGCAATAATTGGATGCTTTTACTTGAATTTCAGGCTACAAGCTGACCTATTTTCTCTGAGTGTATGCCTGAATCTAGAGGTAACACAATTTGTCTTTTTTCAACAGCGACTAATTAATCTTCCATTTTACATGTGCTGGAAACCATGTTTGTGTAGCATGCATAGAGAAGCTATCAAAAGAGTTCTGGTTTCATTGGTAGATATGAGCCAATATATGTATTTTCTGCATATATAACTTTTTGGCCTGTATGTTGTGAGTGCAGCGTCCAAATATCACAAAACTTGGTACACATGGACACACCAAATTACTTAAATTCCCCATACTAGCGGTCACTCCCTTGCTTTTACTGTAGTAAAACCATGCTTTTTGGCAGGTTAACTGCCATTTCTATAACCACAAAAAAAAAACACATAAACTATGGTTTTTGAAGTAAAACCATGGTTAGTTTGTGGTTACCATGGAATAACTACAAGGGACCATGTTTTTTTGGTTTTAATCCTGGTAAAACCATGGTTAATTTTCATAAGGGCTAGCAATTGTCTCTTCTTCCCTATTGTGTCGTATATCCGATTGAAATGCTTCCGGAACAAGAACAAATGTGGGCGGGGCTTGATTGTGTCTGTGGGGAATTGATTGGATGGTTGTGGTTTGCTATTGGCTGATCTCATGTGAGTGACAGGTTATAGCCCCGCCCACATCATAAGAGAAGAGATGCTGCAAGAGGAACTTATTCTGATTCAACGTTATTAAAACAGTAATGATGTCCACCGATAAATCAATTAGAATAAACACTGCAATAGTCCATTAAAAAAATTTTAAAAACGAGAATTGTCCATTTTGATTTCACAGAAGCTTGAAATATTGTTACATTTTAAAAGTTTTTCCTTTTCCCATGTCTTTGGACTCCATTAATTGTCATGCTATGTTTTTGGTTTTTGTTGTAAGGCTTATTTCTCTACAAACCTTTGTGCTGTTCTGCAGGAGAAATCAAGATCACAGAAATCTACCGTTTTGATTGCGTGTCGTATTAAACACTAATATATTTTCACCCACACTGAATGCAACTGTAACTAAATTCTGTTTTGAAAGCAAGCTATAGAAACTGGCTCGCAATTACACACATTTCGGTTTGGCCGAATGGCGGCGTGACGCTGATTTCTCACATCTGTGCCGCTTCATTCGGACAGCATGCGGTGGACCTTCGCCCTGCCGCAGGATCTGCCGCAGTAAACCTGTGCTGGGCTGTTATTGGGCTGTGAGGGTCTGGAGGGGTTAATCTGGAGCCCAGATCAAAAGGTCACATCCACTGATAAAGCCAGGCCCGTCAGCTTTTCCTCGTTATCTGCAAATGGTTAAACCGCACGACTGTGTTCAGAGAACAGGGGAAGCGACGCATCTTCACACGGCGAGTCTGAACACGCAGAATTACATTTGAGAACTGCAGCAGAGGGAAGATTTGCCATGGAAAGCATCTCATTGAGGTCTGCTCCTCACACAAAGCCAGGGGCATTTAAGTCACATGGACTATTTTTAGGATGAAAAGAAACCCGCTGATTGAAAGCTAGATTCTGTGAAAGTAGATTCCATCACTCTTATGTGCTGTCATAATGAGATGAGCGCTGCTTCTCTTTGGGTTTGAGCGTTGACACTGCCTTTGCCACACATGATGCCGCCCGTCTGCCGAGGGATTTGTGGGATCAGGATGACCTCGGCTAATCCCGGGAGTCCACAGCATTGTGTCCAATGTAATTGTGTGACTGTTGGTGTCCTTCATTAAGAGGCCCGACACCTCGAGATCAACCACACACACACTCGTGGGACTAGACCCCCTTATCATTATCCTGTCAGTCCTGTCAAACATACAAGCGGACACACCCACACACACACACATATACACACAGCTAGACAAACAAAAGGGCTGTATGTACATTTGCCTGGGGACCTTTCAGGATTTGCAACGTCAAAAGCTCTGTCTCTAACAAGGCGCTCATCCATTAGTGTGTGTGTGTGTGTGTGTGTGTGTGTGTGTGTGTGTGTGTGTGTGTGTGTGTGTGTGTGTGTGTGTGTGTGTGTGTGTGTGTGTGTGTGTGTGTGTGTGTGTTTGCAGTAGACTCCTCTGAGCTCATGCGTTTCACAGGAATGCTTTCTTTTGCTTCCTCCGGGCCGGAAATCAGGCTCGTCATTGACCACACCGCTGAAATAAAATAATGAAGGTAAGGCTTTGGTGTATAGAATGACGCAGTCACATCAAGGAGTAAAGATTGCTTATAACGCTGAGAATAAATTCAACAGAACAAATGGCAGCATGCGTTTATGGTGAACAGTTTTTGGTGCTGGTGTTTAAATAAAAACACCTAAAGCAAGTGTTGTGGGATGTAAACAAAAGAACAACATATATATTGGTATCTCTCATGAAATAGTGACATTCTCAACCCATAATTAGAACTGAAATAATTAGTAGAACAACATTATTTGATGATTAACTTGGTTTAGTGTGCAAGGCAAAAGAAGAACAAAACTTTTTTGTTGTTGTGAAAAGCTTGGAAGAGGAGCTATTTTTAAACCTGAATACCAGGTTGTTGATGAAAAACAACTGCCCACCAACACAACGCTGTCCTGGTTTCTGCTCGTATTTTGGAACTCAAGTTTACAGTAATGTTCTGTTCGACTAATGAGTTGGCTGGGTTTACAAAAAGTCTGTCTACGAATGATTGAGCTAAAGATGGCCAAGATGTCTGAAAGGCAGAGATAAGAGCTGAGACAGTCTGGTTGAAACAGCAGAGCTGTGTGTCATCTGTATAGCAGAAGTATGAGGAGCCATATGCTTTAATGATAGTGGCCAGTGAGGCTGTGTAAATGGAGAACAGAAGAGGACCAAGCACTGAACCTTGCGGCACCCCGGTGTTTAGCTGAGCCCTCGTCTATCCGAAACTTGCCTATGAGGAAAAACTGGAGCCACTGAACTTAGTCTGTAGGATTGAGACCTGGTTTTTTGAAAGTCTAAGGACTCCCAGCGGAGTGCCATCCTCACGGGATAAAGGAAAACAGCATGTCTAGCCCAGTTGACCTAGAAGACAAAAGCATGGGAATGTTAACAAAATTAATAACAGTAATGTCATAATATTCAATGGATGTGTTACTGCAAGGAAAAGAAAGAAGAATGAGTTGGAAATGATCAAATGTGTCTAAGAACACAGTCGTTTGAGAGGACCAAAGATCGATCAGATACATACAAAGATTCCACTAGCTAGTTTGCATCCACTAAACACATTAATCCAGTGGAGGATACTTTGGAAGGCTTTGAACAGAAAGTGGAAAACTAAGTATACCCAGGCCTGAAAGAGGCCATATTATGTCCTTTGGCTCTGCTAGTCTTGTTGTTTTCAGGCTCTACTAGAACAGGTTTTCCTGCTTGATCGTTGATTATTTTCCTCATATTCTCCATTGTTGCGGCTCCTCTCTTTCCAGTCTGTCAGTAACGCTCTGTTTACTTCCTGTCTCTACGAAGCCCCTCCTTCTGAAAAGCACACTGTGCTCTGATTGGTCAGCTGGATCAGTGTGTTGTGATTGGTTGAGTGCTTGGAGTGTGTTTGGGAAATGCCCCGCCCCTTACCAGTTTAACACACTACTAACAAACTCAACCAGGCCCCGCCCCTTTATTCTGCGTATGAATTATTATAATGAGGAATATTGTGACGTGTTGAAAACTCAAGATACAATGGAGGCGTTTCAGGAGTTCAGAAACACTGACACTGTTATAGAGAAGAACTGGAGCTTTTTCATGCTCTAACAGCAACACTACACACTAAACACAGATGAAGATGGAGAAAATGATAATAGTCCTCTTTAATGTATTTTGAGGTTGATTTTGTTGTTTAAATGTAGGATTTACAGGTCTATCTTATCTGGTCTTCAGCTGTTGCTAAAGCACTGTGAATCTGACGGAGAAAGACAGCCTTCATCTTCAGCAGGGTATGCAGAAACAGCCATGGGTGTTCAAAGTGCACAGGGACAATGGAGGATAATTAAAAGCTTAGGAGAATATGAGCTTGTAGGCCGTCCTCTGAGTGATGGAGTCAGAAGCAACCGCGCAATGTATATAGTCTGAAAGTCTATGGTGATTAATGCCTATAATGGCTCAAATACACTCTGACTGCTAAACATGAACTAGTTCCTTTAAAAAGTACTTCCCTTTCACTGTACAGGAACATAAGGAGAAATGAAATAACAGTAATGCACACTTTTCCAGCCTTCAAACTTCTTTCACAGTCAGTGAGCCTGTCTAATCATTGTCTGTGTCTAACACAACTGAAACGTTGTCTAGACTGAGCGGCTACCACATATAATCCCAGCGATATCCAGCAGAATCAATCTGAAACCCGAGACCCCGCTCCCGTTCTCAGGTTGTCTTCGGCTTCCATGGATTACTGTCACAATGGCGTCTGATCCCTGATGCAGCTTCTCCAAACGCTGGGATGATGTAATGCCGATGTGACCGGCTGAAACGTCACTTGTCTTGTGTGGAAACAGCACTGGATGACTTCTCTTTTCCCACGTCCGTGTTCGTACTGGATCTAGTGGAGATCGTGCAGTGTAAGAAGCAGAAACCGCTGTCCCAGATCACTCCTTCCACTGAACTATACCTGCCTTATGCTGTTGCTTTTTACATACAACAGTCACTCTTGCTACACAGATGAATAGATAGTTGATTTGTATTGATTATTGCTGAGACTAGTAATGAAGTCTGTATTAGGAACGAGCGGTGTTCAAGTCCCATTGGTTTTGAAGATTAGAGAATCTCCTAAAGCTGTCGGTTTGTTGAAGGAAAAAATGCAACTTAAAAAAGCATGTAATTTTGTCTTAATTTAGAGGATTTTTTTTTTGTCCTCAGAAATGAACACTTTTATTTATTCTCTGCATTTTTCCTCTTGCTTCCTTTAGTTGTCTAATAAACCTGGCACTACATAGCTAGCTTATGAATATCATTGGCTCATTGATGAATAATTGCTTTGCTGACACGTTTCTTAAAAGCGTCTATTAAATGCATACATAGAAATGAAATGTTACATTCAAACAAATGCCAACATTTTAATGTTTGTGTGCATCACGCTTAGCAGTTTGAAAATGATTGTATTTCTGTGCATATCAGTGCTGCACACAAGTTGTCTAATTCTTCTATATAATGGTTTTGCATGCATGTTTTTTCCCGGGATATTAAATGAAGTTTTCTCTCAGTGAGCGAGCGAGTCTGTAATAATGTGTCCTGTGCATTTCATCAGTCAAAACTAAAGGCATTTCAAAGCTCGAGACCGAACGGGAATTGCACTGTTTAATATAATAATCGACAGGTAACAGTGCAGAGGAGGAGCCAGCGTGTCTCTCCGGATGCTGGGTTGTGTTGGCTGTTAACCGGGTTTGCTGGGTAATTCAGAGCAGAGCATTTCATTTGTCAGAGATTGTGAGCAGAACTGGAGCTGTTTTATCAAAGAAATGAGGATTTCTGAATGTTGAAATGTTTTGGGCTATACATAGTTTGTAATTAACAATAAGCCGAGCCTTTCAGAATGTGTCTGTTCTGCTCAGTCGTTTCCCCCGTTCACAAGAATTTGCTTCGATTCAGTCTTTAGCCTATTTCTTTGTCATAGACACATACAATTTACTTAATGCGATGGGTGCAATTGAATATAACATATAACGTCAAACTTGACATTAACATTCAACCCTGAAACAATCACAATCAAAGCATTTTTAAAAGAGAAATGTAATGTAGTTATTATGTTACAACATATTAAAACTTCATATATGCACTGGAAGCTTGTTTCTAACATGGAATAAAAAATTAAAAAACTGATTGTGGCTTTTTTCCTAAGAATTCTTAGATATAAACTCACAATTGCGATACAAAAAGTCAGAGTTGTGAGATGAACGTTTCCTTGTTGGGTTGAATTCATGTAGTGCTTTATTAATTTAGTTATTCTGGAATTAATCGATCGCATAATAAAGGCAGTTCTGCTACTTTGGGCTCATGTAAAGATGTATGGGTCTTTTTTATGAAATATCTTTCCGATATGAGCTTGACTGTTTGCTGTAATTCTCACATGTCCTGCTTTATGACTCTACTACTGAAACACTGGCAATATTTGATTTTCAATCAGTGATGATTTAAATTCCAGTACAGTCCGTGTAAATGCACACGGTAAATAATCCTCCGTCACACGAACAGCGTTTGAGTAAAGCGGCGGTTGAGTGTGTGTGTGTGAGAAACACACAGATGAGGACGGAGCGGGGTCAAACACATACACTTGAGTTCAGCGATACTCCCTTCTCTTCCGCATAAATCTCCAGACACAAGTCTCTGTGTGTGTGTGTGTGTGTGTGTGTGTGTGTGTGTGTGTGTGTGTGTGTGTGTGTGTGTGTGAGTGTGTGTGTGTGTGTGTGTGTGTGCGTGTGCGTGTGCGTGAGTGTGTGTGTGTGTGTGTGTGTGTGTGTGTGTGTGTGTGTGTGTGTGTGTGTGTGTGTGTGTGTGTGTGTGTGTGTGTGTGAGTGTGTGTGTGTGTGTGCGTGTGCGTGTGCGTGTGCGTGAGTGTGTGTGTGTGTGTGTGTGTGTGAGTGTGAGTGTGTGTGTGTGTGTGTGTGTGTGTGTGTGTGTGTGTGTGTGTGTGTGTGTGTGTGTGTGTGTGTGTGTGTGTGTGTGTGTGTGTGTGTGTGTGTGTGTGTGTGTGTGTGTCAGAATAGAAGATAAAGACAGGATTCAGAGCAACTGCTCACAGATTTCAGTCAGAGTTGAGTCTGGGATGTTCTTTCTGGAAATCACGAACTGATCTTGTGAAATATGCAGAATGAAACATGTGAACAGAAAAGCTGATCTTGGACGATTTAAAAGGGGATTTGTTCATTTACAGTCAAATCCTATTTGTTTGTATGTTGTTTGCCCATTTAAATACTGTTGCACATTTTATTCTATTGAGTAGACAAATAATGTTTGTTAGAATTATGAGCAGAATTCATTTTAGTTTTACAGACTAAGAAAATATGTCAAAATGCATTTGTTCTCATTTGTTCAGTGTAAACCCAGCTAACAAAAATACGATCTAAAAACATTTAGCTAACGTTCCTATTAAGTTATGAAAATGAAACAATTTCATCATTGATTATATTTTTATCCATTTGGCTGTGCACTTACAGAGACTCCGCCCACTAGCCCTGATAGGTTTATGATTGGCCGAGGTGTGTCATTGGCTGAGGTGTGTGATTGGCTGAGGTGTGTAATTGGCTGAGGTTTGTGATTGGCTGAGGTGTGTGATTGGCTGTGGTGTGTAATTGGCTGAGGTTTGTGATTGGCTGTGGTTTGTGATTGGCTGTGGTGTGTGATTGACTGAGGTGTGTAATTGGCTGAGGTGTGTAATTGGCTGAGGTTTGTGATTGGCTGAGGTGTGTGATTGGCTGTGGTGTGTGATTGGCTGAGGTGTGTGATTGGCTGTGGTGTATGATTGGCTGTGGTTTGTGATTGGCTGAGGTGTGTGATTGTGTGTGGGCGTGTCCATGGGTGTGCCTGTGGGTGTGTCTGAGGGTGTGAATGAGGGCGTGTATGAGGGTGTGTATGTGGGCGTGTATGAGGGGGTGTATGAGGGGGTGTGAGGGTGTGTATGAGGGTGTGTCTGTGGGTGTGTATGAGGGCGTGTATGTGGGCGTGGGGGGGTGTATGAGGGGGTGTGAGGGTGTGTCTGAGAGTGTGTATGTGGGCGTGTATGAGGGCGTGTCTGTAGGTGTGTCTGTAGGTGTGTATGAGTGGGTGTGAGGGTGTGTATGTGGGCGTGTATGAGGGCGTGTCTGTAGGTGTGTATGAGGTTGTGTCTGAGGGTGTGTATGAGGGTGTATGAGGGCGTGTATGAGGGCGTGTATGAGGGTGTGTATGAGGGGGTATGAGGGGGTGTATGTGGGCGTGTATGAGGGCGTGTCTGTGGGCGTGGGGGGGTGTATGAGGGGGTGTGAGGGTGTGTCTGAGAGTGTGTATGTGGGCGTGTATGAGGGCGTGTCTGTAGGTGTGTCTGTAGGTGTGTATGAGTGGGTGTGAGGGTGTGTATGTGGGCGTGTATGAGGGCGTGTCTGTAGGTGTGTATGAGGTTGTGTCTGAGGGTGTGTATGAGGGTGTATGAGGGCGTGTATGAGGGCGTGTATGAGGGTGTGTATGAGGGGGTATGAGGGGGTGTATGTGGGCGTGTATGAGGGCGTGTCTGTGGGCGTGGGAGGGTGTATGAGGGGGTGTGAGGGTGTGTCTGAGAGTGTGTATGTGGGCGCGTATGAGGGCATGTCTGTGGGCGTGTATGAGGGCATGTCTGTAGGTGTGTCTGTAGGTGTGTCTGTAGGTGTGTATGAGTGGGTCTGAGGGTGTCTATTAGAGGATGACACGGGAGTGGATTTTCACTCCTGTCCCGTCCCACTCCCATAGAAAGAAATCTTGTCCCGTCCCACTCCCAGACCAAAGTTTAAAAAATAATCCCATCCCATCCCGCTCCTGGTAAATTGACTCCCAATCCCATCCCGCTCCTGTTTAAACTGACTCCCGCTCCTGTACCGCTCCCATATACGGCAATTTTCGCTTGATGAACGAAGCGATGCTTGCCTGATTCTTTCCCGAATTTGCCTTGCAAGTGTGCTTCTTCAGACCGCTCGTCCCTGAATCACTTGCGTACTTGACTAAGACTAAGCATGTCTTACAAGCAGCGTACATTGTGCTATCACCTTCACATTCTACTCTCATAAACTTAATTAATATTTCAGACTTTCCGACCAGTTCTGTGAACTTAATAGACATGTCATTACTTCTGACTTTGCGCTGTAAATCATTTTTTGCCACATCGACTTCTCCGCGGCTGTTAGCTCCCTCCATCACTGCTCTTTGAATTTCGGCGGTAAGCCGTGACAAAAAGCACTGATGGCTTCTGGGACGGCTGGGTCGTGTAGTTATTTTTTAATTGCGTTACATTGTAGGCGTATTAAAAGGAAACTACAAAATGATGCATTTACTTTTTTCTTTTTTTGTCGTCTTTGCTATTGGTTGATTCCCGCTCCCGTCTGCTCCCGTTAACCATTTATCCTGTACCGTCCAAATCCCGTGATTGATAGCAAAGATGACTCCCATCCTGCAGGAATCCCACGGGAATCCCGTGACCCGTGGGATTCCCGAAAAAATGTCAGCCTCTAGTGTCTATGTGGGCGTGTATGAGGGCATGTCTGTAGGTGTGTCTGTAGGTGTATATGAGTGGGTGTGAGGGTGTGTATGTGGGCGTGTATGAGGGCTGTGGTGTGTGATTGGCTGTGGTTTGTGATTGGCTCTGGTGTGTGATTGGCTGAGGTGTGTGATTCGCTGAGATTGTCTGATTGGCTGAGGTTTGTGATTGGCTGTGGTGTGTGATTGGCTGAGGTGTGTGATTGGCTGAGATTGGCTGATTGGCTGAGGTGTGTGATTGGCTGTGGTGTGTGATTGGCTGAGATTGGTTGATTGGCTGTGGTGTGTGATTGGCTGAGATTGGTTGATTGGCTGTGGTGTGTGATTGGCTGAGATTGGTTGATTGGCTGGCTGTGGTGTGAGATTGGCTGAGATTGGCTGATTGGCTGTGGTTTGTGATTAGCTGTGGTTTGTGATTGGCTGTGGTTTGTTATTGGCTGAGGTGTGTGATTGGCTGTGGTGTGTGATTGGCTGTGGTGTGTGATTGGCTGTGGTTTGTGATTGGCTGTGGTGTGTGATTGGCTGTGGTGTGTGATTGGCTGTGGTGTGTGATTGGCTGTGGTGTGTGATTGGCTGTGGTTTGTTATTGGCTGAGGTGTGTGATTGGCTGTGGTGTGTGATTGGCTGTGGTGTGTGATTGGCTGTGGTTTGTGATTGGCTGAGGTTTGTGATTGGCTGAGGTGTGTGATTGGCTGTGGTTTGTGATTGGCTGAGGTTTGTGATTGGCTGAGGTGTGTGATTTGCTGTGGTGTGTGATTGGCTGAGGTGTGTGATTGGCTGTGGTTTGTGATTGGCTGAGGTTTTTGATTGGCTGAGGTGTGTGATTGGCTGTGCTGTGTGATTGGCTGTGGTTTGTGATTGGCTGTGGTGTGTGATTGGCTGTGGTGTATGATTGGCTGTGGTGTGTGATTGGCTGTGGTTTGTGATTGGCTGTGGTGTGTGATTGGCTGTGGTGTGTGATTGGCTTTGGTGTGTGATTGGCTGTGGTTTGTGATTGGCAGTGGTTTGTGATTGGCTGTGGTGTGTGATTGGCTGAGATTGGCTGAGGTGTGTGATTGGCTGTGGTTTGTGATTGGCTGTGGTTTGTGATTGGCTGAGGTGTGTGATTGGCTGTGGTTTGTGATTGGCTGAGGTGTGTGATTTGTTGTGGTTTGTGATTGGCTGTGGTTTGTGATTGGCTGAGGTGTGTGATTGGCTGTGGTTTGTGATTGGCTGAGGTGTGTGATTTGCTGTGGTTTGTGATTGGCTGTGGTTTGTGATTGGCTGAGGTGTGTGATTGGCTGTGGTTTCTGATTGGCTGTGGTTTGTGATTGGCTGAGGTGTGTGATTTGCTGAGGTGTGTGATTGGCTGAGGTGTGTGATTGGCTGAGGTGTGTGATTAGCTGTGGTGTGTGATTGGCTGGGGTGTGTGATTGGCTGAGGTGTGTGATTGGCTGAGGTTTGTGATTGGCTGTGGTTTGTGATTGGCTGTGGTTTGTGATTGGCTGAGGTGTGTGATTGGCTGAGGTTTGTGATTGGCTGGGGTGTGTGATTTGCTGAGGTGTGTGATTGGCTGTGGTGTGTGATTGGCTGAGGTGTGTGATTGGCTGTGGTTTGTGATTGGCTGAGGTTTGTGATTGGCTGGGGTGTGTGATTGGCTGTGGTGTGTGATTGGCTGTGGTGTATGATTGGCTGAGGTGTGTGATTGGCTGTGGTTTGTGATTGGCTGAGGTTTGTGATTGGCTGGGGTGTGTGATTAGCTGTGGTTTGTGATTGGCTGAGGTGTGTGATTGGCTGTGGTGTGTGATTGGCTTGGTGTGTGATTGGCTGTGGTGTGTGATTGGCTGAGGTGTGTGATTGGCTGAGGTGTGTGATTGGCTGTGGTTTGTGATTGGCTGAGGTGTGTGATTGGCTGTGGTGTGTGATTGGCTGTGGTTTGTGATTGGCTGAGGTATGTGATAGGCTGAGGTGTGTGATTGGCTGTGGTTTGTGATTGGCTGAGGTTTGTGATTGGCTGGGGTGTGTGATTAGCTGTGGTTTGTGATTGGCTGAGGTGTGTGATTGGCTGTGGTGTGTGATTGGCTGGGGTGTGTGATTAGCTGTGGTTTGTGATTGGCTTGGTGTGTGATTGGCTGTGGTGTGTGATTGGCTGAGGTGTGTGATTGGCTGAGGTGTGTGATTGGCTGTGGTTTGTGATTGGCTGAGGTGTGTGATTGGCTGTGGTGTGTGATTGGCTGTGGTTTGTGATTGGCTGAGGTGTGTGATTGGCTGTGGTGTGTGATTGGCTGTGGTTTGTGATTGGCTGAGGTGTGTGATTGGCTGTGGTGTGTGATTGGCTGTGGTTTGTGATTGGCTGAGGTGTGTGATTGGCTGAGGTGTGTGATTAGCTGTGGTGTGTGATTGGCTGGGGTGTGTGATTGGCTGAGGTGTGTGATTGGCTGAGGTTTGTGATTGGCTGTGGTTTGTGATTGGCTGTGGTTTGTGATTGGCTGAGGTGTGTGATTGGCTGAGGTTTGTGATTGGCTGGGGTGTGTGATTGGCTGTGGTGTGTGATTGGCTGTGGTGTGTGATTGGCTGAGGTGTGTGATTGGCTGTGGTTTGTGATTGGCTGAGGTTTGTGATTGGCTGGGGTGTGTGATTGGCTGTGGTGTGTGATTGGCTGTGGTGTGTGATTGGCTGAGGTGTGTGATTGGCTGTGGTTTGTGATTGGCTGAGGTTTGTGATTGGCTGGGGTGTGTGATTAGCTGTGGTTTGTGATTGGCTGAGGTGTGTGATTGGCTGTGGTGTGTGATTGGCTTGGTGTGTGATTGGCTGAGGTGTGTGATTGGCTGTGGTGTGTGATTGGCTGAGGTGTGTGATTGGCTGAGGTGTGTGATTGGCTGTGGTTTGTGATTGGCTGAGGTGTGTGATTGGCTGTGGTGTGTGATTGGCTGTGGTTTGTGATTGGCTGAGGTATGTGATAGGCTGAGGTGTGTGATTGGCTGTGGTGTGTGATTGACTTTGGTGTGTGATTGGCTGTGGTGTGTGATTGACTTTGGTTTGTGATTGGCTGAGGTGTGTGATTGGCTGTGGTGTGTGATTGACTTCGGTGTGTGATTGGCTGTGGTGTGAACAGAAACTGCTTGTTGCAGGATCTGATCTTATGAATGGTGTTAGGACACGTCAGTGTTGCTGTCGATCAGTAAACTCTGCAACACATGAACAATAATCTCAGGCACGTCTGTCTTCAGGCTCATCCAGAAGCGATCCTTACAATGTTGAAGCAAAATGTTTTTTTTAGCTCTGCATTTTCAGGTGGTCCTGCTATTACTGTTAGTTCTTCACCTTTACTGGGAGCGTAATGCAGAGCAGACTGAGCTCCGCGCGGTAAAGCCTGTAAAACTGCACACAGTCTCATCGGCTTAACTATAATAACATTGATCAGACACAAATGTGCGCTCGCTAATCAAGAGCTTTAAACAAAGGGTCGCGAGTCGATCGAATCAGGCCGTAATCACGGACCAGCAAGTCGAGCTGAAAATGATATTGTGTATGATTAATGCTCGATTTCACTCCATATGTCCTGCAGTAATCTGCAATAGTTACTGGATTAGTGAGTCCAGATGCTCTGAATTGTAGCGTCTTGAGTTCGCTAGTTACCGTTGATTCCTCTCAACGATCGGCTTTAACAGATCTGTTTCATTCTCCACTCTTCAGTTCTGAGCCGCTGCAATCACAAGCACAACACCGTTCATGAGCGTTTGTCAGGAACACGTGTTTGAGGCCTACACGATAACTAAAGCTTTTCATAAAGTGTGCTGGAGGTCATGTGACCGTGCTGGTGGTCACGTGACCGTGCTGGTGGTTATGTGACTGTGCTGGAGGTCATGTGACTGCGCTGGAGGTCATGTGACCGCGTTGGAGGTCACGTGATCGTGCTGGAGATCAAGTGATCGAGCTGGAGGTTACGTGACTGTGCTGGAGGTCACGTGACTGCGCTGGAGGTCATGTGACCATGCTGGAGGTCATGTGACCGCGCTGGAGGTCAAATGATCGAGCTGGAGGTCAAGTGATCGAGCTGGAGGTCAAGTGATCGAGCTGGAGGTCACGTGCCCATGCTGGAGGTCACGTGACCGTGCTGGAGGTCAAGTGATCGAGCTGTAGGTCATGTGCCCATGCTGGAGGTCACGTGACCGTGCTGGAGGTCAAGTGATCGAGCTGTAGGTCACGTGACCATGCTGGAGGTCATGTGACTGCGCTGGAGGTCATGTGACCATGCTGGAGGTCATGTGACTGCACTGGTCAAAAAACATTATTGAGAAGGTTCAACTTATATTGATCAATCGAATTATGAAGGTTTTTATAAAGCTTCTTTTTAATAGCAATTTCTTCCACACAGAATAATGTTTTGTGCTCCTTTAGGGGAGGATTATAATCTATAGCAGGATCAAACATTAGATTTTAAATACAGTGTCAGTTTTGCATTGATTATTTTTGGAACTCTGTTAAAGTCACATCATAAACAATATTCTCATTGTCAAAGTACTCGCAGAGAGATTAAATCTATATCATGTCTGCTTTTTAGGATCATAACCAGCTAACAGAAATATGTTCTGGGAGTGTTTTGCTGTTAGTATTACGCAAGTTATGAAAATGTTATTTCTGAATGTTCTCTGACATTCAAAATGTCCAGTTTTTTAAATGTTTTCAAATGTTTTTCTAGGGATGCACCAATATGAACATTTGACTGATAACCGATATATTGGCTGATAAATATAAATCCAAATTTTTTATCAGTTTTTGAGAGCCTGATTACAAAAACAAAAGTCTCACCATTAAAAGCTCAAACTGTCCCAAACTCAATTATTATGTTGACATTATGTTTTTATGTCAGATTTGCGCTGCACATGTTGCACTGACTGTATTTTCCTTTTTTGAAGTGATTTCAATCATATTTTAAGCATTTCAATAACATCATGTTGAACATCTGAAGAGTCTCAGCTGAAGGAAATAATACATTATTTATCAGCTTTGATATATCGGCCAAATTTGATTTTCGGGCCGTTAACGAATAACATTAAAAATGAACAGATACCGGTCGATACCGATATGATGACTGATATATCGTGCATCACTCGTTTCTTCTTGGTTTTGTGAACATTAAGGAAACATTTAATTTTATAACTCTTCAAACATTGTGGGAATGTTACTATTGAATGTTCTGAAACATTTTTTTAAAAAAGAAGACGAATATCCAACTAAAATGTTTCAGAAAAAAACGTTCCATGAACAATGTATAAATCATGTTTTTGTGCTGATGTTTTGAACATTATTAAGAGCAGATAACTTTGAATGAACGTTCTGTTAATGTTAACATTCAGACACAGTGTTCCCGATCGCTGAGCACAAACACCGTCAAGAGGAGCATTAGCACTAATAACTGCTGTGATGTTACAAACAAACAGCAACAAGAAACTCCATAACAATGCACATAAACCTCAAACAGAAAAAGGAAATGCAAAAATGTAAAATGAAGAGTAATTACTAAAGCAATTATACGCTTAGCTCTTACTCACAAGACAATCACTTTGATTAAAGGCATAAAAACCCTGTAAGGAGCTTTTAAAATGTCATAAATTAAAGCTTTCTGAAAGATGCGTCTCAGATAAAATGAGCTGGGAAAAAATTACAGCCGGTTTGCCCTGAGGTTCCAATGAATATTAATCAAATGTAACGAATATAAATAAATGTGATTGTAAATCAAAGAATGTTCCAGAAGCCGAGTTTAGGAGAGGTTTTCTGCACCGATTCCCTGGAGATCTGAGACTGCGACACTTTACAAACGTACTTCTTTTTTTTTCATTTAAAGGCTATTAATGCAGTGGAACAATGACCTCCACCTGACTATCCTGAGGAAGAAGAGGAGATCGTTCATAACAGCTGAAGTCTCTCTCTCTCTCTCTCTCTCCCTCTCTCTCGGGTGCGTGCGCTCGCGCGCGTGTGTGTGTGTGTGTGTGTGTGTGTGTGTGTGTGTGTGTGTGGGGGCTCTTTGATGTGCACCTCATCTGCTCTGAGATGTAGATGTTTCTGGATGTCAGACGATGTCCAGAGTCGTGACGCTCGTATAAACAGCGTCGAGCCGCACGTCGTTACGCTCACTAAAAGCTTTTAACTCCACATTCAGCCTTTAACAAACAAATGCTGATTTATATTTAACAAATGCTGATTAAAGGGTCAATGAAAAAAGAGGGTCTTCGATAAAGAATAAAACACGAAAAACACAAAAAGTGTGAATGGAATGACTTGTGTGTAACACTGAGTGAAGAGTATAATATATTCTGTACACCTTGAATTCACGTGTTTGTGAGAATGTTTTGGTAATGTTCCCATTAAGTTATTAATATTTTTTGTGGATGTTAAAAACGTCCAGTTTTTCAAAACATTTTTCTTGGTTATGCAAATATTAAGAGAACATTCCAATGTATAATTCTACAAACATTATGGCAACTTTAGGCTACTTTTAAATCTTACTTTTTTCTACTAGACTACATGAGTAGAATTTAGTAAAGGTATTCCTTTCCAATTTTACTCGAAGTAAAAGTACAAAAGTGCTTGATTTTAATGTATTTAAGTATTAAAAGTAAAAGTACTGATTGATGAATATTATTTAGGTATAATTCTATATCCTACAGGTTATAATGTAGACACACAGAGATTAAACAGGTCTCAGTCTGACTGAATTACGAATTATTATGAATCGTCAAACAGCAAGCATAAGGAAGATTATCCAGACATTTAATATGTATTGATCTGCAAGCAAGAACTTTTTTATTTTAGTTTGATAACTACTGATAATACTGATAATTAATTACCATATATTGTATAAAAATGTTTGTAAATGTATTGAAAAATAACATGGGGTAAAATGTGATAAGATAAGAATGCTAGTTTTACATCATTTGAAACTGCAGCGACAGAGGAGAATCTGCATTAATTTGCCTTATTTAAAAGTCCTGTTTAGTTTTCGACCTGGTTCACAGGCTAATACACAAGGCCTAATTCGAAACATATCAATTGGCTTAAACAGCTCGAACTTTTAAAGCAGATTTAGTTCACAAACAACTGACCTAAATATGATTTTCATCTACAATAATAAATCTTAAAATTCGGCATTAGTAACTTCGCCATCGATCGCTCGGAGAATCTTCCGCTCTTCCTCATCGTGAGTCTTTTACTCGTGAGTCAATGAATCGTGAGTCAGTGAATCGTGAACCGGATCAGAACCGAGAACGCGATCGGATCAGCGGTTTCCGGTTCATTAAAGAGATCAGCTCGTTCTCGGAGCACGTGACGACTCCTTCAGTTCTAAACAACGAGGAACGTCACGTTTATGAAATGTAGTGGAGTAAAAATTACAATTGTATGCTTTGGAATGAAGTAAAAGTAAAAGCTTCCCGAAATAAAAATACTCTTATAAAGTAGGTTACAGATACTTGAGAAATGTACAGTAGCCTACAGTAACAAAGTAAAAATACCTCGTTACTTCAGACTCGTTGATCTGGACACAATCCTGATGTTTCTGTCACATCTTTTCAGTTTACTGACAATATTACATATGATTTCAAATGAATAATCAGTGAGGCCGTGTTGTTAACAATTTTAATAAAAGTACATTCTTAGAAGAAAAGGTTCTAAATGGAACCTTAAGGGTTAGTGTTTAGTTTTAATAAATTTTTCATTTTAATGAAATTTTATAAATTAAGCAGCTCATAAACATACTTTATCTCTATGAAATAAACTAAACATGAAAGTAAATTTAAGCCATTTCGAGAACCTTTTAGACCTAAAGCGTTCTTTAAAGTTGAGTCAAGAACCACTGAGCCGTTTCTCTAAGAGTGTAATAATAAAAGCCTGTCACAATGCTATATTTAATGTGTTTTTCCTTTTAATGAGACTCATTATGATATCAGGATCACCTCTAGAAAATATCCAGATGAATGTCCATACATTTAAATATATATGGATATATTTGCCCTGAATATGTTGAATATGAAGTGTGCTTGTCGCGGGAGCCAGAGGTCAGCGTGGAGATGGAGTGTGTGTGTTACGAGGGCCGACGCGTCTCCTCTATAACGCGGGTGTGTTTGGGCCCTAATGCATCGACCTCGACCCCGGGGCCTGTAAATCAGCATCTGGGCCTCACATCTGCATGTGTCCCTCAGAGAGAGAGACGGAAACTTCTCTTAACGCATGCTTCTGCTATAGAGTCTGGGAAATATTCAGTTTTATATGTATGTGAGGAGGCAAACTGCTGTTTAATAGCATCAGCGCTTTATTCTGTGCAGTGTTGATGCGGTGAATCTGGTGACCAACAGGGGGCGACAGCAGCTGTGCTCAGAAACTCTGACCAGCTCATGTTCATAAAGGCCTGAATCATGAATACATGAATGAAGAGCACCGGGAATCAGTGTGTGCATTGCATTTCAGACTGGACATCGTTCAGATCATATTCACAGAGGAAGCTTTGTTATAATAAACCACACAATAACAAGAAAATACTACAGATAGTTTGGTTTCTCTTTATTTTACAGTATCTGCACTTACAGCGTCCTTGCCTACTGTAAAAAGTGATCAGTTGAGTTAACTTAAAAAATTTGAGGAACCCCTTGCCCTAAAATGAGTGAGTAAGTGAACTGAACACTTTTTACAGTGATAAGGTAACTACATGTTAAGGTTCGGTTAATAGTGTGTGTATTAGCAGAGCCGGACTGTAAAATAAAACGCGACCAATATTTTCATAACCGGCTCTGATTATTTGAAAGCCCAGTGTGTTTGAGATGCGATGTGTGTGTGAGTCAACGAGGGGAACGAGGGGAACGAGAGGAACGAAGGGAACGAGAGGAACGAGGGGAACGAGAGGAACGAAGGGAACGAGAGGAACGAAGGGAACGTGAGGAACGAGGGGAACGAGGGAAACGAGGGAACGAGAGGAACGAGGGGAACGAGAGGAACGAAGGGAACGAGAGGAACGAGGGGAACGAGGGTAAATAGAGGAACGAGGGGAACGAGGGGAACGAGAGGAACGAGGGGAACGTGAGGAACGAGGGAAACGAGGGGAACGAGGGGAACGAGGGGAACGCGGGGAACGAGGGGAACGAGAGGAACGAGAGGAACGAGGGGAACGAGGGGAACGAGAGGAACGAGGGAAACGAGATGAATGAGAGGAACGAGGGGAACGAGAGGAACGAGGGGAAAAAGAGGAACGAGGGGAACGAGGGGAACGTGAGGAACGAGGGGAACGAGAGGAACGAGGGAAACGAGATGAATGAGAGGAACGAGGGGAACGAGAGGAACGAGGGGAAAAAGAGGAACGAGGGGAACGAGGGGAACGAGGGGAACGTGAGGAACGAGGAGAACGAGGGGAAAAAGAGGAACGAGGGGAACGAGGGAAACGAGGGAAACGAGGGGAACGAGGGGAAAAAGAGGAACGAGGGGAACGAGGGAAACGAGGGAAACGAGAGGAACGAGGGGAACGAGGGGAAAAAGAGGAACGAGGGGAACGCGGGGAACGAGGGGAACGAGAGGAACGAGGGGAACGAGAGGAACGAGGGGAACGAGAGGAACGAGGGGAACGAGGGGAACGAGAGGAACGAGGGGAACGAGAGGAACGAGGGGAACGAGAGGAACGAGGGGAACGAGGGGAACGAGGGGAACGAGAGGAACGAGGGGAACGAGGGGAACGAGGGGAACGTGAGGAACGTGAGGAACGAGGG
This sequence comes from Siphateles boraxobius, assembly GCF_051911475.1. Taxonomy (NCBI): domain Eukaryota; kingdom Metazoa; phylum Chordata; class Actinopteri; order Cypriniformes; family Leuciscidae; genus Siphateles; species Siphateles boraxobius. The sequence goes on from NW_027508728.1 coordinate 1,010,259, forward strand.
GAACGGTGGGAACGAGGGGAACGAGGGGAACGAGGGGAAAAAGAGGAACGAGGGGAACGAGGGGAACGCGGGGAACGCGGGGAACGAGGGGAACGAGAGGAACGAGAGGAACGAGGGGAACGAGGGGAACGAGAGGAACGAGGGAAACGAGATGAATGAGAGGAACGAGAGGAACGAGGGGAACGAGGGGAACGAGGGGAACGAGAGGAACGAGGGAAACGAGAGGAACGAGGGGAACGAGAGGAACGAGGGGAACGAGAGGAACGAGGGGAACGAGAGGAACGAGGGGAACGAGAGGAACGAGGGAAACGAGAGGAACGAGGGGAACGAGAGGAACGAGAGGAACGAGGGGAACGAGAGGAACGAGAGGAACGAGGGGAACGAGGGGAACGAGAGGAACGAGGGAAACGAGAGGAACGAGGGGAACGAGAGGAACGAGGGGAACGAGAGGAACGAGGGGAACGTGAGGAACGTGAGGAATGAGGGGAACGAGGGAAACGAGGGAACGAGGGGAACGAGGGGAACGAGGGGAACGAAGGGAACGAGAGGAACGAAGGGAACGTGAGGAACGAGGGGAACGAGGGAAACGAGGGAACGAGAGGAACGAGGGGAACGAGAGGAACGAGGGGAAAAAGAGGAACGAGGGGAACGAGGGGAACGTGAGGAACGAGGGGAACGAGGGAAACGAGGGAACGAGAGGAACGAGGGGAACGAGAGGAACGAGGGGAAAAAGAGGAACGAGGGGAACGAGGGGAACGTGAGGAACGAGGGGAACGAGAGGAACGAGGGAAACGAGATGAATGAGAGGAACGAGGGGAACGAGAGGAACGAGGGGAAAAAGAGGAACGAGGGGAACGAGGGGAACGAGGGGAACGTGAGGAACGAGGAGAACGAGGGGAAAAAGAGGAACGAGGGGAACGAGGGAAACGAGGGAAACGAGGGGAACGAGGGGAAAAAGAGGAACGAGGGGAACGAGGGAAACGAGGGAAACGAGAGGAACGAGGGGAACGAGGGGAAAAAGAGGAACGAGGGGAACGCGGGGAACGAGGGGAACGAGAGGAACGAGGGGAACGAGAGGAACGAGGGGAACGAGAGGAACGAGGGGAACGAGAGGAACGAGGGGAACGAGGGGAACGAGAGGAACGAGGGGAACGAGAGGAACGAGGGGAACGAGAGGAACGAGGGGAACGAGGGGAACGAGGGGAACGAGAGGAACGAGGGGAACGAGGGGAACGAGGGGAACGTGAGGAACGTGAGGAACGAGGGGAACGGTGGGAACGAGGGGAACGAGGGGAACGAGGGGAAAAAGAGGAACGAGGGGAACGAGGGGAACGCGGGGAACGAGGGGAACGAGAGGAACGAGAGGAACGAGGGGAACGAGGGGAACGAGAGGAACGAGGGAAACGAGATGAATGAGAGGAACGAGGGGAACGAGAGGAACGAGGGGAAAAAGAGGAACGAGGGGAACGAGGGGAACGAGGGGAACGTGAGGAACGAGGGGAACGAGGGGAACGAGAGGAACGAGGGAAACGAGATGAATGAGAGGAACGAGGGGAACGAGAGGAACGAGGGGAAAAAGAGGAACGAGGGGAACGAGGGGAACGAGGGGAACGTGAGGAACGAGGAGAAACAGAGGAACGAGGGGAACGAGGGAAACGAGGGAAACGAGGGGAACGAGGGGAAAAAGAGGAACGAGGGGAACGAGGGAAACGAGGGAAACGAGAGGAACGAGGGGAACGAGGGGAACGAGGGGAACGAGGGAAACGAGGGGAACGAGGGGAAAAAGAGGAACGAGGGGAACGAGGGGAACGCGGGGAACGAGGGGAACGAGAGGAACGAGGGGAACGAGAGGAACGAGGGGAACGAGAGGAACGAGGGGAACGAGGGGAACGAGAGGAACGAGGGAAACGAGATGAACGAGAGGAACGAGGGGAACGAGAGGAACGTGAGGAACGAGGGAAACGAGGGAAACGAGAGGAACGAGGGGAACGAGAGGAACGAGGGGAACGAGAGGAACGAGGGGAACGAGAGGAACGAGGGGAACAAGAGGAACGAGGGGAACGAGAGGAACGAGGGGAACAAGAGGAACGAGGGGAACGTGAGGAACGAGGGAAACGAGGGAACGAGGGGAACGAGGGAAACGAGAGGAACGAGGGGAACGAGAGGAACGAGGGGAACAAGAGGAACGAGGGGAACGAGGGGAACGTGAGGAACGAGGGGAACGAGAGGAACGAGGGGAACAAGAGGAACAAGGGGAACAAGAGGAACGAGGGGAACAAGAGGAACGAGAGGAACGAGGGGAACGAGGGGAACGAGGGAAACGAGAGGAACGAGGGGAACGAGAGGAACGAGGGGAACAAGAGGAACGAGGGGAACGTGAGGAACGTGAGGAATGAGGGGAACGAGGGAAACGAGGGAACGAGGGGAACGAGGGGAACGTGAGGAACGAGGGAAACGAGAGGAACGAGGGGAACGAGAGGAACGAGGGGAACAAGAGGAACGAGGGGAACGTGAGGAACGTGAGGAATGAGGGGAACGAGGGAAACGAGGGAACGAGGGGAACGAGGGGAACGTGAGGAACGAGGGGAACGAGAGGAACGAGGGGAACGTGAGGAACGAGGGGAACGAGAGGAACGAGGGGAACGTGAGGAACGAGGGGAACGAGGGGAACGAGGGGAACGAGGGGAACGAGGGGAACATCATCTTCATCATCATCTTCATCATAATCTTCATCTTCTTCATCGTCCTCATCATAATCTTCATCTTCTTCATCTTCTTCATCATCCTCATCATAATCTTCATCTTCTTCATCTTCTTCATCATCATCATCATCATCTTCATCATCCACATCATCATGACTGTATATATTCATCAGTTGATCATTGATCAGATGATGATGATGAAGATGATGATGAAGATGATGAAGATGATGATGAAGGTGATGAAGAGTGATGAATGCTTTCTTAAAGTTATTTCACAACTCCAGTTGTGTGTCTTGTCGTGTGTTCTGCTCACTCATGTGTGTGTGTGTGTGTGTGTGTGTGTGTGTGTGTGTGTGTGTGTGTGTGTGTGTGTGTGAGTTTGTGTGTGTGTGTGTGTGTCTGTGTGTGTCTGTGTGTGTGTGTGTGTGTGTGTGTGTGTGTGTGTGTGTGTGTGTGTGTGTGTGTGTGTGTGTGTGTGTGTGTGTGTGTGTGTGTGTGTGTGTGTGTGTGTGTGTTCAGGGCTTCAGCTCATGTGATGTTGTTGCAATAGCAGAAGAAGAAGTTGATAATGTTTTTATACAATAATAGTACATGAATACACACACGCATGGTCATTAGAATTAATATTGGAGATTTCAGGGTTCAACAAGGCCGTTCTGTTCTTCCGGCACAGACGTTTGTCGTGTAATGAGATCCAGACGTGTAGAAACAGAGGAAAACACACCTCAGAGTTTACTGAGAGTCAAACTGGCTTTCCAGAAGATAACTCAATCTACACAAGTATACGCAACACTTTATCGTATATTTGAATATTCAGTACTAAATGTAGAGGAGAGAATCATTTCATGAGTTTAGATGTGTCTGTAAACTGCTCTATTAACATTAACATTAATGTTTGACAGCAATGTGTTTTTGTTCTGCATGTATAATCGTTTAAACGGGTTACTGTGATATTGATTCCCTTTTCTCACTGAAACCCTCAAACTGTCAGTGCTTAAAATTACTTGCATTCAAACACAAATGTACTGTAATTAAACAAAAATAAAAAAGTTCATATAGAGAATTATTCTTTTGTACATTAAAGATTATAAAGAAACAAATGCAACACGTACGCTGTAAAAAATCCTATTTCAGCTCTCTGAAATCTCTGAAATCTCTGAAATCTCTGAAATCTCTCGTTATGCAACATCATCACCAATTATTGGATTCAATCTTTTGTCTGCTTGTTTTCTTTCAATCAGGAACGTTTTGTATTTCATTTTGGAACTGATGGATCGTAGGCCTTATTTATCTGAGCGAACGTATCTCAGTTTTTGAGGGATAATTTTGTCAATTTTACATACAATATGTATACAAAAAAAATGCAGTGTTTATCCCACTAGTGCGCTTTAATTTTTAACCAGGAAATTTGTTTTGAAATGGTTTTATTTTGTACAAAATTATAGGCTTACGACCAATCAGTTTCAAAAATAAATACCAAACCTGTCCTGATTTAAAGAAAACAAGTTGACAAAAAGATTGAATCCTATGTTTGTTTATAAAATAGCATAACAAGAGATTTATAAGTGCAATTTTTTTGTAGGCCGGTAATTTTTGACCGTGAACATCATAAGTGTGACTTTGGGCTATTTTGTACAAAATAAAAGCATTTCAAAACAAATATCCTGGTTAAACAGCACACTAGTGTAATAAACAGTGCAATTCTTTTCCATAATTTATGTAAAATTTACCAAATTATCCACAAATAACACTTTTTTCACTCAAAAGATATGTAAGCTCAGATAAATAAGAATCAGTTCCAAAAAGACATATATAACCGTTCCTAACTGAAAGAAAACAAGCTGACAAAAAAAATTAATCCAATATTTATTGATGACGTAGTATAATCAGAGATTTATAAGCAATTTTTGTAGGCCGGTAATTTTTGACTGGAAACATCACAAGTGTTACAACGTGGAGAAAAAAACCCACAAAAAAATTACAAAAACATTTACATTTTACATTTATTTATTTAGCAGACGCTTTTATCCGAAGCGACTT